>NC_081861.1:131602495-132202495 GCF_963259705.1 Myotis daubentonii | reverse complement strand
GTTTCAGGAGCTCTGTGTCAAGACCAGGATGAAGACCAAATATATATTTCTTATAATAAATCACAATAGCACAACATTCCATTAGCTTCCTGAGGTGTTTGAGACATTACATATCTGAAAATATTTTTAAACTACCCTCAAAACAGATAAAATAATATGGCTGTGTATAGAATTCTATATTGAAACTATTTTAAAAAAATTTTTTATAACATCATTTCATTGTTTTCTAGCCAGTCTGCTTCTTTAACTTTTATTTGTGTGCTATTTTTCCACTCTGGAAGATTTGAGAATCTTTCCCTTATACCCAGTATTCTGAAAGTTTATACTAATACCTTAGCAAGGGCATAGTACTGGGTACTAGCTTGGCCCCTTATTGTGTTCTGGGAAATTTTAATCATTTTTTAAATTGTTTTATCCTTTCTATTTTCATGTCTTTCTTTCTAGAACTCCATGATTCAATCTTGGCTATCCTAGATTGATCCTTTCATTTTCTTATCCCTTTTCTTGTATTTTACATTTCTTACTTTTTCCCCGTTTATTCGACTTTCTGTAAAATTTCTTCAGCTTTATTTTATAGCTAACTTCTCTACTGATTTATTTTATGTTATATTTTAATTTCAAATGGGTCTTTATTTCTTCTTGGATTTCTTCTTTTTTTATAGCATGCTGTTCTTGTTTCTTGAATGATAAATCTCTTTTTATCATATGTGTATAGTACTTATAGTGAGGTTTCATTTTCTTCTGCTCTCTGCATTGTTTCTGTTTTCTCTGGGTTCCTTTTTATCATGTTTGCTCTTTGTCTTTCATGTCAGAAATGTTCTTTAAATGGAAATTCTTGATAGTCTAAGAATGAAATAGTAAAAAGCTTAGTTTAGTGGAAACTGTGAACATTGGTGCGGCTTGACCTTATCATTGCATGATTAAGAGGAGTCTGGATGTTTTATGGGGAACTGCCATATTTTCATATCTGTATGTACTTTTTTAGGGATCATTTTCTGACCTGGAAAGTGAGTGGCTGATGGTGTTCTCAGAGCCAGGTAGGAAGATATCACTATTTGGGATGTAATACCTCTAAATTAATTCCTCTGTTGTTAGTACAGAACCCCTCATCTCAACTATGGCTATTTTTCAGCCTTCTGCCACTCAATCTCCATAAGTACCTGGTGCTGCCAATTTCTGAACATTCCTGGGATTCTGCAGTTCAAATTGCTTTTTCTTGCCACTGCTACCCAACCCTGAATCCTTAAGTGTTAGCTTTATGTTAAGTCAGTTACTACTTAGCCACCTGCTTTCCAGGTTTCAAAATTTTGTGGCCCGGCCAGCATGCCTCAGTGGTTGAGCATTGACCTAGTAACCAGGAGGTCATGGTTTGATTCCCAGTCAGGGCACATGTCTGGGTTTCAGGCTCAATCCCCAGTGGGGGGTGGGGGGGCGTGCAGGAGGCAGCCAATCAGTGATTTTCTCTCATCATTGATACTTCTATCTCTCCCTCTCTGATCCTCAAAAATCAATAAAAATATATATTTTAAAAAGTTACCTTTCATCATTAAAAAAAATTATGCTCATGTCTCATTTGCTGTCATCTATCTTTCATTCTTTCTGACCTCATGGTTTTTCTAAAAAATAATTTTTCCTGCGATATCTTTCAATCCACTTTTTGTTTTGTATCTAAAACTGAATGAGTGGTTAGGGAAAATTATAAGTAGCTTAAGGCTGTTCAACTTTTCAGGGTCATTGTTCCCTCAACAGTTGCCTGCTGGAGATCTTAGAAAGCCCCATTTCCCTCCCTTTATATACTTTCTTTCATCTTTGCTGTGTTTACACTTCCTCAAACATATGGCCCATTACACCCATTAAATTACATATTTCCCCATTACACTTGAGTTCAGTTTCTTTATTCTTGGGAATATTGGAGGCTTGCACACAATCAGAGTTGAAATGAATGAATTTCTACTCTTTATAGAAATGTGGTGAAGCTCTCCCAAGGTATAAATAGAACAATGGGTGTTGACAAAGGGATTTTCTGTAACCATGGCTACTCCTCAATTATTCCTGAACCATACTCATTGTTTATCTGTATCTGAATTTGAATTTGAACAATCAGGGCTCTTACTGCTAAATAAAATTTTTCAATGAAAACATATCACCCATTATTTTTTCTCATGGGTCAGGCTCCATCTTTCAGGTTCAAGTTCAGCCATATACATTTGAGAGGACTGAGACAATCACTCTTTTTGGATAATGGCTGAATATTTATGGTAAGAGTAATAATGGAAATAAAGATGATAACAATGTAATGAAATTCAAATATTCTGACAACTTTATTTGGTTCTAAAAATAACTCCATGATGTAAGCATGTATATTGTTAATCCCCACTTTAAAGATGAGGAGAATTGAGCCTTAGAGATTTTCATTTACTGCCTAAGGTCCCATCACTAATAAGTGACTGAGAGTCATAATTATGAAACATTTTATCAAACATTTGCAGGATACCTACGATATCTCAGGCGCTGAGATACTGAGATGAACAACATATAGTCTCTGTCCTCAGGTTGCTCACAGATTGGTAAACAAATTCTTAAATGAATAAGTAAACAAACACTTGAGAACATGCCCTGGGGGTGGGGTGGGGATGAGGGAGGCATTTAAAAGAAATGACCAAATTGCATTCTTTTGTTTTGTTTTGTTTTGATCCTCACCCGCGGATATTTTTCCATTGATTTTTAGAAAGAGTGTAAGGGAGAGGGAGAGACAGACAGAAATACCAATGTGAGAGAGACAATCAATAGGTTGTCTCTCACATGCCCTCACCCCCCAGGGCCGGAAGCCTGAAACCAAAGTACGTGCCCTTGACCCCAATCAAACTCAGGACCCTTCAGTCCACAGGCTGACGCTCTATCCACTGAGCAAACCTGTCTAGGGCAAATGTTATTTTATTTTGTTAATCCTCACCTGAGGATATTTTTTATTGATTTTTAGAGAGAGTAGAAGGGAGGAGGAGAGACAGAGAGAAACATTGATGTGAGAGAGACACATTGATTGGTTGCCTCCCACACAAGGCCCTGGGGCTGGGGATTGAGCCTGCAACTGAGGTATGAGCCCTTGACTGAAATCGAACCTGCGACCCTTCACTCCGCAGGCTGACACTCTATCCACTAAGCCAAACCGGCTAGGGTTGCTTTCTGCTTTCAGTGTGCCATATGAAAGGACAAGAGAGGGAAAGATTTGAAATGGTATTAGGTCATAATAACAAAAGGGTAGTTTGGAAAGTATCTGAAACTAGATCTACTACCTACCTGTGGTCCTTCCAGGTCATTTACTTGGATGTAACCTTTGGGAAAATATCTGCCAAAAATATTGATCAACATAGCTTTACATGCTTCAGGATTGTTTTTAAAATGTATGTATTCTGCGATAGCTCTCTCTAAAGTAATACCATAAAACCAGTTTAGTGAATCTTCCATTTGATAAACTGGTTGACCATTCAGCAATTAACTTAATTTCACACTCTATTTCTTCATCTGTAATATAGTACACCATAGGCATTTCAAGTATAATGTAAGAAAATATTTAACCTTCTGAATGTGTAATAAAACATATTTTTTCATGAATATTTTCTTTCCTCTGGCATTCTGGCATCCCCTGAGTTAACCATACTCCATTTTTAATGATCCATTTGAACATAGCTAAAGCCCATCATATCACTAAATTTCAAATAACCAAAATTTCTCTCTGAAAAATATTCTGGAATATTTTTTCTGATGCCATGAGGCAGATTTAAATTATTCATGTTGTTAAAGTACATGTTAAAGCCACTGATTTTTTAAATTCAGCTCTCCTCATTACTATTCCCACCTTTCTATAGAATATATGCATAATATTTAATATGTTAAATTAATGTTGTAATTAAAATAAAGTCTCCAGAATGCTTACGTTTGCTTTAAAAATTAGTTTAAAACTACAGGCTTGGGGAAGTATTTCCCAAACTTCCAGAAGTGGAATTACATTGGATTTGATTTCCTTATGGTTTCATGGTTTCCCTGGAATGAGTCAGGTGCCATGGAAGCTATGGCAACATGCAAGGAGTGATAAAGAACGTTTTGTCATTTCAAGGAGTAGAAGGGAGCAGTATTTACTGGGGAGGCCTTCCATTGGAGATAGGGAGTATTTGACCAATGGTTCCAAGTATTGATGGGAAATGGAGGTGTGAAACTCTCTTGAAAACCAACCTGTAGGTTGGGATGGATCTATGTGCATCTTGGAACAAGGACATGCCTCTTTTTGGAGTTTGAATGCCCCACTTTGGAGTTTGAACCTAGCTCCAGCTCTCACCTGCCACACAGAAGCATTGCTCAGGGGAATGCTCCTGCAATTTCTTGTAGAGACATAACATTGGCCTTCACTGGTAATTGCACCCTCAAAGTATTTGCTTTTCCTGTCAAATAACAAAAGATAATGTTGCTGATCTTGATTGTCCTGTGTTCTGCATAAAAATAAAAATAAAGAAATTCACTCCTGAAAGACGCCTGATTTCAAATCACCAGTTAATGTGAAATTCATAAGAATTTTGTTATGCTAGAAAAATGTTAAATTGGACAAAAGCATTTAGAATAGCTTATTTATTCTCACTGATATTTTCATGGCAGAAGATATACTTTTTTTTCTCCTCCAAGGAAAATGTGTAGTAATTTTACCAAGCCTACATTCCAATTGTATTAGACAGACCATTTCCAGCATTGTCATTCCATTAGAGAATTTGCAATAAATCTTAATGATACATGCAAATACACCAATCTAATGGTCCATAGTAAAAAAAAAAATGACTGACTGTTACCATTTATTTTCAGCAATTTATATGATTTTTCACCTACTGCTGGTAAAAAGTTCCAGAAGGCAGGGAACTCAATTTTTTTAAAACAGCCAGGCATATCAGAGTAAAAAGGGAAGACTAAGAAAGAGTATTGTTCTTTTCTTGTATCTGCATTAATTTTTTTATAGACTTTCATAACCTGGCATAATTCTGAGCTATTTTAAAATTTGAAAACCCTAAAAGTAGTTATATGTAGATGTTTGTTTTTGTTGTTGTTGTTTACCTTGCTTTGGCATACTTTTTGATTCCCTCCTCAGTGGAGCTATCTATATACTGAGTACACAAAAAGAGGGGAGTAGGTAAAAAAGAAAAAGCAGGTCAGAGAGGAAAATAAAAACATGTGAAGGGGTTTCCTGTTTCTAAAAAATCAATGGAATCACCTGTCCCTTTCTGCCTCTAGGCTATTGAGTCATCTTCCAACTGAGAGATCTTAATTCCTTCTTGCTAGATATGACTTGATGTGCATATACAATACTGAAGTTTGGTTGAGGGTCACTTATGATAGCAAATTATAAATTCCTGTGCAGGGTCCATGTCTTACTCATCTATGCAGTCTCCAGATCTAGCACAATATAGAAGCCAATTGCACTCAATTTCTCAAATTGAATCCAATTAGCCAAACCAACAGCCCAACCCCTTATCACTACCTTTATCCCTTAATACCTGTGACAGTATACGGCAGGCAGGGTAAGGCTTATTGGCAAGAAGTAACAGATACCTACTTAAAGAAATGTACACTGTCTCCAGGCCAGTGTTGCTCATTGGTTGAGCATCGACCTATGAACCAGGAGATCATGGTTCGATTCCTGGTCAGGACACATGCCTGGGTTGTGGGCTCAATCCCCACTGTGGGGAGTGCAGGAGACAGCCAATCAATGATTCTCTCTCATCATTGATGTTTCTCTCTCTCCCTCTCGCTTCATCTCTGAAATAAATACACACACACACACACACACACACACACACACACACACACTGGGGGTGAGAATGAGGATGGGGAACACACAAAAAATCAACAAATTTCATGGTAGTTCTAGTGTACCACACAGAAGGACCATAGAGGGAAAGGTCTGGGTTTATATTAGTTAGGTCACAATAATAATAAAAGTGATTTAGAAAACACCTGACACTAACTACACAAGCTATTTATGGTCCTTCCAGTTTATCTACTTGGATATAATGTTTAGGAAAATATCTGTGGAAAGCATTGAACCACCTAACTACAGCAAAACAAGGGCTGCACCATCTCTGCTTTCCTCTCTTCTGTTGAAAAGCTGGCTATCCCATAAACATGGCAGAAAGTGGCTGTCCCTATCATTTCTGATTTTATACCTCCATTGTTCAAATGATCAGTGGAGACTGATTTATTATTTTAATCTCAGAAGGGAGATGTGGATATGCTCAACTTGGGTCAGTTTCTATCCATGGCCCAATATTCAAGGGCCAAGTGATAGGTTAAGTAGTTATAAATATGACTCAGAGACCACATTTGTCTGGGACAACATTCTTAGAGAGGGGAGCTGGTGGTCTTGACAGACAGCCTAGAAGGTCATTAATACAGTGTGTGCCGGCGGGGGGGAACAGAAATAGAGAAAGAAACAAATATTTACTTTTTCCCAGAGAGGAAAGAAAGTACAAAATGAATAGGTATTTGGACAAGGAAACTAATACACAATATGTGCAAATTTCTGGAAGGCAATTGAATTGGATCAATGGTTCTCATAAATATAATTCATTTATCTGGTAGCACAGGAAAAATCTCATCAGTCTCCTTTAGTTAAAACTTTTCTTTCAGAACCAAACCTAAAAAAAGGCTGGGACAAAGAATACCTCCCAGTATCCATCCCCCTCCTCTGTGAAAACAGTTGGGGCACTTTTCTGCACAGCTAAAAGAGTCCATTTCCCAGCCTCCTGTGTAGCAAGGTGTTGCCAATGAGTTATATGCTGAAGTTGTCTGCATACAGTGGGACTTCACAGCAAAAGTTGTTTGCTTTTTTTTAAGGGGAGCATAGCTAGCATATATATTTTATGCTTTTCACTTCTTCCTCTTCATCCTGACTGGAACGCAGACATAATGACTGGATTCCCAGCATCCCTTATGTGATATGAGGTGACCTCGAGGATGGTAGTCATATTCTAAGAATGAAGGGATAAAAATATAGCAGGTGGCTGGGTCCAGGATAACACTGTAGAGCTATTGTTATACTATTTCAGCACTGCTTAACCACAGAGTTCTTTTATACAAGAGGGAAATAAACCTGTTGGTTTTGGTTAAACCATTTTTATCTCCAGTCTGTAGAACTAGCAGACGAATGTAGATCCTAACTGGGTTAAGGAGCTGCTATTCAATGGGACAGAAGAATGTGACTGACTAATGACTGAGAAAAACAAAATTTATGGTGAGACCTATCACTGAGATTAGTTTATTTGGTCCTGACCCTTTATGTTTTCATTGTGGCTAACATTTATTGAAACAAAATGATATACAGATAAGATGGATAAACTGATGTTGCCTTTAAAAGAACACTCTGTGCAGGCTATGAGAATGTGCTTTGAAGAACTGCTGGGTGTGTAATGAATTGACTGAGGCCCCAGCTGCTGGGCTCTGAGGTCCATCTCCACATTTGACCCAAGGCCTTATCTTCTAAGGACCGCTCACAGCCAGTGACGTGTGGCAGGGAATACTAAGGTAGGGTTTTTGTTTTTGTTTTTTCTGGAGGGACATGGCATTCCTCTGTATGTCAGCTTTGGCTTAAGGATTTCTTGATGGTCTTGCCAAACCTTCCTTAGACTATTAGGACACTTTTACCCAATCTTCTCTCCTTCTCTTCTTCACTTGAGGTCAGACTTGAGTCATGGTCTAATGACCTTCTAGCCTTCCTGGTTCACATTCTATTTTCTCTCACAGGCAAAATTAGTAAAATCTTCTCATACTTAATCTCATCTTGGCATCTGTTTCTATGAGAACTTGGACTAACAAACTCATTTGAAGCAGGTTTTGTTGTAAGCAAAAAGCCTGTAGGTAAATAAGACTACTGCAGCTAAACATTTTCTCCATTCCTGCAGCCAGTCTTTTTAAGGGCCCAATTTCTGCAAGGATAAATTATTCTTGGGCAAAAAGGTCCTACGTCGGGCTCTTACCTCTCCTTTTCTCTTCTGTCTTTAAAATGAAGAAAAAATGAGGAAAAAGAAATAATCACCTATAGCGAATTTTTAGTGGAGGGGTTTGGTAGTGTGCTGTGCTCAGATACCTGAGATACTAAGAATGAGGGGTGAGATAATATAGTTTCTCTTCTGCTAGCTCATACTTTAGTTGGAAATATGAGAAAGTGGCAGGAGGCTCTGCCCCAAACAGTGTTCAGCAAACAAGGCGGACTTAGCTCTGCCATCTTCAACATATGGGAAAAAAGATGGTAGGGAATTACATGGGAGAATTTTACAGGCCAGGCCTGGAAGTGGGGTATATAACTTCCTGCCTACATTCCATTGGCCAGGAATCTGTCACATGGGAAGCTAGGAAATGTAGTCTGCATGGAAGCCAAAGAGGAAATGGTAATGGGGTTGGGAAACAGTTAGCTATTACCTACCCCAGCCACTTAGAGCAGCGGTTCCAACCTGTGGGTCGCGACCCCTTTGGCGGACGAACAACTCTTTCTCAGGGGTCGCCTAAGACCATCCTGCATATCAGATATTTACATTACGATTCATAACAGTAGCAACATGACAGTTAGGAAGTAGCAACGAAAATAATGTTATGGTTGGGTCATAACATGAGGAACTGTATTTAAAGGGCCAGAAGGTTGAGAACCACTGACTTAGAGGAAACACAAAGAACAATGGGGCCTTTGTTTCCTCAGTAAGGGCTCTTTTTTTTACAAGGACTTTTCCACATAGAGCTTTATCTTTATCAATATTCAGGCTGTATCACTTCATTAGAAAGTATACATTTTTAAGGGAGTAGAGAACATATTAAAATAGTTTATGGTAGTTGAATTGTCTTAACAATACTTAATTGACTTGTAGGTTTGCTATGCAATCGAGTGTTCCCAGACTACTTGGAACAGATTGCAAAGCTGCCTGATCAAAATTCTTATTTCTTATTTATAGGTAGGTTATAGTTCAGATCTAAATGTTAAATGGGAGAGCAGGTAGAAAATTTTATTTTGTGCTTCATAGGTATGTCAAGTGAAAAGACGAATTGTATTTTCTTTTTAAATGCACAAGTAGATGGCTATGAATTTGACCCTGAATGAAAATATATTGGGGGTCTAATCAAATTACTATGAATTTTTATACAGCAAGGCTATTTTATGAATTCAGAATATAACTATTTCAATATGATAATAAAGCCTGACACTGAACATCACTCAAAAATGGAAATTTTATTTTCAGCAGTGCATCAAATAAAATCAACCATTTACTTTGAATATTGCAAATTTTAAGGATGGCATGGGGTGGGGACAGGAACATGTGCAAAATATTCTTAATAGCATTTTATTTAACATCTGCCTAGACTGTCAGCATATATTTTTATAACTTGTATTAGCTATTTGGCAATTCCAGCTGCTTGGTAACAGTTGTAGGATACCAGTTTTTCCAGATTGCTAACTACTGCATGAGACCACACAAAGTCAGAATTAGATTAAAAATAACATTTGCAAAATGATAGCAGAGTAACCAAAAACATCATTTTTTAGTTTTGCTCCACAGTACCTTCAGTTAAAGAAATTATGTTGCCAGTAACACTTTATGAATTCAGCACTTTAAATTCAGAAGAGATCTTAAAGGTCAACTTGTCTAACCTTTTCATTTCACAGTTGAAAGAACTGAATCTCAAAAAAGCTGAGCAGCCAATTAGTTACATGGCCAGGTTTAGAAGCCAAGTTCATCCATCCATCCATCCATCCATCCATCCATCCATCCATCCATTCAATCAATAGATATTTATTGAGTGCCTACTGCCCAGGCAATTGCTTGATGCTTAGGATACAATGGTAAACAAAACCAGACATGATTTCTGTTCTCATGAAAGAGACAAACACTAATCAAATGATTGTCCTATCTAATAAAGAGGGAATATGCTAATTGACCCTCATGGCGTCGCAAAGATGGCAGTGCCCACAGCTAATAAGGAGGGGATATGCTAGTTAACTGCCCTGCCCTCAAATATGGCAGCACTCACAGTCACAAGATGGTGGCACCCAGTCCCCTCAGCCCCCCAGCCGCCCAGGGCTGGCCCGAGGCACAGACAAGCATCAGATGTTGGCTGTCCAGCCACTCAGGGCTGGCCCAAGGCTCACATAACCAGGGCCGGCCGAGGCTTGCGCTGCTGGCAGTGGCAGCAGCAGAAGTGTGATGGGGCGTCACCTTCCCCTGATCACCAGGTTGCCTCCCACCCCTGAGGGCTCCCGGACTGTGAGAGGGGGCAGGCCGGGCTTAGGGACCCTCCCCCTCAAATGCATGAATGTTCATGTGCCGGGCCTCTAGTATTAATATATTGCCACAAAGGAGAATTACATTATGTAGTGAGAGCATATAACTGGGGCTGGCCTTCTCTGTTAGGCAGGGGTGGTAAGGAAGTTTACTTTAGGTTATAAAGTTTAAGCTAGGAACTAAAGTTTGAGCATTAACCAGGCAAAGAGGAGGAAGAATGCAGTATGGAAACCCATGTGCTGTGATAGACGTAAGAATAGCATATTTGATGAACATGAAATAGGCCAGTGGAGCTGGAGTGCAAAGAGCAAGTGAGAATATGATTCAAAATGGGGCTGAAATATAGGCAGAATCTATAGGAATAAACCATCTCTCATCCAAGCAAGTTGGTGTGAGGATGTGAGGTTTAGACTTGAGCTTCTCTTTCGCTATAATATGGGGCAAGCCAAGGGATTAATGTGAAATCCCTGAGGATGTTGCCAACACAATGGAAGGCTGAGAAGAAACTAATGAGAAACCAGGTCATTAATGGCACTGCATGGGCTGCAGGGTCAAGATTCACCTGAATGAAGAAATAATGTGGGTCCAGCTGGTGTGGCTCAGCAGTTGAATATCAACCCAGGAATCAAGAGGTCACCTCACTGGTTCGATTCCCAGTCAGGCCACATGCCCAGGTTGTGAGCTCGATCCCCAGTAGGGAGCATGCAGGAGGCAGCCAGCCAATTGATGTTTCTCTTTCATCTCATGGATGTTTCTATCTCTCCCTCCTCCTTCCCCTTTCTCTAAAAATCAATAAAAACATTTTTTAAAAGAAAGGGGAAAAAAAGAAATAATGTAGCATCCCTTAGTTGTGTTTTTTATGATTTGAGTGAGTTTAAATTGGATTTTTTTGTCACTTGTAACCAAAAACATCACCCTCAAATACAGACTCAGCCAAATAAAAATGGCAACTACGTTGTAGGTGATGTGATGTTTGTCATTTTTTAAGTAATTCATGAATAGTTGCTGAATTGAATGCTCATATTCATCACTGTGTGGATTTGTGGAATGTTTTCTATGTCTGTTTAAATCCTCCTCATCTTCAAAGCTCAGTTTAACCTCCCTTTCCGGAGGCTGAACAATTACCTTCATTCTCTTTTCAACTGCTCTGCCCTTTCTGTTGGTCCACTAATAGTGTGACTCAATCTACATGATCTTGGATTTTACTTTATTTTTAAACTAAGAACTACATCCTCTGACCCATTTTTAAAAGAATGCTCTTGTATTTTAATGACAGTGCTTCACCTGTATTTTTTTCTTTGTAACTTTTCAAATATTAGTCCTCAAATTTGGGGACACATCAGAATCACCTGTGGGCTTGTTAAAAGGTCAGATTCTCTCCTATATCATAGGCACACATGTGGAGAAACACTGTACATTAAATATTACATAACATAGGTGCTCAGTGCATAATTCAGGAGTGGAATTGAATTAAAAGTGCAGAAGGGGTTTGATTTTGAGATTATCAGAAAGGTTTCTCCTCTAAGGCTCTAAAAATGAGCCCCTCCTTCAACTTGTACCCAATGGTTTCATAACTATGCTGAATATCAAGGTCGAGATACTGCATACTTAAAAGGCAGCCACAATTTTTTATGAGCTTAGCTAAAGCTGATGAGAGAAACCAAACCTCATCCCTCAAATTCTGCATGAATGAGAGTCACAGTGGCAGGATTTCTTGACAAATAATGGGTATTTCTCCAGCCCTTCATTCAGTTTTCATTTCTGTCCAAGCGCCCTTACTTCTTTCACCTTTGAGCACTAGTCTATTTCCACTGATTTTTAGATTTTGTTTCAATGGGAAGCACCCTGATTTAATGGGAAGAAATGATGCTTCTCTCTGGGCCATAGCTTTGTCTCAGCAACAACTTGTTCATTTCTTCCTTTCTCCCTCTGGCCTGAGCTGAGCCCTGACTTATCCATCTCCACCTATCCTATACACATTAACCTCCTCAACAACCTTAACAGGCAGATATTATAATTGCTCTGTTTTTCAGATAAGGAAACTGAGGCATAGAAAAAACATGGCTAAAGTTAGTCAGTATTCCAACCCAGACAGCTTGGTGCCAATTTTTAGAACATTACAGGGGAAACATTTCTGAGAATTCCAAAGTCTCTTCCAGCTCTTCATTTTATGCTTTTACTTTGGTTCAATTCATGAAATATGCATTAATCACAATACTGTGTATAATAGTTCTCTTGAGGGAGTGTTTCACTGAAGGGACTGAGTTACATGGCATCCGTTTCCACTGGAGGCTTTGATGTTGAAAGATTCTTGGTCCCATTTTGTCCAACACTTAAAACTATATAATTAACTATGCATACTTTGTTGAATTTTGTCTCAACTGTCTGATGAGTTTGTTTTTAAATCATCCATGTGAATTACCTGCTCATAAAATATGTCTTTTAGATAAATGGTGATGGAAGGAGACTTGAGTTAGGGCAGTGGACACACAATACAATATGCAGATGATGTATTATAGAATTATACACCTGAAACTATATATAACTATAATAAAATATAATTTTATTAACCAAGTTCATCCCAATAAGTTCAATAAAAAGATAAATAAAATAAATATATCTTTTTATTTTATTTTATCTTTGTTATTGAAAGTATTATAGATGTCCCCTCCTTTTTCCCCTTTGAACCCCTTCTTCCAGCTCCTGTCCCCTCCCCAGGCTTTCACTGCACTATTGTCTGTGTCCATGGGTTATGCAAATATGCATATAAGTTCTTTGGTTAACTGTGACAATGGCTCTTCACTTAAGTCAGTAATCAATGAATCTCATGGGTAAGAACATTATTTCAGCTACCAGCCTTATACCTTTTTATCCTCAGGCAAATAGCTTGAAAGAGAGAGGCAGATGACTACAGATATTTCTGGATAAGACTGGACAGTTAGCCTTCCCGTGTTTTTGGTGCAAAAGGAAAATGGATATGAACCATGGGTTCTCTGTGAAGGAGGAAGATCCATATTTCTAGGACTTTACCCTTTTGTTTAAAAAAATTGAATCGGCTTCCATCAGCTGCATTCTCTGGGGAAAAGGAAGATTGCTAGGTAGGTTAAGATTGAGCCATAAATTTTCTAAATTTTTATTTTGTTTTTAAAATAGAGAATACATTACATAGTTTAAGATTCAAAAGGGTATTATAATAAAAGTCTCCCTCCCTCATCCTGCAGGTCCCAAGTTCCCTTTCCCAAAGGCAACCAATATTGTCAGTTTTTTGGTTATTTTTTTCAGATATGTTTTATGAATATTCAAGGCGGGTCCATATAAATATTTTCTAAGATCTTTGAAAATTCAGTGTTGAGAGTAGAAGTTGGAAAACCCATTATTAGTTTCCTAGGGCTGCTCTAACAAATTACCAGAAACTGGGTCGCTTAAAGCAACAGAAAATTATTCTTTCACAATTCTGGAGGACAGACGTCCAAAATCAAGCTGTTCATGCTTTCTTTCAAGGCCTTAGGAAAGAATCTTCCTCTTCTATTTCCTAGCTCTGGTAGTTGTCATTAGTCCTAGGTGTTCCTTGGCTTGTAGACTCATCACTCCAATATCTGCCTTTGTCATCACATAGCATTTTCCCTGTGTGTCTCTGTGTCCAAATTTCCCTCTTCTTATAAGGACACCAGCCACTGGATCAGGGTGGACCCTAATCAAGTATGACCTCCTTTTAACTTGATTATGTCCATGAAGACCTTATTGCCAAATAAAGTTACTTTCACAGGTACTGGGAGTTAGGACTTGAGCATATCTCTTTAGGGGAAATAATTCTATCCAGTTCAACCCATAATGTTATACTTTCAAAGCTTTAAGCAGGCCTTGTAGAGAACTAGAGTTCAACTCACCTTTGGGATGTGGAATGGAGTTGAGAGTTTGGCTGTTTGGGGAAAAACAAATACCCAAATAGATCTTTCTATTTTGTAAGCATGAAGCAAAGACCCACAACAGTAAATGGAGATTTCTAAACCTCCAGTGACATCAAGAAATCAAGCTGTTCTGGATGAAAATGGAGAGGTTATTTGTGTAGTGAAAAGTGTTTAAATTGGTGAGGGTTTTATTCAATATTTTTGACATACGTATTAAGAAATACGTATTTTTGAAATACATATTAATAAACACATCATGACTCTGAACATGCAAATGCTTGAATATACATATATGAATAGATGTAACAGAAACAAAGACTTATTCCATGGGACGATATGTACATTTTTAAAAATGCATTTTGATTTTTTTCTAGTCTACCCTTTTTTATTAATTTTTTTCTCAGGACCATCTGCAGTATGAATACCACTTCTTGGTATTCTTCCCTAAGTAGAGGTTTATAGATTTCAATGCCTTCATGTTATTATTATTTTCTTATTACTGCAAGCTGCTGCTTTGCATTTCACTTTGGAAATTAAGATAGGCTATCAGGGCCATGCTTTAGACAAAATGATACAAGGGAGTGATGCAGGAATACAGGGGAAATGAACCATGGAAGTGTACAGTGACTAGCAGCACGGTCATCATTGGCCTCAAGGATGGAGGGAAGGAGTGCTTCAATCCATGAGGGGACTAAGAAAGTAGCAACTGATCAAGGCAAACTCCTAGAAGGAGTAATCCTTCCCTTTGATTTGTGGAGAGGAGTCAAATAAAGATTGGACTTCTGACAATTGAGATAGAACCTAAGTTGTTATAATTTAGGGACTAGGAGAAAATTGATCTCATCTTATCTGCAAAAGCTGTTGGCATGTTAGTTTCCAACTTCTGCTCTAACAAATTACTACAAGCTAGTGACTTAATACAATTTTTTTCTTACAGTTATGAAAATCAGAAGTCCAAAATGAGTTTTCAGGACTCCATTCTTTCTAGATGCTCTAGTTGAAAATCTATTTCCTTGCCTTTTCCAGCTTGTACAGACTGGCTGCATTCCTTGGCTCATTGCTTCTTCCTCCATCTTCAAAACCAGCAGTCTAGCATCTTTTAATCTCTCTTTCTGTTCCTCTGCTTCTGTTATCATCTCTTTCCACACTCCCTCTCTATCTCTACCTCTCTCTCTCCCCCTCATGCCCCTTTTATAAGAACTCTTGTGAATACATTGGGCACACCCAGATAATTCAGAATAATCACCTCATCTCAAGATCCTTAATTTTTTAATTAACAAGGACAAAGCATTCTTTTTTTAAAAAAACTACAGTGGGAAGGCCAAGGAGGGTTGGGGGGAGGGGAGGGTAAGAGATCAACCGAAGGACTTGTATGCATGCATGTAAGCATAACCAATGGACACAAGACACTGGGGGGTATGGGAGGCTAGGGGAAAGTCAAGGGGAGAAAAAAAAGGAGACATATATAATACTCTTTGTAATACTTTAAGCAATAAAACAATTAAAATATGTTTTTATTTATTTTAGAGAGAGAAGAAGGGATAGAGAAAGAGAAACATTTATGTGAGAGAGAAACATCAATTGGTTGCCTATCAGGGACTGAACCCACAACCTGGGTATGTGCCCTGAGCAGAAATGGAACTGGTGACATATTGATACATGGTATTACGCTCATCCAATTGAAACACACCAGCCAGGGCATACCCAAATAGATCTTTAATAACATCTACAAAATCTCTTTTGCTATATAAAGTAACATATTCATAGGTTCTCGGTATTAGGTCATGGACATCTTTGGGGAGGGGCATTATTCAGCCTACCACAATAGGAGAGACTTGGACACAAAAGTTATATATGCCTTTCGACATTTGCTTCATGTTCACTGCTGAGTTCAATTTATTTTGTTCAAAGCTGTTGAATACATGTATTCAGTACATGCATTCAATGCATGTTCAATGCTGAGTTCAATCGATGTTGCTGAGTTAACTCACTCTTTTAACAGAAGAGTTAGTGTCTGTCAGGTCTTAGAGCTGGACCATTGCCTCCAGTCCCCATCAGTGGGGCCAAGGTGCCTGTGTCACACAGGACCAGAGAGTACAGGGGCTATGTGCTACAGCTGTGCCTACACCTGAACAGGGCTTTTTCCCGGGATGGTTTTATAAGGGAATCATGAGTGGTATCTCATGCTACTAGGGCTGTCAACACCAACTTTTTGACTATATCTTTTGGGGACTCACCAAAGTAAAAAAAAAAAAAAAAAGGAAAGGATGGCATGGTTATTCTTTGGCCATTAAGAGTGTCTATGTATATTTGACTGACAATTTACAGCCATTAAGGAAGCAAAGAGATTTAGAAAAAAAAATCACCATCAGTCCCACTCCAGCCTCACTCTCAATCTCTCTTCCCTAATTTATCAGGTATTATACCTTTTTATAATCTTTTAAACATCAAAATCAAGTTCAAGGCTACAGGCATAGTCTGTTGCCCATGCAAATGAATCCCAGCACTACTATTTAATAAGATGCTAAGAAATGGTGGCATATGCTTTCTTTCTCCATTAAATGAAAAGTCCTTTGTGGACAGTAACTGATGATTAGTGCCAGTCAAGGGAGGACTGGTGTCAGAGGGTGCTGCCATTTGATATCAGTAATTTTTATTTTGCATTCTTCAAATTACTGCCAAAGGTCATTGAAAGTGACGTTATCTAGGCATTATTTTGCCCAATAAAATTATCTGACTGAAAAAATTCCTGTTTTCTGTTCTTGCATTGCTGTCCTGATATGAAAGAAATAATTCCACCCCTCAGCAAGGGGTTCATGGTGTCTTCCACCTCTCATACCTTGATTTCATGATTTTGCGTCTTCCTTTTCATTAATCTCCCTTGTCTTCTCTTCTTCTCCCTCTATCCTGTTCAGGGTTTTCATCCACTATATTGCTTAAGGTCTTTATTCTACTGTTTACCTGAGCAGGAGCCTGATTATCATATGGATAGTTTGGTAAGAGCTAAAGCTAGAAAACTAGGATATTCTATTTTTAAGATATCTCAAAAAATCATCTGTGAAGGCCTTGCCATCTAATTTATAAAATCCAACAGCTATTTTCTCAGAATATTGGTTTGAGCCACATGCTGTTTATGACAATTCATTATTCCTAATATAGTGCAGAAAAAAGATATTGACTGAAGGTCACAATCATGCACATTGCCTAGTCACTTTTCACAATTCAAGATGTGGAACCATGAACTTGATGAATTCTGGGTATCATTGACATGCTTCAGGAAACCAAGTGGCTGCTTCATGGATAATTCTTCAGTCTTTAATCTTTATTGCTAGCTGACTGTGACATTTTGTACAGGGCAAGACTATTTTTTTCTTAATATTTTTCTTTCAATTCCCAAGAAAACAAATGAGTTGATGATCAGTGTTATGAAGCATACAGGATATCATATCACTCTAATATGTTTCTGAGGTTTTGAACTGTTTATTTTTCCAGCTGAATGTTTTATCAGTGTCAGGAAGAAGTCTAGCTAGATTGTAAACCATATGATATTCTTCACTTGGATATTGCTATAGAGAGGACAGAATAGAATTCAACCTGCAACCAACTTGTCAAGTCATAACAAAAAATAAAAACTTTTTCTTTTACTTCAACAAAGAACAATAATGTGCTGTTAAGGTAAATAAGCAATATTATTTTAAAATTTGACAAAGGCATGTGACAAGCATTTAAAAAGGTGTTAGGCAGAGGATTTTATGAGAAAATTAAATTGATTAAACTTTTATTTCGGACAGTAGTATGTATGAGACAAATAGATAACCCTTTCTCCACTGAGAGCCATTGGCCTAAGGGAAACATTTTTATTGACAACCTACAAATAAAAATGCAATGTTATTTATTTCCTTTTAAAAAAGATAGTAAGTATATTAGTCAATGTTTTTTTTAGATTTTAAACATTTTATTATTAAAATTTCAAGCGTGCACATAATTAGTGAAAATGGTATAATAAATTTCCATCACTCAGCATCAACAAAAATCATTTTGCCAATCTTTCAACTTCTTTCAAAATTAAGAAATACTTGAGTCATATAGTTTAGATGTACTATTCAATTTCTTGCCTAGTCATTTATGTTCCTTATGGACCTTAAGACATTTCATCTTAATTTCAATTTGAGAGCTGCCATTTTTCCTTCTCTCCACTTCAAATGCCTGGTCTGTCTCAGAATTCTGCTCTATTTCTTCCATACTCTCCTTTTATTCCTCTTGTTGCAGAAAAATAGTTTCTCCTTATGAAATTAAACCTCTACCTGAGTATTTCGTCAGAGAGATGCAAATTAAAATGACAACGAAGCATCACCTCACACCTGCCTTAATGGCTACCATCAATAAATCAACAAACAACAAGTGCTGGACAGGATGTGGAGAAAAAGGAACCCTAGTACACTGCTGGTGGGAATGTGGACTGGTGCAGACACTGTGAAAAACAGTGTGGAGTTTCCTCAAAAAATTAAAAATGGAACTGCCATTTGACCCAGTGATCCCACTGCTAGGAATATATGCTAAGAATCCCAGAACACCAATCAGAAAGAATATATGTACCCCTATGTTCATAGCAGCATTATTCACAATAGCTAAGATCTGGAAATAGCCTAAGTGCCCATCAGTAGATGAGTGGATTAAAAAACTGTGGTACATTTACACAATGGAATACTATGCAGCTTTAAAAAAGAAGGATCTCTTACCCTTTGAGATAGCATGGAGGGACCTGAAGAGTATCATGCTAAGCGATATAAGCCACTCAGGAAAAGACAAGTATCACATGATCTCACTCATATGTGGAATCTAATAAACAAAATAAACTGACAAACAAAATAGATCCAGAGACATGGAAGCATGCAACAGATGAAGCATTTTCAGAAGGAAGCAGGGGGGAGGGAAGAGATCAACCAAATAACTTATATGCATAGCACATGGACAAACAATAGTGCAGGGAAGGCCTGGAGCAGGGTGGAGGGGGGTCAATGGGATAAAAAAGGGGACATTTGTAGTATTTTCAACAATAAAGTTTTTTAAAAAGAAATTGATCACCGTTTAACTGGCTGATTTTGACTAGCCTCCCAATTTTTCTGCCCTATCTTCCATTCTGACCTTACGTAGGACTTCAGTTTTCAAAAGGAAGTGTAGGCTTAAATAGTTCCTACTTCTTCTATACCCTCTGATCTGTGTCTTAAGCAAATGGGGGTTCATTGTATTGGTTCTCCGGCAATAGATCTCAGAAATAATTAGTAATCAAAGAAAGCCTTTGAAGAATCCTTCAAGCACTGGGGTGAATTTTCTTAATATAAAAATGTTATAGCATTCATTTTTCAACATCAATCAAATTTGGCACTCAAGTGCATAGCAGTGACATTATTCATAATGGCATATACAGCCAATTGTTTTTGTCCTTTAATGACTAGTAATAGGTATGTTTTCCATGGAAATGGTTAATTACATTTGAAGTTGTTATTTCAGAACTCAAGAGGTCTGATCCTCATTTCTGTATTTGATGATGCACTCTCAATGTTTTTGAAGAATAATAAGGCTGCAAAAGGGAAGTGAATATTTTCTCCTTACATCAGTGTAGCTCATAATTAATTGATCATCATCTCCTATTAGTGTAATATCTTTGATCCTGCTAATTGAAAATGAAACTGTTTTCCTAACCACAGAAAGAAAAGGCAATATTAAACTGTTTAGTCTTTGTTCGCTTAAGGGCCAAACTATTAGCCAAGTCAGTTTATAGGAACAGTTAATCAAAAAGTTTAAACAACTGATTTTTTAAATGATTTTCTGCCCACACTGGTTGAGAAAACTTATTACTTAGCAGAGTATGTTTGGCTTTCCCAATAGCAGAGAAGTGATTTTAGTGAGGTTGAGAGAGTATAAGGTAAGGGGAACACAAGATAGAGTAAAATATATTGTCATTATCATAACACAAGCATGATGCTTTCACATAGTTATTACTACTTCATAGAGGTCCTGTGAGGTGTAATTTTCATTACCATGTTACAGATAAGGACATCAAGTCTACACGATGTTAGGAAATTCATTTAGTGTAAGTGGTATAGCCACTATTTAAATGCAAACTTTTGGACTCTACATCTTAATGTGGGTCCAGCACTCTTTTGCTATGTCATTTGGCCTCACAATTTGATTAATGATAAAAGAAAATATGAGCAATGCTAAAATATGAAAAAGTGAGTAGACATATGCCAAGAATCAGTATAACTTGCCATTACAATTCTGGATATGATTGTTACACTTATACTTATATTGCAAAGACAATATAACTTGTAGAATTGATAGATAAATATTCTTTGAGTGACTGGATATTGTGATACTTAGTGAATAGTTATTGTTTTGGACTCTACAAATTTCCTCTAAGAGTGGAATACAAAGTACACAGGTATTTTTAAATCTTTATTGTCGAGAGTATTACAGATGTCCCCTTCTTCCCCCGCCCCTCGATTGCTCCCCTCTACCCAGGTCTTGCCCTGCCCTGCCCCAGGCCTTCACCACTCTATCATCTGTGTCCATAGGTAATGCATATGTGCATATAAGATCTTTGGTTAATCACTTCCCACCCACCCCCCCTTCCCCTTGAGATTCACCAGACTGTTCCATGTTTGCATGCTTTTGGTTCTATTTTATTCATCACTTTATTTTGTTCATTAGATTCTTTGTTCATTTATTTTGATTTTTATATACAATTATTGATAGATATGTATTTATTGACATTTTCTTCTTCTCCTTTTCCTTCTTTTTCTCCCCCCCTCCCCCTTATTAAAGAATATCCTTCAACATTTCATCAATACTGGTTTGGTGGCAACAAACTCCTTTAGCTTTTTCTTGTCTGTGAAGCTTTTTATCTGACCTTCAATTCTAGATGATAGCCTTGATGGGTAGAGTAATCTTGGTTGAAGGTCCTTGCTATTCATCACTTGGAATATTTTCTTGCCACTCCTTTCTGGCCTGCAAAGTTTCTATTGAGAAATCAGCTGACAGTAGTATGGGTGCTCCCTTGTAGGTGACTAACTGCTTTTCTCTTGTTGCTTTTAATATTCTCTCTTTGTCTTTAACCCTTGGCATTTTAACTATGATGTATCTTGGTGTGGGCATCTTAAGGTTCCTCTTGTTTGGGACTCTCTGTGCTTCCTGGACTTGTAAGTCTATTTCTTTCACCAGGTAGGGGAAGTTTTCTGTCGTTATTTCTTCAAATAGGTTTTCAATATCTTGCTCTCTCTCTTCTCCTTCTGGCACCCCCATAATGGGAATGTTGGTACACTTGAAGTTGTCCCAAAGGCTTCTTACACTATTTTCATATTTTTAAATTCTTTTTTCTATTGCCTTCTGATTGGGTGTTTTTTGCTTCCTCATATTCCAAATCATTGATTTGATTCTTGGAATCCTCTACTCTACTGTTGAATCCCTGTAAATTATTCTTCATTTCAGTTAGTGTATCCTTCTTTTCTGAATAGGCCTTTTTCAATTCTTGGAAATTCTCACTAAGATCCTTGAGAGAGTCACTAAGTCCCTTGAAGCACTTAATAAGATCCTTGAGCAACCTTATAACCATTGTTTGCTTGCTGTCCTCCATTTCATTTAGGTATTTTTCTGGAGATTTCTTCTGTTCTTTCATTTACAACATATTTCTTTGTCTCTGCATTTTAGCTGCTTCCCTGTGTTTGCTTCTATGTATTAGGCAGAGCTTCTATGTCTCCTGGAATTGGTAAAGTGGCCTTGTATAGTAGGTATCCTGTAGGATCCAGTGACTCAGCCTCCCCAGTCACCTGAGCTGGATACTCTAGGTGCACCATTTTGTGGGCTGTGTTCACAGTCTTGTTGTAGTTGAGCCATGATTGCTGTTAGCGTCTCTGGGAAGAATTGACCTCCAGGCCAATTGGATGCGAGGACCAGCTGCAACTACAATAGAAGAGCTGGTGTGCAGGAGACACTCCTATGGAGCAGCACTTGCTTCAGTGGGGCTTTGGTGTTCACTGAGTCTGGCCCTTGAGTGTATCGCCTATGGATGTGTAGAATTGTAATCTGGTATGGTCTGAAGCTATCCAAAGTAGACAGTTTTAGAAACAAGGAATGCACTGTTTTCCTCCGATTATTTCTACTACAATGCTACATTCCTACTGCAATGCTACATGTCTATTCTGTTTAACAACAGCAAAAAGTATTATGCAAGAGCACATTTGTTATGATGTCAGAGAGATACGATCTAGTGTGTAAAGGATACTTCTGGGCCTTGTCTTTTAAAAAACTTACAGTCTAGACTTCAACATACAGGCAAGAGAATGAAAACTCCTAAAGTATGGGTTGACAAGCTTTTTCTATAAAGGGTCAGATAGTAAATATTTTAGGCTTTGCAAGTCATATGGTCTTTTTTGCAGCTTCTCAACACTGCAGTTATAGGGCTAAAGTAGTCATAGACAATACAGAAACAAATGAACATGGCTGTGTTCCAATAAAACTTTATTTATGGACATAAGAATTCAAATTTATGCTCATTTTTATGTTTCATGAAATATTATTCTTCTTTTGAATTTTTTTCATTAAAAATGTAAGAAAAAAATTCTTCACTCACAGGTTGTACAAAAACATGCAGCAGGCTGGATTTGGCCTGTGGGTCACAATTGGCAGTCTTGGAGTGATTAGTACAGAATGGCTATAAAGGATGAAGGAGATAAGGGTGTGATTGGGAACGGGGAGAGGACATTAGGATGAAAACGTATCTGAATTCAGGTTTAAAAGAGGACAGAGGAGAAAGCTCTTATTCAGAGTAGACAGGCACCTCTTCCCTACTACAGTGATGATAGATGTCTGCTGCCTTGAGGAATTGTTCTGAACAGATTCACTCAAAATGACTCATTGGTTTGAACAAAGCTGGAGAAGATTTTCTGTCTTTTATTCCAAGGAAGTAATTGGCCCACCTGCTTCTCTTAAATTAAAATTTCCAGAGCTCAGGCCTTTAAGCCTCTTAACATGATTTACTTCTTATACCTTTTATCAGCATAGAATAGCTGCTTTTCTCATCTTTTCTTGTAAAACCCTGTCCCAAATGTACAAGGTACTTTATCCACATGATGTTTCATGGCTATTTCCAGGCCTATGATCACGGAAACACAATAAGCTATAGAAAATTTAAATGGCGCCTTGTTAAGTGTTGTGGGAAGCATTTGACAAGACATAGATAATCTGGAGATTCAGAGATGTGATTTGAATATCTTGTCTTCCTTCTTCCCTGCCTTTAAATATTTTTTTACCAAGGAATAAATTATACATAGAAAAACTCATTGTTTTTGGTATATAGGTCTATGGAATCTGACAAATGCATGTAACCACCATGAGGTATTACATCTAATAGTTACGTAACTCCATGACACACAAGGTATAGAACATTCCCATTAACCCAGAAAGTTTCCTGCTGCCCTTTTGTAATTATACTGCCCCCTAAGCTCAGCCCGTGGTAAACACTGATCTATTTTCTGTCCCTATAGTTTTGCCTTTTCCAGAATGTCATGTCAATGGAATCATACAGGATGTAGCCTTTTGAGTCTGTCTTCTTTCAGCTAACATAATGCATTTGATATTCATCTATGTTGTTGCATGTGTTAGTAGTTTGTTCCATATTACTGCTAAGTAGATTTCATTGTATGAGTATACCAGCTTGTTTATATATTCTCAGTGAAGGACATTTGGGTTGTTTCCAGTTTTTAGTGATTATGATAAGGCCACTCTAAACATTCATGTAAGATTTTTGTATGAACATAAGCTTGTATTGCTCTTGGGAAAATTCCTAGAAGTGGAATTGCTGAATTATGTGTTAAGTACTGTATATGTTTAACTTTATGAGAAACTTCCGAATTGTTTTTCATGCCATTTTACATCCCTTCCAGCAGAGTATGAGAGTTCTAGTTGCTTTGCGTTCTTGCAGTGCTTGATACTATCAGTTTTTGTCTTTTAATCCTGGCCGGTTAATAGTTGATAGGTGTGTAGTAGTATCTCATTGCGGCTTAATTTGTATGTTCAAATGATTAACAATGTTGAGAATCTTTTCATATGCTTATTTGCCAGCCATGTATCTTCTTTGGTGAAGTATCTGTTCAAATTATTTGTGTTGTAAATGTTTCCCTCCATATCCTGCGTGGTTCAGGGTTCGGGATCTGGAAGAGGAGCCACACACAAATGAAAGAGAAAAGACACGAGATAATTTGGGAATATTGGGGGCCAGGCGGGTAAGTCCAACTCAGGAGGAAGGACTTCCACCAGTGCTCAGGCCTACCAACCTTTTATAGTCAGAGGTAAACAGGGCAGTGGTCACCATAGTTACACAGTTCTTGTGAGTTTCACTTGTTTTGACCATAGTTGCACTTCCTGCACTTCCCTCAGCCCATTAGCTTCCCAGATAAGATCTAGGGAGTGTTATAAGGTCAAACCTAATTATGCTAAGAGGACTGTGCCCTCTAAGCTGGGACTTGTTTGTGACTTTGCCACCAGGTCAGTCTGAGGCTTAACCCTATATCAGTTCCCCACATATTTGCCCATTTTTATTTGGATCGGTTTCTTTCTTACTATTGAGTTTTTTTCAATACTCTGGGAACAAATCCTTTAACAGGTATGTGTTTTAGAAATATTTCTTCCCAATCTGTAGCATGTCTTTTCATGTGTGTGAGCGAGAATTTTAGAAATTGAAATATAATTGACATACAACATTATATTATATTAATTCTGGTACACAGAATAATGGTTTGACATTTGTATACTTCACAAAATGATCACCACAATTAGTCTAGTTACCATCAGCCCCTACTCAAAGTTACAAAGTTTTTGTTGTTGTTAAAAACTTTGAAGATTTACTTGTTTGGCAAATTAAAAATTTGCAATATATTAGTATAGTCACCATGCTGTACATTGCATTCTCTTAACTTATTTATTTTCTATCTGGAAGTTTATATCTCTTGATCCCCTTCTCCTCCTTACTCATCCCCTCAACACTCCTCCCCTCTAGCAACAGCCAATCTGTTCTCTATATATATGAATTTTGTTTTGTTTTGTTTTTAGATTCCATATATAAATGAAATCATATGGTACTTGCCTTTCTTTGTCTCACTTATTTCATTTAGCATAATAACCTCTAGATCCATCTATGTTGTCACTAATGGTGAGCAGTATTCCATTGTATATATATGCCACAACTTCTTTGTCCATTCACCCATCAATGGACATTTAGGTTGTGATCATATATTGGCTACTGTAAATAATGCTGCAGTGAACATCATTTTTTTGAATTAGTGTTTTGAATTTTTTTTTGAATTCGTGTTTCTGTTTCCGTTGGACAACACCCAGAAGTTGGATCGTATGGTAGTTCTATTCTTAACTTTTGAGGAAACTCCATACTGTTTTCCATAGTGGCTGCACCAATTTACATTCCCACTAATGGTGCATGAGAGTCCTTTTTCTTCACATCCTCACAGCACTTGTTATTTCTTGTCCTTTTTGATAATAGCCATTCTGACAGGTGTGAGGTGGTATCTCACTGGTTTTGAATTGCATTTCTCTGATTATTAATGATGTTGAGCATCTTTTCCTATGCCTGTTGGCCATCTGTATGTCTTCTTTTGTTAAATGTCTGTTCATATCCTATGCCCATTTTTAAATTAGATTGTATTCTTGTTACTGAGCTGTAGGAGATTTTTATATATTTTGGATATTAAATCCTTATTAGATATATGATTTGCAAATATATTCTCCCATTCAATAGATTGGCTTTTTATTTTATTGATGGTTTCTTTTGCAGTGCAGAAGCTTTTTAGTTGATGTAGTCCCAATTATTTACTTTCACTTTTGTTGCCATTGCCATTGGAGTCAGATAAAAAAATATATATATCGCCAAGAGTGATGTCAAGAAGCTTACTGCCTATGTTTTGCTCTAGGAGTTTTATGGATTCTGGTATTATAATCAAGTCATTAATCAATTTTGAGTTAATTTTTGTGTATGGTGTAAGATAATGATCTAGTTTCATTCTTTTGCTGGTGGCTGTCAAGTTCTCTCAACACCATTTATTGAAGAGACTGTTCTTTCCCCATTGTATATTCTTGCCTCCTTTGTTGTAAATTAATTGACCATATATGTGTGGGTTTATTTCTGGGTTTTCTTTTCTGTTTCTTTTATCTATGTGTCTGTTTTTATGTCAATACCATACTGTTTTGATTACTGTAGCTTTGTAATAAGTTTGAACCCAGTGAGTATGATGCCACCAGCTTTGCTCTTCTTTCTCAAGATTGCTTGGGCTATTCGGGATCTTTTTATGATTCCATACAAATTTTAGGATTGTTTGTTCTGTTTCTGTGAAAAATGCCACTGGAAATTTGATAGAGATTTCATTAGTCTGTAGATTGCTTTGGGTAACATGGACATTTTTACAATATTAATTTTTCTAATTCATGAGCATGGGATATCTTTTCATTTATTTGTGTGTTTTTCTCTCTTTTATCAATATCTTATAGTTTCCAGAGTATAGGTTTTTCACTTCCTTGGTTAAATTTATTCCTGGGTATTTTATTCTTTTTTATGTAATTATAAATAGGCTTGTTTTCTTCATTTCTTTTTCTAATAGTTTGTTGTTAGTGTATAAAATACAACAGATTTTTGTATAGTGATTTTGGACCCTGCAACTTTACTGAATGTGTTTATTAGTGCTAACAGTTTTGTGTGTGTTTTTGGTAAAGTCTTTAGTGTTTTCTATATATAAAAGCATGTTGCTCATAAATAGTAACAGTTTTACTTCTTAGTTTCTAATTTGGATGCCTTTTTTCTCTAATGGCTAAGACTTCCAATACTATGTTGAATAGAAGTGGCAACACTGGGCATCCTTGTCTTGCTCCTGATCTTAAGAGAAAAGATTTCAGCTTTCACCACTGAATATGATATTAGCTGTGGGCTTGTTATATATGGCCTTCATTATTTTGAGGTATGTTCTGTCTATGGCCATTTTTTTTTAAAACAAAAATGGATATTGAATTTTGTAAAATGTTTTTCTGCATCTATTGAGATAATCGCATGATTTTTACCTTTCATTTTGTTAATGTGGTGTATGATTTTTTCAATTTCTTAACAGTATCTTTCACAGAGCAAAAGAATTAATTTTGATGGAGTTCAATGACACCACAGTAGCAAGGATCATACATAATGTACAAACCTTGGTTTTAAAATACCATTGTCCAATAAAAGGAACCAGGAACCATCAGAAAAATAACTGATTCCAGGATTGAGGCAGGGAAAATACAGGAAAGACTAAAACATCTTGTGGTGTCAGAATTAAAAATGCTAAAAATAACCATGGGGATTTGTTGAAAGGACATAGGAGTCAACTTGAAGGAGCTATTAATGGTCAAATTTGGTAAAATATAAGCAATAAAACAAATAATGATAATAATGGATTATAACTAAACAATAAGGTAAATATCCATGAATCCATACTGGTATAGGTACATAATTGAGTAAAATAATAATTGTAGGAGAAGGAAAAGTTATTTTTTTGATAGCCCTTCAATAATAAATACAGAAAGAATGATGGAAATAAAAGTCATCATTTGGCAAATGCTACACAAATAATTTTTAGGCAAGAATTATTAATGGATCGTAAAAGTAGTGGATGAAAATCTAAGAAGAAATAACATATTTGCATAGCTTAAAGGTATCATCCACCAAACATTTAGTAATTACCAAGGGAAAAATAGTAACTTTACAGTGAAGAAATCTAGAAGATACCACCTAGACCAGGTTAATCTCATTGGTAAAGTTAATTGACATTCTGTGCCTCCTGATATGATGAGCTGAGAAGGTCACACCATCACTTCAATGGTTTTCTTACCAAAAATGCATAACCTAAATTTACCTATGAAGAAACATCTCTCAAACTCAAATTAAGGAACATTATGTGACTGGCCAGTCCTTTTCAAAGGTGTTAATATCATAAGAGACAAAGATAAACAAACCATCTCAGATTGAAGAACACTAAGGAGTCCTGACAACTAAATATAATGCAAGATCCTGGATGGGATCCTGGCCCAGAGAAAGGATAGTGGTGGGAAAACAACAATATAGTGAAATCTGTATTTCAGTTAATAGTATTTTAGTTAAAAGTATTGTACCAATGTTGATGTCTTATTTTTGACAAGTCTACCATTGTTAAGTAAGATGTAACATTAGGGAAAGCTTAATGAAAGATATACAGGAACTCTCTGTATTATTATTGCAATTTTATGTAAATCTGTAATTATTTTAAAATAAAAAGTAAAAATGGGAGAAAAGTAAGTTTTCACTCCCCGTGGGTTGGTGTAGACAAAACCTCTTCCCAATAGCAGATAAAATGATGGTGACAACAAAGCTTCTGCCTCAAATTTTAAAAATAGCCAGACATAAAGAAAGGAGGAATCCAGGTAAAGGATATAGAGATAGAATTTGGGCTTTTTGACATACCATGCTTTGCAGATTTTACTTTGGAATCATGTAGATACTTTACATAACTCTAAACAAAATTAAATTTTAAAAACAATTTCCTAAAAATAAAAGACACAATAAAACAAACAAATCTAAAGTTATAGTTAATGGCAAAAATACAGACAGAAGAAATACTTAAAATAATTTTAAACCACAGTAATTTGACTATATGCTTTGGACAAAAAAATGCTAAAAAAAATTCAATTGTATCTTATAGGCCAGATCTGAGCATATAGCAACCCAAAACTGCCAGGGAATATGGGAAAACATTTAACTTTCCACTCTCTGTAGAGTGAGACAGCAAGGGATAATGGGGTTGGAAATGGTTCTGGGACAGCCAATCAACTGGGCCAGTCATTGGTATCTACTGGGGACACCTCTTCTCAGTTTCTACTCCCCTTGGATTGGCATAGACAAAACTTTTTCCCAATATATAAAATGATGGTGACAGCAAAGCTTCTGCCTCAAATATTCTGCCAACTTACTGAGGTTAGGGTTGCTGCCATGACAGAGTTGGGCACCAAATCTGGAACCATCTCTTTTCTGATTAATGGAGGAGAGATTCCAAGTTTGTTATCAGTGGTTACTATCTCTCATCTCCAGGCTAGCAGTTGAACTTTCTGTGTGCTAAAGCAAATGGTAATTATGCTTAGAGACTCTTAGATTTCATAACAAGACTTGTGCTTAAAAACTCCAAGAGTAATGGAAACCTAAAATCTGGAAAGATGCATCATGTGTAAATCCAGTCATCATTATGCAAATACATATGCACATAATAAATGTAGACATGGCTGAGTATATTTTAGAAATATTATAGGCCAATTGTTTTGACATCCTACAGGAGGTAGATAAATTGTGATGTATGCGTTATAGTATACTGAGTAGCTTGTTAACATGAAGTCTTTTGCTGGAAAATATTTTAGCAGAAAAACCATCTATCAGCACATTTGCTGCTTTGTTCTCCTCCTTTGACTTCACAGGCACGTTTAGTAGCACACACACAAAAATTCTTATTTGATACTTATAATAGTGAACTACTGGGACCATAGCTCATTTTTCCATTTTATAGATTAGCAAACTGAGGCTCTTAAAATTTCAATAATTTGCTTAAGATCAGCTTGGAGGCAAATCTGAATTAGAACCATATATCTGATTAGTATCTTTTGCACTGTGACACTTTTGCCCTTCTTTCACTCTCTTCACTTTTCAGATTGAGATTACTTGAGATAATTTGGCACCCTCAGATGAGTGACCAGGCCATAGATGTCTTCCTAGACATATGGGCCTCATCTGCAGAGTTTAAAGACTGACAAGAGAATTCTCAACTCCCATTAGCAATTGCAGAGTGTAGAAAAGCTGAATTGATGAAGGTAATAGCCTTGCTGGGAATTTTAAATGATGCACTTAGTGCTTTCTCCTTTGGCCTCTTAGAAATATCATGGGTGGTTTTATAAGAGCAAGGAATGACATGGTGAAATCTGTTATCTAAGGACACAGCTGGGTGTGGATAGGACAACAATACTCTGGCAGACATGGTAGCCTGATGGCAGTGGTTCTAAATTCTGGCCACATATAAGAACCACTTGGGGGACTTCTAAAGACTATTTGTAATTGAGTTTTGAAACAAACAAATAAATAAATAAATACAGGCAGAGAACAAAAACCTTAAGTGTACAACATATCGAATTTTTCCAAATGTTTCCACTTCTGTTACCATTACCCAGGTCAAGATTTAGAAATTCCCAGAACCTCAGAAGAACATCTCCCATTCAGCACCTTCTTCCAAGGGTTACCATTCTTCTGTCTTCTATCACTATAGATGAGTCCTGACTGTTTTTGAACTTTTCAACATATGAGAATCATCCACGCTGTTGTATGTATCAAAGGGTTGCTCTCTTCCATTGCTGTGTAGTATTCCATGGCAGGAATCTACTACATTTTATTTTCCAGTTCTAGTATGCACAGACATTTAGGTTGTTTCCAATTTTTGTGTTACTATGAATGAAACTGCTATGAACATTCTTGTGCATATCTCCATTGGCACTCATTTCAGTTGAGTGTATACCCAGGAGTGGATTATCTGTACCATAGGGCAGAAGTATGTTTACTCTATAAAAATTGCCAAACAGGTCTCCAAAGTGGTTTTATCATGACCAATTAACTCAGAATCTCTGAGAGTGGCGCCCTATCTGAATGATAGGTGTCATTGAGAATCTGACACAGTGAGAATGAGAGCCTCTGTGTCCCAACCTTAATGCCCAGGCGTGTATCTTTGTTATTATCTCAGCCTCAAAGAGATAATTCATTTATTGTTCAAAACAAGGAAATCATTCCTTGTTCATAGACCTGACAAGGAGCTGGGATTCGTCCTCCTGGATTTGCCTCCTAGTTCTCCCTTTCTTTTATATTCACTGGAGATCAAAATAATGCCTTACTCCTCCTCAAATCCCTGAACACAGGAATGGAAGGCTTTGTCAAATACCAATGGGATTTCATGCATCAGGAAATATGATGTGTGTGTGGGGGGGGGGTAGGGCAGAGAGCTCTTTCAGGGTTCCTGACAGCATCTTACCACATGAGCAACCTCAATCATGTTTCTAACTGCAGAAATTCACCTCCTTCTAGTGTCTTTCTACCTAATTATACCAAGGGACTGTCATTCTTTTTTTCCATCTGTCAATGTTTTGACTCAACTTTGCTTAAAATAAATTTTACAAGCAATATGGCCCATTTATTTATGATTCATCTGGATTAACAAGAATAGCTAAGAACAGCTAATTTTTATTTAGCTGTTACTATAGACAAGGCACCCTGCTATGTGCTAGGCATGCATTCTACCTCAAAACAAGCTCATGAGCTGTTATTAAGCCCATTTTATGGATGAGTAAACTGAGATTTTGAGAGCTTAAATTCACCTGCTTATGTAATGTAGAGCTGGGATTCAAACCCTTGCATTCTGACTTCAGAGATGGAACTCTTAATCACTAATCATATCACCTCTGTTGACAATCAGAAGTTTTGAGAGTTTTTTATGGTGTGATACATAAAAAAACAGACTATAGCTCCCTCTGAATTATGGAGCTCCTGGAATGAAAAAGCAGCTAATGGTAGTGTGTTAAATAATGGGGCACCATGGAATGGCTGAAGGGTACCACGCCATACATTTAGTGGCACTTCTCTTCTGTGGTCTTTAATCTAGAACAATTATAGAGGATTACTGCAAGGTTGGGAGGATAAAGTAGATGGCTAGACTTTACTGAAAGGCCCTGCCTGGAGATGACAAATGGGAAGTCTGATAGATATATCAATTCTTCAGCTAGTCTCAGAGTAGTATTTAAAAATTAAATTAGTTGCCAATATTTAAACATTGAGAAAATTACTGTGGATATCAGAAATTTATTTACCTCCATTGGAGAATAGGAAAGTGCATATTTACTTCCTCAAGTGGCACTAGCATGTGCTGATTCTGGATCCCCTTAGATGGGGCTCCCACAGCCCCCACCTGGCCTGCTTCATGCAGGTATCTTACCTGCCTGCCCTTAAGCTGCCATGTTGCATCTAAACCCCTGCATCAGTCTAGAGCCCTTAGTGCCGGAAGACTTCATCTCTGCCTGGCTGCCAGCCCATGCCACTAAGCCTTTGCCACCCACCCACATTATGGGGAGTATAGACAGACCAGAGCCAGAGCCCACATCTTCTACTTTTTGAAGTGTTATGTGTCTCCCTCCTGACAGGGGTGAACTTTCTGGCCCTGTTAAGGAGACACTCTGCTTTTGTTTCTCTTAATGTCACCATGAGACTAATTTGAGACTGTAGGGAAAGTGCATTTATTCTGTCACCTCAGCCCAGGTGTGTATACCCACACAGGATAACTTGACTAATTCTTCCAGAACTGTCTGGGACTCATGAAGACATTTTGTTATGATTACAAATGACAGTATCATAGTCGGTATGGATTGCTATAACAAGATACCATAGACTCAGTGGCTTAGACAACAAACATTATTTCTCACTGTCTGGAGGCTGGAAATCTGAGATCAGCATGCCAGCATGGTTGGGTCCTTGGTGAGAGCCCTGTTCCTGGTTTACAGATGGCTGCCTTCTTGCTGTATCCTCACATGATGGAGAAAGAGAGAGCTCTGGTCTCTTCATCTCCCCATAAGGGCATCAATCTCATCATGACCTCATCTAAATCTAATTTCCTCCCAAAGGCCCCACCTCCAAATACTATCACACTGGAAATTAGGACTTCAACAGATGAATTTGGAGGGAGACATAGTCAGTCTATAGCACACAGCATCAATATTTCTAGCAGCTCTTAGTGCCCACCAGCTATGTATCCTTAAGTGATGTTTCCTGGGTCAAATTCCTTCTGCTTTTCTGGGTTCTAGATCCTTAACTCCTAGAATAATTCTAATGCTGCATTCTGCTTGGTAGCAGTTCTTCTGCTCACCTTTTGCTCTGGGATATGAATGTGGCTGAGGCACCCCTCCTCCCCAGTTTCACAGCTTGAGCAAATATTGGACTCTTTCCACTGAGTTCTCAGTTTTGGGCTAGATTTCCACAGGGTTCCCTCAACCTGCATTGCTGAATTCATATTCGTCATCTTGATTCTTCCCTGAACTTACCAGAGTTCAAGGCTCCTCTGCCAGTTTTTTTAAAAAATAACATCTATGTAGGCTGATTAGCTTGGAGATTTAATGCAGTTTTGGGACTCTCATAGAGAACCTAAAACTGCCTCCTGAAAAAGTCTTCATTGTGTCAGCAGCTAGATGACTCCCCCACCGACCCCTTCTCTCTCTGCCTCTCTCTGTCTCTCTCTCTCTCTCTCTGTCTCTCTCTCTCTCTCCCTCTCTCTCTCTCTCATATTTGGCCACCTTCTAAATTCTCTAACAAGGAGCAGGCTTTCTGGGCATTCCTACCATTTGCAGCTTCCCCGGGAAGGAAGATTTTCTCCATCTTGTCCCATGTACTGAAAGACAAACAGAATGGAAAGCGACATTACCTTTCAGCTCAGATATCATGTTTTTCTGAGAATCACTGACTTGTACCAAACCACAGATTTCATCAGTTCCAAAGCATACATTTCCCTCCTGCCACATTTTAACATCTGTGAAATGGAGGTGTGTATCATGCCTGATAGTGGATCATGATTTAATTGTCAGCATGTTTTTCTTTCTTAGTGATATGTGAAAATTTTGTGTTAGAGTTAATGACATCTTTAGGCTTGCTGAACTATAGGAATATGAACATCTTGCTTAGAAAATGTTTCTTGAAACAGAAACAAAAGAGTTGATGCCTAAGGCTATGTAGGGATGAATTGTGGGAATGGGCTGGGAGTCTAGGGAGAGGCAATAATATTTGCAAGGCACCTGGACTGAGAAGGGAATGGCCTATCTGAGAAACCAAAAGTGGTTTTGGGAGGTAGGAGTATAGAGAGCAAAGAGGATAATGAGTCACTTTAAATGGATGTGAGAGTTACAAAGAAATATTTATGGAAAGTGCTTGGGACTTACAGGCACTCTTTAAATGGTACTTTGCTTTGGTTTGTTTTTTGGACAAATGAATGAGAACATTTGTGGTATTTCATCAGTTCTCGTCTTATTTTTTTTTTTTAGCATTTTAAAACCTCTGAAATTGGGATGCATCTTATAGGCTAGAGCAATGGTTCTCAACCTTCCTAATGCTGCGACCCTTTAATACAGTTCCTCATGTTGTGGTGACCCCCAATTTCATTGTTACAAATTGAACATAATGAAAGCATAGTGATTAATCACAAAAACAATATGTAATTATATATGTGTTTTCCAATGGTCTTAGGCGACCCCTGTGAAAGGGTCGTTCGACCCCCAAAGGGGTCTCGACCCACAGGTTGAGAACCGCTGGGCTAGAGTGTTTTATTATTTATTTGACAACTTTAGAGTTGATGAAACATGGTATATCAAATCAATTGCTAAATTGACACACCATCCCTTTGTTCCTGTGTCCTTAATCTGAATTCCTGATCTCTTACAGATTCTAATCTGTCCACTTGAAACTTTTGTCCTGCTTTTCCTAATCCAGGCTTAGATTGTGGGTCACATGGTCTGATCCATTTGTGCCTAGACCCTTGATGTCAACATGGTCTTGTAGGACTGACCTGAATGTCACTTTGGGCTTCTACAAACTTGTGTAAAAAGGAACAGATGGGCATTTGAGGGAATGAACTTTATTTCTGTATGTCACTTTCCTTTGTAAAAAAAAAAATCTTTGATAGATTTCATATTCATATTGTCTTTAGAATCAAGTTCAAACTTTTCAGCCTGTCATTCAAAGCCTGCTGAAGTCTGGATTTAATTTACTGATTCACTTTTTCCGTTCAATGTCTCCTGAAGTCCTTTTTGGAAAGCCTTCACCTCAACCAAACTGGCCCTACTAGCTGTTCTTGTTATATTTCATGTTTAGGCTCAAAGAGCTTTTAATAGCAACAGCTCTATTGTTTGAGCTCTAGGTTGAAATTATACATGATAGTTTTAGAACAATCCTTCAAGAAAAGTATTATGACTCCTACTTCACTCATAAGGAAACTGAGACATCTAAGAGCATTGAAGTAACTCACTCAATTCACACATCTAGGTAACATTTTCAAACCTAGATCTGTCTGGCCTCATGTTCTTTCTACCATATCTCACTACCAGCTTCTAATGTTCTGTTTCCTTGGAATCTATCTCTCAGAAGTTTCTCACTGTAGTCATGTTCTATCCTCCTACAAGGCCGTGTCCTCTATGAGACCCTCTCTATCTTGCCCAGCATTTGAGGATGATGTCCTCCTCTATACTCACTCTGTACTGATGCTTTGTGCCTCCTGTTTAATACTTGACTTATAATTTGTGCTCCCAGAACAGTACCTTGTATAGAATATCCTCAAATGTCTGTGGCTGGGGTTGGTTGAAAGGGAATCTTAGGAACTTTGGCTGCAATTGAAAAGCTAACTTAGATCAAGAAGGAATAGTGAGAGATGGCTCTATACTCTTTCTTATTCTCAGGTTTCTCTTGGGAAATGGCAAAGAATCAAAACTTATCAGAAGGCTAAAATGGGTGCTGGGAGGATTTAAAACCAGAAATTCCTAGTGCTAAGGTCTGCAAATGTTTGAAGGAATATACCAGTAAGCAATCATGAAAGTCTATTCCAGGGACCTATATGGGTTCTTAACTCCTTGGGCTGGTCAATGTTAAAAGGTCAAGGTCTTATACATTATTTATTGGAGGACTAATGAGCTTTGCTCTGGTCCCTGAATTCTCTGTTTTCATGAAAACTGACCAGGCTTGGTTATTTAACTTGGGCTAGCTATTTTGTACCACACACTGAGGTCCTGGACATAATGGGGAGTGGATGGGTGATGGGTGAATTACACTGACCCCTCTTTCCTAGGCAGTTAACAAAGCATGGCTTATAACTGGTAGCTACTAGGGCAGAAGGATTACTTTGACCAGGAAGGAGAGCCAAAGCAGACCAAATATTAGACCTGGAAAATGGCTGAATTGCTTTTCTCATAGGATGACTCTTTTTGATTGGCTTAGAAGCATGTCATTAGGTGGGAGGCAGGGGCAGGCTGTGGATATAGGGCAACATGTGGTCATGGCAGAAGATTTTCTCTCTACCGTGAATGTAAAATTCAATTGTGTTATTCCAGCAGGCAGCAAAAGGCTTCTAAACACTGGTCCTTTTAATTCCTTCATATGAAATTTGAATTTTTGAGTTGATCACTTGGTTTGAGACTCTAGGTGGTAGGAGTACAGGTAGGACAGAGGAAGGGACAGTAAATTCCATTTTCTCCCCACAGAGTATGAACTTGAGGATGCTTCTCAGGGCCAGCTTGTCAGCAACCACTCTAAACTGACTGTAATTTTGTCCTTGCCTCCCTTTGTAAAGGTTTCTTTTTCAAAATTTTCAGCCAGCAGCTTCCAAACTGTCATTTACAATTTACAGAAGGACAGCAAGTAGAATAGTTATCAGCAGGCAGTATAATTATGTGCCAGGAAATGACATAGCAAATAGTCTAGCTTGGCAAGTGCTAGATGGCTCTTTCCCTATCTTCTAGCTTCAGGTAGAAGAACTACAATATCTGCTGATCTTTTTGTGACTTACTTTACATTTTAAGTGCAGATTATTAAGGAGTAATTTGTCTGGAGATCAGAACTTGGGCAGATATTTATGTTTTAAAAAGCAATGGTTAAATAGAACTTGGAAAGTAGAATTTTATATTACAGTACGTTACATTATGTAGTGCTGTGTTATGTATACTATGCTATGTTATACTAAACTAGAGGACTGGTGCATGAAATTCATGCACTGTGCGCGTGGGGGGGTAGGCGGGGTGGTCCTCAGCCCGGCCTGCGCCCACTCACAGTCCAGGACCCCTCTCTCCTTACTGCTGGCCTGCTCGCTGCTCCTTAGTGCTGCTGTGGAGGCGGGGGAGGCTCCCGCCACCGCTGCTGTGATCGCCAGCTGTGAGCCTGGCTTCTGACTGAGTAGTGCTCCCACTGTAGAAGTGCACTGACCACCAGGGAGCAGCTCCTGCATTGAGTGTCTTCCCCCTGGTGGTCAGTGTGCATCATAGTGACCAGTCGTTCTGGTATTCCGCCGTAACTGTTGCTTTTATTATATAGATTACATGTTATTCTGTTCTGAAATGTTATTGTGTAACCCAGTGGTTCTTAATTTTTATTAAATTTATTGGGGTGATATTGGTCAACATGAACATATAGGTTTCAGGTGTGGGCTTCTATGATGTGTGGCCACTGATGCAGCAGCAGCTGTATCATTTGGGCATTGGTTAGAAATGCAATTCCTTTGAGCCATCCAAAACCTACTGAATTAGAAACTCTGGAGCAGAAGCCCTGCAATCTGAAATTTTTAATGTCTTCCAGGTGATTCTGATCTATGCTCTGGTTTGAGAAACATGAGTATGTAATAGATGGCAAGTAAATCCTACCTTGTTTTACTTGTTTATTACTTATGAATAAAATTAGCTACAAAAAACACCCCCCCCAAACCTAGAAAGTCTAGCAAGTAGGGGTGTATAAGTAAGAATTTTATTATTGTCACAAAACAAGAAATACCGAGGTAGGCCATCCAGGTTGTTATCCAGGGCTCAAGGATAATGTCTAGGGTTCCAGGCTCTTTCTAGCTTCCTATTCTCCTACTCTTAGGATGTGGCTTTTGTCACCAGATTTGCAAGATGGTTGTGGTGCATCCAGGCATTACTTTTATGTTCCAGACAGGGAGAAAAGGGAAGGACAAAGGGCTTCTCTCATTTTTATTCAGGTAGAGTAACTGCTCAGGGATTTCTGCCTGAATCTCATGGCCAGAACCATGTCATATGACCATCACCAACAACACTAGAGGTTAAATTAACTTTAGCTTTTTAGTCTTTATGATAGAGAAAGTCAAGAGAAAAGGGACGGAGGAGAGAATAGTTTTGGGGAAGACCAATCCATATATTTCGTTCAACTTACAACTTGCAGCTTATCCTGGTGCTTTCTGTTATTTTGGTTGAAATTCTTGGGGTAGGTCAGTATGGAAAAAGTCATCACCTTAATGTTTATTAGGAAAATAGACTCAACAAAATGTTTTACACTTACACTTTAATTTTGAAATCCAATTTATTCAGGAAAACTCATGTTTTATTGTCCGAATAATTGCTTTACAATAAGTTAAAGGTTTGGCTGAGTTTGTCTTCTTGAAATTTAAAGGAAGATATATGAAGTGATGTAAAATAAGGCAAAATAAGAAATAATGTGAAATACTTTGCAACTACACATATTTGAGCTATAGTGGAAAGTCTGAACCAATTTTCCATTAGCAAGCCTCTAGTGAGCCACTAGAAAAACTGTAACAAGTGTTTTATTAGAGTCCATTGCCTTCATGTTTCTCTATGATTCACTTCTGCCACTTCAGACAGAAAGTTGTCCCCTTAACCAGGCAGGTATACAGAAGAGTTTAATGGTGGATATGTATCTCCAACTTTGTTGTTACCAGCAAAATTAATTATTTACTGCTGTAATTTTTCTCTAAAGGGAGAAAAATATTAAAAACTAACATATTTCAAGTTAAAGTAGTTAAAATGGCAAGCCATTTTATTAACAGAAGTTTTCTCACTAGTACTTCTAATGTTTTGTAAACTTTATAAGTCACAATATGGGATTTAGAAACAAATGTAGGTTGGGGAGTTCTTTTTCCAAACTCAACATGGCAAATTAATCCTAAAGATTCATAGCAAAAATTTACCATTTACTGCAAACACCTAGAGGATGTCATTTTACCTTGATATAATACTTTCAAATCATAATTGGGATAACATTCTAATTGTTATTTGAGATTTTTAAAAAATAGTCTTTATTTTTTAGAGTAGTTTTAGGCTCCCAGCAAAATTGAGGGGAAGGTACAGAGATTTCCAAAATACCCTTTGCTCTTTTCCAGTCCTCATTATCAACATTCCTCATCAGAGTGGTACATTTGTTACACCTACATTGACACATCATTATGAACCATAGTTTACATTATGGTTCACTCTTGGTGTTGTACATTTTTGGGGTTTGGACAAATGTATAATGACATGTATCCACTGTTATAGTATCACACAGAATAGTTTTACTCCCTTAAAAATCCTCTGTGCTCCCCTTATTTATTGAGGCTGTGTTTTATATTTAATACTAGGAGCCCAGTGCGAGAAATTGCGCAGCCCGCCCACCCACCTGCCGCCCTGCCTTGACACCCTAACCCAGTGGTCGACAAACTGTGGCTCGCGAGCCACATGCGGCTCTTTGGCCCCTTGAGTGTGGCCATGAAGTTTCAATCGCACTTATGTGCATGCCCGCACGTGGTATTTTGTGGAAGAGCCACACTCAAGGGGGCGCAGTTTGCCAACCACTGCCCTAACCTCTCCACGCAGAGCTCCAGCGTGCCTGGCCCAGCCCCCCAACCCCTCTGGCCTTCTCTGGCCATTTCAAGCCCCGCCCTCAGTCCCTCGAGTTGCCTCGGGCTGGTACCACCTTCTCTGGGCACCTCCCTGCTTCCACCCCATCTCCAGAGGAGCAATGTGACAGGTCTGCTCCATCATGGCACCAGAGGAGAGCGTGGAAACCTCCTGCCTGCTGCGCTGTGCTCCTTCCCCAGACAGGTGAGTGGTGGGGTGCTCTGAGAGTGAGCGATGGGTGGCGAAGGACTGGTAAGGGGGGCACTATGGGCTCTCACCCCCACCTCCCAGGCATGGGCCTCCTCCAGGCCCCTCCCCACTTCCACCCCATCTCCGGGAGCAATGCTCTGCCACGCATGCACAGGCAGCCTCCTCCTTAGCGGACATGACTGTGACACTGTTAGGACCAATTAGCATATTACCTCTTTATATATATAGATTTTTTTATTGGCTACAGAGCCATGCTTATATTAGGGGTTTGAAATTCTACGCGTGGATTTACCTGTTTTACAGAGTCTCTTCTGATTGAATTCATGATAATCAGAGAAAATGAAACATTTTTGGCATTTCCAAATACTAAATCTTCAATGATAATGCTGCTGTTACCACCAGCAAGTACCCTAAATCTTTTCCAGGCAATTTTCAGAATATGGTATTTCTTGCATAAACAGAAAATAAACCTTTTCAATTTTGTCTCCTAGAACTGGGAGTGTTTAGCCCAGTTGTATGGAAAACCTCACACTAACATGTTATTTGTAATGATAAAATAATGTGAATGTTCTGTGAAGGATTATCAAATATCTTTTCTTTCAGTTTGTGATTATTATTAAGAGGACTTCCACAAGCTGGAGCCCTATATGACAACCATCAAAGATCCTTGCACAGGAAGAACATCACTGATTTTTAAAAATATATTTTTATTGATTTCAGAGAGAACGGAGAGGGAGAGAAAGATAGAAACATCAAGGATGAGAAAGAATCATTGATTCGCTGCCTCCTGCATGCCCCACCTGGGGATCAAATCTGCAACCCAGGCATGTGCCCTGCCCTGGAATCAAACGGTGACCTCTTGTTTCATATGCCAATGCTCAACCACTGAGCTGGTGTGGCAGAACATCACTGATTTTAACAAAAGATTTCTATAACATTTATAGACCTAAACTATACTAAAACCCTCTGTATTAGTTTTCTATTATGCATAATAAATTATTCTAAAACATAGTGGCTTAAAACAAGAAACATTTATTATCTTATAGTTACTGTGTCTTGAGAATTTCAAAAATATTTTAAATTTATTTTTTCATTACAGTTGATATATAATTTTATATTAGTTTCAGGTGTGCAATATAATGATTAGACATTTATATGACCTATGAAATGAATAGCCTGATAAGTGTAGTGCCCATCTGACACCGTACATAATTATTATAACTACTAGACTCTAGTGACTTGAGGCCTGGTGCAAGAATTCATGCACAGGTGGGTTCCCTAGGGGGTTGCGGGGGAGGGGGGCGGTCTAGGACACAATCAGCCCTCTGGCAGGTGGTGGGATGCCCTTGCCGGCCTGGGATCTGGATCCGACCCACTGACATTTGTGCCAGTTGTCGGGAACCACCTGGTGGCCACATTTATATTGTTTCTTCCTTGTGGAGTGTCTAGGGAGGGGAAGTGACTGCAGTGCCTGAGTCCTACTTCCAGGAGGCTGGCAGTGCTGGTCTGTTGGTGACGGGCCTGTTCTCCGGAGATTGAACCTGCAAGGAGTGGCTGCTGCTGGGCTGGTGGGCCACTGGGACGGGTCAGTCAGCTGAGCAGCGCTTCCACTGTGGGAGTGCACTGACCACCAGGGGGCTGCTCCTGTGTTGAGCATCTGCCCCCTGGTGGTCAGTGCACGTCATAGTGACTGGTCAACTGGTTGTTCAGTTGTACCGGTTGCTTAGACTTTTATATATATATAGATAGATTATTGACTATAGACCCTATGCCATGACTGTTTTTATAACTGGCAATATGTACTTCTTAATTCCTTCACCTTTTTCATCCAGTCCCTCAACCCCCCTCCCATCTAGCAGCCATCAGTTTGTTCTCTATCTATGAGTTTGTTTTATGGTGTTTGCCTTTCTCTGACTTGTTTCATTTAGCATCATATACTCTAGGCCCATCTACATTGTTGTAAATGGCAAGATTTAATTCTTTTTTATGGCTGCACACTATTCTCTCTCTCTCTCTCTAACACACACACACACACACACACACACACACACACACACAATCTTCTTTGTCCACTCATCTCTTGATGGACACTAAGGTTTCTTCCATATCTTGGCTATTGTAAATAATGCTTCAATTAAAGAACATCTTAGCTGTGTAGTTCTAGCTCAGGGCCTCTCATAAGGATCAGTTAAGATGTCTGATGGAGCTTTACTAAGCCTGAAGCTCCTGAAAGTAATGAAAGCTAGTGAAATTTAGAGATCTGTCTACTCTTTTTGTGTACAAATATTGAGGATTTAGTGGTCAGCCTGGCATATATATATATATATATATATATATATATATATCCTATCTAATAAAAGAGAAACATGGTAATTGGCGTACAACTGCTACCCTTCCCATTGGCTAATCAGGGCAATATGCAAATTAACTGCCAGCCAAGATGGCGGCCGGCAGCCAGGCAGCTTGAAACTAACATGAGGCTTGCTTGCTTCAGTGACGGAGGACTCCAACATTCCCCGCCTGCTGCTGCAGGCCTCTGAGCTGCAACTCTAAGCAACTATGTAACAAATATAGAAGCTAAACAAAAACCCAGAAACCTTCTTTAGTCCGCCGGGCTTCAGTGAGCAGGATCGCAACATTGTAAGCAAAGGCCAGAAACCTACTTTCAGCAGCGGAGGCCGAAGAGCTGGAGCCAAGCCTCAAAGCTAAAGCTGGCCCAGAATAAAAAAAGAAAAAAAGGAGCGGTTGGGAGTTTCAGTCACCCCCAGCCTGAAAACAGCCCTCAGCCCCTCACCCAGACTGGCCAGGCACCCCAGTGGGGACCCCTACCCTGAAGGGTGTGTGACCAGCTGCAAACAGCCATCATCCCCTCACCCAGGCTGGCCAGGCACCCCAGTGGGGACCCCCACCCTGATCCAGGACACCCTTCAGGGTAAACCAGCCAGCACCCACCCGTGCACCAGGCCTCTACCCTATATAGTAAAAGGGTAATATGCCTCCCAGCACCGGGATCAGTGGAGCCGCAAGGCCTCCTGGCACCGGGATCAGCGTGACAGGGGGCAGCGCCCAAACCCCCGATTGCCCTGCGGCTCTGTGTGTGACAGGGGGTGGGGCCACAACCTCCCTATCCACCTTGCTCTGTTCCTGACAGGGGAAGGCGCCCCAACCCCCTGATCAGCCCTGCTCTGTGCCTGATAGCGGGGAGCTTCCCAACCCCCTGATCGCCCTGCGGCTCTGTGTGTGACAGGGTGCGGCACCCCAACCCTTCCCCCCCGCACGGGCCCTGCCCTGAGTGTGAGAGTGGCGGCGCCCCAATCCCCTGATCGGCCCTGCTTTGTGCGTGACAGGGAGGAGCTTCCCAACCCCCTGATCGACCCTGCTCTGTGAGTGACAGGGGGCAGTGCCCCAACCCCCTGATTGGCCCTGCTCTGTGCATGACAGGGGGTGGCGCCGCAACCTCCCCATCGACCCTGCCTTGAGTGTGACAGGGGACGGTGCCCCAACCCCCCAATCGGCCCTACCCTGAGCATGACTGAGGGTGGCATCACAACCTCCCGATCCGCCCTGCTCTGTGCATGACAAGGGGCGGCGCCCCAACTCCCCAATCGGCCCTGCTCTGAGCCCGACCAGGGGCTGCACCTAGGGATTGGGCCTGCCCTCTGCCACCCGGGAGCAGGCCTAAGCCAGCAGGTCGTTATCTCCTGAGGGGTCCCAGACTGCGAGAGGGCACAGGCCGGGCTGAGAGACCCCCTCTCCCTCCGAGTGCACAAATTTTTGTGCACCAGGCCTCTAATATATATATATATATATATGGTGTGTATCACTTAAAATGAAAACTATCTCCAGTCCTTACAATAATTATCTTCATTTCATATGTGACTTTCCCTAAATTCAGGCATTATCATTTTTGTCAAAATTTTGGCTGTTTCAATGCAATTCACGCCACATTAAGCACCAGGAAAATGTTTCACTTTTTTAACTTCTCATCATCTTCTGATCTGAAATTTTCCTGACGTTCAATGAAATTAGTGGCTTTAACATTTTCCATCCATACTAGAATGATAATACAAAGTGATTTTATAATATTTTAAAGGAATGATATATGAAAACCTGCCTGTAATTGGTAAGTGGAGATTTCAGAGAATCAAATTCCTCATCCTTTTCCAAAGGGCTGCTTCCATGGGGCAATATAACTTTGAAAAGGGAATGCAATTTTGTGAAATTGGTGGCTTATGATGCATTAAAATCTAGAAAGTCTGCATTTCATTTCAAATTGAGGTCTTAAAAATAATGCAACTTACTTATAGCTACAATATTTTTTTAAAACTTCAGGAATAATTATATGCGTAACCCATAGACACAGGTAATAGTGCACTGAAGTCCTGGGGAGGGGGCATGAGCATGGTAGAGGGCATCAATGGGGGAGGGAAAGTGGACATCTGTAATACTTTTAAAAATAAAGATAATTTTTTTAAAGGGGGAATAGTTATTTTAAAAACACCGTCTTATGTTTAAATGAAAATCGCACAAACTTGGTTTAGAACTTTAGAACTTAAAGTATGAAAGTTGCCAGAGTCTACTTAATATAATCTTTAAAGAGATTTGAATTAAATAAATAGCTGTCACCACCACCAAACCTCACTCCAGATAATCTTGTGTGGGTCCCCTGTCTCTTAACCTGGGAGAACTACAAGTCCCTGGAGGTCTGCATGTGACCATTTTTACTTAGTCTGAAATCTTCATGGTTCCCCACTCCTCTGGGTTAGAGAACAAGGGACAGACATAGATTTCAGAAAGTTATAGTCATTTTCACCTTTTCTATCTCAGATGTTCCCCAAGTCTCACCAGTGTGCGAGTTCATCCCTAGACTCCTGAATTGGAACTGCCAATTGCCAGAGCTTTAGGATTTTCTTATACTTCCCTAATAGCAGGCTGGTGGATAAAGTGTACCTCACACAGGAAATGAGAGAAGATGCCTTTGAACTTGCTATCTTTCTAGCTGCCGTGTTCTTTTCTTTCTGACCCAAAACTAAGCTGCTCTGCTGGGACCCATTGAGGAAATCCAGAGAGATGGGTTATTGTCCAGGGCATGGGGACCACAGGTAACCATGGCCTGGTGATCCCCATTACCTTCCTTGGGATTTTGGCTGGCCTATTTCAAATGCATACCTCTCTGTGATGGTAGGGCAAAGCAGGCAGAATTTCATCTCAGAGCTATTGGTGGTCATCTTTGTTACCACTAGAGGAGAACTTTCAGAAAATAAAATCCACACAGAAGAAGAAAGGGCCAGGAAATCAAAAAGACTATTTTCTGGGCTCCTGCCAAGGTGACTCTTGGATTTGTCAATGACATAAGCCAAAAAACTCCCCCGTCTTCTGCTTAAGTAAATTGGAACTGGGTTTCGATCATTTGAATTCAAAATGAATCCTTATTACAGCAGCAATTATGAGATGAAAGTACTGTTTGTAAAAACAAACGTTTTTCAACCAATAGTGAAGAAAGCATTTGACTGTGTTTTTCATTGAGCAGTGGCTGAGAAAACCTATAGATTTCCACATAAAAATTGGAAAAATACTGACAGTGGCGTAAGCAAGGACTAATGGTAACATAAAGAGGGTTGGATTGGCTCAATAGCTAAATTAAGATGTAGGGGAAAGCTAGTGAATTTAGTCTACAAATGCTTTGGGGCAAGACTGAATATGAGAGATACTTTCTTCCTGTTAAGGGAATCTCAAGAGAGCCAACTAGAAAAATGAGAGCAGTGGATAAAATAAGGACCTGTTGTGTACCTGGGTCAGTTTTAGGATGTGAATTGCAGAGTGGGGATTGGGAAAGATGAACAGTATTTGTCCTATGGCTTTGTCCTATGTCCTATTATCCTAGGACTTTAGACACCAAGTCTCAAGAGTCCAGGGGTCCTCAAACTTTTTAAACAGGGGGCCAGTTCCCTGTCCCTCAGACCGTTGGAGGGCTGGACTATAGTTTTAAAAAAAACTATGAACAAATTCCTATGCACACTGCACATATCTTTTGAAGTAAAAAAACAAAACGGGAATAAATACAATATTTGTATTTGCATGTGGCCCGCGGGCCGTAGTTTGAGGACCCCTGCTCAAGACTATGAGTGACCAGCCCAGATAGATATTTAAGAACCAGATTAAAGTAAAAGGAAAAATTTAATTCTGAGCCTGATTTTTGCTTTTGTCTCATGGAGCACCATCTCCTTATTTATGGTCTCACATGCTAGAGCCAGTAATGTGGGGAAGCCCTTGGTTCAAACAGGAAAAGCATTCGTGTGTGCACTCATGGGGGGGGGGGGTAGGGTGTTATATTTTATCAGGGCACAAGAACTGTCTACTTTATTTTTTCCTTGGTCTGTTGGCGGGCGCTTTTGTGAGTTGAAAGAGGGAAAGAGAAAGAGAGAAGCTGACTTCTGGGCTCATGCTGTAGACACTGGGCAGTATTTTGTAGAAGCAGGATAGAGAAAATAAGGATGCGGCTTCAACGCCTACATGATGAAATACTCAAAGTTCCAATTTAGAGAATCCACAAATGATACTCACCCCACCCATCCTTCACATCTTAAGCAAACACTAACAAGTGTCTCACCCCAGTTCCATTTCTATCTATAAAATAGCCCTTCCTGTGACTTTCCCCCCTTCAAAGCTACCCTGATTCTTAAGTAGGAGAGGGGAGATCAAAGGAAAGATGAAGAAGATAAAATTCAAGACACTTTTCCTCCTGGCCCTGGAAGGAACTGAAGATACTTCTGCAAGGTTTTCAAATAATAGAAGCTTTGATGACTAATTTGGACAAAACAGGAAGTAGGATGGTCTCTAAGAAAAAAGAAGGGGAAACTGAATCATGAAGCCTAAGTGCATTTCAAAGCACCCAATGCTATTTGAGAGTCAGTGTCAGGCAGGGCTTCAAATTTTCTGGTTAGCACATTTTTTAGCCTCTTTTCTCACTCTTCAACCATGTTTCCTAACATCTAAATTATTCCGGGTCCCATTTAGTGCTATAATGTGAATTAGAGCAGTATATAACTGGGATTATTTATGATCCCCAGCCTAAAACTTTTGCTTTTATGTCTGAGAGAACCAGCAGATTCATGGAACAGAATATATTTACATACAGACACATTTATCAGTGTTTGTGTTCCACCTCAATATATAACTTGAATTGCACTGGAAAATCGTGTATTTAAAAATGTGTCTAATAACTCCAGTGTCATTCAGGGAAACAAGACCTGTTATTAGGCTGAGGCACTGTTGGTTGTTCATTTTCCTGGTCAAGACCTCGAGCCGTGGCAATTTGAGGTTTAGCTTTGAAACAAGCAGCCCACTCGCCTTGGAAACCTTTTTTCCCCTTCTCTTGCTAGGTCCTCCAGCCCTTTTCAAGCAACTGTGCATAATAGCTTCTTGTGAGGAAATGACATTTGGAGGTCCCTCGACCTGCAGCATCATACTAACATTTAAAAAATCATGTTATGTTAGTGAAGCCCTCTCTTTCCTTAAGTCTTAATTTCTCTGCTTCCAAAATTGAAAACATGTTCAAGGAACAATTTAAAATTAACACTGGCATTTGTGAAATTATTTTTAACAGCATTAATTTTCTATGTTGAAAATGGCTTCTTTAATGAGCAAAATATAACACTAAAAAATAACTCTGAGAATGGCTCTCTTGTCATACCTCATTTCCCCCAAAGCATCCCTTTCCAAGTAGGTTACTGTGGGTAGAAGTAGATAAGTACTGAGTGGACTGTTCTGCATTTTCACTTTCTTTCAAGTGCCTGGCACATAGTAAATATTCAATCAATAATTGTTAAATGTTTGAATGAATTCATGAGTTCCTGATGAATCAGACCGAATTATTTTATATTGAGCTCCAGATCAATATACAAGTATTGTACTATTTGGGAATTTTTTTATCTTGAAAGGATGTCAACATTACTATGTATATATTTTTAACTTTAAATATTGTTTTACTGTGAAAAATGTTAAATATAATGCAAAGTGAAAAAAATTTATGCTGAATATTTTATACCATCACCTAAATCTTACCATTTATATTTTACTGTACTTGCTTTATCATCTATATCAACTCATCTTATTTTGTGATTTATTTCAAAGTAAATGGAAGAGGCAACCGATTGATGTTTCTCTCTTACATCATTTTTTCTCTCTTTCTTCCTCTCTCTAAAAATCAATAAAAACATATTATTGGGTGAGGATTTAAAAATAAATAAATAAAGTTGCCATAAAAATTTGTGTACAAGTCTTTCTGTGAACATATAGCTTCATTTGTCTTTGGTAATATCTAGGAGGAATTGCTCAATAGCATAGGTATATGTTCAGTTTTATAAGAAACTGTTAGACCATTTGCCAGATGGGTTGAACACTTTTACAGTCATACCAACAACACATGAGAGTTCTAATTGTCCCAAATACTTGCCAACATTTGGTGGTGTCAGCCTTTTAAATTTTAGCTATACTCATGGATGTGTATTAATTCATTGTTTTTGTTCACTAAGTAGTAGTTTTTTAATTAGAAAACATTCTATGATTCTTATACAGTAAATAAAACACTACATAAGGAAACTAACCTATTTGAAAACACGACTGTATCAGTAGAGATTTTTTTATTTCTGTTTTATACATGTGGCAGGATTACAAAAAGTGGAAACATTAGTTGCTCAGAGGCAGTAGATCATCAGGTTTTTAATTTGCATTTCCATAATGACTAATGATGTCAAGTACTTTTTCATCTGCTTTTTTTAGCCATTAGTATATATTCTTTTGTGAAGTGCCTATTCAAATATTTTGCCTGTTTTTAAAATATTTTAGTTCTTTATTATTAAATTTTAGGAGTTCTTTTCACATCCTGATACCAGTCCTCTGAATTTTAGAGCAACTTTTATGTTTAGGTCCAGGATATATCGCAAATTAATTTTTGTGAAGTAGGGAGCTGATGTGATTTTTTCTTCTTTTCCAGATGGCTATGCAATTATTATAGCAGTGTCTGTTTAAAAGACTGTTCTTGTCCTTTTGGATTCCTTTGGTAATATTATAAAAAAATCAGATGACCATATAACTGGGAATAAATTTCAGGGTTTTATTCAGTTCTATTATCTAATTGTCAATCATTATGTCAGTACTACATTTTCTTGATAGTTTTAGCGTTATAGTAAGTCATGAAGTCCGATAGTGTAAGTCCTTAACCTGTTTTATTTTTTTCAAAGTTGTTTTGGCTATTCTGTGTTATGTGATTTTTCATGTAACTCTAGACTTAGCTTGTCAATTTCTTTTTTATATATATTTTTATTGACTTCAGAGAGGAAAGGAGAGGGAGAGAGAGAGATAGAAACATCAATGAGAAAGAATCAATGATTGGCTGCCTTCTGCACACCCCCTACTGGGGATCGAGCCCGCAACCCTGGGCATGTGCCCTTGACCAGAATCTATGGAATCTAACCTGGGACTCTTCAGTCCGCAGGCTGACGCTCTATCCACTGAGCCAAACCGGCTAGGGCAGCTTGTCAATTTCTACAAAAATCTCTGCTGAGAGTTTGATTGGAATTGCTTTGTATCTATAGATTAATTTGGGGAAAACTGATATCTTAATAATATTGCATCTTCCAATCTGTGATACATGTCAACACTTATTTAGATCTAAAATTTTTTTCTCAACAATGTTTTATACTTTTTTTTTGAACATGCAGTTTTTTTAAAAATATATATTTTATTGATTTTTTACAGAGAGGAAGGGAGAGGGATAGAGAGTTAGAAACATCGATGAGAGAGAAACATCAATCAGCTGCCTCCTGCACACCCCCTACTGGGGATGTGCCCACAACCAAGGTACATGCTTTTGACCGGAATCGAACCCGGGACCTTTTAGTCCACAGGCCGATGCTCTATCCACTGAGCCAAACCGGTTACGGCAATATTTTATACTTTTAAATGCAAAGATCTTAGGAGTCTTTTGTTAGATTTATTGTTACATTTTATGTTATAACATAATATTATTAGAATTATTCCATGATTTTAATGCTATACATAGAATTAATTTTAAATTACATTTTCCAATTTTTGGTGAAATGACTTGATTTTTAGAATTAATATTGTATCTTGTGACTTTGCCATATTCACTTCTAGCTTTAGCATTTATATTGTGATTCTTTAGGTTTTTGTATATAGTTATGTCAATAGCAAATATAGACAATTTTACCTATTCAAATTATCATATAGTTTTTCTCCTTTATTCTGTTAATATGGTGAATTATCTTGATTCATCTTTAAATATTAAGCAGCCTTGCATCCCTGAGATAAACCCTACTTGCTCATTATGTATTATCCTTTTGATATATTGTTGGATTCCATTTGCTAATATTTTATTAAGAATATTTTTGTATCTATGTTCATGAATGTTATTAATCTATAAACTTCTTTTTTGGACTGGCTTTATTAGGTTTTAGAATTAGGGTGATGCTGACCACACAAAATGAATTGGACAGTGTCCTCTCATTCTTTATTTTTTGAAAATGTTTTGGTAAGATCGTTGTGATTTCTTACATAAACATGTGATAGCAGTTACAAGTGAAACCATCTGAGTATGGAGTTTCCTTTACAGAAAGCTTTTTAACTATGAATTTAATTTTTCTAATAAACATAGGGCTATTTTATTTCACACCCTAAATCAAATCTATCAAGTCCTATTAGCTTGACCTTCAGAATATATCCAGAATCTCACTTTTTCTTATCACTTCCTTGGCTACCATTTTGGACCAAGTGCCCACAGTCTCTGGATTATTGTACTAACTGCCTTACAGTATTTTTTGCTTTTACCCTTGCTCCTTATATTCTGTTTTCACTAGAGTAGCTACTATGCCACTTAAAGTAAATCAGATTGTGTCAGTCCACAAACCCTCACCCAGTGCAAAAATCAAAAACCCTTGCAGAGGCTCATAAAGTTCTATATGGCCTGGCACTATACTACTACCCCTATCTCCTCTTGTTCTCCTACTCTCCCTCTACTGCTCTGCACACTGGCTCCTTGCTGTTCTTTGAGCAGGCCAAGCATACTTTTCCCGAGGGCTTTTGTACATTCTTCTCCTCCCCTGCTCAGCACACTTTCCCCCAAATATTCACAAGTCTTGCTTCTCATTTCCTTGAAGTCTTTGTGCAAGTGTCATCTTCTACATGGAGCCATTCGTGATCACCTAATTTAAAATTCCCAATGCCCTCTGTGCTTCTTTCTTTTTTACTGTCCTCTATATACTTATAACTTTAAAAAAATTTTTTAATTGATTTCAGAGACAAAGGGAGAGAGAGATAGAAACATCAATGATGAGAGAATCATTGATATGCTGCCTGTTGCACGTCCCCTACTGGGGATCGAACCTGCAACCCAAACATGTGCCCATTACTGGAATCGAGCCCGGACCTTTCAGTCCACAGGCCAATACTCTATTCACTGAGCTAAACCAGCTAGGGATATATTTATAACTTTTTTCCTGTTCATCAGATTTTTTTATTAGTTTGATTTTTTAGATTCAATTGTTGATAGATGTGTATTTGTTGCCACTTTGTTGTTCATATTTTATCTTTACCTTTTTCTTCTTCTTCCTCTTCTTAAAGAATACCCTCAGCATTTCATATAATACTGGTTTGATGGTGATGAACTCCTTTAGGTTTTTCTTGTCTGTGGAGCTCTTTATCTGATCTTCAATTCTAAATGATAGCTTTGCTGGGTAGAGTAATCTTGGTTGTAGGTTCTTGCTATTCACCACTTTGAATATTTCTTGCCACTCCCTTCTGGCCTGCATAGTTTCTGTTGAGAAATCAGCTGACAGTTGTATGGGCACTCCCTTGTAGGTACCTAACTCCTTTTATCTTACTGCTTTTAGGGCCCAGTGGGCTGGATTCCCATTCCCCTGAGCTGGGTGCTCTAGGTGCACCACTCTGTGGGCTGTGAGCACAGTCTTGTTGTAGTTGAGACTTGATTGCTCTTGGTGTCAGTGGGAGGAATTGACCTCCAGGCTAATTGGCTGTGAGAACCAGCTGCTGTGACTACAGTGGGAGAGCTGCTATGCAGGAGACACTCTCTGGAGCAGGACTTGCTTTAATAGGGCTTTGGTGCTCACTGAGTCTGCCCTTTGAGTGTGTCACTTATAGATGTGTAAAGTTGTAATCTGGTATGGTCTGACACTGACCACTGGGTACACTGGCTCTTGGGTCTCCAGGGAGGTGCAAAGTCAGCCACTGCCTGGGGCCACCCAGCAGGAGCTGCAGAGAGACCTGCAGATTCCTCTTCTTTGTATTGAGTTGGAAGTGCCCAGATGAGGCCCAGCTGTGAAGCAAGGCAGGCTGGTGCTGGGTGTTGGGCCTTTTATTGACAGGGTTGGTGCTCCCTGACCCAGCTTCACCTTGTTTGACAGGTTTTTAGCCTGAGAAAGGATAGGCCATTCATATGCAAAAACTGCTGCCCACAGCTTGGGTGGGGTTGTAAATTGGTGGGGTGGGGTCTTAGGGAATCACCAGGGCGGAGCAAACAAATGGCTGCCAGTCAGCCCGGCAACCAGGGAGGTCCCAGGACAGGAACAATGACTGCTGCGAGCACCTCAGTCTGGAAGAAAGCCACCCCCTGGGTTCCTGCCCCTACGATGCCAGACAGTCCAGTTCCTCCTCTCCTTCTCATATATGTCTGGGTCCCCCAGAGCCTCGCCTGACACTAGAGCTCAGAGGAAGCAGAAGCTTGTAAGTGCAGTTTGTGGTGCCGGCCTTTTAAGAGAAGCTGTTGGGTCTCTGCAGCCTGTGTGTCACTCAGCCCCAATTTGCACTGGTTTTTACAGTACATAGTTCTTACTGCCCGAAGGGACTTCTTCTCCCAGCTCTGGGACCCTGGGCTGGGCATCTGGTGTGGGGCTGGGACCCCTTGGTCCTTTGGACGGCCTTGACAGAGGCCATCTCCCTTCCAATTAAAAAAGCGGCACATGTGGGTGACGGACCAGGCTGTTCCACTCCTCCGCCCCTCCTCCCAGTCTCAGTGTGCTTTCTTCTTTACTTCTCTTGTTGTAAGACTTCCATTCAGCCAGCTTTCCAGAGGTTCTGGATGATGGTTGTTCCGTATTTTAGTTGTAATTTTGATGTGGTTGTAGGAGGCAGCGAGTACAGGCATTTGCCTATGCCGCCATCTTGATTCTCCCACTTAGTTCTTATATACATAACTTTTTAATGTACTATGCCATTTTCTTATTTTATGTATTGTTTGTCTCTCCTTTCTGTAAGCTCTATGAGAGTATAGATTTTTGTTCATTTTATACACCATTGTATCTGAGAATTTAAAACAATGCCTGGTAAATAGAAGCTACTCAGCAAACACTTGTGTAAAGAATGACCTGTGGCCCTAGCTGGTTTTGCTCAATGGATAGAGCATCAGCCTTTGGACTGAAGGGTCCCAGGTTCTAGTCCAGTCAAGGGCACATGCCTAGGTTGTGGGCTCGATCCCCAATAGGGGGCGTGCAGGAGGCAGCTAATCAATGATTCTCTCTCATCGTTGATGTTTCTATCTCTCTCCCTTTCCCTTCCTCTCTGAAATCAATAAAAAATATATTTAAAAAACAAGAATGACCTGTGAAGGAGGTGGGGAGGTAGGAGAGTATATGGGGGGATAAATGGTGATGTACACCTGAGACCTATATAATTTTATTAACCAATAAATTCAATAAAAAAGAAAAAAATACAATTTAGAAAAGAGTAAACTGTGCTCCCAGATTCATAACCTTATCTAAATCATACAGTATTTTCAAGAGAGGAAAACTAATATGTAAAAGGTTTTCAAAATCTGCTTTAATGACAGTCCCTTTTCCTTAATATTTTTAGCTTTCATCTGGATATTGTTATAAATAAATGATACTTTCTTTTTAAAAAGTAAAGGAAATAAATGATATCCTAAGACACTTATTTCATTTCTTTGTTCAGCAAGCCTCACAGGGTTTATCCTCAGGAGCAATGCATTATTTTACAACAGTCCACAGAATTGAGAGGTGAGATTACTAAATAATTTTTTTTATCAATCTCACAATCCCTTTTCCATACTATAGTATTTTTTTTCAATAGAGAATACCTCAACATGAGTCTTCCTATGCTTGTCATTTAATTTAAAATATATGTATAAGATAAGAGAGACGTCCTACTGTGAGCTTATGATGATTTAAATAAATGAAATTTGCAAGCACCAATATTTTAAACTATCCCTTTGTTTGGTGCTCCTGCAGTTTTCATACTCTGGGGCAAGGCATGATAATAGTACTTGGAAATTCAAAGAAATATGCCTTCCTTTAAAACATGAGATAGGATGCTTGTGAAAGGAGAGATAGGAAAGAAGACCAGATCACTTTTAGGAGAGAAGTTGAGTTGAATTTGATTTCCTCAAAGCTATTCATGCCTATATATGCCTTGGAAAGTCTTTATATAACCCCACTTTGAGGACTACTGCTTTAGGCTTAACTGCCATCTTCTACAGCTTTGGTCCTTTTAAATAATTTTGGTAAACATAGATTTAGTGAAGGAACAGCCTATTTATGATACAGGATTTAATACGGTATCTGTAGGCTTGACCAAGATTTTCTTTAAACCTGAAATGATGAATCTCAGCCTGAGTTTAAGGATGCTTATGAAGTGTTCCCACATGTGTGACCAGTCTCCACCTAGAAAGCTGCTTCATTGTTTCTCATAGTGTCTTCTGTGGGCAACAGAGCCTTCATTGTGACTGATAAAAAAATTTGCAGTTTCTTCTGTGTCATCATTCAGAATATATAGAAGCTTTAAGATAATTTTATTTTAAGCTTCTAAATCAAAGCTCCTGTTTCTTTTTTTAAAATATATTTTTATTGATTTCAGAGAGGAAGGGAGAAGGAGATATAGGAACAACAATGATGAGAGAGAATCACTGATTGGCTGCCTCCTGCATGCCCCCTACTGGGGATTGAGCCCTCAACCTGGGCATGTGTCCTTGACCAGAATCGAACCTGGGACCCTTCAGGCTGATGCTCTATCCACTGAGCCAAACCGGCTAGGGTAAAGCTCTCATTTCTTTCTAAATTTATTTGGAAGCTTTCCATGTATACTTAAAAGGAGAATCATATTGTACTTGTCCTTGGAGCTGAATTTTCCCAGTTAGGCCAGAGAACTAGCTACCTATTTCTACATAACAATCACCCCAAAACATATTGACCTAAAACAACAAACATTTATTACTTCTCAATTTCTGTGGGTCAGAAATTCAGGAGTGGTTTAGCTGGATGGGTTTGGCTCCAGTTCTCTCATGAGGTTGCAATTAAGACATGGGCTGCAGTATCTGAAGGCTTGACTTGGGTAGGATGAGCCAATTCCAAGGTCAGGCAATGACTATAGGAAGAAGGCCTCATTTCCTTGTTGGTTGTTGGCACAGGGTCCCAGTTTCTTGCAATGAAGGCTTCTTCATGGGGCTGCTTGAGTGTCTACACAACTCTACCCAGAGTACATAATCAAAGGAAGAGAGCAAGGAGGAAGTACAATGCCTTTTTATCCTAATCTCAGATGTCATAGACTGCCACTTCTACAATTCTATTCATTGGATGTGATTCACTAAATATAGCCCAATTTAAGGGGAGAGGAATTAGGTTCTATTTTTTGAAGGGAGGAGTGTCAAATAATTCGTGGACATATTTCTACACCACCACAGCCATTATCAAAAGTAGGTTGCTCTTTTTCTTTGACTTAGGATTTCCACATTAAGTAAAGCCAAGCTAGAAATATTATCTCTGTTTTCCAGAGGAGGCTCAGATGCAATGAATGTAGAAAAATGATTAGCTTGGGTCTTCTGACTGCAATAACTCCCTCTACTGTTTCATAATGGTTTTGACCCAATTTTGTCAATAAACACTTGCAAACAGGTACTCACCAGTACATGACTGAAAATGACCGTGCAACAATATAATGTATATTCCTTGTACTTACTTGAGCCCCATTAAAAAATTTCATTGGGAGCCCTAACCAGTTTGGATCAGTGGTTAGAACATCTTCCCATGGACTGAAAGGTCCCGGGTTCGACTCCGGTCAAGGGCACATACCTTGGTTGCAGACTCCATCCCCGGTGGTATTGTAGGAGGCAACCAATCGATCTGTCTCTCTCACATCGAAGTTTCTCTCTGTGTGTCTCTCCCCCAATCTTCCACTCTCTGAAAAAAAAGTCAATGGAAAAAATATCCTCGGGTAAGGATTTAAAGAAAAATAAATTAATTGGTATAATATCTCCATGAACCAAAGAAGAAACAGATTCCTGTGAAAGGAATCATTTTCAATTGTTCAGAGTATCTTTCAAAATATTTGATGTGTTCATTGAAAATGGTTCATAGGAAAATAAGTTTTTGTTTCCTTTTAGTGACTTGAACTTTTTTGATTAATTCTATAGAGATTTTTTAATTAATAAGCTTGTAACTATGAGTTGACAGGATGACAACATGTGTGCTCTTTACTGTCTTTAGAACATCAGTACACTATCTTAAAAAGTCACGGGTTGTAAGAAGTGCTGATAATTTGGGTCCTTGTTAAAGCAATGACAGGAAAATAACTGAAGTCATTATTTCTTAACTGTTCACAAAATAGTTGAAATTAGACTTCAGAGATTCAATATTATAGTAGATTTTTTGTTTGTTTGTTAACAGTGGCTTAAGTTAGCCCTGGAAAATACCATGCAATTTTTGAGTAGATAATACTTCTTATATAACACTAGCAAATTTTCTGAATCAGTCCCTTTAAAAATAATGGCCTGGTGAGAATGTCATAAAACCACTCAATGCATGCTTTGTTATAATGGCTCAAAAAGGGGACTTATTATATTTGGTCAGGCCATTGGTTCTTCATCCTAGACATATGATTACAAGCAAGTCCCCCAAATTATAACATTCTCAGCCAATTTTCAAACATGAAAAATCCCTTTGCTAATGACAAGGCACTTTATTAAGCTTTCAGGCCATAAAGTACATGTATTTTTATGCATATTGGTTTCTCCCCCTAGTTATTTATCCTATTAGTAAACTCATAGTGTGCTATAAAATGAGCATAAGTGCTCATCAACTACATTTATATTAAAATATTACAATATGAGGATATTTTCTATTGATTTTAGAGAGAAAGGAAGGGAGGGGGAAGGAAAAAAGAGAGGGAGGGATTAAGGGAGGGAGAGAGGGAGAGAGAAAGAAACATGGATTGGTTGCCTCCTGTATATGCCCTGAACCCACAACCTTTGGTGCATGGATGACACTTCACCCAACTGAGCACCCGGCCAGGGCTATATAGCTTCTATTCTTAGGAAAAGGATGTAAGTTTTTCTTAGTTAGATACTTTGGAAGTAGATCCTGAAATGTGGATCCCCCCCCAAAATACCTTATAGAGGAAATGTTCTTCTCAGGAGAAGGTTGAGGGGAGTGGGTCAGGACAAGGGAAGGAGTCAGTAAGGATGTGATCTGAGCTGGAGACTGTTTCAGCCTGATCTGTGGCAGGCTGAGCATAAATTGCACTACAGAGCTGGTTCCATCTGTAGACAAATATGGGAATGGGAGGGCTTTTATATATTCTTGTCACTAATTTAATGGAAATAAGCCACCTCTTGCAGGGAATGACCTCCTCAGTGACACAGCTCCCAATCAGACCAGGACAATTTTCTAGAGAAGAAGGCACTTGAAGGCCTTTAACAGCTAACACTCACAGCATCTGGGGATGAATGTATGGACCGAGTAAAGGGATCTGAGTAGCACAATATCCCCTCTTTTGCTTTATGAGTCTTTAAATGCTTTGTACTCCGTAGGCATTCCATATGTTACTGCCTTAAAATATAGAATTACAGCAATACCACATTTTTAAGGAATAACTTATTTCATATTGGTAAATGTTCTAGCTACTGAAGATTGCAGTTTTTAAAGCTTTTTGTTATGAATATTTCTAAAATGTATCATATATTTTCCTTCTATCACACAGGAGATAATGAGATCAAACTGGTCTTTCCTTGATGCCACAGAGTGATAATTTAGGAGCCTTAATCACTTTGCTGAAGTACAAGTCAGTAGGATTTTTCTTTTCAAACTTTTAGGCCAATATTAGGAACCACTTATACAAGGCAGCAGGCTGGGCTGTCAGGTATAAACTGATACTGCTCTTAATAGTACACTGGGTTCTCGGAAGTTTCTTCAACTTCAAATCTCTGAGGTCGGAGAAGTCCGATGATCAAAGATGTCAGGTTTGTGAGAAAATAAGCTGTGAGTAATGTCCTGAGGGCCTCTCCAAGAATGGATTAAAGGGCTTTCGTGCTTTGGCAATTGACAGGTGATGTATCAGGTGCTACATCATGCTTGTGCATAGCTCTCATTTGTGGCCTGCCTCTGCATCCTGGGGTGCTCTCAACTGCAGCGTCTATGGGAAGAGTGTATTCAGAGTCCATCCATTATTAAACTGATGATTGATTTTTCAGAGACGAGAAAGAGTTGATTTGATAAATTTCATCCTTATGAACATTAAGGAACTGAAGAAAAAGACAAAATTGCTTTTACTAATTTTCTGGCTTACGTGCTTTAGAAGTCATTTGTCGTTTTTAAGATCTGAGATTAGAGAAATTTTTAAAGTAGTGAATAATTAGAATGGAGTGTAAGAAAGGGATATTAAGTCTTCATTTCAGTATTTCATGGCCTCCAAAACGTTTTTTTCCAAAAGTGGTAATCAATTTCGTGGTACATTTTGTGTGATAAACAAGGGCTTAAGTTGCCTTACATTGAATCTGCCTCAAATTAAAGCTGAAAATAGAAAGTGTTCTGGTACCTGGAATTGTTTTTCTTCATGATGTTCTTACTGCTCAGGTACTGAGTGTGAGCTGAGGGTTGAGCATTGAGATCCAATGGGTTTGACATCTATGATTTTTTTATTCCATATATAAATGAGATTATATGGTATTTGTCTTTCTATGTCTAACTTATTTCATTTAGCATAATGCCATCAAGATCCATCCATGTTGACATAATGGCAAGATTTCATTCTTTTTATGTTCATTTTGTGTGTGTGTGTGTGTGTGTGTGTATGTACACACACCCCACATTTTCTTTTTTTAAATTTATTTTCCCTTTATTGATTAAGATATTACAAATGTGACTGCCCACATTTTCTTTAGCTAGCTATTCATCTATTGATGAACATTTAGGTTTTTATCCATGTCTTGTTATCATGTAACGCTGTAGTGAACATGGGGGTGCATATATCTTTTGAATAAGTGTTTTCATTTTCTTCAGATACTAATAAATACCCAGAAGTGGAATTACTGGACCATATATAGTTCTATTTTTAATATTTTGAGGCAATTCCATACTGTTTTCCATAGTGGCTACACCAATTTACATTTTTACCAACAGTGAACAAGGATTCCCATCTCTCCATATCCTGGCCAATACTTGTTATTTCTTGTCTTTTTAATAATAGCCATTCTGACAAGTGTGAGTTGACATCTCATTGTGGTTTTGATTTGCATTTCCTTGATGAATTGTGATGTTGAGCATCTTTTCATGTACCTATTGGCCCTCTCTATGTGTTCTTTGGAGAAATGCCTATTTGTATCTTATGTCCATTTTTCAATTGGTTTGTTTGTTTTTTGTTTGGGGCTTTTTGAGGTTTTTGTTTTGTCGTGTTTTTGCTATTGAGCTGTATGAGTTCTTTATATATTTTGGACATTAGTCCCTTATCAGATATATGATTTGCAAATATCTTCTCCCATTCCACAGGTTGCCTTTTCATTTGGTTGATGGATTCCTTTGCTATGCAGAAGCTTTTCAGTTTGATGTAGTCCCATTTGTTTATTTTTGCTTTTGTTGTTTAAGGTGACCACTTAGACAAAGAAAATAAATTAGACTCAGATGAACTTAGAGTCATCAAATTGCTAAAATGTTTGTGTCAGGAGAGATAATATCAGCAAATCGATACCCTTTATTTATTTTTTTAACAAAAAGGAATCTGAAGCTCATAAATAAGTAGAAAGCATCGTGCCTAGGTCATATATTGCATAAAGAGCAGGATTTGGATTAGAAACAGATCTCCTGACTTTTTGACCTGAGAGTTACAAAAAAATCATTTAAATAATATATATTATTATTATTCATATGAAGGTAATATTCCAAAATTGAAAAATATAATAAGAAATATTTTAGCAATTATGTTAATATTTAATGTATACAATTAATAATTTAATGCCTAGTTTATTCTGGCAACTGATAGTATTATCCCATTTAACACCTACTACAATCATGTGCATTATAATCCTCATTTTACTGAAAAGAATCAAGGATCAGAGAGCTTATGTAATGTATGTTGAGTTCACACAGCTGGTGGATAGCAGAAGCAAGGAAGCAGAAAGTCCTTCTGTTTTGAAGGCCAACTCTTCCTTATATGCCAGATTGTCTTTATAAGCATGACATTAACAGACTGTGATTGTACCACAATGAGGGACACATTTATTTACTTCAAAAATGCTTTGGAAAATTTGTTTTTAAACCCAAACACAAAAATGAAACTTTTCTCTTAACTATAGTGCTTCTTTCTACAGCATTATCCCTCATCTCCTCAAAGAGATCTGTACAGGAAAACAGCCTTCCATTTATACCAGTTAGCTTCATGCCTCTGCAGTGATCCCTTGAGCTTGCAAGATTCCTGCTGCTTCACATTGGATTGATCCTGCTGGGAAAATTTACTGATCAAGCCTTGATTTTTCCACTGATAACACACCATCTATCAATTCGGCTAATGTGCATCTTTTTCTTTTATGTGGTTAGCTGGAGGGAAATTTGGCACAGCTTCTGTTTGCCTTTTAAGAAAGTGAGTTTTCTTTTTTGTTAAATTGTGTCCACAAATATATTCTTGTGTGTGTGTGTGTGTGTGTGTGTGTGTGTGTGTGTGCGCGCGCTTGTGCTCAGTACCCTAGTTTGTAAAAGAAATTCTTTTTTGAAGCAAAAATAATTCTTCATGCATGCAATGTAACCTTAAACTCTCATAGAATATATGAACACTTTCTGGAAGCTGAGAAATACACTTCCTTGAGCTAGTTGATTAATTTTTGATTTGGGATATTTTCTTAAAAGCTAAAACATTGTGCATTTTTTAAAATGAGGTAATAGTTTTAGAATGTGTTCCCAGATTGCATTGCCAATTGAAGTCTGGCAATAGTTCAAGTAGGCTGTAATATACAGATGAAAAGACTTGGAAGTGTATGTTCCTGTCAAGAGCATGGGCTGGAAGGTCTATAACTGAAGAATGTTTCAGAACAACTGTATGTCTGGAAGTAAAATCATGGAATCCAAGGTGAAATACCAGCTAGACTTGCTCATGTGATGCTGTATTGAATAAACACAGGCACTCATGTTTTGGGGAGGGTGAGTGCAGCTACATTCATCTTTAACCTGAGAACACTCCTTCTCTCTGGTAAGGTTGTCTTGGTAGGCTCAACATGCAGCTAAAGTGAACAGTTCATATCTTTGAGATGACCAGGAGAATTATGCAATAACTGAAGAGTCAGACAGATGGTCTCCTTATTCAATTACTCTTCTAGCTATCTATAGCTGGATATCAAACCACTCCAGAATGGGGACTTAAAAAATAACAATTACTTGTTTTGCTCACCAATATAGGAGTTGACTGGAGCTCATCCAGGCAGTTTCCTTTGAGATCTTTCAGATGATTTCAGTTATAGTGGCTGAGGTTGAGGCCATTTGAAAGTCTTCTTCACTCTTGTAACTGGTGCCTATACTGGGAAAATTTAAACATCTGGGGACTGAAACAGAAAGGGATCCCCAGCCATCTCTGTCTCCATGTGGACTCTCCAACATAGTAGCTACAGGTAGTTGAACTTATTATATGGTGGATAGAGGCCCCCAAAACAGTGTTCCAAGAGACAATATTTAAAAGGCGGCAGACACAAAGTAGAATGCCTAAATGGTAAATATTATGTTTGTCCAAAGGTATTTTGAATATAGAATTCCAAACGAGCAGATCACAGCTAAAATACATTACTCTTTTTATAGTGGAGTAATAAGGCTGACCTGTGGTATTGGAGAATGTGAGGTGTGTATATGTGTTCTCTGTGTGTTTGGGGGCACATAAACAATCTTATGAATCCTAGAATTCCACTTGCTCCTGGCTAGAGAAAAGAGGAATCCACAATATCCTGTCCCTCTGTACCTCCAGCTTTTTCTTCGTAATCTGAGGATTTTGTGTGGCTCTGTATCACATTCAGTCTTCCATGAAGGAACATGTCTAGCTACCAAGGTGCACAGCAATAATTAGGCATATCATAGATGAGGCTATGTGTTTTACTTGGTTCTAACCAGGCTTAAGTGGCTCAGCCTTTAAAACTAATGAATTTAGTTCAATTCAAACAGAGGAAGGTATCTTGATTATTGCTAGCTGGCTATAAAATATTACTACTGTAAAAGTAAAACCATGTTGGGAATCAAGCAAGAACTCCTTGTTCTAAATGTATTTCATTTGGAGAATGGGGGAGTTTTTTTTTCAAGAAGTGTAAGAAGGTAGACATTTTGCTAGGAAAATTGCATCTTGAGAGACCTGAGTTTAAATATATTATGTAATGTCTAGTTTCTAATTGCTTTCATCCAGTTGTGTGAATTCTCCCCCATTTTTTATTTTTCATAATAGTAATGAGGCACAAATTTCTTGTAGAGAGTAGTTGACTTTATAAGAGCATGTTTAATCCTATTTGACCAAGGTAATGTTCTGGGAAATTTATTTGCATAAATCCCTTGGTTTATTTCATCCTCTAGGCCAGAAGTCTTCTTCTTGTTCCTCTTTATCTCTATGAGGACTATACACCCTTGAAGATTCTACTTAGGCCCTAAAGGACATCTCCACTCTTCAAGTTGGATTAGTTGCCTTGTCTCAGTAAGCATAGGCCTGCAATGCATACATTCTTTTATGGTTCCTATCAGTTGCAATGAAAGCAAGTAATTACCTGTTTAGATGTCTATTGCCCCACTAGTTTTCTGAGGATGGAAACCTTCTTATTCAAAGTATACCTCCATACTCAAAGAAAATTAGATATACTAGAGAGAAATTGTGCCCCAAACTCAGGGCACACAGTATGTATCCAATAAATGCTTGTGGAATGAATGTGTACAAATATCCTGGCTTTTTAAATGTTGCTTTTCAAAAACCCAAATCCAATGCAAAATTAACTTGACAAAGTGGAGTGTGAGCCATTTTGTGGAATGAAAAACACAGTTTTGAATCCTAGAGAATAATTTTCTGGTACACATTACAAATCAATTATTATGCTTAATAATAAATCAAACTGTGCATTTTGCTATTTTGAGGTTTTATTATCTGTGAACACTAACGGATTGATAACATATTAGTTATCTATGGCTATGTAATAAATTACCCAAAACTTAGTGGCTTCCAACACACATTTATGATCTCACAGTTTCTGTGGGTCAGGAATCTGCCTGTGGCTTAGCAGTATCCACTGCTTCAGGGTCTCTCACAGGCTGCAGTCATCTGAAGGCCCCAAGTGGGCAAGGTCCACTTTCAAGCTCACACTCATGTAATTATTGGCAGGATTTAGTTCCTTGAGAGTTGTTGGACTGAGGCCCCAGTTCCTCATGAACCGTTGGCAGGAGGCCTCCCTCAGTTCCTTGCTATGTGCGCTTCTGCACAGATCATCTCACAACTTGTCTGCTGGCTTCTTCAGGGAGAGCAAATGAGAAAGAAGAAGAGAGGGGCACCAAGCAAGACACAAGTAACAATGTTCTGTAACCTAATCTTGGAAGTGGATGTCATCACTTTTACTGTATTCCATTGGTTACTAGTTCCAACCTACACTCAAAGGGAAGGGATTACACAAGAGTATGAATACAAGGAAGTGGGAATTATTGGGAACTGTATCAGAAGCAGCCTAACCACAAATAATAAATAAATAAGAATTTAAGAAAATGAAAAAATGTATAACAATATCAGGGGGTACAAAAACATAACGTACTACTGTGATTGAACTACTAAAAATGGAAATATAGGAGAGACAAGAAAATTTAAACCCAAATTCTTTAATCCTTAATTCTTTAATCCATAAGCATTCATTGACTGTTTATTTGGTGCCAAGTATCACAATACACTCATGGCATACCAGAGAGAAATAAAACTGTATTAATGACTGAAGGAACTTAAAGATTAGGGAAGGAAATAAGAATGGAGAAAACAATCATTGTGAAAATTTTCATGATATAAATACTTTAATAGTATATAGTGCTGCGAGTTGCTGAAAGTTGTTCAGGGAAGTGAGCAATGAGGCAGAATCCACTAAACAAAGAGTGGTGAGAGAAGGAAGAGCTTGTGCAAGGAAAGAAATGTTGCTTATTTAGAATTAATGAATTTATGATTTTGCTGATCAAATAAATGCATAGAAAAAATTATTAAGGGGCTAGAAGTTATTTCAACTGTCCCCCAAGTCTCAATCTCAATGCCAAGGAAAGCAGAGGCAGTTCAATTCCCTGAATGAATAGCGATGTCTTAGTAGAAATAATCTTTAGAAACTGCTCTTATCTCCTTAAAGATTAGTTGGGCTGTATTTATCTGAATTTATGACTTGTCCCTGATGAAACTTTGAAACATGTGTACTTTGTCATTAGGAACATAGTTGAAGCGCCTCTCCTCCTCTGTGGCATTTCTCTAACCCTAGGAACTCAGTCAGTTCCAGGTGGCTTCTGGCCACCTGAGGCTCCACCAAGCCAACCTTGATGGGCAGTGTTTCCACAAGACTCCCCTGGAGATGTTTCCCTCCTCATACTCATCCAAGCCTACTTAACGTGTTTTCTCTCCAGAGGGGAGTATGGGAGGAGACTGGGGGTCAGCATCTGGACTGGCAGAGAAATTGAAACCTGTACCACCTAATTTTAAAGCCAGCATCTAAGGTAGATGCAGAAATTATCCATAGTGATGTAGGAGAGAGGTACGCTAGACTGTAGATTATAATTACACTATTTTGCTTTTAATTATCTTGTTTTTTGCTTTTGCTGTCACCCCAATTACATTTTCACAAATATACCTCCTTTCTTGTGACAGGAGCATATATTTATTTCTGACTTTAATTGTTTTGGGCATTTTTCAGTTTCACATTCTTCAAAATAATGACTATGGGATGCCATTATCTAATGATTTATGAGTTTTCTACTCTGCCAAGTCATTGTCTCCTATTTAAAATGTTAGGCTGTATAAAAAATTCTGTATGCTAGGGAGAAACTGTAGTTCCCAGAGGGTGACAGTCGATATATGAACCCAAAGCCTGTGTTGTCTCTACCAAACCAAGCAAAAGATCCAGTAGATAAAAATATTGTCTGGAACCTTTGAGAAATCTGCAATGTCAGGAAAGCTTGCAGGAAGTGATAGCTGGGTAAATGGTCTTTCTCTTTTCCAATAAAGAGGAGCATTCTTCAAGCTATAGGTTGATAAGCTTGCTATGAATCCTTAGAGTGAATAGATGAGTAAGATGAGCTAGGAAAACTTACATAAGGTAGTAATATTGACTTTCTGATCCTCTCCACTCCCATAGCTATCAACACTACTTTCTGTATGTAGCTTTTTGAATTTTCCTATTTATGACATAAGTTCAGCATCCCCTTGTCTACTTGAGGGTCATAAAGACCCTCTTTCTTGTTGACCACAAGCCAATTCTCAGAAGGCATCTTACTTCCTATTTGAATATAAAAGAAATCTTTTAATTTTAGTGTTTTCAGGAACTAGGAGGGGTTATCAGCAGGCTCACATTGATGAAGACTTTCCTTTCATTTTTCCTGCAATGCATTTTTTCTAAGTGACATAGTTTGATTTTTAAATTCTGAGCCACAAAAGCTACACATTTTAAATTACACTATAATTATATGCTTATATATCTGCCTCTTCTACTAAATTGGGAACTCCCTGAAGGTTGAAGTTCTGTGTCATTCATTTATGTATTGAAATGCATATAACAGTACCTGGTACCTAGCAAATTGTAACAAATGATTGTCCAAATAAAGTCATTCATTCATTATTTAATCTCCGTGAACTTTACTGATTTCTTAGGATAATAGTAAAACAAAGTACCCAGCAAAATGTCAGATACATAGTGGATGCTCAATAAATAATGTGATATTCCTTCCTTGCACTAAGAGATGCTATCCACTGAACCTAAAGAGGTAAGTATTAGATTAGAGCAGTTAAGTGTTCTGGGACCACATTCTCATAGTCTGTTCTAAACTCATCCATGTCAGTTTCAAATTTACCAGCCTATACTCTCTCATTGGCAGGAAAACGGAGGGAAAGGTTTCCTTGGCATCCTGCTTTCTCTCTCTCATGAATGTGATTTGTGTACAGGCTGTGATCCCTGTTACTCTTGCTGGCTGAGCACAGCTGTAAATAACGCCTAACTGTCCAGATGTGATTTGTTCTAGTCCAGGCCTCTTTTTATTCATCCTTGGTTAAACATCTGCATTCTAATTTTTGTATGTGACCTTTTTTTGTGTATCTGGATTCATCACATGACTTTATCATTTATTTTCCACTTTGATCAGGAGAGCTCAGAAATGTTTAATGCTTACAAAATGAAAACGATAAAATATCACATGCCACCAATATAGTCAAATTAGTACATGTGATTTGAAATCTTATCAGTTCATTAAAGAACTTCATTTTGACCCTGTCTATTTTTACAAGAGGCCAAATTTATTAACAAAAGTTCTGAGAAAAGTTTTTTTTAATTGTTCTGCTTATCAGGATGAGAGCCTAATCACAAACTTGATTAAAGAGGTTTAGGTCTGTAGTTCCCTATCTGAAGTTCTGAAATCCCCAAACTCTGACAAGCTAAAAAATTGGTTGGTAACTTATTTGGTGACAAAATTTGAGTTGGACTGAAGAGAGGTCATTTATAGTCTCTAACTTATGTTGTATAAATATTCATGGCAAAAATATCGATGTTTGCTTACTACAAGCTGCCCTAGGCCCCACTGGAAATGTTCTATAATATATAGTTTATGTTCTCTATGACCTCCTTAAAATATGAAAAGTCAGGGTTTTGAAATATGTTCAGGCCCAAGTGTTTCTTTGGGGGAAGGGATTATGGGCCTGTAGTTATCAAGCTTGATTCCTAGGGTGTTGGTATACATATTTAAACACTTATGTGTAATTAAGTTCCATCATCTTTAATTATAATGGTTTCAAAGAATATTACAAATAGTTTCTAGTTGCCAAAATATTTATGGATGAAATAATGTAATGTCTTGGATTTGTTCAAAATGGGAGAGAGGAAGTGGGTGTCGAGCACTTAGAAAAGTCTTAGATTTTACCCTACTTGCATACTCATAAGTTAGTCTGCCATAATTTCATGGATGTTGGCAGAAGACATAAAACTCTTGAGTCAGACAAAAAGGACTTCATTATTCACCAAACAGCAAGCAGTATTAATTTTATGTTCACAACAGATCCCTCTGCCTTCCAAGTCCTATGGGGCAATGTCAAGTGGCCCAGGTGGATGTTGTGCAAGCAGTGAGTTTGCATCACAGCTGGGGACCCCTGAGTTTATCAAACCTGAATATTTTATATGAGCAGTAAGCCAACCTGCCTGACCTTGCCCTGGAGGGAGCCATTATCTTTGTTATACTGGTCAGTAAACAGATCTGCCCTCTGCTCTGAAGAGTGACACTATCTTTATTATCCAAGATTGTCCGCTGTACAAAAATCCATGAAAAGACAATCCATAATAAGGCAGCCCGTGTATCTGCTCACAAAATATGCAGAAACACAAGAGACCAACAGAGAATTGCTGCCCATCAGTGGTGGTGGTAGTTGTAGTGGAGATGAAACAAAAGTAACTTAGTTGATAATTATGAAAATTAGGTGATGAATACATTGAGGTACAGCCTATTTTTGTATATATTTTTAAATTTCTATAAAGAACAAGTAAAAAATAGCAGCTACTATAAGTAACATGCTACATAAATCACAATAGAAAAGACCCATAGATAACTGTTAACTCTTCACTGTCTCACATCTGTACTTCCCTGAGCAAATGTCTAAAGTCTATTCAGTAAAGATTCTTTGGGGCTAATTAGATTATTGTTTGCTAGAGTATTGACAAGTGTATATGATTAACTCAAACCAATACTGGTTAAATAACCAACTGTGAAAGCTGAGATTATTGGGAAAATGTAGAAAATTACATTTCAGTTTTTAATTTGGGGGGAGCATAATATACATATCACATTCATAAATATATATATGTATATATATCACAATATACATATGACTTGTACATATCATATGTACTGTACTAGTATATCAGTGAGATGGAGCCAAAGGAGACTTCATTTATCTGCAAGGCCTTTTATTCATATGAATAGTAATCAGACTGTCAAAAAAAAGAATCTTGAAAATAATGCTAATGTAGGTGCTTTTAGCAAATCTCTGTTCTTAAAATATACATATTTTAGTAAAATATAAATACATTCCTGTTCTAAAAACAGAGGTGTCTAGACTAAAAAGTGAATGTCTTATTCCCCACAGACCAAGCACCAACTTTCCAATTTCCTATTTGCCTCCAGGAAGGTAATTACTATTAACAGTTTGGTGTGTATTCTTCCCAGCTAGTTTCTATAAATTTACATACATTAATATGTAAAAGCACAAGTACAGTTTTAAAAAAACAAAAATGAGATTATACTGTGCATACTTTTATATATCCTGTTTTTTTTCACTTAGGGTTTCTTGGAGATATTTCTATTTCATTATATATAAAACTATTTCTATTTTAAAAATTGTTGCATAGCAACACTGGATGGCTTGACTCCATCGGTTGAGAGTCATGCCATGCACCAAAAGGTCTCTGGTTGATTCCTGGTCAGCACACATGCCGAGGTTTCAGTCTCAATCCCCAGTAGCGGTGAGGGGTAGGGGGGTGCAGGAGGCAGCCAATGGATGTTTCTCTCTCCCTCTCCCTTCTTCTCTCTCTAAAAACATCAATAAAAACATTTTTAAAAACTGTTGTATAGCATTACATAGGATAGATGCATCATATTTGAAATATCCAAGCTCATCTTTCACTGCTACAAAGAATTTTTTATATTTGTTATGAGCACAAGTCACCATTGCATTCTGTATGAAGTAAGCTTCATGGACCAGTTCCTGCCTAGCTGGATCTATAATCTAAGACAACCTCAACATAAGCATGTAGCAAAAAAAGCAAAACAATCTCTGTACGTGTCAAGAGTTTTGAGATATTTATTTTAGAAATTGTGAAACATTTTTATTTCTCTTGCTGAGTTGAGGAGGAAGGGAGCTTAATGAGGAATAGTATATTTACATAGTCTCAAAGTATCACCTCATTAATTACTTACAATTTACAAAAGGAAAATCCATACAGTGAAAGAAGCAGACTTTAACCAATTGACCAAAATCAACATCACCTGTAAGGCCAAATGAGCATCCTGTGCCTCCAGATATGAGACCCAGAGAAAGACATATCATTTATTTAGTATTCCAGCCAGATATGCATTACTTTAATCGAATCATGAGAAAACATTAGACAAACTCATATCAAGAGGCAGTCTATAAAATAACTGGTCCACACTCTTTAAAAGTAATGATGAAAAACAAAAAATAAAAATAGAAGGTTCAGGAACTGTTCCAGTTTGAAGAAGACAAAATATACACGACAACTAAATGCAACCTGGTATCCTGGATTTGATCCTCTACTAGAGAAAAAAATTCCATAAAATTCATTGTTGGAACAAGCAATAAAATTGGAACATGGACTATAGATTAGATTTTTTTTAAAAAAAAAAACCAGCATCAATGCTAAATTTTCCAATTTCAACAGCTGTATTATAGTTATGTAAGATATGTTAAAAATATGTTAGGATATATAGGCAATACATACTGAAGGATGGTTAAGTGTAAATGTGCATGTATCTGCAAAAGGTTCAGAAAAAAGTGTGTGTGTATGTGTGGCGAGAGAGATTGGGAATATGATAAAATAAGTGTGACAAATTATTAAAAATTAGTGACCATTGATATGGTTGATGGGTACATGAATTTTTTTTATTTTTGCAACTTTTCACTACATTTGAAATTATTTCAAACTAAAACTTGAAGAACATGTCTTGATTTCAAGAGCATGTGGAGACCTGGAATGGATGAATCATGCATACATGTGATGGTCATGTTTCCTGGTCAACTGTCTTCTGCTTGGAGTGAGCTCTGGTTATAAGATTTTAGGGAAGGGTTCTTTTTCAATAGATTTTCCAGAGATATTTCATGTATCTCACAATTAGGAACTGCCAAAACACTTCAGTTTCAGAAAGACAAATAGCTGACTAACTGTTGGTTTTCAGAGGCAGGAGAGGAACTTGTATTTTAAAGGGCAAGTTGCTTTAATAAACCATTGTATTGCATCAATCTGTTGTAATAAGTCTCCTTTGATTGGTGTCTTTCACTAAGCTATGTCTAACCAGATAAACTTGCTTTCACTTTCAATCCTTTTCTTTTGATAATACTGATTGAGTTAGGGAACAATGGGTCATGGCTTTAAGTTTAGAAATGCATAAAAACATAGAACCTGCCCTGACCGGTTTGGCTCAGTGGATGGAGGGTCGGCCTGCGGACTTGGGGGTCCCGGGTTCGATTCCGGTGAAGGGCATGTGCCTTGGTTGCGGGCACATGCCTGGTGGGGAGTGTGCAGGAGGCGGCTGGTTGGTGGTTCTCTCTCATCATTGATGTTTCTATCTCTCTCTCCATCCACTCCTCTCTGAAATCAATAAAAATATATCTTTAAAAAAACACAAACAAACAAAAAACACACAAAAAAACATAGAACCTGACAGGCTTGTTTTGGTGATTGAGCATGAACCTATGAACTAGGTTTGATTTCTGGTCAGGCACATGCCCAGGTTGAGGGCTCAATTTCCAGTAGGGGGCGTGCAGGAGGCAGCGGATCAATGATTCTCTCTCATCACTGATGTTTCTCTCTCTCTCTCCCTCTCCTTTCCTCTCTGAAATCAATAAAATATTTTTTTAAAAAACATAGAAATTATTCTAACAGATCAATAATCCCTCTTGCTTATCTGTCTCTGAATTGCTCCAAGGACCTGGCAATAGCAATTATTTAATTTATTTTTCTCAGTAGCTTTATTGAGATACAATTTACATACATACATTTTACTCATTTTAAATGTACAATTCAATAGATTTTAATATATCTACAGGGGTGCAACCACCACCACAGTCTAATTTTAGAACATCTTCATCAACCCAGAAAGAAACTCCATGCTCATTAGCAGTCACTCCCCATTCCCCCTTCTCTCTCAGTCCCTGGGAACCACTAATTCATTATCTGTGTCTCTGGATTTGTCTATTCTGGACATTTCATATAAATGAAATCATACAAATATGTGGTCCTTTGTGGCTGGCTTCTTTTTCTTAGCATACTGTTTACAAGATTCATCCATGTTATAGCATGACTCAGTGCTTCACTTCTTTTTATTGCTGAATAATATTCTGTAATATGGGTATATCCATTCATCAGATGATGGGCATTAGGGTTGTTTCTACTTTTTAGCAATTATAAATAATGCTGCTATGAACATTTGTGTGAATGTATGTTTTAATTTCTCTTGAGTATATATGTATGTAGGAGTGGAATTGCTGGGTCATGTGGTAACTCTATGTGTAACATTTTGTGGAACTGCCCGACTGTTTTCTAAAGTGGCTGCACCATTTTATATTCCCACCAGTAACATGTGAGGGTTCTAATTTCTCCACTTGTTATTGTCTGTGTTTTTTATTATAACCATCCTAATGGCTGTGAAGTGGAATCTCATGGTAATTTGGATTCGCATTTCCTTTATGACTAATGATGTTGATCACATTTTCATGTGCTTAATGACCATTTTTATATTTTCCTAGAAGAAATGTATATTTAGAACCTTTGCCAATTTTTTAATTGAGTTATTCATCTTTTCATAAATGATTTTCCAGACTTCTTTGTATATTCCAAATACAAGTTTCTTATTGGATATATAATTGGCAATAATAATTTACACAGATTGGCTATCAGTTGGCTGCTTTTTGTACTTAAAAAATCTCTTGGATATATTTTAATTTCAATATGTATGAGCAAATCTCAATTTCTTTAAGAAAATGTTGAATGGCATTCCATATTTGAAATATCCCCTAACAATTGCCATCTGAATGAGGTCTTCCATCTGTATTCTTACAGGGCACATTCTGAACCACACTCTTCTATCCTATATTTTGGGGGTATTAGTCAAATCCACTCTACTAGATTTATGCTAAGATTGAGAAACATGTATTCTGCATCTTTTTTTTTTTTTTTTTTGCGGGGAAAGGGGGAGGGGTGTTCTCACACAGCATTTAGCGTATACCACTCTGCTGGTTGGTAAGTTTAGAGAAGATCCCCACTGGCTCATTGTAAACTCTCAGAGGAGAAGATATTTACCCTTTGGGTCTTGTTTATGATGCTGCAGACTACATAATCTTAGAGTTGGAAAAGACCCAATGGGTCCTGTAGTCCAGTGGAACTCACAGTGCTATTCAAAGATCGGTACTAGTCCACAATCTCTTACTGGACTATGATGATTGAACGCAGAAAGGAGAGTGTTTAGAAATTGTTCATGTATTTGATATTGCTGTGAGAGCCAAGCACGTGGTATTGTATTATACAAAATATCAGGCCACAATTGATAGGAAATTTTAAAAATGCCTTCACCAAAGACAATTGAGAAATACTTCTGTAGTCCAATCTGTCACCCACAGCAAAAATTCCTTCAGTAACCAATCAAATGGAATTTACTTAGTTGGTTTAGTTTATTAGTTCAAGAAAGATTTATTCACCCTCTACAACATGTTGTGAACTGGTTAAGCTACAGGCCCTATCCTGATTTTTCACTCGCTAGGTGTGTGAACGTGGGGAGGGTTCTTAATCTCTCAGTTTCCCAATTTCTACCTCTGTAAAATGGGGTAAATAAGAGGACCTATTATCAAAGGGTTATTTTGAGGAATAGTTGAATATATATATATATATATATATATATATATATATATATATATATATATAGAGAGAGAGAGAGAGAGAGAGAGAGAACAGTTTATATATATTACATATATATAAATAGCTTTATGTTACATATTATGTATAATTAGATGTATAATTTTGTATATATGATCAGATATATAATTAGAACAATCCCTGGTACATGATAATCATTCAATAAATGTTAGTGAAGTTAATGATGATGCTGATGCTGGGGATAGTGATGCCGAATATTGTGGATACATTACGTAGAAGGCATAGCCCTTACTATCTGGTAGCTAATGAGGGAGTATGGGCAAAGAGACAATTTCAGTGCAGCAAGTGCTGAGACAGGATGAGTACACAGGATATCCAATCTTGTCCAAGAAGGTATATTAATGTAAAGCTAAGCTTCTGGAACAAAGAAAGCTCAAATTCAGTGACTTAAAGACCACAGAAGTATATTTCTATTTCACTTAATAGTTCTGAAGTGGATAGCTGTGTTAGTGATGTAGGCTGACTCCTATAACAAATGATTCCCAAATTCAAAGGACTGTTAACAGTAAAATGCTTATTTCTTGCTTACATCATCCAACCATTTAGAGACCCAGACTCTCTAACTCTGTTTGAATGACCATGTGTGCATAAAGTGGGGAAAACTGAATGGATTTGGGGGATGACTGCTGCAACAGGGATCACTAGTGATATATACTAGTAGCTACAAACAAGAACATGGGGGAAGAAGATGACAAAAGATAAGGCTGAGAGGCAAGAAAAGGCCAGACCATAGAGGGCCCTAAATGCCAGGTTAAGGAGGCTGGACATATGAATATTATAGAGAAGTTGAGATAGGAACATAATATTATTTTTTAAAACTTTAAAGAACACTGTGGCCCTAACTGGTTTGGCTCGGTGGATAGAGCGTCGGCCTGCAGACTGAAGGGTCCCAGGTTCAATTCCGGTCAAGGGCATGTACCTTGGTTGCAGGCACATCCCCAGTAGGGGGTGTGCAGGAGGCAGCTGATCGATGTTTCTAACTCTCTAACTCTCTCCCCTCTTCTCTGTAAAAAATCAATAAAGTATATTTTTTTTAAAAGAACACTGTGGCTGTAATATAGAGCGAATTTATGAAGGAAGCAAAAGGATGCCATTTAGAATCAAATTTATTACAATAATCCAAGCAGAGGTTGATGGTTTGAATCAAGGCAGTATCAATGGGAAGGAAGAAAATTAGATGAATCTGGAGAGTGTCTTCAGGATTTGCAGACTGATGGACTAGGAAGAACTGGCAAGAATGAGGCTAAGGACCAGGATGATATCCTGCCAACTATTCTCTGAAATGAGGAATTTGAAGGAGGAGGCTTTGAGGGGTGGGCCAAGGTGGGAGACTATGAATTCAAGTTTGGTTACATTGAGTTTCAGGTGACTCGGGTTTTCCAATAACACCCTCCAATTGGTCTTTGGAGATAGAGTCACGAATTTCAGAAGCGCGAGAGAGCTACACTGGAAGTAAGGTTTTATACTGTGTAAATGGCAGTCAGAGCCATTGGAGTCACTAAAACGGCAAAGAATATCATGTAGAATGAGAAAAGAGTGGACCCAGGACAGGAGTCTCAGTGAGCCTCAGTGAACATCAGAAGTGAGCGAGGCCACAAAGGAGGCTTAGAAGAGTGGCCAGAGGCCCTAGCCAGTTTGGCTCAGTGGATAGAGTGTCGGCCTACAGGCCAAAGAGTCCCGAGTTCAATTCTAGTCAAGGGCACTTACCTTGGTTGCAGGCTCTTCCCCTGCCCAGGCCCTGGTCAGGGCGTGTGCAGGAGGCAACCAATCAATGTGTTTCTCTTGCTTAGATGTTTCTCTCTGTCTTTCCCTCTCTCTTATACTCTCCCTAAAAATCAATGGGAAAATATCCGCGGGTGAGGATTAACAAACAAAGCAAAACACACACACACACACACACACACACACACACACACACACAAGAGTGGCCAGAGGAGTCAGACAGGTGGCAAGAGAGTGCAATGTCAGAGAAATCACAGAAACAAAGAGAAGATTTCAAAAAGGAGGATGTGGTCAACGGTGTCATGTAAGAGAAATTGCAAAGAACATTTACCGACAGTGACATTACAAAGATGGGTTTGGGCTGTGGGGGCAGAAGCCAGACTGAATGGACTGACAGAGGAGTGAAGGCTATGAAGGGCAGATCACATGTGCATGCCACTCTCAGAAAGTCAGACTTCAAAGAGGATGGGAGAAAGAGGCAGTAACTTGATGGAATGTGAAGCTGGGGAAGTTTGCTGTATGTAAGTGATGAGAGAAAGCTATGCATGGTCACCAATGAGAAGCTGAGGTTGGGTAAAAGCAAAGGTGAGAAAGGACATAATTGATGGAGTTGGGGAAAGAATTTAGACTGGATTAGCCTTCAATATGAATCCCCTTCCCCATAAGTAATTTCCTTTGTGTACAACTCTAAATATTAGAACTATGCAGGGTTGGCGAAAAGTAGCTTTAGAGTTGTGAATATGTGAAACACAGAATTTATTCTTGTATTATTATTTATTAACTAGAGGCCTGGTGCACAACATTCGTGCACGGGGGGGTGGGGGGTGGGGAGACGGGGCCTCAGCCTGGCCTGCGCCCTCTCGCAGTCTGGGACCCCTTGGGGGATGTCCACCTGCCGGAGGTGGGGAAAGCTCCCACCACTGAAGCTGCGCTCACCAGCCATGAGCCCAGCTTCTGGCTGAGGCTCCCCTTGTGGGAGAACACTGACCACCAGGGGCAGCTCCTGCATTGAGCGTCTTCCCCCTGGTGGTCAGTGTGTGTCATAGTGACCGGTCATTCTGCTGTTCAGTTGATTTGCATATTAGGGTTTTATTATATAGGATAATTGTATTATTTTCCGTATGAACAACTGTAAATCTACTTTTGCTCCACCTGTATTTCTTATACTGAAGGGAAATATGTTTCCTTGTAACTCTTATCTGAGTCTTATTTCTGCTTCCTCAACTCTTACACAGCTGCAATCTTACTTCCTTTTCAGTTTCTTTTATAAACAACTATAGTTCCTTCAAGCATTTTCCATATGAGTTGATTTCAAGGTTTCATCTGAACAATGTTCAGCTTAAAATGTCAAACACTGAACTGCTAAAAAAAATGTTCTAGATATGTTTTGGCACATACGGTACCAAGCCCACTGTTTATGTTTTCTTTCTTGATCTGAACACGATATATTTATGCATTGAATTTTGAGCATTTAAAAAATTGCATTATATAAGCATTAGTTATTGTGCTTATAAACAATTAAAAGTCCCACTTTTTCCCAGGAACTGCTTTTAAGCCAGCTCTCCTATGTTAAAAGCTAAATATAGGTCTCAACTTTATTTTTGCTACTTTTAAATTATTATCCCAAGCTGTCATCCTCTTGGATAGGATATGGATTCTGACATCAAATGTATTTACTCTTTCCCAGTCAGTGTTGTCAGTTTCAACATTCACAAAGTTATTGTGGGAGGTAGAATTCAAAGATGATTCTCACCCCCTGGAGTCCATACCTTGATGTAATCCTCTCCTCTTGTGTGTAGGTAGAACCTGTGACTTGCTTCTAACCCATAAAATATTGCAAAGGCGAGGGATTTTGCAGCTGTAATTAATGTGCCTAAGCAGTTATCTTTAAGTTCTTCAAAAGAGAGCACATCCAGGTGGGCTTGACCTTACCAGGGGAGCCTTATAAAAGAGGGTCCAGACCTGTCCTGAAAGAAAAGGCTTGACACAGGAAAGACTCTCCTGCTAGCCTTAAAGAAACAGTCATATCAGGAACAATCTATGGGAAAGGGTGGCTTCTAGGAGTTGAGAACCTCAGTCCTGAATGCTTCCAGCAACCTAAATGAGCTTGGAAGAAGTTCTTGAGTCTCAGATGAGACCACTGTCCCCACTAACTCCTTTATTGCAGAAAACACAGCTAAGGACCCATGAACACCGAAATAATAAATGTATGTTGTTCTAAGATGCTAAGTTTGTGGTAATTTGTTATGCATCATAGAAAATGGATATGCTTGTCGTCAGCATTACTATTCATGTCTTGGGCATAAGAGAGTTGGACTGTACAGGGAGAGGGCACCATCCTTTAAAATTCTCTCCTCTGCTTTTCACCTGTGGCTTCCATAGCATCCCTGATGCTCCTTGCCCATACAGGTTAATGAACTTTGATTGGTGAGAGGTAGAAAACATCACCACAGTGGACCACATATCAGCTTCTGAGCCAGAATAAACTGCCTCCTTGAAAACAGACACATTGAAAACCAGTACTGTTTGTGTTGTGCATTACTGCAATACTTATTAACCGCTCTGCTGATTCATTCTATGACAAAGCATCTGAATCAGGCATTAGTGGATCGTCTCTGTTATTGTCAGAGAGCCATTTGCCTCAGGATAAAGAATGTCTGTTAATATTCTGGGCACGCTTGAGACTCTCGACTAAGAGGCCAACACTGCCCTCTCATTAGTACTTTGTGGGTGTTAAGACCTTCATTAAGATTCCACTTCCTTTAATGTGGTCACCTTGGCATGTTTTCTGAATGACCTTAGTGACTTAGGAAGGATTGTTTTTTCCAAATAATAGGCAAGAATGCAGAAAGTAATTGGATTTGGCATACCTCGTAACATCTCATTGGATTGCTTTTAGAAGAACTCTTAAAGAAAGGCTTTATTTAAAACAGAACAAAGAGGAAGATTTGGCTGGACACTGATGAGCTTCTCTATGAGATTCAATGACTAATGCTGCATGTCAACACCAGGCATCCATGTATATGGATATTATGACACCAATGTGTATAGACTTCTTAATACTGAGGGAGGAGCGGAAAGCAGTTTCCCCTTCCACCCCATTGCAGAAAGTTAGTAGGAATATACTGTAGTGAGAATCCAGGAGGCTGCATGGATTCTACATTAGTTGATGGACAAGTGAGCAGAAAACTTCAGTTTCTGGGATGATTTTGGATTTTTAGAGATGCCCTCAGGCAACAGCACTGGACCTGACCTAAAACAGGCTTTCTTAACCCCAGCACTATTGACTTATTGACATTTGGGGCAGAAAAATTCGGCATGTATGTGAGAGAGAGAGAGAGAGAGAGAGAGAGAGAGAGAGAGAGAGAGATATTGAAGAGTACTGTCCTCTGCATTATAAGATGTTCAGCAGCAGCCCTGGCCTGTCCCCAGTAGATGCTCTATTCCAGGACCCCCACAAGTTTGACAACCAAAAATGTCTCCAGATGTTTGCCAGATGTTGGGCAAAATCACAGTTGAGAACCACTGCTCTAAAATAAGCACTTAGTTTTCTGCCCAATGTCTGTTTCTTGTGATGCTTTAATTTTCTCAACTCAGTTTAACCAAAGTGGTTAACAACAGACATGGGGGTGGGGAAGGGGCAGGGAGGGGGTGGAGTGAATGGAACGTTTGTTTTTCTTTGTCTATGCAGATACATACAGCGGCTATGATATGTAAAAATTGGGTCTTAAAGGGTTTCCAGGGCTGTGTGTCTGCTCCTGAGGTTTGTTTTAAGTATATGTGTCCTTTGCCTGTATTTTGTATTAAAAATTAGAAAAACAACACGTTTTTTTTCTTTTGTTTTCTTTCTAAAATATATTTTATTGATCTTTTACAGAGAGGAAGGGAGAGGGATAGAGAGTTAGAAACATCGATCAGCTGCCTCCTGCACACCCCCTACTGGGGATGTGCCCACAACCAAGGCACATGACCTTGACCGGAATCGAACCTGGGACCCTTGAGTCCGCAGGCCGACGCTCTATCCACTGAGCCAAACCGGTCAGGGCGACAACACGTTTTTTGAGTATGTTAGCATTGTCCCTTTATTTTTTTATTTTTAAGCAAGTTCTTTTTCTGAATCTATAGGCTGTTCCAAAAAATCTATACACACTTTAACAGCTGATAGCTCAATTGATGTTTCTTTCTTTTCATATTTAACCCATTGGAATTAATAATTATTCAAAGAGTATATACATTTTTTGGGACACCCTGTATTTTTCTTTCATAAACTTCTTTTGGTTTTGCTTAAAAGTGGCTTTATTAAGGGCTTATATACCGTCCTAAAACCAGAGTATTTGTTTGCTTATTTCAGAGCAGTGGTTCTCAACTGTTATTCAGGTTTTAGGGATTTTTTGCATCCTTATTTTAATATTGGTTTGTATAATGACCTGGGAGTTCATATCTATTACTACCAAAAAATTAATAAAGTTATGTTGAAAATCCAGAAGTAATTGGGCAAGTCTGGTTTCCTGTTCTGATATTTTTCTGTCTCTTTTCTAAAACCCACACTCCTATGGGGACCATCCTTACAATGTTCAATCTAATTCTAACCTTTGTATAGAAGAAACGTGATCAAGAGCATCATTGCTTGAGTTGCCACTGCACAAAAAAACAGGGGATTGAATTGTCATTGAACCAATTAGTTTCTGCCAATAATTGGAAAGAGCATCAATTATCAACAAATAAAATGCTTAAGTACTAGTAGAGAGGAGACTTAAAAACTGAAAAGCAAGATCTGAAATTTCATCAATTTGCCCATGGATATTCAGCTAATTATTTGCTATGAGAGGTAATTCTCAATTCTTCAAAGCACTGTAAATGATCAAAAGGATAGTGCTCTGGAGGAGGGTGAAGCACCATGTGCTAAATGAAGAAACCAGCCTGGCTAGGCTAGCAAATGAAAGTAAAAGGTCGAATCCATTTACAGAACTTAGTTTCCTGCTGTTCATTCTATGTTACCCAAGCTTCCTGATAGCAATGAAATTATCTTTAAGTGAAAGACCAACACTTGGGAGAGAAATTGAGCACGGAAAATCAATACTAAGTTTCAGTGGTTCCTGACCAGAACATTAAACTCCTTTTTATAGGAGAGAGAGAGAGAGAGAGAGAGAGAGAGAGAGAGAGAGAGATCTCCAAGTGACTCAGTCCTGTCTCCCTGGTTAGTGGGTAACTTCACAGACAATATTAGATTTTGGTTTCTTTAAAAACTATAAAGATCATATAACTGAGAGGCTAGCTTTTTTTCAATGGTGTCAATACTGATTTGAGAATTGGCATTTTTATTAGCTACTAACTTGTTCTATGAAAATAAAGATAAAAAGAATTATTTGGGCTGCAGCCTTTTGGAAACAGAACACTTGTCAATAATGCCAGAAAACACTAGCAGAGAAGGACAGAAATGACCCCCTGATCTTTTCTCATGAGGTGTGCTTTGAATCTGTTATTAAATATGAGAGAAATGAATCTAGTATAGTTTGGAAAGGGTTTTAGTTTATTCAATCTTGTAAGAATGTGATCGTGATCTTTTTTTCTTCCTCAAAATTGCTGAAGATCAGTTTTATAACTTGTACATATACATATATTATTTACATGTATATATTTGTATGCATGTATATATCTGTATGTATATGACTCTATAGCAAAGGTTGGCAAACTATGGTCTGAGAGTCAAATACAGTCTGATGCCTGTTTTTGTAAATACATTTTTATTGAAATAGCCATATATTTTTATGCGTTCATGTATTGTCTGTGGTTTTTTCATGCTACAATGACAGAGTTGAGTAAGTTTGACAGACTTTTTGGCCCTTTACAGAAAAGCATCCACTGATCCTTGTTCTAGAGCCAGACCTTTCTACTTGGCACATGCTAGAATAATAAAGAAGAAATATTTGCTTTTTTAAAGCTTTGTAATGTTTTAAATATTTCAATTATGTAACATTTTATATATTTGAGGGTAGGTTATTATACTTTCTTCTAATTTTTGAAGTTGGATGCTTTGGCTATTTTGCTTAGTTATTTATTTATGTACTTATTTAATTACAGCTGAAGTTCAATATTATATTAGTTTCAGGTATACAACATAGTGATTAAACATTTATATAACTTATGAAGTGATCACCCCAATAAGTCTAGTACCTACCTGTGCTGTACTTTACATCCCCATAACTATTTTTATAACTGGTAGTTTGTATTTCTTAATCCCCTTCATCTTTTTCCCCGTCCTTCCTCCCCCATCCTTTCTGGCAGCTATCAGTTTGTTCTCAGTAATGAGTTTGTTTCTGTTTTGTTTTGTTTGTTCAGTTATTGCACGTTTTAGATTCCACATGTAAGTGAAATCATGCTGTATTTTTCATTCTCTGTCTGACTTATTTTACTTAGCATGATACCCTCTAAGTCCATCCATGTTGTTGCAAATGGCAAGATTTCATTCTTGTTTTTATTGCTGCGTAATTTGTATCCATTCATCTATGGATGGACACTTACAATATCCTGGGTATTGTAGATAACTGCAATGAACATAGGAGTGCATATATCTTTTCGAATTAGTGCTTTTGTTGTCTTCAGAAAAGTACCCAAAAGTGGAATTGCTGTGTCATATGGTAGCTCTATTTTTAATTTTCTGAGGAACCTCCATACTGCATCATTTTACAATCCCACCAACAGTGCACAAGGATTCCCTTTTCTCCACATTCTCGCCAACATTTTTTATTTGTTGACTTTTAGATAATAACCTTTCTAATAAGTGTGAAGTGATAGCTCTGTGGTTTTGATTTGCATTTCCCTGATTATTAGTGATGTTTAGCATCTTTTCATATGTCTGTTGGCCATCTATATAGCTTCTTTGGAGAAATATCTATTCAGGTCCTCTGCCCATTTTTTAACCAGATTTTTTTTATGTGGTGTTACATGAGTTCTTTATATATTTTGGATATTAACCCCTTACCAGAGATATCATTTGTAAATATCTTCTACCCTCCAGTAGGTTCTGTTTTTGTTTTGTTGATGGCTTCCTTTGCAGTGCAAAAGCTTTTTAGTTTTATACTTTGTTAATGCTTCATAAATTCACATATCATCTTTGTGCAGAGGCCATACTAACCTCTGTATTGTTCCAATTTTAGTATATGTGCTGCCAAAGAAAGCACAAGAGGATAAATATTTTTATAAAAAATCTACTTATGGAGCATATGCTATGCAAAGAAGTTACTTGTTGACAAGGAGGTAAAAATGTGTGGGAAAATGTGAAGAAACTGAAGAAGAGAAGTTCTGAATGTTATTAGAGGCCTCTAAAGGGATGGAGAGAAAAGTAGTATTGAGTTGTCAACCTGGAATTAATCAAAACTTTACCAAAATGCCTATGTAAGTGCATAGATCAGAAGATTCAATATAATAAAATTAAATAAATTAAACAATTATTATGTAGTAGGCATTGTGCCAAGCCACAGAGGTTACAAGATGGATGACTCATGGGCCCACCACATGAACTAAGAAATATTTTTGTTGGGTTTCATTCTCCAGAGCAGTTGCTGGTTAGAACACTGATCAATTATACATTGAACTGATACATTGTGCAAAAGAAGGGGAAAAAATGATAAAAATTGAACTCCTTATCTTTCTCTCCAAACCTGTTTTTCTTCATGTACTCTCAGTTTGGGGAGAGACTTCACCACCCAGCTGACCAACTGGATTGTCAACTTGTCTGCTTTCTTTCTCATATGCTAGAATTTGCTTCCCACTTTGTCTCACCTGCCTCACCGAGTTCACCATCTCCACTCGGAGGATTCCCAGACCTCATCTCTTTTTTCCACACCAGCACAGTTTGGGTTATGTATTTGCCATGTACGTTCCCATAGATCCAAGTGCATACTTCCCATGACAGGGCTCTTGCCGCCATGTTTTAATAGTTTCTGTACCTGTGAAGAGGCCATTTCATATCACATAAAACTAGGAAATGTTTATATGGAACATGAGTAAGTGGATGTGTTCAGAGGGTAAATCAACGTTTTCCAGCTGCCCCAGAGTCAATGCATATGTGAATATATATGATATATATATATCATATATATTCACTTATTAATTAATTAATTACTTCTACTAATACTTATTAAGCATTCTCTTCATGCTGGACACTGATATATAACAGTGGGGGATATAGCAGTGAACAAGGCGGAAAAAGTCCATGTCCATGCAAGTTGCATTCTAGTGAGGACAGACAGATAACTAAGATTTTCAAGCCAACCTCACCACCACCACTGCCATTTTGAAGATGAAATAAAACTGAGACCTATTACCTACTTTAAACTCTTATTGGAACCATTAAACCTTTATCATGTTAGAAAACATTGTAAACAGGTATGCTTTCTAAGCTGTCACACAATTAATAAACTTTACAAAAGAATATAGTAATATTTGAAAATCATGGGAGGAAAAACAACCATAAATATATAAGGTGAGGGAATGACAAGTGTTATGAAAAGAAAAAGCAGGAAGAGATGGGGCCTGAGTGGGTAGCTGGTGGCTGTTTTTGGTGAAGTTGTCAAGGACAACATCTCTGAAGGCATGATGCTTGGCATTAGCAGAGACAGGATAGAAACGAGTGTAGTGGGGTGGCAAGAGAAGAATGAGGAAGCGTCAGAGAGAAAGGAAAGGGTCAAATTATGTAAACTGTCCAGCCTTGGGAAGGAGTTTGGATTTTATTTTGAGTATGACAGGGTAAGCCATTGGAGAGTTATGAGCAGGAGAGTGACATGATCTGATCTGGTTTTACAAAGTTACTAAGGCTGCTCTGTGGAGAACAGACCAAGGATCTGTAAGAAAAGAAAAGTAGAAAGATGAACTTGGACAATGATGTTGGCGGTGGTAGCAGTGAGGAGTGGTCAGATGTGAGATTTGCTTTGAAGGTAGAGCTGCCACGATTATTGAAGAATTGATTGTGGGGATGAGGAAAACAAAGGGGCCAATCATGGATGATTCCAAGGGTTTGGTCTGAATAACTGGATGTATAAAGTGGTTATTTACACACACACACACACACACACACACACACACACACACACACACACCCTATACAATGTCATTGTGCCAATTTGCCTAAATGAAAACTACTTATTAAAGAATTTAAATAATATTATACATAAATTCTCCAATAAAGGTAAAAGTTTCCTCAAGTCACTTGGCTTTTATTTTATAAAATAAAAGTGTCTAAAGAAAGTTGGCCCTTAGACCTTTCTTTTAATCTAATTTAATATCCTCCTATTATAGATGAAGGGAACAGAGACCCAAAGAAAGGCTCAGAGGCTCATGCTAGAACAAAGAGTCAATGCATGCCAGAACAAGCAGCAGAAAACCCTTCTTGTGATTCCTTTACAAATTCAGGCATAAATCACCTTGCCTTGTATAAAAAGCTCTATTTTCTTTTTGTGTCTATGTAAAATAAAGTTTGATGCCCAACATGAGAATTCAATTTTTGGGAAATGTTTCAAAGTAGTGACTTAATAATTTAACATTTTTCTCAACACTCATATACATACATTTTAAGATGTCCATGGCCCCAGGCCTGCTGAGATTGCACACTCAATTTCACTTCCCCTCCAAAAAGCAGGTAAAATCTAATCACACCTATTTTGTTTAAATTCCACTTTCTTGACTACTCTTAGTTATTCTATATGGAAATAATCTACTGAATCTAATGAACAAAATAAACAAACAAATAGAAACAAACTCCTAGAAACCAAAAACCGACTGGCAGCTGTCAGAGGGGTGGGGTGTTGAGGGGCTGGATGAAAAGGGTGAAGGGATTAAACAAAAACAAAAACAAAAACAAAAACAAAAACAAAAACAAAACAAACCTTATAGACACAGACAATAGTATGGTGATTACCAGAGGGAAAAGGGCTTGGAGGGAGGTGGAAGAGTGTAATTGGGGGATAAATGGTGATGGAAGGAGACTTGATTTGGGGTGGTGAACACACAATACAATACACAGATGATGTATCATATTATTGTACACCTGAAACCTATATAATTTTGTTAACTAATGTAACCCCCAATAAATTCAATAAAAATTTTAAAAAATAAATAAAAATACAGAATTAATTTTAAATTGCATATACAAACTTTTCCTCTTTAAAATACCTTTTGCCTTAAGTTTGTAATCTTCAGCACACAGAACAAAATGCACTTGACTATATTAAATTTTCTTTCCTCAGAGATGAAAGAAAAAAGAAAGTTTAACTATGAAGGGGTTTTTTTGTGTGCTAAAGTGAACATAATGTAATCTTATTAATAATTTTCTTCTTTGCCACTCAGCATATCTTTTGATACTGAACAGTCTTTTATGGTATTTTCATCTCATAAATTTATAATATTACTGTATTCTTTAATGTGAAGTTTATTAATTGTATAACAGCTTTAAAAAGTCTCCCTTTTTATAATATTTCCTATCATGAATAAAAGTTTAGTGATTCAAGTAATGCACTGCAAAATGGCAGGTGATAGTGAGGTTAATTTTTAAAATCTTTAAGATTCTTTCTACTTGAAGACATTATGAATCTCATCTCCATGACATTCGGGTTATCCTTCTAGGCTAGATTGAATATTATTTGGTACTAAAATGTAAATGTCTTTAATTGTGGCATTTATGGGATGCCCCCTCCCAAATTAATACAGTTCTTATTGCACTGAATTAATATAGCATTCAATTCTTATTTCTCTAGGATTAAGAAGAACTATTGAAGGGAGTTTGGGTAGAGAGATAAAGAACTGTACCAAATTCACAATGTTGTAATGTTTACTTTCCACATAGAGCCAAAATGATGTTTTTAGTTTCATTGAACTACTAAAAAATGCAAATGAAAAATACAGTGGCCCTGCCTGGTGTGTCTCAGTTGGTTGGAGTATTGACCCTTGCACCAAAAGTTGGTGGGTTCCATTCCTGGTCAGGGCACATGCCCAGGTTGCAGGTTCCATCCCCAGTCGGGGCACATGCAGGAGGCACCCCAGAGCCATATCTTCCTCTTTTGCATTATGAGGAGTTGGAAGAGAGGTCTCAATCAGCTTTGAAACTTTGCAGTTCAATACTTCTACCACTACCACTGTAACTCCGATGATTTTGTGAAAATACTAAGCTTTATTACATTTTAACTAATACCATCATCTATTGTCTTTCAAATGTTAGAGCTTGATTGTGTTTGTAAATAAATAACATTACGTTTAGCCAGGTGTGGCTCAGTGGTTTAGCCTCAACCTAGGAACCAAGAGGTCATGGGTTTGATTCCTGGTCAGGGCACATGCCCGGGTTGTGGTCTCAATCCCCAGTGTGGGGCATGCAGGAGGCAGCCGATCCATGATTCTCTCTCATCATTGATGTTTCTTTCTCTATCCCTTTCTCTCTAAAACCAATAAAAAATATTTAAAAATAAATAAATCCTATATCAGTGATTGTGTATATGTACCACCAGTCAGAGGTGACACGTGAACTCATTTTTTTGGTTGATTTTTCTTTGTTAAATGGCATTTAAATATATAAAATAAATATAAATATCAAAAATATGAATCTTTGTTTTACTATGGTTGCAAAGATCAAAAAATTTCTATATGTGACACGACACCAGAGTTAAGTTAGGTTTTTTCAAAATGCTGACACGCTGAGCTCAAAAGGTTCGCCATCACTGTCCTATATAATAAAGAGCTAATATGCTAATGGTCATGATGCCATCACACCGTAATGACCGATCAGCAGGAGGCTGCATGCGCAGTGAGGCGCGGGTGGCTGCACAAGGAGGCAGGAGCCAGGGTGCACGATTTCAATCGCGCACTGGGCCTCTAGTAAATAAATAAAATCACTAGTTAAGTGGTTTTATACCATTGTTGACAGTAGTTGAGTGTGGCTTGCCCTCAGGAGTAATCATTCTTTGATAATATGGACAATGGAAGATGTATAAGGACTCAGGAGTTATTATTCTCATGTGCCTATGATCTTTTCATATTCCCCTTGTAGTTCAACATGCTGTTCCCTTTGCGGAATTTCTCCTTCCACCACCATCACTCTGTGAATTCTGTAGGATTTTCTACCACAGTGCCTTTTCTTCCCTTGCCACAGAAATGGTCATTTGATATAGTGGCCACAGTTATTGGTTCGGGATATAAGCATGCGACCCAAACTAGGCCAATTAGAGATTTTCTGTAAATTTTCTAGATTCAAAGTGTATGTGCATAGGGGATGACCCTTCTTGGATTTTGTATTAGGATGTATGGTATGCCAGAACTGTTCAAAGGTGTTTACCATGTATAGCAAGATTGCTTCTACTAGGAGAGAATGAAGCCAATACATGAGTAGAAGCACAGATTAGCAGAGATGAGGAATAGATGGAAAACCAGAGGGCATTACGTTTCTGGTTACAGCCCCTGATTCTGGACTTCTTGCGGACTCTTCTCATTGGCCTTTTGGAACATGTTCCTTCTCATTTCATCATCCCTAATTCTTTGACTCTGTAATTCCCAAATGTTGTTTTACATCCTGTAGTTCTGACCCACCTTGGTGTTGGCTTTTGTATCTCCTCAGTCAGTTTTGTGAGCTATCCTAAGAACCTTCTTTAGCTGAGTGAGTTAATAAATTCATTTCTTTGTTTATGGTAGGTTGATTTGGATTTTAGGGTTTTTTGCAACAAAAAGAGTCTTGACTACTAACCAATGAATGGTCTCAAGACAACTGAGGTTGAAACAAAAACATTTCTGTAAGCCACCAATTAGGAGCCTAGTTTGTTTAGCCATCACCACTTGGCTACTTATGCATTCATGGAATTACCTCATCACTGGGTCTAAAAAATAAGGAAGAGAAGGGATCTTGTCTCTAGAATGATTCATTAATAAGAGTTTATTGGTATTGTTGATACACTCAATTCCTTAAGTTCTGTAGTCTTTTTATGTCATTTTGTGAAGTCAATGAAAATGATCAAGTATCTACTTATACATCCCTTATTATTTTCTTTTTACTTTTTAAAAAATATTCTTAATTGTTGACAGTATTAGCTGTGTCCCCTCCCCCCCCCATTATCATCTCCCAGCCTTCCCCTGAACCCCAGTCCTGGCTTACACCCCCCACTGTCTATGTCCATTGGTTATGCTTATATGTATACAAGTTCTTTGGTTGATCTCTTATAACCCCTACCACACCCACACCCACACCCAACCTCCCCTGCCTTCCCTCTGAGGTTTGAAGGTCTGTTCAAAGATTCTATGTCTATGGATCTATTTTTGTTCATCATTTTATGTTGTTCATTATAGTCCACAAATGAATGAGATCATATGATACTTATCTTTCTCTGACTGGCTTATTTCGCTTAGCATAATACTCTCCAGGTCCATCCATGCTCTTGAAAATGGTAAGAGTTCTTTCTTATTTATAGCAGTGTAGTATTCCATTGTGTATATGTACCACAGTTTTTCAATCCACTCATCTGATGATGGGCAATTAAGCTATTTATCAAATAGGAGTACCCAACTATGGCATTCTACTACTCTTTCTGGACTTTCAGACTCTTTTCATTTGCCTGATGGGATCTGTTCATCAAATTTTTATCATTCCTGGTTCATTAGCTCTTGCTTTGGGTATGCTGGCTTTGACAAATACTTAACAGAACTATGGTAAGAGGGGTGATTTGCAAAAGTTCCTTTCTTCTCTCAAATTAGTTTAGATGTTAATCCATTGATCCATTGTTTAAAAAACACACAGTCTATTTATTTTCAAAACTGAGCGTGTTAGTAATTTGAGGTTGTCATATTAGTTCTTCTAATCTTTCAACCCCCCCCCCCCACCACCACCACCAAAGAGCTCTACCTCATCCTAAATTAATCAGAACAATGCCCATCTGGTGGCTGTCTTATAACTTTGGAAACATGCTGACATTCCTAAGGCTCCCTCTCAAGTTTAAGATTATTGCTTACTAGCCAAAAAATAAGATAAAAATTTTATTCAACATTGGATAGATTCCCAGCAAGTAATATATAGAATCCTAAAAGGAGACACTCAGTAGAATTCATAAGCCAATTAAGAATGTTTTTAAATGAAGTTTTAAAAACACTGTTAGAAATTAACATGAATATTTGAGTACGAATTCCCATACAAGCTGTAGTACTTTAAGGAACTACCTCTATGAGTATTCTGATACATGCAGAACACATCACTTGCAAAGTTGTGTTTTATACTCATAATTCGTCAGTATAATGGCTTGGCAAAACAATTATGAAATTTCCAATTTGGATCACTAGGGCTCCAGCAGTTGTTCCTGGGGACAACTTTTGATTCTCCATCTTAATGATGCTGATGGTACAATGAGGGAAAGAACCTTTTCCTTTCCTTGACACTTCAGAAAACATTTTTGCTGTTATAGCATTATTTTTTACTTTTTGTCTTTCTAGTTTTATAATATCTTTCAGAAAAAATCTTTGAGACTTTTTTATTAAAAAATAATATAATGTTAAGGGAAGTGATATTAAAAATAAATAGCTTCTCATAAATCATTATAGGTACAAAACAATCTGGTTCAACTTTGTGATTTTTTTATTTGTATTTGTTCATATTTATCTGCATATATTTTACACAAGTCAATTCTTCAGAATGCACATGAAATTTGCATATCTTCCCTTTTACTAAACCTTCATTGTAAATTTTTAAAATAATATGTAGTTAACATGCATATCTATAGTGAACATTTTTAAATCCCTGCTGTTAGATATTTTGGATGTTTGTAAATTTTGCTGTTCTAGATATTTTTTGTAAAAGCTCTTAAAGACCTATAGCCAGCCAAAATAGAGGGAGAGCTGGGACCCAGCATTCTTGATATTCCTACTGAAATAACCCTACTCCTCACCTATGTCTTTCCTCTAAATATTTCATACAATATTTTTACCTATTTGTGGCCATCCACAGTCATTTTGTATAAGCCATTGCTACATATTGTGTCCATGGTAACTGTAAAATATAAAATATATTCTAGTGATTTTCAAATTGGGCTTTGAAGACTTTTCCAAAGGCTTCTACATAAAGGAGTGGGGTGGGTGAATGGTTGAGGTTCTAAATCCCTACTCTAGCTCCAACCAGAGCAGTTCTGTTATCTGAATCCAGTGTTAAATAAAAGTTTGAATACAATTGGACTAAATCACTGAGGTACACTGTAGTGGCAGGTGCACACAAGTGTGCATCACTGAAGTATTTGAGCATTCAAAGACCTTGGTGATATAAAATGGTGTAACCATTTTGGAAAAAAGTTTGAGAGTTCCTCAAAAAGTTTAACATAAGTTACCATATGACTCAGCAATTCCTCTCCTAGGTGTATACAAGAGAAATGAAAACATATGTCCACACACAAAAACTTGTACATGAATGTTCATAGCTGCATTATTCATAATAACCAAAAAGTGGAAATAACCCAAATGTCTATTATCTGATAAATGGATAAATAAAATATGGTATATGCACAGAATAGAATATTATTCATCAATATAAAGAAATTAAGTGCTGATACATGCTACAACGTGGGTGAACTTTGACAACATTATGCTAAGTGAAAGCAGCTAGGCATAAAATATCACACATTATATTTTTACATTTATATGAAATATCCAGAATAGGTAAATACATAGAGACACACAGTGGGCTAGTGGTGCTTAGAACTGGATGGAGAGGGATGTTGTGGAATGAGGACTGAGAGCTAATGGGTACCAGAATTCTTTTAGTGGCAAAGAAAATATTTTAAAGTAAAATGTGGTACCGGTTGCACAACCATAAAAAATACTGAATAATATATACACTTTACATATGTGACTTGTACATATGTGAATTATATCTCAAGAAAGCTGTCAAATGAGAAAAAAAGACAGAGCACATTGTCAACATCCAAGAAACTCCTCTTAGTTTAGGTTTCCTGGAAACATAACTGGAGACGGTGATTCTTATGCAAGGGATTTCCTAGGGAGTGCCCTTAGGACAATGGTTCCCAACGTGGGGCACATGCCCCACAGGGGGGCAATTTGATTTTTAAGGGGGACAATTCGAGAATGAGTTATTAACAGTGAATTTTGTGCCTTTTGTATGGTTCTAGGGGCCTCATATATAGTATATAAATATATATTGTGATATATTTATGCATTTTGGTTCTGTATTATGTTTTGAAACTTTATTTGCTATTTTTTCATATCACTTCATATTATTATTATGATTTTAACAATTTCTTAGTGATTTCTTCCTCAGTACTTCAACTGTCCTTTTATTCTTTTGTTTTTCTCTTTCATGGAGGCCATGTTCTTTGGAAGCTTGTTTAGACCAAGTGAATGGCCTTTTAGGCTTCCTCCACATGAACAGGAGTTCATTTTTTGAAGAATAAGAATTCTATGTCACGGAGCGGGGAGAGGCTCTGGATTTTAGAGATGCTAGGGTGGGGCATGGCCAAAAAAGTTTGGGAACCACTGCCTTAGGAGAAGATGAGTGAGGAAAGCATCAAAAAGCTAAATGTGGTCTCGGCTAAGTTTGGACCAGCCTCAGCCTGATCCAATGGGGGAGCTCTGGAACATGAATAGCACCACAGTGAGCCCCCAAACAGAAGCAAGGGAGATGGTGGGTTGTTTTTTTAATATATCCTTGTCAGTCAACAGACAATCATTGGCTATGAGCTTCCTCCCCTTCGTACGGGTATGCACATGCATGCGTGTAAAACCTCCTGGCTAAATCAGCTTCCTTTTCACCAACATCAATTCTAGAAGGGTCATCTGTGACCTATTAGCAGCGGACAGTCACAATAGCTGGACAATGATGCCTTCACCAGTACCGAGGATCTGGGCAGGACACCAACAGTGTCCACTACATGCCCTCATGTCCCCTCCCGTAATTATGATCTTTAGCCTCCCCACATTCTCACTTTGGCGGGATTGTCACCAGCACAAGATTCATGGACAATCTGATTCATCTCAGTGTTTTACCTCTTCGAAAACTCTGCTTCACGCTGGAGCTATGCTGTGCCTGTTCTGTGTCAAACAGTGTATTGGATAAACTCCAGTTTTCAATGAAAATGAATAGTACAGGCCTATTTACCTAGGATCAACTTAAGTGTTTTCAGACATTATTTCCTCTAAGAAAACCAAGAGAGTCATAAAAAACAGAGCATGATGGTAGGAAAGAGAAAAACTTTCTCAGGAGAATGCTGAAACCTAGATACTGTGTCTCCCACTTTCCTCATCAATATCCCGGATGACAATATTTCTGTGACAGTAGTAATATTCACCAGGAAACTTGAGGTTATGAGAAGCCAAGAGGGTTTTTGATGCTGAACTAGCCTATATTCCTGAGCTCATGAACAAGCCCCAAGAGAAAATTTGCTCCGGGAAAGTTAAAAAAAAAAAAAGGACAAAAAACATTCTATTTAAGCTGAAGGAGAAAATCAAGGTTAGAGTGTGTATTAGTTTTCTACTGATGACAAGATACCAGACATATAGGGGCTGAGAATAACCCACATTTGTTATCTCACAGTATTCATGGGTCAGTTTCCAGGACCTACCTCTCTGGGTCCTCTGCTCAGCCTCATTGGGCTGCAGTTGTGTCAGCTAGCATTGCAGTCTTCTCTGGAATCTGAGGTCCTATTCCAAGCTCGTGTATTGTTGGCAAAATTCAGATCTTTGCGATTGTAAGGATGAAGTCCCCAGCTTCTTAGCGGCTGTCAGCTGGACACTGCCTTCAGTTCCTAGAGGCCTCCCACACTTTCCTGCTACATGACCCTCTCCACAGGAAGTTCACAACATGGTTACTTCTTCAAAGCAATCAGAAAGGTATCTCTCCCTAGTCTGCTAAGATGGAATCTTATGTAACATAAGTAGTCATAAGAGTGACATCCCAGCACTTTTGCCATCAGTTGGTTAGAAACAAGTGACAGTTCCCACTCGCATTCAGGAGTGGGAAGGGAGGATTATACAAGGATGTGATTCATTGGGAGTCACTTTAGGATGTTTTGGACACAGGTGGAAAGGATTATAGATTTTTTCACTTCATTTAAAACTTTCTCTAAAAATCTATTATCTTAAAAATAATTTAATCTTGTAATGTTTTGTTTTTAAATTAATAACTTTTTTGGTAAAAAAATAATTGAATATGGCTTCTTATCTCACTCTGACTATTCATTAGCTACACGGAGGTACATGATCTGGCTTCCTGGTACTTGCTACTACCCTCTGTCTGAAAGGGCACTTACATTAGACATAGCTATGGTCCCAGGCACATAGTAGGTGCTCAGTAAATATAAGTTGACTAAATGAACACATGCATAAAAAGGGGTATTTTCCATGCATATAGCAGACACCTGGCTTTTTTATACCAAAGAACAATATCCTAAGTAGTGTGGTCTCAGTCTAGCTTTCCTGATGATCCAGGAGTAAACAAATAGCTTCTTAAATGTGAAGGTGACAGTATCATCAAAAGTTATATCTTGGCTATAGTTTGTGGCATACACTGGGTTTCACAGTAAGCTATTCGCCCTTCTAACATTTGGTTTAGAAAAGCATAGGCAATATAAGTGCCCAGAGTGTTACTCCTCTGAGTCACCACTTCTTGGGTTAAGAACCCTGTGTGGTTTATATCAGGTTGGTTGCTTATGGAACGTAATTTGCACATATCAGTACATCCTACTGGGATCAACCCAAAGCACAGATAAGCTTCTTAGTTCAGTGAGCACATTTCCAAGACTCATGGCAAAATATATTTGAAGTTGATTAATTTTCAGCTCTTGTGGAAAGGATGGTCAGCATGTGTGAAAGAAAAAACAATTTATCTTAAAGTATCATCTGACTCTTCCTTGACACTACCCAAGGGTTTTATTATTCACTAGAGGCCCGATGCAGGAAATTCATGCACGGGGGTGGGGGGGTTCCCTCAGCCCAGCCCGCACCCTCTCCAATCTGGGACCCCTCAGGGGATGTCCAGATTGGGCCTAAACCGGCAGTTGGACATCCCTCTCACAATTCTGGACAGCTGGGTCCTAATCGCTCACCTATCTGCCTGCCTGGTTGCCCCTAACTGTCCCCCTCCCGCCAGACTGATCACCTCTAACTGCCCCCCCACCAGCCTGGTTGCCCCTAACTGCCCCCTGCTACTGGCCTGGTCACCCCTAACTGTCCCCCCTGCCAGCCTGGTTGCCCCCAACTGCCCCCCCACCAGCCTGGTCACCCCTCATGGCCCCCCCCACTGGCCTGGTTACCCCACACAGCCTGCTGTTCAGTCATTTGCTTGTCCCTCACTAACTCCCCTGCCGGCCTGGTCGTAGGCAGCCATCTTGTGAGGGCATGAGTGTTAATTTGCATAGTATAGCTTTATTATATAGGATAGTATCCCACAATGAGTGAAACAAACTAACGGGGCTTTCAACTATTTATTCTGATGAGTTACTCCTTGGTAAGAAAAACTTGTATGTCTATAATTGTAATGGTTAATTGCATGTGTCAATTTTACTGGGCCACAGGGTGGCCAAATATTTGGTCAAATGTTATTCTGAGTGAGTCCGTGAAGGTATTTATAGATGAGACTAACATTTGAATTGACAGACCCAACTAAAGCAGATTGCATTCCCTAATAGGGTTAGGCCTCATCTAGACAATAGAATAAAGGTGCTGACTCTCCAGCATAAGAGGGAACTCCTCTTGCCTGAGTTTTGAACTGGGAGGTCTTTTCCAGAGGTCAGACTCAAATTGAAACATCAGCTCTTTTTTATCTGAAGTCAACTAGCTTCTAGACTGGGACTTACACCATCTGTTTTCCTGGTTCTCAGGCTTTTGGATTCAGACTGGAATTATATATTGGTTCTCTTGAATCTCCAGTTTGCTGGCTACAGATGTTGGGACTTCTCAACCTCCTATTGGTTCTGTTCTGTGGAGATTCCCTACTAATGCAATCATGTAATGCTGGTGGGATTTATTACAACTTAAAATGTGATAACAAATGTGTTTGGTATTTATTTTACTTTTCCCAGGTTGACTCCCTATATCATCTTTCCCTGCCTCCTAAATTCCCTTCCAGTGGCTGTTCCAAACTTTACACTTCCTCTTGGGCCCCCAAACTAATTTCTCTCAATCTCAGACAATGAGCCGGGTCCCAGTTTCAATGAACACATCTTGGCTCACTTGGTATCTCAGGGTCACAGCAGCTATCAGATAGTCCTTTCCATACAGCGTGTGCCTACACTCACTCTTTCTCTTTCTCTTCTAATAACTCCTCTCATTATTTCAGGCCTATGAGTAGAAAACTGGTCCCAGTTGTTGAGTTTGAGTTTGTACAACATCCCCTGTGTAATTGCCCTGCTTCTCACTCACATCTTCATATGTAGTCTCTCTTTTTTCGACTTAAAAAAATAATTATAGACTCACAAACTCTTGTGAAAATAGTACAGAGAAATTCTGTGTACCTTCCCCTAGCTTTCCCCAATGATAATATCTTACACATGTAAGAGTACCAAAATAAGGGAATTTACAATGGCACAATTTACTATTGACTACACTATAGACCTTACTCAGATTCATCAGTTTTCACATTCACTCCTTTTTTTGTGAATAATGTTTATAAAATGTTTAACATTCTATTACATGTGTAGATTTATGTAATCACCACTGCAATCAAGATATGATTGGTACATCTGTATGTAATTTCTTTATTAAACTCTTCTGAAATTACCCAATTTGAGCATGCCTTCTGTTTCCTGCCAGCATCTCTACTGATGGACACAGATTTTTAACCTTCCAAGAGTGGAAAGGATCCATGAATGCCAAAAAGGCAGCAAGCCTCTTACAGAGGAGGGTTCAGTGTGGCAGTTGCAAAGTAAAAGCAGGAAATGGGTCACTCTTGATAAAGAATATATCAGAAAGTTTTCACTGCAATATGGGGCAATAATCTAAAGGTTTTATTTTATGGCAATTGTTCTCAAGCCTAACCATGTATCCAAATAACCCAGAGAGTATTAATATATAAATATATATATATTAACCAAAAACAAAAAAAATCCACAGAGACTTGGGTCCCATCACCAGAAGTTCTGATTCATTTTGTCTGGGGGTAGAATCCAAGGACTGACATTTTTACAAGTTTCTCAGGTGATTCTAATGTGCCACTAAGATTAACAACCAGTTTTATGATATCTGGGTTTTGCCTCTTAATTAGAAAAGCCATTCTTACTTAAGATTATACTTTTTAAAAAGACAACTTCAAGCTTCCCTGTATACTTACTTTACTTTTTATTGAATTTAAATCTTTACTATATCTTGAATTTATTTTTGTTACAATGCGTGAGAAATAAATTCATTTTAATTTTTCCCCATACAGGGTATTTTGCTGTTCTAATATAATTTATTGATTGATCCATATTTTCCTACTGATATGTTACTCCAATGATTTACTAAATTCCTCAATTATTTTACTCTATTTTAATATTCTATATTTTGTTACATTGATCTATCTTTCTATTAAGTGCCAGAATTAAACTGTTTTAATTATACTCATTTTTATCATGTTTTAATTTCTGATAGAAATAGAGGGAACTGATATTTTTAAGATATTGACTCTTTCCACTGAAAAAATAGATATATTTTTAAGTTCATTGTGTGTGTGTGTGTGCTCTACCCTTCAGTAGAGTGTTAAGGTTTTCTTCATATAAATTCTATGCTACATACAGGTTAAAAATATTTTTTTAAAAAAATGGATCAGCTCCCTATCCATTAAAATTAATTTTGAGCCACAGGAAAAAAAAATAAAAAGTCTAACTTACCTTTGATATAATGATGAAAATGACTGTTTGCCTTGTGTTATTTCTTTCTTGTTTTAAAAAATATTTTTATTGATTTCAGAGAGAGGAAGGGAGAAGAGAGAGATAGAAACATCAATGATGAGAGAGAATCATTGATAGGCTGCCCCCTGCACGCCCCCTACTGGGGATCGAGCCCGCAACCTGGGCGTGTGCCCTTGACTGGAATTGAACCTGGGACCCTTCAGTTCACAGAGGCCAACGCTGTATCCATTGAGCCAAACCAGCTAGGGTGCCTTGTGTTATTTCTTATGGGAATAGAATACTTCTTATTATTGGCATGATTAGAAAATGTATGCTACATTATCAAAACTTCTGGTATATTATACATGGAATAGTAATTTTCAAAACCTAGAACCTAATAAAATACTAAACACTACAACAATAATATAAAATTTATTTTTTAAAGACTCAGAAGCTACATGTCATTATAAAAAACATGGTGCACTATAGATTTTAGTGGAAAGTTTAGATGAGAAAATGCCACATAAAACTGACTTTTCAGAAAGCAGGGACTCACTACAAAGTCTCAGGATGGAAGTTATTCATTTTATCTGCTTCTTTCCTGAAAGATAAAAGTCCTACATGCCCAGCCAGCATGGCTCAGTGTTTGAGCTTCGACCTATGAACCAGGAGGTCACTGTTCAATTCCCAGCCAGGGTTGTGGGCTCAATCCCCAGTGTGGGGCATGCAGGAGGCAGCTAGTCAATGATTCTCTCTCATCATTGATGTTTCTATCTCTCCCTCTTCCTTCCTCTCTGAAATCAATACAAAATACTTTTTAAAAACCACAACCATGCAATACCTGACAATTTGGTCAGGGGCACTGACATATATGTGAATTTATACCTATGTATATATGTGTCTATAATATCTATAATCAGGTTAGAGCATTATTTTCTTTGGGACATAAATAGGCAGAGGTGAGTCTTGGAGTAACATTTCTGGAGCTACATCGCTAGCAAATGCTGGCCCAACTGACTGTAGAAACTTAACTTTAAAGTTTTGTTATTGAGTAAAATACTATTGGAGCCATATTGTTTTGTCTTCCCTTGACTTGTAAGCTTCTTACCTACAAAGAGTGGATTGGTTCATTGTATCTAAATATGCTTTTCTTAAAAAAAAAAAGTGTTTTATGTAAATAAGACTAAGAGTAGCCCCACCCCCTTTAAAAAAAAAACACAATGCAATTGTCTGTTTACTTTTGAAAACCTAATTGTAGAGTGCTGGAAACTGGCCAGCATGATTTGGAAATCAAAGGCAGACCACTGAAACTTTGCTGCTGCTTAGTCAATGCCTGTGTCCCACCAGCAGCTTCTTTTCTTCTAAGATAGAACCAATCATTGTTCACACTTGCTTTCTGGGCAAACACAATCACTGATCCTTCTCTATGTGCCAGACAATAAGGTAACAAAGCATTCATACAAGCACATTCTTGCCATCTATATGAATTTCTAGGAACTGTTTAATTTAGTACTTTGAAAGTATATATTTCATTTTGACCACAAAATAACTAAGTTATTTATAACTAACAAATAATATATAATTATGACTTGGCTTTAAATTCTCAATACTATCATAACACTAAAAATATTAAGATTACTTTATGGATGAAGTATTTTTATATTTCCAGTTAGAGGACAAAATACCGTTTAATATTTATAGTTGAACATCTGTAACTCTGTTATTTTATTTCTGCCAATTGGGGGAGGGTGAATTCCATAAACCTAACATAATTTAAAGAGCTTTTCTCCTCTTAATTTTTTTCAGGCAAACTAGACTCAAGAGATGAAAGAATATAGTGTTAGGGGATTAAAATTTTCCCCTACCCTGCTAGGTTCTTTTGGCTGGTCCACTAATTAAATTAACATGAGACAGATTAACAGGAGAAAAACAAATTTAATTTTGAATGAATGTGAGCCTCACATAGACAGGACAAGGTAAAAACCAAGCAATTGAGGCTTGTAAGCCATCCTGAGCTAAGGAGAAAGGGGGCAGGAGTCTGGAACTTCAAATGGATGGAAGACAATTAGCAGAAAGATAGAAAGAGGAATGTTTGGTGAGCAAATGTTTGCCATGTCCTGCAGAGACAATGGGACACAGAGAGGAATTTGAACAAACAGGATCTACCGAGCTCCCCCTGCCCACTACACTTAGCCCATACTCTTTGTAGTTATTACGGTGATAGCCCTTTTTCTAGACCAAGCTTTCTAAATTCTTTTAGGCAGTTAAGGGGGAGGTTAAAAGGTCTTTCTGGGTCTTTGGGGCCTTGATTTTCTTCTATTCAAAATAATCCACATGCCTAAGTGGCACATTTGGGGTCAGCCTATTCTGCTCCCCTTCCTTCGGTAGGAAACTTTTCTGTGGAGCTATACATAGGAATAAAGTTCATTTAAATTGTCTTACTGTCAAACATTTTGTGTGACTTGATGGTGCTATAAATCTTATAGACGAAAAAGGGGCCACATACTAAACCTGAACAAGCTCAGGGGAGGTCTGAATGGTGGCCTTACTAATTCAGAGACCTAACGTAACCACAGAGGATGGTCTAAAATTAAAACTTCTTAACTAAAAGTGAGTCGTGGCAGGTAGTCATGTCCTAGACTAGAATCTTCCCTGACAAAGGTCAACTTTATCTTAACTGAGCTCGTAATATACCACCTGTAATATACCTTTGGAATGTCAAAGTAATCCCTTTTTTGCCAGATCCCTCAGGACACAATCTCCCACCAGAGCCTGAGACCACAGAATACCTCACTTGTTATCTTGTTCCCCACATCGCTATGTGCTATAAATGTTAATTGTTAACTATCCTGTACCCACCCATGTCAAAGAAGTGTGTCTATTTTTTTACTTTTTAAACAATCTCAGAGATTTCCCAGCTTTGCTTTTTTCCACCTCCATAATCTACCACCACTGCCCCCAACTGACATCTTCTCCTTTGATTGTGATGTATAAAATAAGGAGTAAAACTGTTATTTTCTGAAGCATTGTCTCAATCTGTTGAAATTTTGCATCTGGTCAATTATTGTCAGTTTGGCTCAAATAAACTCATAAGATTTTTAAGCTGGTTGTACTTTTGTCAACAGTATGAAATGAAAAGTTAATTTTTCTTCCTGATATATAAGAGCAGGACTAGCTACATAATTTGTGAAAATGCAGGGCCTCTTGTTTTAAAGACTTTCAAGACAACAACAGTTCATTAAACCAAAGGAGAATGAAATTTGCCCCTCCAAAATATGCCCTTTTGGCATAAGGATTATCTTTAGCTGATTATTTTCAATAAAGAGTAGGCGCAAGAATACCCTTTTGTAAGACATTCACACTTATAAGGGAAACCTCCATTTGTAGGGGTGTCTCCCTCTTTATATTTTTTTAAATTTTTTTTTATAGATTTCAGAGAGAGGAAGGGAGAGGGAAAGATAGAAACATCAATGATGAGAGAGAATCCTGCATGCCCCCAACTGGGGAGCAAGCCTGCAACCTGGGGATATGTCCTAACCTGGAATTGAACTGTGACACCTTGGTTCATGGGTTGATGCTCAAATACTGAGCAACACCTGCTAGGCTCTTTGTATTTTTTGTTTGTTTGTTTTTTATTATTAAAGATAATATTTATTTTATTTTTTAAATTTATTTTTCTTGATATTAATATTTTTTTCCATTTTATTGAATTTATTGGTGACTCTGGTTAACAAAATTATAGAGGTTTCAGGTGCACAATTCCACAACACATTATCTGTATACTGTCTTGTGTGTTCACCACACCAAGTCATCTTCCATCACCATTTGTCCCCCCTTTGCCCTCTTCCACCTCCTCCCAACCCCCTTTCCTTCTGGTAATCACCATACTGTTGTCTGTGTCTATGAGTTGTGTGTTTTTGTGTGCATTGAAGGGATTAAGCAAACACTATATTTTGAAGAAAAAAAAATGACCAAATCTCTACAAACTCTTATCAATACAGATGGCAAGGACTTAAATCTGCATAACAATCTTACCCTTGCTCTTCCTGATAACCTCTCATAACCAACATCTCCTTTTGTCTTTAGCTGGGGATGGTATTTAAGGTGGTGACTTGAGCCATTTTGGAGAGTTACTCAGTTTTCCTGAGTGTCTCTCATGTCTACAGGAGCTATACTGGTACCTGCTTAAGGAGTTCAGAACAGGCCTCCTCAAGGTGGCCATTTTGGCATGTAAATTATTTTGAACTAAAGGCCATTAAGGCCAATTATTTTGAACTGCAGGCTCAAGAGAAACGTTTACCTCTCTGGGTAAAAGGGAAGATCTTTTGAAGCTAAGTCAAATCCCTGTTTACATTAGAATCTGGGAGACTAAGGAAAACCTACCATGCCCAGACTGTTGTTCTTATATTTAACATTTGCAGTATTATTTAATACTAGAGGCCTGATTCAGGGATTCATGCATTTGTCAGGGGCATGGTCTGAGGGGATCGGCCAGCTGTGGAAGTGCTGCTTGGCCCACTGTGGGAGCGCACTGACCACCAGGGGGCAGCTCCTGCATTGAGTGTCTGCCCCCTGGTGGTCAGTGTGCGACTGGTCAACTGGTCGTTCTGGTCATTCCGCCATTGTCACTGGGCTTTTATATATATATAGATTAAAAATCTTTTCCTATTCTTATTTGGTTTTTAACAACTGCAATGTCATTATAAGCTCCTTTCCTCTAATTAGTTAATGTGATTCTGACAGCATGCCTCAGTTTTAGGGATTCTAGTTCATGGAGGTTAAAACAGGGTTAGATTTTTAACACCCTGTTATGTATATATCAAGTTTGTTTGTTATTCTTGCTTTTGTTTTGTTTTATTTATTTTTTTTAATTCACTAAGTCTTTAAAATAGTATCTATTTCTATTGCAGAGGGAAAAGGTATGATTCTTTTAAGTATCTTTTAATTTTTCCACTATATTTTTATTTTATTTATTAGATCTACTAAGTAAACACATCCAAGCAAGTTTGAGTTGAACCAAACTTAATTTCACTTGCTTATTTCTTAAAAGCTTTCAGGACACACCTTGAGGCAGGTGGAGAAAAATAGAAAGATTTGAATATCTAGGATTAAGAATCATTGAGTTAAGTCGACATATCAGATATTACAAAAGTTCCAAGTTAGAAAGTTTTATAGACCATTTGCTTTTTCTTGAATACAGCAAATGGACACAGCCTACTCTTCTGACATTAACTAGCTAACAGGCACATCTGTATATCTTTATCACAAATGGAGACATGTAGGTATTTGACAGGATGATACCAATACATGGTGAATCAACAGCATGATATAAAAAACGAAGAATTATATCTTTTGTATGGGTTATAGTTATAGTCTTGGATATTTATGGCATAATATTAAGAAGGGACTTAGCAGCCAAATAACATCACATAGGGTAATTTTGGTAAAACATAAGTATAAATATTCCCTTAATAAAAGACAAGCAACACCTGATGTTTATTAGTAGTAATGCTATCATCATAATTAGCTTGTTTATTAATATTTTTTGTGTTTATTAATATTAATAATAGGAAGACAGCAAAGGGGAGGCCAGACATTATAATCATGGTCTTCTGGGCAGCTTCACCAGGGACCTACAGCTTTATGTTCTTAAGGGAACCACCAGTTCATTCCCTGCAAATCACAGGGGGAAGGGATCAAACAAAGGGGGAGATGGGCACATGCACGACATAAGGAAGATGCTTGCCTGTCAGTCTAGCCTGGGTAAAAGATCATTAGCTAGAAATGAACAAAATCTTGGAAAGTTAAAATCCCCAAACGAAGAGTTCCCTCTCCCCTTTTCTATCTTGCTCTGATACCCGCACTCACCCGTGCATTCACCTGTTCTCTCTCCATAGTCATGTGGGCTTAGCAGCCACATGTCCCATGGCCATGCAGACCCCACACACATTGGACTGCACCTGAGAACACAAGCTAAGCTAGCCTGGTGATGGACTGGGCTGTGCTTTAGTATGGAGCAGAAACTATAGGCAGTGTCCTTAATTCTGGCCCTGCTAAAGACAAAATTGGATTTCTTCCATGGCAAGATGGACAGAGATGAGACCTTGGAGGGGAATCCCCTCAATTTTATATCATCAATAAATCTTTCCATGAAACCCCATCCTCCAATGAGGGCCTCAGGAAATTCTTTTCCCCACAGAACCCCAGGTACTCCACTTCCACCAATAACAGTAACATGAAATTTTGCATAATTTCCTATTGGGATTCTTTGCTTATACTCAAATTTGGAACCTCAGTGTTTTGTGTATGTTCAGGGAAAGTAAGGGCCATTGGCAAGGAGGGTTTTTTATGGAAATACTCCAGCTATGAATGGAAAGGGGAAAGAAAGCTAGGGAAAAACACATCCTGGGGAAGAAGTAGATGCATTTCTAATAGGTAACCAGTCTGAAAAAATGAATCTGCCTTCATTTGCCAGTTGATACATTTTAAAATTAAGATATCTGAAGATGATTTGAGCCCTAAGGTAAGAATATCATATTGAAAGATATAGAAAATATTCTTAACAGCAAAATCTGTGTTTTAAGAAAAAAAAGAGCAACTTGATAAAGTGTTGCTAATATTTCTATAAGTTTCAAATTTTGCTAAAATATTTTGCTTGTTTGGCACAACAATTATTTTGATAAAACTATTCAATTGAATCTAGCCCTGGCCAATGTGGCTCAGTTCATTGGGTGTCGTCCAGTGCATTGATATAGGTAGCCTGTTTGATTCCAGGTCAGGGCCCATGCCTGGGTTGCTGGCTCAGTCCCTGGTAGGGGGCATGCAGGAGACAGCTATCAGTATTTCATTTCTCTCTCTCTCTCTCTCTCTCTCTCTCTCTCTCTCTCTCTCTCTCTCTCTTTCTCTCTTTCTCTCTCTTTCTCCCTTCCCCTCTCTCTAACAATCAATACAATATTTTAATGTTAAACGGAATCTAATCAAATTTCATGGAAGTAAAATTTAATTTGGCTTCTATTAACCTACTTTCCCCAGCATTCTAAAACTACTATATCTGTTAGAACCTATTTCGTTGCATGAGGTAGAAGTGTTGGTTTTTAGCAATGATCTGGGAAGAAAGGAATTGATGATGAAAAGCAGTTGAAGCAGTCATTGGAGATGAAATAAAAGATAAATAATAGAAGTGGAGCACCAGAGTGACTCTACAGGGTGACTGAGGACACGTGCTTTTATCACACACAGTTATGGTCACATGTGTCAAGTCTGTTCTGGGATAAAATGATGCTGTGAGGCTTATGGGGAAAAAAAGGTGAGGGTACTAAAATGGAAAGGGCAGAATCTAGCTGGTAAAGGCAAACATCTTCAGGAGAAAAAAAATAGGAGGATCTGGATAAGCTGGCAAGACTCAGCCCACCAATCTTGTCCCTGTCCAATTATTTAATAAAATATATACAATCTGGCAATTTTATGACTTCTACTACATCGTTTTTGTGGGATGTTATCCAAATAGGGATAATTCCCATTCCTAAGAAATATTATCTGATGTAGCAGACTAGCCATTTTCAGTCAGTACAATGAATGGATCACCCACTAGGAAAATTGAATTACTTTAGGGAGATACTCATCTGTCTTTATTGAACACTTGCACTCAGAAGCTTTTCTGTTATTGAACTTTAAAGACATGCACTATGATACATGTCAATGCTGCCACACTAGAACCAAAGCAAGTTAATTATGTCTCCCCCAACACATGCCAATTGTTACCCTTGGTGTAGTTTTGCAAACAAAGCTTTTGAAACCTTATCTACTTGCCTGTATAGGAGGTGCTAATCTAGTCTTGTATTTGTTTCTCTATTTTATATGTTTTTAAATATTTCAGTGTGATTCTAGCCATGAACAAGAAGTATGATTTGCTCACCTGCAATTTCCCTGATTCAGTTTATTTATTTATTATATACCTAATATATGCTGGGCACTGTTGCACATGCTTTACAAATAATCACTCATTTAATCCTAAGAACCTCCAGGTGGGGTTATCATTAACCCCCTTTTACAGAGGGTGAAACAAAAGTTCTGAGAGTTTAAGTAACTTGCTTAGTGTCATACAACTAGCAAGTCAAGGAGCCACGTTTTAAACTCAGGAAGTGTCGTTTCAGAATTTGAGCCTAAACACTGTGTCCACTGCCCTTTTCTGGTCTCTTCTTCCTTGACTCTGTTTCACCACCACACTTGATTGTGATGTTCTGACATTTGTAATGCTGTTGTTAGCCCATTATTTTAGCTAGAGCAATTTTATCATAATGTTGGTTCTTGGCTTTTGGTCAGACTGGGAGGGTGGAGGTAAGATGGTGTAAGATTGCAGTGAGAGAGGTACACATTAGACTACAAGTCCTGGAAGAGCCACAGTTATCATGTAGTCATGGAAGCATGTTTTATTTCATAGATTGCTCTTTAATGTGGAATGCAGAGGCCTGGAATCCGGTCCTAGGGGCACCACTTACCACTCTGTGACCTTGCCTTTGTTGCTTATCTCATTTCGCATGCCCCTTTCCTACAAAATGGAAATTAATCTTAGTGCTTACCTCATGGGGATTGAAGGGGACAATGCATGTAAACTAATTAGAATATGTCTGGCGTGTAATAATTGCTCAGTAAACATTAGCTGGGTTGTGATTATTGTGATAGCTCTATCAATTTTAGGCATAATTTGTCATGTAAGACCCAAGCACCAGAGAATAAGCTGTGTTTAGTTTTCAGCTGAGGCCATTATGAGGCCAAATGATCTAAACAGTTGGTATGTGGTAGTAGTTTATTGATAAAGGAAATGGAAGGCACATAACCCTAAGAACAGAAATACGCTGCTTCTCTATTTTAATCATGAAAGGTCTCTCTCTAACATGTTGATTTGAAGAATAGGGAATAATATTTTCAGTTGGTATTGCAAAATGAGTCTCAAAAGTGCCTCACACATAGTAGATATTCAACAAATATCACCTACTTATGTCATATAACCCACACCCCTGCTTGTCATTCTTAATTTTCACATCCTAAAACCTGGATTTTAGTCAAATCACAGTCACTGCATTCTTGGTCTCGCTTTATGCCTTTGTTCACCTTATTATTCCTGCATGGAATACCCTCAATTCTTCCCATGCTCGCAAGACCTACACCTACTTCTAGGGCTAGATTAAGTATGGTGTTCTTCATGAGGCATTTCTGAGCCATACAAGCTGGCTTAGGGGTGAAGGTGAATTGAGAGAAGGCACTGTGTGAGCAGGAACTGAATGCACAGCCTTCTAGAGCCCCCAAGGTCAATTGTCCTTCCAGAAAGAACAGATGACAAGACATCAACAGGGAACACAGAGGAACTTAAGATTGTATCCTCCCCCTGAAGATGCTTGGCTGTAGTTCTCTACTGTATCCTTCAGGCTTTGGAATTAGTGCCAGAAAAGAGAAAGAGGGAGGTTGGAAGTAGGCTGAGATTCCGCTAATAATAACAAATTTGATGATGGAGTCACAGGATTGGAGTGAATTTACCTGAGACCATTCTAGAATAAGCTGATTGCCAGGGGTCGGACTGAAAGTCCAGAGTCATAAATCAAAGTCAGTCTTTAAAAGAATGCTTTTGCTTGAAGGAATTTTGAAGATTGAAACTGAAAGTCTATGCCTATTACTAATCAAATAATTTTAAACATAAAATTTGTTCAGAAAAATTATCTAAAACTTGGCAATAAGACTAAAGGATGACTCCATGTCCTTTCAATGACATATGGGAGCTTTTCCTACCAGGCCCATCCACGGATTATTTAATCGTAGAGAGAAATGTACCTTTGTTGGATTTACTATTTGCTCTTGAGTAGGGCCCATCCTCTGAGAGGTTAAATTATAACTTGAACCTTTTTTGGTTTGGTTGAGATGTACATAATTTCCTAAAGTAAAACAGATAACCCCAAAGGTCGCATTTTTGTTGCTCTGTAGGATGTTACTTTTGTATCTAATTTAGTCATCTTATTCCTGCATTCCTTCTTTCAGTTCCTCAAATTTTCCTTTGAACCAGCTTTACTACCTTGCTTTTCTCTTATTAATGAGATAAATAAATCTGTGATATGTACTCACTGTATATTTGTATGAAACTCACGTTTTTAACATTCAAAGTATTATACTTTGATAAACCCTGATCTGAAAGTCAGAATCTTTATGGAGAGGTATTGGTGTGAACTCAGTGTGAAAACTGAATGTGAAAGTCTTTCTTATTCTTTTTCTTTAAATTTTTTGTTGTATATATTTATTATTATTATTACATATGTGTTCTCATCCCCCCTTTCCCCCCCAACCCCCCTCCACTTATGCCCTTACCACCGCCCCCCCTGTTGTCTGTGTCCATTGGTTATGCTTACATGCATGCATACAAGTCCTTTGGTTGATCTCTCCCCCTTACCCCCACCCTCCCCTACCTTCCTACCTTCCTTCTGAGGTTTGACAGTCTGATCAATGCTTCTCTGTCTCTAGATCTGTTTTTGTTCATCAGTTTATATTGTTCATTATATTCCATAAATGATTGAGACCATGTGATATTTATCTTTCTCTGACTGGCTTATTTCACTTAGCATAATGCTCTCCAGTTCCATCCATGCTGTTGCTAATGGTAAGAATTCCTTTTTTTTTTTACCGCAGCATAGTATTCCATTGTGTAGTTTGAAAGAACCAGAGATAAATAGCCGGAGTTGCTAATGATAGTGAGTCCAGACAGGGCCATTGTGAATGATGCAAATGTGATAGTCAGAAAGATGAACTAGGAATGAAATAATGCATAACAAAGAGCTGATGTGAGTGATTCATCAGCCAGGTGCTCCCCCCCCCCAATTTGGGTTCATTTAACATTAAAATCTTTGTTAGTTTTGGATTTAAAATAAACTATTACTTGACAATTTTTCTAACCTAATAGAAACCCAGAAAAATGGATTAAGATGAAAATGCTACAGCTTTTTTTATTTTGCTTTCAGTAGAACTTTTAATTTTCAACAATCTTCTTGATTTCTTTCATTGTTTGCCATGTATTCATGAGTACGTGTTACAGTTTACAATTTACTTTGAGATACTACTTTCTTTTGCTCTGAGAGATTTGACAGTTTTGGGTGGTATTTTTCCTTGCAAATCTTTGGAAGAGACATTGGCGGTTCCCCATAGTGGAGATGTGTTGGAATTTAGGGCCTAGGCAGTAGTCGGCAAACTGCGGCTCGCGAGCCGCATGCGGCTCTTTGGCCCCTAGAGTGTGGCTCTTCCACAAAATACCGACTTCTGCGCATGGGCCACAAAGTTTCAATCGCACTGTATGTGCGTGCCCGCACATGGTATTTTGTGGAAGAGCCACACTCAAGGGGCCAAAGAGCCGCATGTGCCTCGCGAGCCGCAGTTTGCCGACCACTGGCTAGGGAGAGTATTATATGTTTGTGAAAAGTTCAGGCTCACTGGGTAAACTGGCTGGGTTCAAATTGCAGCCCTGCCCTACTATTCTCTACATATATTTCAATTTTTTAAACCTCGCTAAGCTTCAGTTTCCTCACCTGTAAAATGGGAATAATAGCAGAACTTATCAAACAGAGCTCTTCTGAGTTACTTGACAAATAGTAAGCATTTAATAAGTGGGTGCTGTTATTATTGTATGTGTGTGTGAAACACATAAACCTTTCCCATTTGTATGTGGTTCACCTTTTGGGTATCTCTTCAACCATTTCCTCTCTTTCTCTTCCTTACCCAGACGGGCCATAGTGAGAAATTAATAGAATTTGAATATTTATTTGTATGTATCCAGTAAAGTTTTTGCCCTATCTTATTTGAAAACAAAACAAAAATTAGAAAAGTTAAACATTTCATATTTCTGAAGGAGATGATTGATTACATTGTATTATTTCCCAGGAGTACATTCGTATTTTTTTCCTTGTGGACAATAATGCTCCCTCCACCCCCTTCATGGGATTGTTAGTCTTTTCCTGGACCTTCAAGTCCAGTCGTGGAGAAGAAGTCATTGCTCTCTCTTATTCCTACAGCAGCAGTCTGGATGTAACCTAATGCTGTAACCTTGCATGAGGAAGGAAACATCCACATCAGTCACCAATTGATCTCTGCTCCCAGCCCTGGTTTCATCAAATATGACAGCCTAATTATAAGGCTTCCTACATGAGTTACATAGGTAACCAAGATCCTCAGCCTGCTTTTGTGTCCTGATGCATGTCTCTTGTGTTGTAATGCAGTTTTTCCCCCCGGCATATTCAGAGAACATCTACACTAATAAAAGAGAAACATGGTAATTGGCGTACGACCACTACCCTTTTCATTGGCTAATCAGCGAGATATGCAAATTAACTATCAGCCAAGATGGCGGCTGGCAGCCAGGCAGCTTGAAACTAACATGAGGCTTGCTTGCCTCAGTGACGGAGGATCGTTGGAGGAAACCAACGTTACCCGCCTGCGGCTGCAGGCCTCTGAGCGGGCAGTTTAAGAAACATTGTAACAAATACCACCGGACTTCAGCCAGCAGATTCGCAACATTGTAAGCAAAGGCCAGAAACCTACTTTCAGCCGCGAAGGCCTAAGAGCTGGAGCCAAGCCTCAAGGTAAAGCTGGCCCAGAATAAAAAAGAAAAAAAGGAGCTGTTGGGAACTTCAGTCACTCCCAGCCTGAAAACAGCCCTCAGCCCCTCACCCAGACTGGCCAGGCACCCCAGTGGGGACCCCCACCCTGATCCAGGACACCCCTCAGGGCAAACCAGCCAGCCCCACCCATGCACCAGGCCTCTACCCTATATAGTAAAAGGGTAATATGCCTCCCGGCACCGGGATCAGCGTGACAGGGGGCAGCGCCCAAACCCCCTGATCGCCCTGCGGCTCTGTGTGTGACAGGGGGCGGGGCCCCAACCCCCTGAGCAGCCCTGCTCTGTGCCTGATAGGGGGGAGCTCCCCAACCCCCCCCCACGGGCCCTGCTCTGTGTGTGATGGGGTAGAGCCATAACCTCCCCATCGGCCCTGCCCTGAGTGTGAGAGTGGCGGCACCCCAACCCCCTGATCAGCCCTGCTCTGTGGGTGATAGAGGGCGGTGCCCCAACCCCCTGATGGGCCCTGCTCTGTGTGTGACGGGGGCAGTGCCCCAACCCCCTGATTGGCCCTGCTCTGTGCGTGACAGGGGTTGGCACTGCAACCTCCCCATCGACCCTGCCTTGAGTGTGACAGGGGGCGGTGCCCCAACCTCCCAAACAGCCCTACCCTGAGCGTGACTGAGGGTGGCATCACAACCTCCCAATCTGCCCTGCTCTGTGCATGACAGGGCAGCACCCCAACTCCCCAATCGGCCCTGCTCTGAGCCTGACCAGGGGCTGCACCTAGGGATTGGGCCTGCCCTCTGCCACCCGGGAGCAGGCCTAAGCCAGCAGGTCGTTATCTCCCGAGGGGTCCCAGACTGCGAGAGGGCACAGGCCGGGCTGGGGGACCCCTCCCTCCCCCCCGAGTGCACAAATTTTTGTGCACTGGGCCTCTAGTGTCTATATAAGACTAATCTTTCAAAGGTCTCTGGGTGATTTTACCCCAAATTTCCTAAAGTTGTCTATGATAATCTACTTACAATGGCAATTGCAGGAGCCATGAGTGGTTTATAGAGGAGGAATTCTAAAGACGCTAGAGGAAGTGTTGATGCTAAATGTAAAGATTAACTATGCTAACATGAGCAACAGGATGAGAGCATTCAGGGTTGATAGGAATTCATGAGAAAATCCTGCCTGGTAGGGGCAAAACATTTTGTTAATTGCAAGCCCAACCTGAGCCAGCCGTGTGATTCAACCTAATGATGAAATAGACTAGACTATAATTTGGTGTTTCCCCTAGCTGAAGCTTAGTGGTCATCCACTGTTGTATGGAATTTTCTGTCATCGAAATAGAGGAGATTAAGATAAAATGAACTTCAAGTTCCTTTACAGGTGTAAATTTGGATGCTATTATGTTTTTTCTCTCAATATTCTTGTTTAAAGTAAAGAATAATTTACTTCTAATGACGCAGATATTAAGTGTATGGTGTTTGATTAATTTTGACAAAGATATACACTTATGTAATTCCCTCCCCATTCAATACATAGAACATTTTCATCGCCCCATAACGTATTTTTAAAAAAATATATTTTATTGATTTTTTAACAGAGAGGACTGGAGAGGGATAGAGAATTAGAAACATCGATGAGAGAGAAACATCGATCAGCTGCCTCCTGCACGCCCCCCACTGGGGATGTTCCCACTACCGAGGTACATGCCCTTGACCAGAATTGAACCTGGGACCCCTTAGTCTGCAGGCCGACGCTCTATCCACTAAACCAAACCAGTTAGGGCCCCCATAATGTTTTTTGTAATCCTTTACTACCCATATACCCTCTCTATAGAAAATCACTGCTCTGATTTCTATTAACACACAGTCTAGAACTGCATATAAATGAAACTATATAATATGTGCTCTGGCTTCTTTCACTTAATGTAATATTTTGAGATTCATCCATGTTGTTGTGTGTATCAGTGGTTTGTCTTTTTTTTTTTTATTGCTGAGTTGTATTCCATTGTACGCATATAAAACAATTTGTTTATCCATTCTTCTGTTGATAGACATTTGAGTTGTTGGCTATTGTGGATAAAGCAGAATAAATATTTTATATGAATCTTTCAGTGGGTATGGTTTTGTTCCTCTTGAGTAAATATCTAGAAGTGGAATTGCCTGGTCACAAGATAGGTGCTTGTTTTAGCAACTGTAAATTGAGTTTCATGATATTTACAGTTGGATGCATTCCCAATTGATACCTCCTCCATGGCATAAGCTTCCCTCTCCCCCATAATGTTTTAATATGATTGCGTGATGAACCAAAGAAAAAAATATTGAACCTGTCAGAAAAGTGATAGAAAGTAAAGCCTTGTAATAATTGAATCAGCTTTGTAAATTGTGAAACAAGCTTTTGTCTATAGCAGCATATGCATAATAATGTATAGAAACAGACAAAAAGAAAAGTTACAGCATTGCTTGCAGTGTAGACTATTGTTTAGCATATATTAACTCCTTCCTACCTCACCTCTTCAGAACTTCAAGGGTATATTTCCCTCCCCTAAGCTTGGCCATATGACTTGCTTTAGCCAATTGGATGTGGGCAGAAGTGATAGTGTGCTAGTTCTGAGTCTAAGCCTTAAGAGATATCATGTGTTTCTGTTCTACACTCTTACACATCTGCCATAATATGAAAATAATATGCTTTGAGTAAATTGCTGGCCTAAGGAGGATGAGGGACATGTGATATAGAGATTAACTCAATCCATATCCAGGAGCCAAGCCCAGCCAAGATCAGACAAACTCTAGCTGACCCCAGGATGCATGAGTAAGAAATAAATATCTGTAACTATACATCATTGGGTTTCTTGTGCAGTGTTAGTCTGACAATAGCTAACTGTTACAAAACCCTGACAGCATGATCTCACAAAATAACAGGTTATTTAAAATTTAGCATTTTGTTTCCTACAATGACATTCTAAGTGGACCTCAATTTATTTAATATAAATAAAAAACCAAGATTTGTAAAGATAAGGTGTTTTTACCCATTAATTATCTATTTGCCTAATTCCATTATTTCAGGAATTAGGCATTCTCCTAAATGAGGCAGTTAAAGTAGGCTTTCTGTTCCTTCTGAGCAAAAACTCTAGATTTATTCTTTTGATATGCTTCTAGCCTTCTGCTAGTTATGCTATGATCAATAGTACTCGACTCTTTTTTAAAGTTTATCTTTATTGTTGAAAGTATTACAGATGTCCCCCTTATTTTCCCATTGACTACTTCTAGTCCACCCCAGACCCACCCCCCTCCACCCCAGGCCTTCACCATACTAGGGCTGTAGTCATCTCATGGCTGCACAGGGGCTGAAGGATCCACTTCCAAGGTGGCTTACTCATAAGACTCTTGCCATGTGCACCTTTCCATAGGGCTATTGAGTGTCCTCATGACATGGTGGCCAGTTTCCCAAGAGTAAGTAATCTAAGGAAGCAATGTCTCTTATGACCTAGCTTTAAAATATCACACTCTGTCAGTTCACAGTTTCACATTGTTTGCATAGATAAGCTCTACTTAGTGTGGGGTAGGACTATCTAAGGTCATGAATAGCAAAAACTGAACCATTGGGAGCCATCTTGGAGGCTGGCTAACACACTTTCTAATGTACCTTTTCAACACAATCTTCTCAGACTGCTCTCAAATGGATTTACAGTTTAAATTTGTGGTTGTCAACCCTTCCCACCCCAGAAATTGGGCAATGTCAATTTTTGGTTGTTCCAAATGGGGAGGGGCTGCTACTGGCAACTAGTGAGTAGAAACCTAGGGGTGCTGCTAACATTCTGTAACATATAGGATATTCTTCCCACAACAGGGACTTATCCAGTTCAAAATGTCAATGGTGATAAGGCAAAGAAACCCTGCATTTAAACTATTAAAGTCTGCTAAAATTTTAAAGTTTTCCCTTACAAAGTTTTCAACATATTATTTTTAGTCAAGTATAAGAAAAATTGAGTTATATAGTGCATGATTAAATTGCAGGTGCACAATCAAAAGGGAGTAAGCAAGAGAAATTAATTTGATCAAGCACACACACACACAGAGCTGTGTTGGAAAGGGTTTCCCTTTTGTGACATACTTGCTGAATTTGCAAAAGCAGCACCAAATAATTTGTATTTCATTGAGAACTCTGCCAACAACTAGAAATAGCCCTATCTGGGTGCCACTGTGAATTTGGGGAAAAATCAATTGGGAATTTTAAAGACAAGCAGAAGAAGAATGAGAAAGTGAATTCAGTAGAATTTTATTGACAACTTACAGCTTATAGAACTTTTTCTCTAACCCTTGACAAATCTTTTTTTTTTTTGTATCTTAGGGTTGGTTGAGTGCTTAGAAGGGACTAAGATAACAAATCAATAGCACAGTAATTAGTTATGTTAGAGACTGATATTTTCCTTCCTCAGAAGTGCTCAGAAGCAGGGGAGGCATGATTATGAAGCAGACTGCTAGATTTGGGGACAGCCTCAGGACTCCTTGTGCTCTCCAACAATTAGGGAGATAAAGGAGATCAGCCTAAACTCTAATCTTCCTTGAACAAACCATGCAGAACTGAACTGACTTCTGGGCAATGTTCACAGCCACTGGGACAATGGGAAAAAACAGATTATGCTAGATCTCCTGAATGTCTTTAGGCTAGGACATGAGTATTGGGTCTTCAAAAAAGAAAAGTGTAAATGTATCTTTGCATAAAAATTCCACTAGTTGATAAGCATATATGCCTATATTATCAAATTTTTTTAGAAAATATGACTTGAATATGACTTAATAAATATCTAGAATATATATATATATATATATATATATATATATATATATATATATATATATATATACAAGCTACATGAAATGTGAAAGGGAGGAATAAAATAATTTCTAAGGTTGGGGAACGTACACTGAGGAGAAACCATTATCTCATTCCCCAGTTTGGTATGTGTTTTGGTATCAGACAAGAGAGAGAAAAATGTTACCTTATGTAGAAGCAGGATCTTTACAGATATTATCGGGCTAAGGATCTTGATAGTATCACCAGGCTGAAATCAAGGTGTCAGTGGGGCTGGATTTCCTTAGGAAACAATAGGGATGGTCCATTCCTTGCCTCTTTCAGCTGCTGGTGGCTACTGGCTTTCTTGGTTTGTGACCATATTATTTCAGTATCTGCTTCTGTGGTCACATTGCCTTCTCCTCTTTCATCTATCAAATTTTCCTCTACATTCCTCTCATAAGGATACATATGGTTTCATTTAGTATCCACCTGAAAATCCTGGATAATCTATTTTATGATCCTTAATATCTACAAAGATCTTGTTTTTATATATGGTAATATTTAAGGGTCCAGAGATTGGGATCAAATCTATTTGGGGAGCATTTTAAAGCCTACCACGCTCCATATCTTGTTCCACCCCTAGTCCTTCCAGGATTCAGCCCTACACCTTGTTTACCTACACACACACACACACACACACACACACACACACACACACACACACACACTTCTCTCCCTCTTTGTCTGTCTCCTCTTTTCTCCTTTTCTTTCTCAATAGATCTTGATGATCCCAATCTTTAGCCTGGAGGGCTCAGCTCTGTCTTTGCCTTCCACCTGTAGTAGCAATGCTGTTGATGAAGTAGGTTTTTGTAGAACCTTTCAATACAGCAAAGAAAATGAAGAAAATCAAAAGACAAAGTTAACTTTCCATATTGAAAGAGGTTGAATAATGTAATTTTGCTTTGTGAAGAAATCATGATATATCCAAGAAGTTGATATAAAAAATGACTACCAAAAATACCACATGATCTCACTCATTTATGGATAATAAAGACCATTATAAACTGATGAGCAAAAATAGATACAGAGGCAGAGCAGCATCGAACAGACCGTCAAACTACAGCGGGAAGGCCAAGGAGGGTTGGGGGCAGGGTAAGAGATCAACCGAAGGACTTGTATGCATGTATATAAGCAAAACCAATGAACACAAGACACTGGGGGTAGAGGAGGCCTGGGGAAGGTCAAGGGGGAAAAAAAGAGACATATGTAATACTCTTTGTAATACTTTAAGCAATAAAACAAAATTAAAAAAAAATGACTACCAAGTTACCGTACCAGGGAGGAAGCTAATGATAGCTGGTCTCCAAAGGTAAAACTTGATTTAACCCTTTTGGCTAGAATTCTGTAAGCCAAAAATATAAATGCTTCCTGGGAGTCTAGGAGATGCTGACCCTTCTTTCCCTCATGATCGTCTGTCCAGGAGACATACTTATTTTTAGTCAATAAAGAAACAAAGGTCTCTTTCTGAAACTTTTACTTGGTAGGTCAAAAATTAAATGTATACTGTGTATCTGAGGCTCAATTTCTGCACAGTTCATGTGGCTCTTTAGCTTTGGTTGAAAAACTTTATATTGCCCAGTGAATGTCATTAAGTACAGATTTGACATAGCCACTCACAGGAGCAGCACTTCCCAAAATCATTGTGCTTTAAAAGTACAAGAAAAAATAAAGAAAAATATTTAGCTACATAGAAATGAATAAAAGTTTATTTTAGAAAAAATAGGTTAAATCTAGAAGAGATTTGAGGTTATATAGTAAACTTATTCAGCTTATAGATAAGGAAACTTAGATCCAAAAAGAGAACAAGATACATTGGTCAGCTATTGCTGCATAACAAACATCTACAGAATCTTAGGAGCTCATCATAAGCATGTGTTTAGCTAATGCATCTCCGGGCATTTGCTGATTTGGGTTTGGCTGATCTAGGTTTTTGTGACTAGGGAAGTTCTATTTCACCTTTTAGTTCCTTGGGTTTGCTCCAAATGCCTCTTATCTTCCTTCAACCAGTGAGCCAACTAGAGTAGATTGTACTTATGGTGATGGTAGAGCAACAAGGAAGCAAGTAGTTGTATAGAAGACCTTTAAGGCCTATGATTAGAACTAAAACAATGTTATTTCCACCCACATGTCATTGGCCAAAGTAAATTATATTGCCAAAGTCAAGGGACAGGGAAATACTCTCTGCCCACAATGAGGCCCTTCCAAAGGTATGAATTGAGGATGAGATGAAGACTGGGGCCAATAAATTAATCATTCATACAGAATTTGTCTAAGGTCAAAAAGCTACATGATGGCTCAATTAGGATACTAAATCCTGATCCCTCCCACCCCACCCCTAGCATCCACAGCTTTCCTCATTAAAGAAGCAAGGCGCTTCATACAATAGATATATTTAAAATATCACTCTGGAAGATTTCACTGGTTTTGCAAAATTCCGTTTTGGGGCTCATGAGAACTCTTCTCATCTTATTCCCCTTGAACATCTCAAGAATATCTGCTACTTGGTGCTGTTCATTACCACAAGCAACCCCTCTGGGAGAGTGCTAATGTCTCAGGTGCCCCAGAACTGTGAACTCTCCGGTTGCCAAAGTGACATTGTGTTCCTTGCAGCCTTCATTCATAGTCCTCAGCAGAGCTATAGTACAATGCAGCCTGGACCTGCAGATTCAGAATTTCTCATGAAAATGGGTTTCTAAGTTTACCTATCTTTCCAGATATTTCATATATAAGTATATAGGGCCAGGCCAGGGACCTATATTCAAAAGACCATTTTTACTCTTCCCTAGGTGATAAAGAAAATTTCTCTTCCTTCAGCCAAAGAATGTTTATGTAAACCAGTTTGTAGATATAGGTTCACCAGACATATTTGAACCACGTTTGAAGGATGAACTTTCAGATTAGCATAAAAAAATACTGTTACCCAAAAGGAATTCAGCAAAGGTGTGAGTCAGTCATTTCCATTAGGAAAAAGAAATTAATGATGAATAACTGATTTTAGTGACTTGATTTGTACTTCTCTTATTTCCCCTTAGAAATTATTACTTGACATTTTCAATAGTTTCTAAAATGCAATTTATAGGAAACTTCTCAGTTTCATGGGGCATAGCTAAGTTGAATTGGAGCATGGAAAACCCATTTAAATTTGCTGAGAATGCATTTAGAACTTGAATATTTCTGCTAAATGCTTGTGCATATCCCCAAAGGTCATTTTTCTCTGCTGAGATAAACTCTCAACATGGCCCTAAAGATGTAGATGTAATTTCAGCTTTCTTTTTCAGTTGAGAGATCTGCACCTTGCTTCCCTTTGGCTAGAAAAACAAAATGGAAAGATCATATTAGCAAATGCTTTCCTCCTTAGATACCACTTTGTCATGAAGGATCTGGCTTGGCCCTTCTTGGATATCTTAAACTGCAAGACTCTTCTGAGATTTCATCTGTTCCAATACTGTATTCTTATGCTGAACTCTCCTGAAAATTACTATCTTCTCTTTATATTCACCAACCAAAGAGATAAAAACAAAAAAATTGTTATTTTCAAACTATAAAATTATATTCTGTTAAGCATGGTTTTACAAACTATATATGCCTCCCAGATATTCTGATTCACCCTTGTAGAAAAGCATTGCTCTCCCCCAATCATTTTTATAAGCATTGTCCTAGACCCTACCAGTGAAGCAATTATTGTGTATGCCTACCCATATCTAGGTGGGCCTTACTATTTCAGTGGACAGATATGACTTGTAGATGTCAAAATCTCATTTCTTTTCCATGGGATATTCTCTAGCCACCGAAGCCCTATCTGCCCATGGACAAGACAGGCCAAGAAATTAATACCCTCCCTGCCCCCAGCAGTCTTCAACCAATGTGAGATAGGAATTGGTGTGTAAATACCCCAGCTCCCTTGCCCTTCTAGTAGGAGTATTCTGAGCCATTGATCCTGTACTGGTTCCCAGACTTCTTGGTATGATTGAGCTCTAGTTGCTCATTGTGGAAAGTGTATTGGAAATGCACCCTTTGTTTGCTCCTTCCCTGCCCTGACACCCTTCATCACTCATCTGACAGAACTTCCTATATTACCTCAAAACAACTTATTGACACAAAAATTTGTGTCTCAGAGTCTGCTTCTGGTGAAATTAAACCAATTAGAAACAAGACATACATCACATCCTGATAACAGCATCAAGTAGTATACTCTGAACACTGGGAATACAAAGATATGTAGGATACAGTCCCTATTCTTATGTTCTTCAGAATCGAGTAGGGGAAGATGGTTTGAAGCATGAGAGCACATTGTCCTTTGATATATATTAATAGAGGTGCTGCATAGGGTCTCTGGCCAGTTCCATCACTTTCCAGGCCTGTAACTTAAGTTTCATCATCTGAAAAATGGGGAAAATAATAGTAATTACTCCCATTGTGAGGATTAAATGAAACAATATATTTTAAAAATGCTTATAACCAATGGACATAAGTCACTGGGGCGTAGGGGAGGCCAGGGCATTGTCAAGGGCGGGGGGGGAAAAAAGGGAGACATATGTAATACTCTTTGTAATACTTTAAGCAACAAAAAAATGCTTATATAGTACCTGGCAAATAGTAATGGTTTAATACTGAGTTCCCAATTCATGTATCCTGAGGTAACCTGGGACACTGCAGTAAATTCACAAGGGTGCAGCAGGATATTTTATCTATCTATCTATCTATCTATCTATCTATCTATCTATCTATTTCCAACTTTATTAAGGAATAATTGTCAAAATTGTATATATTGAAAGTGTACAACATGATGACTTGATATACAGATGCATTGTAGAATGATTACCAAGATCAAGATAATTAAGAAATTCATCACTTTCTTGACTCTTTTGTGTATGTTTGTGTGTGTGTGGGGGGGTGAGAATGCTTACTATCCACTTTCTGCAAATTTCAAGTATACAATGCCACTTTATTAACTATAGTCACCATGTCGTATTCATCTTCTAACTGAAAGTTTATAACCTTTGACTAACACATCTCCCTTTCCCCTCCACCTCAGTCCCTAGTAACCACCATTCTACTCTCTGCTCCTAAGAAACCAGCCTTTAAAAAATATTCTAAAAAAAAAAATTAAAGATCTTTTTTATTTGAGAAAAAAAATAAAATAAAAAATAAAAAATATTCTATATATAAGTGATACCATACAGTTTGTCTTTGATTTATTTCATTTGGCATAATCACTCCAGGTTCATCCATGTCACAAATAGCAGAATTTCCTTTTGTTTTATGGCTGAATAATATTTCATTGTGCATGTATACCACGTTTTCTTTATCCATTCATCCATCAAAGGACATTTAGATTGCTTTTGTAGCTTGACTATTATGAATAATGCTGCAATGAACATTAGAGTGCAGATGTCTCTTTGAGATTGATTTCTTTTTCTTTAGATATATAATCAGGAGTGGGATCCGTAGGATATTTTTAATTTTTGAGGGAGAAACAGGGCTATGCAACATATTTTGGACACTATGCAAACTACTAGTTTGATGTAGTTCATAGTTTCAGCATTAGATATGGTGATATTATTTTGATTACATGATATCTTTGTGAAGCTGGGTATTCAGCAGCTGCTGTGGTAAAAAAGCAAATACCAAGTGAAAAATCAATGTAGAACAGGAAATGAGGGTGGTGGTTTAAGAAATTGATTCCAAGGTTTGAGAAATTGTACAATGCCCAGCAGGTGCACACATCCCATTGGGAAGTAATTGTGGTTAATTAATGAAATTTAAAAATATATGCTTTTATTTATATGCATTATTTTATTCAAATGGCTACTAAGTTTTTAGGATATAAATATTTAATAAGTTGTTTGGACTTAACCACTTATTAAGTGGAATTGTTGGGTGTTCCATTTGGCCTAGGGATCCAATGAAAGAATTACAGAGACACAGAGTATTGTGAACTTAGGAAGTTTTGGAGCCTCTGATTCATTATATTGTAGCTATTAAATAGCTAACTGAAAGTTTAAATTAATTAAAAATATTTGGCATGTATCAGTCTACTACTTAAAAATCTGTGTCTTCACATGTCTACCAAAAAACCGCTAAATTTCCCAGACCATTATTGCAGACCTTCCATGATCCACCAACCTCCAACCTACCTTTTAGATTTAATCTTCTATCATCATAATCTAGCTAACCAAAATAGTCACCATTCCCGGAGTTACCACTTCCCCCCTTTTCCAACTTCATAGCATAAAATGCACTCTCTTTTGTTTATGGTATCCTGCCAATTCTTCATGAATCTTCAAAATCCAAAGTAATTCTGTCTCTTCTATTAAAGAAATGTGTCTTTCTCTTCGATCAGAGAAAGATTTTTCTGTCTGATTTCACATGCTTTGGAAACCTGTAGGCATATTATACAACTTTAAGGAGCATTTATCTCGTATTTCTTCTTATTTTAGTTTTTCCCCTACTACATGCAAAGTTCCCACATGATAAAGATAATTTCTTATATATGTTTCTACGTACTGCAATGTTACTATCTTGAGTGGATCAGTGGAATGGATTGGTGAATGAAAGAATTTTCAGTAATATATAGTCATAAATTAATATAGTCAATTATATAGTCAATAACTTATAGTCATAAATTACCCAGGAGTTCCATTCAATTAACAGTCCTTTTACCATTCCATGCCTTTTTAGAACTCTAACATCTCTTGTCATCATATCATGAATTACAACAAAATGTCTCCCACTCAAAATTTACTTCTCCCAGTAAAATTTATACCAGCTTCCTTATCAAATAAATTTGTCCAAATATATAAGTATATTGATTATGACATACAACTTTATTTTATATGTTATATATGGTATTATAAAGTCACATAAGGCAGTGTGCTTATAGAAAAAAATCAAGTCTTTCATCAAAAGGTGGAAATTCGCTAATTTTATACAAATAATAGGGGCTCAGTGCACGAATTTGTACACCTTGAAAGGAACTGTGGGCCACGAGGCTGTGGTGGGCACAGGTGCAGGTATCAGCCCATCCTCCGCGCCCCCGTCTGGCCCCTCCTGCCACGACCCCCAGTCCCCTCTCTGCCAGCAGCCCCGCTCTCGCCGCCACTGCTCCTATGCACTGATGGCACTGGCCCCACTAGCACCCATATCAGCACGGAGCGATTGGGGCCGGCACCAGCAGTGGGTGCAAGCAGGGCTGGTGCTGTCAGCAGGTGTGAGCAGCGGCTGCTGCCCCAATCATCCCTCAGGAGCAGGGGAAGATGAAGAAGCCCTCAGGGGCCATCAGGGCTGGCAACTGCCACTCACACTCGCTGATGGCGCTGAGCAATCAGGACTGGCACCAGGTGCCAGCAGTGGGTATGAGCAGTGGCTCTGGCGCTGGCTGCAGGTGCAAGCAGGGCCAATGCTGGAAGTAGGTACAAGCAGTGGCTCTGACACCAGCAGCAGGTGCAAGTGGGACTGTCGCTGGCAGTGGTTGTGAGAGGCAGCTGCTGCCCTGATCATCCCTCAGGAGCAGGGGGAGGTGGAGAAGCCGTGAGGGGCGATCGGGGCTGGCAGCCACCACTTGCACCTGCTGACGGTGCTGAGTGATCAGGGCTGGTGCTGGGCGCTGGCAGCAGGTACAAGCGGTGGCTCCAGTGCTGGCAGCAGGTGTGAGCGGGGCTGGTACTGGCAGCAGGTGAAAGCGCCGAGTGGGAAAGTGGTGCACGAGAGCAAAGAATGTTCAGTAACCACCAGATGCTGGTCCTGATGACAGTGACTGGTGGCCCCATCTTGGTCTGGCGTCAACTGCTCCACCATCCCACTGCGGCCAACGCCTGCCATGTTCCGTGCACACCCCTTGGTGGTCAGCGCACGTCCTAGCAACTGGTTGTTCGGTTGTTCCACTGTTCAGTCTATTTGCATATTAGGGTTTTATATACATAGATGGTACAAGAGACTATAGTGGAGCTGACTGTGAATATCAAGCACAAAATTTGACTATGATCTTGGGAAAGGGAACCACTATTTATTGAGCATAATTTAATTCTCACAACTACCTTGTGAGTTAGAGATTATTCTTATTTTATAAATGATAAGATAGAAATACATAGAGGCTGTGAATCTTGCCCTACATTGCATGTCTCATATATGGGGGAGACAGTATTGACAGTTGCACTGTTTTGATCAATTTACCAATGTTTTTACATTGCTCAGACCCATGTTCTTTGCTCCTTGCCATGTTGGGATGCATACATGGACACCCAGCAATGAAAACTAGGAAGAAATCATATTCCTATACCATTGGGCAAAAACGACCCTAGTGTTCCCACCATGCTGAATCTTTGGCTGGGGACTGCTGAGAAAGAGTATGGCCTCAGCTCGAAAGTTAAGGTAGATCTTGAAGGCACTTAACAACTGCAGGTTTTCAACTAAACATACTCCTTGTAGCTGAACAACACATTTTTCCTAGAAGGCAGATCTGAAAAGTGCATCTCCATGTTGCCATGGTTCCTCTGATGAAATATCTCCTAAAAGAGTGCCATTGATGAAAGATGGAAGAAGAGAATAGATAAGCTCACAGGAGACTGGTTTCTGACCCCCATGCAACATTAGTTTACTGTGACAGTCTCAACCTCTCTGGGTCTCAGCTTTCTCAGCTAAGAAGGTATGTGTGGTCGTGGGGGTGTGGGTCTAATGAAATCTGAGAACTATTTGAATCTAGATAGCAAGAATTCTTATTTATAAATCCCATGGAACTACAGTGGTATTAAGAGCACGGGCTCTGGGCCAGATTGCCTGAGTTTGCAATCTGAGTTTGCTTCAGTACTAATTGTGTAATCTTGTGAGAATTACAAAATCTCTCTGGACCATGGTTTCCTTATCTTTAAAATGAGATGGCTACTAGTACTTACCTAATAGGGTTAAAAATGGAAAGAGAAGCCTTTTGGCTTTCTGAGCAGCCCCATGGCAGTTGGCAAGAACAAGCGCCTTACGAAAGGTGGCAAAAAGGGAGCCAAGAAGAAAGTGGTTGATCCATTTTCTAAGAAAGATTGGTATGATGTGAAAGCACCAGCTATGTTCAATATAAGAAATATTGGAAAAACACTGGTTATGAGAACTCAAAGAACCAAAATTGCATCTGATGGTCTCAAGGGTAGTGTTTTTGAAGTGAGCCTAGCTGATCTGCAGAATGATGAAGTTGCATTTAGAAAATTCAAGCTAATTACTGAGGATGTTCAGGGCAAAAACTGCCTGACTAATTTCCATGGCATGGATCTTATCCGTGACAAAATGTGCTCAATGGTTAAGAAGTGGCAGACCATGACTGAAGCTCATGTTGATGTCAAGACTACCGATGGTTATTTGCTTCGTCTCTTCTGTGTTGATTTTACTAAAAAGCGCAACAATCAGATTCGGAAGACCTCTTATGCTCAGCATCAGCAAGTTTGCCAAATCCGGAAGAAGATGAAGGAAATCATGACCCAAGAGGTGCAGACAAATGACTTGAAAGAAGTGGTCAATAAATTGATTCCAGACAGCATTGGAAAGGACATAGAAAAGGCTTGCCAATCTATTTATCCGCTCCATGATGTCTTTGTTAGAAAAGTCAAAATGCTGAAGAAGCCCAAGTTTGAATTGGGAAAACTCATGGAGCTTCATGGTGAAGGTAGCAGTTCTGGAAAAGCTACTGGGGATGAGACAGGTGCTAAAGTTGAACGAGCGGATGGATATGAGCCTCCAGCCCAGAACCTGTTTAAAATTCAGACATGTAATGGTAACAAATAAAAAAACCTATTTGTGATTTTAAAAAAAATGGAAAGAGAAGATAGCATTTAGAATAGTGTCTGCTACATAGTGAATACTCAGCAAATGCTAGTTAAAACTCCTATCCCCTACCTACGCACGTTCCCACGTATTAATACTCCTGAAAGCTGAGAGTGAGAATTTAAGGGGCCAGTGGGTCCAGGTTAGGCTCAGCAGCAGTTGTATCTAAAGAAAAACATTAGCCCTACTTTTTGTATATCCTTGTTTCTGAGAAAGGGTAAAAAGATTTTTCTCTAGAGTACAGTTGGCATTGCTTCTGAATTGCCTAGTGACAGGAGCCTCTCCTCATTCTTTTTATAATCTGATTGTTTTCACCTCAACAGTTTTTTTTAATTGAAGGTTTTTTAAAATTGTTAATTGAGTTCTGCTCCCCTGACCATTTGAAGTCACCGAATCTCAAACAAAATGCTTCAGAAGTTCATAAACATCATTATCTGTCACAGCCTGCTCAGAGTTATTAACTTCCCTACTTTTATTTATTTATTTTGGATGTTTGACAACTAGGCTTTCTTTGCTATAGCCATAATTAGGTGTCATCCTTAAGTGAGCCTCCCAGCTAGGAAGGCATGAGGAGAGTCTAACTAATCTCTTCTCAAATTCAGGGTTTCCACATTTTCAAGCCTTTGGCTAAGGAAAGAGAATGCGTTTCGGAAATTGATGCCAATGGTACAAAACCCAAAGAGCAGTGGATGTTTTTGAATGACTGGAGTGAGGTCTTTCTAATTCCAACAGAAGAATTTAGCTGCTCATTTTGAAAGGTGGCATCCTCACTGTTGGAAAAGGGATACAGAAGTGGAATTAGGACAGGGAATAAGGAGTACATGAGGGAAATGAAATATAATGCATCAAGCCTTGCTCTGATTCTATGAGTTGCCTCTTCGCTATGAGATCAGAAACAGGGGCATGTTCATTGTTTTTAAGAGTCACACTGAAGCCTAGCAGTGTTTTCAGCAAAACAACACATAATTTGCCTCATGTTTTCATAAGGATGTTTCATCTTGTTTATTAAAAAAGGAAGCACAGTTGAGCTCTTGTCACCACTGGGAACCAGTGAGTTCTCTCTATTCTGCATCTTAAATTACTTTGATATTAAAGAAATGTGACTGTAGACATGAAATAGGAACTGAGCATCCTGTTTACTTCCCTAGAGGCAAAAAACAAATAAAAACCCAGAAAAACAAAAAACACAGGACACCATTGCCAAGGAAGAAATAGAAATCACAGCTGCTGGGTTCCCCATGATTTTTTCCCACTCGTTTTTCAGCCCCCTAATTACTTATCCCTACTTTCTACTTACTTGTGTTTCAACACGTTTTTTTTTTCTTCTTTCCTATTTGTCCATTTCACCTCCCAGGAAAACGCCAAGGTATGAGTATCTCTCTACTTCTACCATTTTTTCCCTGAGAAGAGTGTGGGCTAATGGTTAAGCACCCACTTACCAGAACACACTATTAACTGTGTAAATTCAGGCCAGTTGCTTCCTTGCCCTATACCTAATTTCTTCATCTGTAAAAGAGATGAAATAGTTCTATATCATAGGGTGGTTGTAAGGACCCCATGAGGGAAAACATATAAAACATCTAAACCAACATAGACTCTTTCTATTATTATATCATTTGCCTTCACCCCTTCCCCTGGATTCTGTACTACTTATCTGGCAATTTAAGGAAAAGAAAGAAAAATTGGCTAAGAGAAACAGAATGGTGAGTGCTAATAGTAGCTTTCTGACGCGTGGGGGAACATTTAGCTGTTGTTGAGGTATAAGAAGGCCCTCTCTAGAATTTTTGTGTAAGGCTCTAGAACCATTATTTGAGCCTATATAATACATACAGAAAACTAAGGATATAAGCATAGCTGTTTCTAATTTTTCTGACACCTGTGATAAAGGACCTCGTTTAGCACACATAGTCTTAAAAATGAACTTAGACTAAAAATTGACCTCAGATGTTTTAGCTTCTGTAGGACAGAAGCAGAACTTAAAATATACTAGTATGGCCATGGAGAGAAATAAGAATGGATGAGAGAGAGGGTAGTAAAAAAAAATAAAGCAAATTAGTTCATTTCCCTACTGAATCTAAGAGACATTTTGCTACACTGACAGTCCAATGACCAGTGTGAAATCGGTTCCATCCCAACTCATTTGGGCTCCATGGCACTTTAACTTGGGCCTCCGATTAACGTGGAGAAGAGGAAATGCATATTTGAATGGCTAGAATGATGGTGCCACCATTCTGGAAAGCTCCACTTTATGCCAGCCAGTCAAGGCCTTAAAGATACACATGTATCTTGGTTGGCATTATTAATTCTGTTAATAATAAATTAAGCTTTTAATAGTGGAGGATTTAAAACATACAAAATAGATGAATAACATGAACCCCTACATACCCTTTACCTATCTTCAACAGTTATCAACTTAGGACCAAGCTTGGTTCATTTGTCCCTACCTACTTCTCTATCATATCATTTTATCCATAAGTACTTCAATACGTCTCTCTGACACAGAGGTTGGCAAACTCTGGTCTAGGAATCAACCTCCTGTTTTATAAACAAAGCTTATTGCAATGCAGCCATGCCCAATTGTTTACCTATTGTCTATTGGCTGCTTCCCACAGAAACCCTATGGTCCACAAGGCCTGAAATATTTACTATTTGCCTTATAAGAAAAAGTTTGCTGACCCTTGCTCTAAAGGATAAGGACTTTTAAAAATGTAACTACAAATAGCATTATTACACCTCCAAAATTAACAATATTTTACTATATAGTAACTTAAAATTGTTTAGGACTTCATAGCTTTTAATATAGCTTCTTATTTGTTATCTCACTTGAATCTCAATGTCATTAAGGAAAACCTTAATGTCATTTAAATACCTGTTATAGTAGAAAGAAAAATGTAAGCATAGAAAGTTTTAAAGTGATTTCATCAAAGACAGGCAACTAATAAGCAATTTGAATAAAATTCTGTCTCTACTATATTGTGGCAGGATAAGGAGAAGCTTGAATTCTACAGTATGTGAACAACAAATTCCCTGTATATTTCTCAGTTGTTCCATTTCAAGAGTATTTGACTTGAAGAACCTGGTTTGGGATCTATATTTCAGACATGGCTTGGAGTTAATTTAGGGTGAGCCTTGTTCAGGCAGTAAAAATAAGAGTTTTTATATTGAGTGAGAGTTCCCGTGGAACCACTCAGAGTTTGAAGTGCTCTAGTGGCATCTGGAGAAAAATCTACTTACTGGTAAACCAGTTTCCTAGAATCTTCCTTAGAGAAGAACATGGTGTATTATTTTATAGGCTGAAAAGAAGGGTGAAATGTGGGGTGTGGAGATGCACTTCAGTTACACAAGTGCCCAGAGTCTGGAAGTGCATCCTAGCTTTTTCTGTGTCCCATAAAGCTGTCTGGAAACAAAATAAAAGCCAGACTTTCTCATGAGAAACCTGATGGCACTTTTATTGGTCTACCCGAGAGATGATACTCCACCTTTGGGGAGAAAAATCCAAGAGAGCATATAAAAGTGAGAAATAGTCACAGAAAATCCAATTGTATTTCAGAAGCTATGAGAAAATTAGTTTCCATTTTCACATGACCTGAAAGTCTGCACAATCAAAGGTCGTTTCTGAAGTAGCATCCAGATTGTTTAAAAGGAAAGCTTGTTTATGTTTATAAACTGGCTTTCTTTAAACTGGTTTCCTAGTTAGGCAATTAATTCCTTGAGGATGGTACCATTGCTTGTTAATTTTTGTATTCCCAGAGCCTAAAACTGGGTCTGGCAGGTAGTGGCGCTTAATATACGTAAGTGGTGTTAAATGGTCATTACATAATGTTAACATCATTACTTGCGGTGTGAGCACAGTCATATCTCTAGTAATTAAAAAGGAAGCTTTCCCCTCAAATAACAACATTACAGTGGAGAATCCTGGCAGACACCACCTTAACCAAGTGATCGAAGTAACATCACTACTGATAAACCATGTGGATATCATGCAGCCTGCATTTGGCTAAATAATAGCTCCCAATGATATCCACGTCCTGATCTCTGGGACCTGTGACTATGTTATATGGCAAACCTTATGTGGCGAAAGGGACGTCACAGATGCAGTTGAGATTGGGCCCAGTGTACTCCAAGAGTCCACATGAGAGGGAGGCAGAGAGATATTTGACTTTGGAAGAAGAGAGCACAATGTGATGACAATAGCAGAGATTAGAGTAATGTGGTCACTAGCCAGGGAATGGTGGGAGCTTCCAGGAGCTGGAAGAAGCAAGGAACAATTTTCCCTGGAGCCTCCAGAAGGAACAAGGCCTGCCAGCACCTTGGTTTTAGCCCTGTAAGACTCATTTCAGACTTCTGGCCTTCAGAATTGTAAGAGAATAAATTTCTGTTGTTGTGAGCCACTAAATTTATGGCAATTTATTACAGAAGCAAGTAATACATTCCCCTTGATATGTGATGAGAAGAGCACCTCACCTCTATGGTTTTTCCTCCCCCAAATTCAGGTATATGGTGGCTGGGCAAGAAAATTCAGCTCATTTATAATATTTTAAAAATACATATATTTTATTTCAGTCTCTATAACTGTTCTAGACTTGGCCACACTTTCCTTTCTCTCACATCCTGTCTGACCACTTAAGGTTCAACTCTGGTTTATAACACTTTTCTATTACTTCTTTTTTGTTTTATATGTCTTTTGGTGGTTTTCTCGTCTTCCCCTCTCCATCATTCTACTTGCCAGATGTTATCTATTGCTGCATAACAAATTACCATAAAATAGTAGATTAAGACAAAAAAACATTTATTAACTCACAGTCTCTGTGGGTCAGCAGCTTGGGTATGAATTGACTGGTGGTTCTGTCTCTTGAGGTTATACTCAAGATGTCAACTGGCGCTTCAGGCATCTGAAAGCTTGACTGAGGCTGGAGGATCCATTTCCAAAATGACATACTAGCTGTGGACAGGAGGAGGCCTCAGTTTCTCACCATGTGGACCTGTCCTAGAGTCACGTGAGTGTTTGACTTTCCTCAAAGCAAGTGATCTAAGGGAGAATGCATGGGGGAAGTTGCAATGTCCGTTGTCATCTAATCTTGAAAGTTACACATTGTCACTGAGTCTCATTGTATTTGTTAGGAGCCAGTCACTCAGTGCAGCTCACATCCAAGGGACGGGAAATTTATGTCCACCTCTTGAAGGAAAGAATATCAAGAGCTCAGGGATATATTTAAAAACCACCATACCAGGTGTTTTCTTAATCTTTGGTCTGACAGAGTTTGTCTTTCACTCTAGGCTATTTCTGAGCATCTATGTTTACTCCTGCAGCTGGGCGAGGCTCAAAATGAAACATGACTCTCTCAGTAGACTCCCCCATCTTTTTCCTAAGTTCCCAAGCCCATAAAAAGCCACAGTGTTAAGAAAAGAGAAGGGAATTTGAAATGATCCCAGCATTATACTAGTAGGATCTGGATAGAGTCATCCATCTCCTTTGTTCCTGCTGCAGCACTAAAATTTAACATCTGTGATTCTTCTCAAGCAAGAGATGCTGCAATGTTTTCAGCAGCTTCTCCATGGTGCTGTCACAAATATAATACTGAAATCATGCTCAGTACCCACTGATTCTCACCATATGAGCTTCTCCTCAAAGGCTAACATCACGTGATCCTTGGTTAGCCTTTCCCTGTACATTTAAACATTTAGCCTTCTGGTTCTCAGGCACTCCTCTTAAGTATTTACCTCACTGCCTTCAGATTTCAGCTCTCATTTCCATTGACTTCTTTGCCTTGTTCATTTAGTGAACTCAATATGCCTAACACCAGATTCGTCATTTCCCTCCAGAGTGGCTTGCCTCTTGCCCTTGCTCTTGATTCTGTGTGTCATGAGCCTAAAAAAGGAATTCACCATCTTGGTTTTCTCCATTGCTTATATTCCCCACACTTGCAATGGGATTCTTGCACCGGTATTATGGCAAAAACCGGTATTATGCCACGCTGTCTGGGACAATTCCCAGCCATTATCAGGGATATCAAAAAACCCCAAGTGGCTCTTCATTCCGTTTCATGTTGGTCCAGTTGCTGGTTCCATTCTGAACTTGAGATTCCAGTCTCTTATCTGTTCCCAGTTCCTGCCCTGGTTTCTTAACCTTTTCTGCCAGATCTCCCTAATGTGTACACCAGCACTTCTCAAACTTTAATGTGCATGTAAATTCCTGGGGATATTGTTAAAATGCAGATTATGATTTAGGAGGTGTAGGGTGGGGTCTGAGGTTCTGTATTTCTAACAAGCTCTCAGGTGATGCCCAAGCTGCTGACTCAAGGACCATACTTTGGGTAGAAAGGGGTCATAGCAGCAATCTTATAGATGTGCTTCCTTACTCACTCTCTTCCTCTGTAGAAGGAAAAGCACAGGCACTATCATGTTGTCATGATCTCTGGATCGCATACTGTCTACATCACTGGTCCCCACTGTACAAGAGTGAGGGAATCCCCTGGGGACCTCTTGAAAAATACTGATTCTTGGGTGCCATCCCTGAGGATTCTGATTCAGTAGGTCTGGGATAGGGCCTCCGGGTCTGTATTTTAAAGAAGCACCCAGGCAATCTTAATGATTTTTTAAAAGTCAGTGTCATACAGGCTAAAAAGTTCAACTCAAACCTTGATGTAAAGTCTTCCCCAGCTGACTCAATCTCATTTGTTACTCCCCTTCAAACCCTTGTTCAAGGCAGACTGTCTCTCAAACAGGCACAGAGCATCCCCTTCTGTTTACTCTGGTTCCACTTACAAATTCTACCCACTCTATAATAATTTGTGATGTCTACATACACTCATTGTCGCTCTACCAAGTACACTAACTACTGGAAGCTACAGTGCTGTGCACATAGCTGGTGGGAAGAGACTTTATCTCCACTGTCTTTGGTCCCGTTGAGTCTGCCTATCCTCCCAAATTCTACCAAGTCATTGCCCCTCATAATCAAGTCCCACAGAAAATCCACTTTTCTGAAGAATGGAAAATGTGACTTGCTTGACGGAAATAGAACAAGAAGTGACACCCCTGCCCTGACACATGAGAAAGGATGCTGAGTCACACTCCAATTCTATTCGGAAAATGGAATCCCTGAGGACAGGGACTTTGTATTATATTTGTTCTATGTTATTTTCATAAGTCAAAGGCATCTCATGATCACCATTAAATAAAAAGCTAAGTAAATGTCTAAATATTTTTTGTGATCTGCTGGAAGGTGACACATAATAGTGGGGAGGGAAAGAGCCATTACAGCCAATTAGTTGAAATGACATAAAAATTCTCTAATTAGTTTTTTTGAAACATCCTTGCTCCCAGAAAATATTAGGTGTTGAACCTCAATATATCTTCACTCCTAAAATACCATTAGAACGAGTCTCTAGGGCTGTGGAACACATAAGGCTAACACCAGCCCTGACAAATTAATATGTATCAGTATCAGTTTAACTTACATGGGAAGAAACACGAATGGCCTAGTTGGATTTAAGAAGTGAGATTGACTCAACGTAGAGGGGTATCCAAAGAAATAACAGAAAGAACACCAGAAGTCGTCTTTGTGAAGCAAAAATATGCTCTCTGGACCAAACTTCTTAACACAAAAACAAGATCCATCACAATCTCACCCAAACCTGCCTCTAGCTGCATTTCACACTGCTCTTTCCCCACCCCCTCTCTTCCAATCTGGACGGCCTTTCTGGACTTATAGCTGTTCCCTGCTCAATGCCATGCTCTTTCCTTTATGCCTGTGCCCTAGGAACATTCTATTTCTCTGTTCAAAAGGTTCTGCCAAACACATAACCTTTAAGATCAAATGTCACCTTCTCTGGAGAAAAGGTAGTTGCTTTGTCCTAGAGAGGGGATGGGGTCTAAGTCGTGACTTTTTTTAAAAAAAAGCCCCATTTATTTCTATTTAAATAATACTCAAGGAGCTTTCAGAAGGTTAAAAGGCTCAAAGCTATCAGGTTTAATATAATATCACAGCCAGGTGCTTGCTGTTGCTGCCGCTGATTCAAAATTCGCAGGATGACCCTGGGCAGTTCAATGCCTCGCTAATTCTTCTAGTTCGAGTGGAACTCCTTTGAGTTTTGGCATGATTCATATAAGGCTATCCCTCCAGTAATGACGACAAAAAAACAATGCCAGAAGCAATCATAGTCATTGAGAGGAAGAAAGGTAAATGATCAGAGAAGAAAGCCACCGCAGCCATTTTGAGAAGCAAAATTGTTAATCCAGTATAGAACAAACAGAATCGTTTGCAGAATCTATGTGAGAACCCTTTTTGTGTTATTTTTTGAGACCGAGTCCTCTGACTATGAGCTGAGTAGTTGGGATCATGATGGATCTTATAATAAAATGTATCTTTGGGTTATTTTTCTCAAGCTTTTGCAGTACCTGAAAACTGGTAGATGTTTGATAAATGTGTTTCTAGTAAATGTGGGAGTTGCTGATTCACCTGTGTGAGTAGGCCCTTTTGCCTATTGATCCAAGGTCAATTGCTCTTCTGACTTTATTGGGCTTTCCTAAAGTAAAATCACAATAAAATTAAAATTTCTCTCAGTCGCAACAATAATAGTTATAGCAATACCAGCTAATACTAATTGAGCACTTACTATGTGCCAAATATTATGAAGTCTTAACATGAATAATTTTGTTTAACTTCACAAATTATTCCCACTTTACAGATAAAGAGCTTGAAGCTTAAGACACCAAATAACTTGCCAAGATAATAAATGAGGAAGCCAGGATTTAATCACAGAGTCCATATACTGCATTAATATATACTGTTATCAACGAATCAACACCACTAGGTTCATGGTTATTGACTCATTACTGGTGATGCTGATCTCCCCTGAGAAGCTCTTCCCCTCCAGGAGTGCAACATCAAACTCTCTACTGCTGACTGAGAGGAGCACAGGTCCTTTGGACTTATGGAAGAAGCATATCGACCATTTCAGTATTGTAACCTCCCACTGGAAATTTCCATGACAACGCAGTTGGAGGCTTTCTTGCTGAGCCCTGGCATGGTGATAAGTGCAAGTTCTTTTATTCCTATGGAACCTGAAAAAAAAACAAACAAACCTTCAACAGCAACATCTGCTAGTAACTGCTTCCTGTGATGTTCCTGTGATGGAGCTGGTTCCACATAAGTCTTGAAGATACACCCTTGTAATGTATTTATAAATTGTTGGCTAAAGGTCTAAGCTCCAATCTAATAGTACCTCCTCAATAAAGCCTTTCCTGGCACCCTGTCCACTCTGTTATTTTTTCCACACCTTAATTCCTCAGTATTCTGACAGTACATTTCTCACTCGAGACTTCAGAGGAAATTTGCTATAAAACGTGGCAAGCATTCAGTAAATAATTGCATCAAAATGGCAATTCATGTCATTTTTAGGTCCAAGGGGAAAAGGTCCATTTTTCTGGAAAAGGTCTCAGAGTTAAGAATACATCTGGCTCCTGATTTAATTTCTCCCGGTAGAGGGAACGAGGATGGCCTGGCAAAGCCACAGGAAAGAACATGTGTGTGTGTCTGCTTCTGGTTTTTCCCAGAGGCAGTTACTGAAGGTTTAAGGCATGAGTCCCTTGCCTATTTTTCCTCACTGGTATCCCCGTTCAAAAAGGCAGTGGGAAGGCTGAGTGGGACAGCTCACACATACACACCCTGTGCATCTGTGTGCATTTCATTTAGAGACAGACCTCATTTTAGAACAACCTTATTTAACATGTCATTCTAATGTATTGGAAAAGATGAGAAAATAGATGTGAGTTCCATCTGGATTCGTGAGAATAGCATCAGAAAGATTCGCAGTGCCGCTTCAAACTGCTAGCAACACATTAAATACCTACCAAAGGTGCTGCATCTTAAGTGAGAAGCCAAAGGTATCTGTTAAAGCCCCGTGGGCCTTGGAACTGCAGTCTGCTGGTGGAGAGTAGGGGACTGGGCAGTGATTGAAGTGTCCAGCAGGGGGCTGGCATTCTCTGTCTATAAGTAGCCCCGGTTCCTCTTCAGAGCCTCAGCTCAGCAGAGCTGCCGTTTGCTAGTGAAGCCAGTGACGTGCAAAGCATCCTGCCTATAGGATGTGAGGCTTTCTCAGTGCCGTTTTTTTCTACCCACTTTAAACCTTCAGGGTCTAAGTATCAGGAAAGACAGGAAATGCCGTGTGAAAATAGCAGACCAAAAGTTCTTAGTTAACTGCAGCGAGGGAGACTCAGATTGGAATGGAGGTAGAAAGAGTTGATACAGACTGGGTTTAATTCTGAGCCCTTTTTGGACTGAATTTAGAACTGCATTGCATTGTTCATGTGAAGATGAGAGCAGTACCAGCATCAAAATAGTGACAGAGTTTTGATGCCATAGTCTATATGTACTCAGAGTATTTTTATTAAAGAAAATAAAGAGCCTAGCAGAGATTTTGTCCTCATCTGCACCCAACTGCAAAAGCAAAAGTTAAGGAACAGCATCATCTGAGGACACTTTGTAGGTGGGAGAGAATCTAGAGGATGGCTCTCAATGATTGCTGGCTTCAGAGCATGTCCTGCAACTTCTCTAATCACAGTATGGATCTCCCCATGAATGAGGACTGGTTCCACCCAGGGATCCTCTATGTCATCCCTGCAATTTATGGGGTCATCATTCTGATAGGCCTCATTGGCAACATCACCCTGATCAAGATCTTTTGTACCGTGAAGTCCATGCGAAATGTGCCAAACCTCTTCATCTCCAGTCTGGCTTTGGGAGATCTGCTCCTCCTGGTAACCTGTGCTCCCGTGGATGCCAGCCGGTACCTGGCTGACAGATGGCTGTTTGGCAGGATTGGCTGCAAACTGATCCCCTTTATACAGCTCACCTCGGTGGGGGTGTCTGTCTTCACACTCACGGCTCTCTCCGCAGACAGGTAAGTACAGGAGGACAGTTACATTCTCTCTGAGGGTGGTGGATACCTCAGTAAACGAGCTACCACATTGGGACAGACAGAGCTGTTTGCAGAAAAGGAAGTTTTACTCAAACTCAGATTCCCTTCCGGGCATGTTTTTTTGTTCTGGGGATTACTTCTGGAGTTTTACCTGTTGGTTTAAGAAAGAAAAGGGAAAAAGGGGGGGGGGCAAGAAAGAAAAATAATTAGCATAAGATGGAGGTGCATTTTCTGGACACAAATCAATTTAGCATGGCTTTTCCCTAACTTCTCCCCCCTGCAAAATTAATTGACTACTAATAAAAAAGATCACAACTAATAGGGTTTAAACCCCAGGCAAATGTTTCTTAGAAGCATTTTAAAATCTTTAGAAAAGCCCCACTGCATTGCTAATGCAAAATATTCTTTCAGAAATGACCAACAGGAGAAAATAAGTGGCATTTCCTTGAAATTCATTTTCCTCAGTTGAACTTTTCTCACAGCTGATTTTGTATTTGGCTCTCTGTAAATGAACAGCTTGTGTGCTGTTTTTTCTAACAATCTCTTAAGTGAAATGAAGCATTATTGGATTTTTTTTTCTTGAGAAAGCTCCATTCAAGTCAGATTTGGGGGAATTTTAATATCTTTGATGATGTACTTCCATATACATTGCGTTTAGAGTGTTTGGGGCGGGGAGTCAGTACAATGTTTTATTCTGGGAAATATACATATTTGTGAACTGCATTGCTTGTGTGAACCTACTGCTTAACAATTTCTATTTATTCATTCTTAAAAGTTCATACTCACTCTTTGAATACCTGCTTGAATTAAGCAGTCAGGAAATACCTGCAGGATGCTCACATAAATTGCTGAATGTATCTTATGTATTTCTGAGCTCTAGAAACTGGACACACTAATGAATAGACTCCAGACACATCGTAGACCAGATTGTCAAATTAAGAAAAATTGGTAGAGTGAACCAAAGACTAGAACTTTCTATTTTAAAATCAACTGTATGTTATAGTGTTAAAGATACCTAAGGATTTGAAAGCGTACCAGGAAAGGCATAGAAACAGCTCTTGCAAATTTATGCTCTAAAGAAAATGTCCCACATTTTAATACATGTGGTGCTGGATTCTCATTTCGCAGAGGAACAAATAGTCCTCAGGTGATCTGGCTTTGAGTAATGGACAAATAAGATAATGTTATCAGTATTTGTAGACATGAGTTTATACTTAGCTGCCTGAAGTACACTGCTCAGCACACACGGCATTTTCAAAGATTGAAAACTAACAGCCCAGAAATGAGGTTTGCACATCGCACCGGCTGGACAGGGTCTCTCCATTCCCGCTCCTCACCTCCAGCCTTCTGTGACCCTGAACATTTGCCCACAAGGTACTAATGACCACAGGTAGTTTCAAGTATTGATTCAGGGCAGGCAAACTTTGGAGCAGGCAGAAGGTCTGGGGCTCATTACCAATGGCCGAGGACACCTCACGATGAGGGGAATTTTCTTGATGGGAAGTTGAGATTTTTGTTTCCGAGTTGTGAGTGCAGTGGTACAGATGATGTTTACTGTCTTCTTGGGGTGGGGGTTGGGGGGGTAGGGAGGAAAGTGAGGGCATGGGATGTAAAGATGTAGCTGCACAGAATCCCTCCCCAGAGTTTCAAAGCAGACCAAATTCACCATCAGCAAAAGAGCGCTTTCAAAGCTGGGTTGCACACTTTGTCAGCTCTATTGTGTTTTCAGTGAGTCTATAGTTAGTTACTGTGCGTCCTTCCCAAATCCAGAAATTACTATGAGCATTCATATAACTAACTTTTTGTGTTTTGCTAAGGCTTTAAAAGGTTGATGGATCATCTGAATCACAGGTAGTGCATCTAACCTAATTCAGCAAGAATAGGGATTGAGCTACTTAAATAATATAAGAGAGTACTTATCTATTGATTTCATTTTTGTTGTTGTTGTTGTTAATGCTCACCAAGGATATTTTTCCATTGATTTTTGGAGAGAGTGAAAGGGAGGGAGAGAGACAGAGAAAGAAACATCGATGTAAGAGACACACATCGATTGGTTGCCTCCTGAACACAACCTGACCAGGGCTGGAATTGAGCTTGCAACTGAGGTGAGATATGTGCCCTTGACCTAAATCGAACCCGGGACCCTTTGGTCTGAGGGCCAATGTTCTATCCATTGAGCCAAACCTGCTAGGGCTATTGATTTCATTTTTAAAAGATGTTGGAGCTTTATAACAACCTCATGAGGTTAGTAGGGTAAATATATATATCCACACATACACAATATCTATTTTTTCTCAATAAGGTATAATTTACATACAGTAAATTGAATAAGTGTACAGTTCGATATATTTTTACACATGCCTACTAATATATAACAACATAACCACCACCCAGATGAAGATATGGGACAGTCCCAGCACCCTAGGAGTTTCTTTTATGCTCCTTTCCAGGTAATACCCATCCCTATAAAGAGACAATCACTATTCTGAGTTTAATTATCATAGATTTTTTTAAAAAATATATTTTATTGATTTTTTACAGAGAGGAAGGGAGAGAGATAGAGAGTTAGAAACATCGATGAGAGAGAAACATCGATCAGCCGCCTCCCGCACATCTCCCACTGGGGATATGCCCGCAACCCAGGTACATGCCCTCGACCGGAATCGAACCTGGAACCCTTCAGTCCGCAGGCTGACACTCTATCCACTGAGCCAAACCGGTTTCAGCTATCATAGATTATTTTTGCCAGTTCTTTAATCTGATGTAAATGGAATCATACTTCTTATGCTTATCATTATGTTTGTGATAGTCATCAATCTTGGTGCACATAGCAGTGGTTTATTCTTTTTAATCATCATGTAGTATTCCATTGTATGAATATATCTCAATTTATTTATCCGTTCTAATGTTGATGGACATTGGGCTGTTTCCAGTTTGGGGTTGATGATAACCTGCTCTGGATATTCGTATCCATGCCTTTTGAGGTACATCAGTGTTTATTTCTCTTGAGTATATGCCTGGGAGTGAAATAGATCATAAGAGTCATATACTTAGTACATATTGTCAGAGTTTTCTAAAGTGGTAGTCTGTAGTGGATAGATTGGTAAAATGGGTGAACCAGAAGACCCTCCAAACCTTATGATCATCACAGTCATTGGGGAGCTTAAAAATGTACAGGTTCTTATCCCCCATCCTAAATCTACTGAATCAGACCTTCTGAGTTGTGAACAGACACGGCAATAATCATCCATCCCTGCTTCCTGTAGGTTGACCAGCAATGTCATTACTTTTATCCCAACCTCCCTTCTGCAGTCCTCCAGATGAACTTGAGTCTTTGTTAATATGAAAAGAGTAACATTTTTCTAGAAAAGTTTATACTGCTGCCACTGTGTCAAAGAGAGACTTCAAAGCAGTCCCAGAAACCAGAATTCTGGCTTTTGTATGGCCAACCAATCGCAGATTTGCACTCAGACTCCTTCATATTAGTTCCTGCCTTCTCTTGCCTTCCACGCTTTCCTTCCTTTACATACACACTGATGTCCTCATACACGGTGGTTATACTGAATTCTTGGCTCTGCTTCCTAGCTTATGCTGTGTCTCACCCACTCTCCAGAATGTGTTCTCCTTTCCTAAATAGAAGACTCCACTCCCCATCCCATGTAAATTATGGCTTGGAATGGGCATTGATAGTCCTGCACTTTAGGCCTTTTTCTGCCACTATTTCCTGTAAGAGGGAGTCAGACCAAGTCATTTAACTCTCTGACTTTAGTTGAATTATCCATAAAATAGTAGAGTTGAGCTAGATTACTTCAAAGATCCCTCCAAGTTTTAAAATCTTATGAGGTTTTTTAATCTTTCATTTTGCCTATCATTTGGAATCTGGCAAAAGCCTCCTCCTTAAAGCCCTAAGTTGGACAATTCTAGCCCAGATTTCCTAACCCTCTTCTAAATGTGAGACTTATTATCTGAGACATAAATTATCTTGTGACATCTTTCACCTTGCTGTTTTGAAATATTTCACTAATTTGTCTTTTTTTAGCCTCATATATTCATTGCTTTAATTTTTCAAGTAGATTAAGAATGTTGAGGACAGGGATTTCTTATATATCTTGTATATATCTTGTACAGTTTCTTGTACTAAATGGATGGTCAATAAATATTTATCAATTAAAGTTATGGTTCATTAATGCATACTCTTTCTTCTCATTCTTATTATTCTTCTCCATTTTTAGGAATTTATCTGAAAGCATACTCTTAAACATGCATCATGCAGTCACCTGCTTCTTATTTGTTCCTCACTATTAAGCTCTCATTATTTGGGTAAATGAGAGAAAAGCTATTCTTTGTGAGTCAGTGAATAGATTCTGGGGATAAATAGATAATTGGATAGATAGAATGATAAGTAGATGGGTGAGAAGATGGATGGATGGATGGATGAGTGGATGAGTGGATAAGTGGATGGGCAGGTGGTGGACAGATGGTTGGATAGATAGGTGAATGGTTGGATGGATGGATATATTTTTTACATAACGATCTTTCCTACTAGATACCCAACTCTGTACTAGGTGCCTTAGTATTGTGTAATGGAATTTAAGATCTGAATTGGACCCTCAGCAGGAAAAGGGTAAGTAGAGTTTGTGTTTTCTTTTCCAGTAAGTGTAAAGGTTAAAGCTGGATGTAAGGTTGGCAGCATATAATGCCTAAGTTATGTTGTGCCTGCTTCAGTATTATTATGCAGTGTTATTTCTGCTAGAATGGAGCTGGCAGAATGAATCCTAAGGAGATACAGATGTAGCAGTTCCATTGGGATGTGGTCCTTATTCAATCCCATGGAAGACTATTCATAAGCTCCCCCTTTGCTGTGATTTGGAATGTGTAAAGGAATAGGAAAATGTTACATTTATGCAGACTTCTTGAAGTACAGATTCTTTGAATTTATTGCCAGGGATTTATGAGGTAATGTAGTTTTCAGCCTTTCCTGACACCTAGAACTGGATGGCCCAACATGCTAGCCACTAACTACATGTGGTTATTTTTTTAAAATATATTTTTATTGATTTCAGAGGAATGGAGAGGGAGAAAGAGAGAGAAACATCAATGATGAGAGAGAATTGTTGACCAGCTGCCTCCTGCACGCCCCCTATTGGGGATTGAGCCTGAAACCCAGGCATGTGACCTTGACCAGAATTGAACCTGGGACCCTTCAATCCACAGGCTGATGCTCTATTCACTGAGCTAAACCAGCTAGGACTGTAGTTATTTAAATTTCACTTAAATAAAACTAAAAAGCCAGTTCTCTAGTCACACAAAGCACATGTTAAGTGCTCAGTAGCAATATGTGACTCTATTGGACAGTGCAGATACAGAGCATTTCCATCACTGCAGAAAGTTCTATTGGACACTACAGAAGAGAGTTTGCTATATGCCTTTGGGTCCAAATATCTTAAGATCCATGTTAGCTACTCTCACTCATGAGGATATCAGGAATTCCTCAAATAAGCAAATATCAAATGCCTCCCAGATGCACAGGCTCTTCCAGTCTTTAAAAATATTTTCTATTGGAAGATACCCAAAAACGAAGAGAGAAGAAACCAGGCAGCCCAATACAATCACCAGCCACAAGCTTGGAGAATTTAGGCATCCCATTGATGAGTTTGGAGACCTTTTGAATAATACATGTGGAGTTCATTTTCTGGGTCTGCATTATGAACTTCTGTCTGATCCTTCCATTCTCTTTGGCCAGGTCCTCTTCCACCTCCCAGTCTGTCTTTCTATCTTCCTATACTAAGACTCACCAGAACAAACACTGCTCTAGCTAAAGTCTGCTTCTCATTGTCTCACATATGTGCCACCTGACTTCTTCCCTCTCTGACTTCATTTTCCCCTCCCTGATGGCCAGGCTCTGTCGTAAATGTTTCCTTCCACGTCCCGCGTGATTCAGGGTTCAATATCTGGAAGAGGAGCCGCACACAAATGAAAGAAAAGACAAGAGATAATTTGGAAATATTGGGGGACCAGGCGGGTAAGTCCAACTCAAGAGGAAGGACTTCCACCCGTGCTCAGTCTGCACCGACCTTTTATAGTCTGAGGTAAACAATGCAGTGGTTACCATAGCTACAGTTCTTGTGAGTTTCACCTGTTTTGATCATGTTTACACTCCCTGCACTTCCCTCAGCCCATTAGCTTCCCAGGTAAGATCTGGGGAGTGTTATAAGGTCAAGCCTAATTATGCTAAGAGGACTGAGCCCTCTAAGCTGGGACTTGTTTGTGACTTTGCCAGCAGGTCAGTCCGAGGCTCAACCCTATATCAGTTTCCCACAAGGCTCTATTTCCCCCATCTATCCAAATTCTAGCAATCCTTCAAGGCTTACTCCAAATCCCTTCCCTTCTATGAAGCATTCCCTGATCTTTTCTTTAACTGATTTCCCCCCATCCCAAGATGTTTTTGCCTGTTCATTAAATACCAAAATACCCTATCTTGTATTACTAGGTCCCTTTTATAGATGTGTTTTCTACTTCCTTAATCATATGGGAAGCTCCATGGGATCTCTGTCTTCTATGACACCCAGGCCCACTTTACATCTAGTAAGAGGATAATAAACAGCTTGGTTTATGCTTGAGCAGTAACTAAATGATAAAGTCCAATGGCTACAAATAAAGTTCAAACCCTTGAAAATGTTGTTCTGAGACTCAATTTCCAATTGGGGGCGGGGGGCCTCCCAACATCTCAAAACACCAGCTGGTTGCCTGGCCGGTGTGATTCAGTGGTTGAGCCTATGAACCAAAAGGTCATGACACAGGCTCAGTCCCCAGTGGTGGTCATGCAGGAGGCAGCCAATCAATAATTCTCTCTCATCATTGATGTTTCTATCTCTCTTTCCCTCTCCCTTCCTCTCTGAAATCAATAAAAATATATTTTTTAAAACCACCAGCTGGTTATCTGAGAATTCAACTTAATTCTGACACAATCTGGCCAGAGATAGCATCAGATACTATAGGTTGAAGGCTCAGTCCTATAAGGCTGTAACACCCATCCATCCCCTCCCCCTGACATCAGACACCAGTCACAAGTCCAGGTTGTTACCTATACTTCTGAGCAACTGGCTATAAATCAAAGGGTCCCCTAATCCTCACTCCTTGGGTTCGATTCATGTGCTAGAATGGCTCACGGAACTCAGAGAAACATTTTACTTACTAGATTACCAGTTTATTATAAAAGGATATAACTCAGAAACAGTCAGATGGGAGAGAAGACAATTTAAGTTCTTGTCCCTCTGTTGAAGAGATTATATGCGCTGCCGATTCATACTTTCTCTATATTATGATTTTTCTGAAGCATATGTTGCCTCTCTGGAAGGAAAGTCAACTCCTGTCTCCCCATAGTGATGGATCTGTCACAGCTGCTGGCAGACTCTGAGAGTGTTCAGAGGGCAGGTGCAATGGAAGTGGGGTTTCCCAGAAAGGCTCTTTTAATTGGAGCCTTTTCAATTTTTCTGTAGAGAGAAGGGCAGCAAAGAACTTTGACCTTGTTTCTCACACATTATCTTATAAAGTGTTAGACTTTTATGTGATTAATTATCATTTCTGGTAACTTAATATGTATAGAAGAAAACAAACCAAAAAAAAATACAAACTTGATCATGAGGCATAGACCATAGCCTGAAAGGGCTCCCTGGTGAGGTTTTTTTGAACTGTGCTTGTCAATAGCATCCTTTGAAAAGAGACTAAATTTGCATATTTGCACTTGTAAATCCTCCTGGTATGTGGGGTTTGCAGAAATTCTCTCTTAAAACATGTTTTGGAAAATAAGAGAAAAAAATTCTCCATTCCTCTTTTTCTACCTCCCAAGATATTTTTTTTATTACAGTCATCTTTTAAAATGATTTGATTTTCCTCAAAACTGCTAAGAAGCTGCTGGTTCACTTTACACATTAAAGGTCACCTTGTTTAGGAAGTCTTTATTGGCTACTCAATCCAAAGGAATGACCAACACTATTTTATCACCCAATTTCTTTTTTTAGGTTGATTGAAGTGTAATTTTCATTCAGTAAATTTTTGGGTCTTCATTTCTATGAATTTTGATAAACTTATTCAGTCATAAAACCACTACCACCACAATCAGAACATTTTCATTGTCCCCCAAATTCTTTCATGTCCTTGGTTGTCTATCCCCTTCCTCCACCCACAGCTTCTAATAATTTCTAGAATATCCTATCTAATAAAATAGTAATATGCAAATTAACCATCACTCCATCACTCTATCACAAAGATGGCGGCGCCCATAGCCACAAGATGGCAGCGCCCAGTCCCCTAAGCCCCGCTGCTGAAGTGTCCAGGCTTGTTGGCCGGGCAGGTGGTGGGGGAGGCAGAGAGGGGGTCCAAGGGGCATAGCCAGTGATCGGAGGGGGCTGAGGGTCTCCTGCCCAGGCCAGAGGCCTCAGGCCTGAGCAGGGGCAGAGCCGGCGATCAGAGGGGGCAGGGGTGGAGCTGGCTCCAAGGGGAGCAGGAAGCGGGCTTAAGCCATTAGTAGAACATCCCCTGAGGGCTCCCAGTATGTGAGAGGGGGCAGGCTGGGTTGAGGGACACCCCCCCCCCCAGTGCACGAATTTCATGTACCGGGCCCCTAGTTATATGAATAACATCATACAGTATGTAGTTATTTGAGTTTGGCTTCTTTTAACTCATGTTGTTGCATATATAAGTAGTTCTTTTTTTAAATTTCTTTATTGATTAAGTTATTACATATGTGTCCTTATCCCCACATTACCCCCCATACCCTCCACTCATGCCCTCATGCCCCTGTTGTCTATATCCATTGGTTAGGCCTATAGGCATGCATATAAGTCCTTTGGTTGATCTCTCCCCCTAACTCCCACCCTCCCCTACCTTCCCTCTGAGGTTTGACGGTCTGATCAATGCTTCTCTGTCTCTGGATCTGTTTTTGTTCATCAGATTATGTTGTTCATTATATTCCATAAATGAGTGAGATCATGTGATATTTGTCTTTCTCTGACTGGCTTATTTCACTTAGCATAATGCTCTCCAGTTCCATCCATACTGTTGCAAATGGTAAGAACTCCTTCTTTTTTACTGCAGTGTAGTATTCCATTGTGTAGATGTACCATAGTTTTTAATCCACTCATCTACTGATGGGCACTTAGGCTGTTTCCAAATCTTAGCTATGATGAATTGTGCTGCTATGAACAGAGAGGCGCATCTATCCTTTCTAATTTGTGTTTCTAGTTTCTTGGGATATATTCCTAGAAGTGGGATCACTGGGTCAAATGGGAGTTCCATTTTTAGTTTTTTGAGGAAACTCCATACTGTTCTCCACAGTGGCTGCAGTAGTCTGCATTCCCACCAACAGTGCACGATGGTTCCTTTTTCTCCACATCCTCACCAGCACTTGTAGTTTGTTGATTTGTTGATGATAGCCATTCTGACAGGTGTGAGATGGTACCGCATTGTCATTTTGATTTGCATCTCTCGGATGATTAGTGACTTTGAGCATGTTTCCATATGTCTCTTGGCCTTCTGTCTTCTTTCGAAAAGTATCTACTTAGGTCTGTTGCCCATTTTTTGATTGGGTTGTTTATCTTCCTTTTCTTAAGTTGTATGAGTTCCTTGTAAATGTTGGAGATTAAACCCTTATCGGTGATAACATTGGCAAATATGTTCTCCCATGCAGTGGGCTTTCTTGTTGTTTTGTTAATGGTTTCTTTTGCTCTGCAAAAGCTTTTTATTTTGATGTAGTTCCATTTGTTTATTTTCTCTTTAGTTTCCCTTGCCCTAGGAGCAGTATCATTTACTAATGACAGTATCAGTGAAGAAATTGCTTCGCCATATGTCTGAGATTTTGCTGCCTGTGGATTCCTCTAGTATTTTTATGGTTTCTCGTCTTATGTTTAAGTCCTTTATCCATTTTGAGTTTATTTTTGTGTATGGTATAAGTTGGTGGTCTAGTTTCATTTTTTTTTCATGTATCTGTCCAATTTTCCCAGCACCATTTATTGAAGAGGCTGTCTTGACTCCATTGTATGTTCATGCCTCCTTTGTCGAAAGTAGTTCTTTTTTTAATACGGGGTAGTATTCCATTGAATGGCTACACCACAGTTTGTTTGTCTATTCTTCAGGTAATGGACGTTAGGGTTTGTTTCAGTTTTGTATGATTATGAATAAAGCTGTCATAAGTATTCACATACAATTTTATATGGATATTTATCTTTTATTTCTCTAGGTAAATATCCAGTATTATTTTCTTGATAATTATTTTATTTTGTTCATTTGTTTGTTCACTTGTTTACTGTCTGTTTTCCACCACTAGAATACAAGCTCTCCCCAAATAGGAGGGTATGTCATTCATTATCACTTATCTGGCACTAGAAGAGTTTCTAACCTGTAATAGGTGCTTGGTTAGTGTTCATGGAATACATGAATGTGTTACCAGTGATGTGAGTTCTTGGTTCTTGAGTTTGGCAAAGAAAGGATTCAGAACCACAAATTCTAGCACAAGGAAGTTTATTTAACATGCAAAGCAAAAGAAGAGAATAATCCAGTGGGCTGTCCAGAGAGCTGCCTTGGTCTTTTAGAAGGAAAGTCGCAAGGCAGAAGAAGTGAGCCAGCTGGGCTGCGTGGACTCGGGAAACAAAAGAAGGACCCTTGGAGACAGGTTCAGGGGGTTAGTCCAGGACCAGTTGCTACTGTCTGCTGTTTCCCTGGTTGCAAGTCTTATGGAGACCTTTAGAGCTTAGGAGAAAGAAAACAAAGATACATGCCTGAAGAAAGAAGGCATGGATATGCTCCAGAGAGTGTGTGTACTGGGTCCTTTGTCTTAGAGTTCTTATCTGTTTTCTAAAGGCAAAAATTTTAGGGGAGGATCTCAATAGAGCAATCATCAGCTTCCCAGGTGTTTCTTTTAATATGTTGATTCACCAAAATGAGCATATAGGGTGAGGTTTGTGATCTCTACTAATTGGTCAGTGCTAGGGTAAGGGGTTATTGGTCATTGCATCTGGTCCTGATGCCAACATGGCGTTGCTTCATCTGGTTTTGCTGCTTTTCTGGGCCTGGAGCTGAAACACAACTAAAGCCTTCATGTTATTTCTAGTTTGACCAAAACTCTGTCTCTGTGGTCAATAAACCTGAGGCTTTGTTCCTAAGATTATTTGATGCTGATCAGAACATTATTGTCCTGCAGCCTTTATACATAAGCAAGTTGTCATGCAAGGAAGAAGGAGGCAGGCGAGTCAGGGTGCTGGATGAGGCCAGTCTGAATCAGCTGTCTGTCTGAGTTTCATCATCACTTGCCAAGGAATTTTCCTAGCTTCTTACTATTCTGCCTCAAATGGATGGATACATGAAAGAAGGAATAAAAAAATGAATGAATTCTGGTAGGCCTTATTGTGCAAACCTATAATATTGGGTTAAGGTCTGTAAATCATATTTATTTCTTTTGACAGTTAACAGAGTGACTACAGTAAGAACATCGATTTCAACTTTTTAAAAAATATATATTTATTGATTTCAAAGAGGAAGGGAGAAGGAGAGAGAGATGGAAACATCAATGATGAGAATCATTGACCGGCTGCCTCCTGCACGCCCCCTACTGAGATCAAGCCTGCATCCCAGGCATGTGCCCTTGGCTGGAATCAAACTTGGGGCCCTTCAGTCCGCAGGCTGATGCTCTATCCACTGAGCCAAGTCGGCTAGGGCTGATTTCAACTCTTGATGATAAGACCTTATCCAGGTTTCATGGGGACGGTCTGGGGAGTGCTTTTTTTGGAAACAGCCTAAGTGCCCATCAGCAGATGAGTGGATTAAAAAACTATGGTACATCTGCACAATGGAATACTATGCAGCTGGAAAAAAAGAAAGAACTTTTACCATTTGCAACAGCATGGATGGACCTAGAGAGAGCATTATACTAAGCGAAATAAGCCAGTCAGAGAAAGATAAGTATCACTTGATCTCACTCATATGTGGACAAAAATAAACTGATGAACAAAAATAGACCCAGAGACATAGAAACATAGAACAGACTGTTAAACCTCAGAAGGAAGGCAGAGGAGGTTGGAGCGGGGAAGAGATCAACCAATGAAGTCATATGCATATATGTATAACCCAAGGACACAGACAGTGGGTGGTGAAGGCTTGGAGAGAGAGGGGTGGGAGAGGACAATGGGGGTAAAAAGGGACATATGTAATACTTTCAACAATAAAGATTTAGTTTTTAAAAAAGAAGACAAAAAATAAAAAGAAATTATTTTCAGAAAAAATAAAATTATGAATGCAAAGTTAGGTAGAGAAGTGAACGTATTAAAATGCTTAGAAATCATATATTGGATTTATAAATCACAATAAATTACAAATTTAAATAATTTGATAAATTCCACAAACATCGCAAAATCCAGAAAAATAACATAATATCTATTAACTGCCTAATATATATCTATCATACTTCTTTTCATAAACATTTTTGGTTTCATACTTGTCTCCTCTTAAAATGACAATGGTTTGGAAATATCCTTTTTTATAAAGAAATTAGAAAGATAAGCCAGTTTTTATCATGCTTGATTAAGATTAGCTTTTTACTAATGACAGGTTAGAAAAGTTTCTTTCAGTTTCATAACTCATTATTAGTAATGTCATATACTAATAAATGTTTAGGATTATTATCAAATGTTTAGGATTATTTTAGAAAGTCATTATCTAGTTTCTTTCTTTTTTGTTTTTTAGTATGTTTTTATGTTAATCCTCACCCAAGGATATTTTTTCCATTGATTTTTAGAGAAAGTGAAAGGGAAGAAGGGAAGGGGGGAAGAGAGAGAGAAAGGAAGAGAGATAAAGAGAGAAACATCAATGTGCCCTTGACTGGGAATCGAACCTGAGACCCTTCGGTGCATGGGCCGACATTCTAATCACTGAGCCATGCCTGCCAGGGCTCAAGTTTCTTTCTTATATGAGCTGTAAAATTTCACAGCATTTCAAGTTTTCTTGTGCCTTGAGTAATCTTAAAAACTCATTTAATTGATGATGCTCTTAACCTATTTGCCACGAATGTCACCACATTGAGTTTTAATTTATCTTTATCAGTGTTGGTATTTTTGCAGGTATACAAAACATAAGTGACTTTACACAAATGTATTTGCTATTTGTAATTTGGCTACAGGTTCTTGGCCTGTAACACAGACATAATAAACTCAATTTTGCTGATATATTTGGATTTAAATCTACCATCTTTTTATTTGGTTTTTATTGTTATCACCTATTTCATATCCCTTTTTCCCCTCCCTTCTTTTAAATTAATTAAATATTTTAATTATTTTATTTCCCATCCCTTCCAGAGATTGTTAATTATACAAGTTCTTATTAGTATTCTTTTAGGAGCTTCCCTGGAGTTTACAACATGTATCCTTGATTAATTGGAATTTACTATAAATTGGAATGCTCCTAATTCCCAGACAATCCTATATAATAAAAGGGTAATATGCAAATTGACCCTAATGGCAGAATGACCAGAACAACCACTCAACCAGTCACTATGAGGCACACTGACCATCTCTTGGTTCCTTTCCCCGGCTGGCAGGCTCTGATCGCCTGATAGTGAATGGGGAACCAGGGGTGGGTGGTGGGGGACATGAGTGGCGCCAGGCCAAGTCACCCCACACACAAAGGGCAACCCGCGGTGGGGATGGGGCCAGCGAGCAGGCGGGAAAGGCCAATCTCTCAGTTCCTTCCCTTGGCCATCAGGCTCCGATTGCCTAATGGCGAATAGGGAACCAGGAATGGGTGGGGCGGGGAGCGGGGCTGGTTGTGGGAAGCCAGGGAAAATGGCCCTGATCACAGGCCAAGCCTAAGGACCATACCCACACACGAATTTCGTGTGTGGGGCCTCTAGTGTAAGGATAATGGGACATTTTAATTTCATTTTCATTCTCTTCTGCTCTTTTTTTGGTTATTGCTATTCTATATTTTAATTCTCTCTATATTTTAAAACCCACAGGATATAATCTTTATTGTTTTTATATACTTTACATTTACATATTTACATTTAGATTTAGACTCATTCCTGTACTTACCTTTTCTGTTGTTTTCCATTCCTTTCTGCTTCTCAGGCTCCATCTGAGATCATTTTACTTCTGCCCAAAGAATGCCCTTCAGTATTTCATTTAGTGTACATCTAAGGGAGATACATTTTCTGTTTTTGTCTGAAAATGTCTTTATTTCGTGTAATTTAGGGGAAGATATTTTCACTGAGCATAGAATTCTAAGCTGGCATTCTTATCTTTCACACTTTGAAGTATTGTCCTCTGACTTCCACTGTGAAGTCAGATGTCAGTTTTATTGTTGCTCCTTTAAAATTACTGATTTTTTTCTCTTTGACTGACTTTAAATTTTTTCTATTTTATTTTGGCTTTCAGCAGCATCACTATAATGCATTTAGGTATGGTTTTCTTTATATTTCCTGCTTGAGATTAATGGTGGGTTTTTTTTAAAATCTGTGGCTTGAAGATTTAGTCAATTTTGGAAAATTCTCAACCATACAACTTCAAATATTGTTTCTGCCCTATTCTTTTTTTCTTCTCCTTCTTTATTCTGTCTACATATAAATAGGTTAACTTTCAGCTTTTCAAGCTTTTCCCCCATGTGGTTGTTTTGCTTTATTGAGGCAGGAAATTTCATACTAAGGTCAGGCCTCTGTTACAGAAAACTATTTTAAGCACAATTTCACTTCACCATTTCACTGTAGCCCACAAATTTCCTGCTCCCTTTCTGTATTTTCCATTCTTTTTCCTTACTGTATTCAGTCTGGCCATTTTCAGATCTCTAATCCTCTCTTTAGCTGCGTCTACTCTGCTTCTGAAGCTTCCATTTACTTCTTATTTTCAGTTATAGTATACTGCAATTCTAGAATTTCCATTTGATTCCATCTTGTCTTCTAATTTCTCTTTTTTCAATAATTTCTTTTCTTTACTGATTAAGGTATTACATATGTGTCCTTATTGCCCCATTGTCCCCCCAAACCCCATAATTTCTTGAATTGGTTCTAATATACTATAAAATTCCTCTCTGGTACAGAGAGGCATTGATTGGACTGTCGGGCCTTGGAGGGAAGGTAGGGGAGGGTGGAGGTAAGGGGGAGAGATCAACCAAAGGACTTATATGCAAGCATATAGGCCTAACCAATGGACACGGACAACGGGGAGTGAGGGCATGAACGGGGGGGGGGGTAACATGAGGATAAGGACACATATGTAATATCTTAATCAATAAAACATATATTAAAAAAATTCCTCTCTGGTAACCTTAATATGGAACTTCTCTAAGTCTGTTTCTATTACATATTTTCTTCCCTTGTTTTTTGGTCATTTAGTTTTGTCTCTTGGTATCAGAGGCAATTTTTGTTTGACTACCTGATTTTGAATACGAAGAACTGTAAATAATTTGAGGCTCTGTATAATATTATCTTCCAGAAAAGATTAGCTTTTGCTTTTTTCAGGCAGTTGGGAGGTGACCGTATATCTAAACCAATCAGGGATGGAGCAGATTGGAGGCTGGGCTTGGGTCTTTGTGAGAATGGGTCTATTTCTGCACCCTTACTACCAGGATGTGCCTCTTTGTGCATTTCAACTGAAAGCCCGGATTGTTTACCTGGATTCCTCTCCTTGGTGGGCTCTGACCTCCATTTATTGTCCTACTTTTTCCTAAAACTGCTAGAAGCTGTGCTCAGCTCTTACTTTCTATGCTGCTGCTTGAAATTTGGGAAATGCCTTGAGGGGAAAATGATGCTAAATAACAACTTCACCTCTGTGCACTTCCCTTTGCTCCAGGATTTTGGCCCCTCAAATCCTTACTGCCTTGGTATTTCTCTGATGTTTTCAAAGAGGTTTTCAAGCTTTTCATTTCAGGAGAGTTGATCGGCAACAGGCTAGTTTGCCATTATCAGAACTGGAAAATCCTATACCACCTCTCTTATAGACCTGACCTGCTGCCCTCGGAGCTATCCACATCACAGCTCCTTTAAAGAGGACAGAACTACCTGGTCAGACCTGTGGGATCAGCATTCAAAGCCTCAAATTATCTCAGCAATTTAGATTCAGAGAATTGAGCTCTGGCTAACCTCAAAGTGAGTAAGTCAGGAATCTCAGCTGAGGCCTGTAGCAGTGGACACTGCCAAGTGTTATAGGTACATCAACGCTCTGGGATCTTTCAACTAGGCCAGGTCTCTTAGCCTCAATAAGCAGGAGCTAGAGCTGACACTTAGTTATGCAGTTATTGATAGCAGCTGAAATTTCATGGGTTGGGAAGAGTTAAAATGCTTCTAAGGTACCCTTCTTTAAACGTCGCTTCTTTATGACTCTTTTTGTATTGTATTGTCAATTGGTCTGAACCGCGGTGATAGTTAAAAGTTACATGGGCAAGCAATAGAGGGAAATGAGAAATGCAACACATAAAAAAAATGTACTTTCTGTTTAAGAAGAATTTGCTGTGATAATACTATGTCCACGTGACTCACTTATTTCTTTATGCTGTCTATATATAAGTAGAATAACTACAGGCAAGTTTAAGCTTTTCAAGGTTTCTTTTTTCCCTTTGGTGGTGGTTTTATTGTCAGGCAATTTCATACCACGGTCAGGCCTCTGTTATGAGAAATACTTTAAACACAATTTAAGAACAATATAAAATAAAAACAAAATTACAGTAGTTTCTCCATGAGAACATATGGGAAAATACTTATTTCTTTTTAAATAAATGGTTATCAAAATAGATTTTAAGATTTTCATTATCTTTTCTTTTCTGCTTCCACTTTAAATGATTGGAAACATCACAGAAGAGCAGGACAATCAGAAGTTGGTATCTTTTCTTTACTAGACTGTCAACAGAGGAGAAATGGAAGGTTCAAAGATGGCTTAAATGTAGCAAATATTTAGTTTTCAGCATTATTTACTTGTTCTTTTAAAAGACCTGAGGATCTGAAGTGATAGAGTCAAATATAACTGAGGTGAGGATCCAGGGACCTAGGTTCTAGTCTTGGTTCTCAGCTAACCAGCTATGGGACCTCTATGGGCACCAGTTTCCCTTTTTTTAAGTGAAAGAAATGGGACTTGATGACTTCTAAGTTTTATATTCCATAGTTATATATAAAGTAGGTTCATCATTAAACATGTACTCATATGTTTGTACCATGCTAACAACCATTCATATACTGGCCTAGCATCATTTATTCTAAGAGTACTTCACAAAGGGGAACATACACATGTAAGTATCATTTTATGGTTCTTTAAGGGATATACCTGGGCATATCTCACCTCCACAATCAGATTTTAAACCCTTAATGGCCAGGGCCTTTTATATTTATACTGTCAAGCAAAGCCTGAGATACTAAATTAGAACTGTACTTTAATGTGCTGATAAATTGGCTAAGGATCCTGAACAAATTAGTGTTTAGTACTGGAAGTCCAGTGGCAGATGTCAGTGGCCTAGTATCTTCATTATCACAAATTAATAAGACTAACAGGTGGAACTGTGTGAAATGGCAGATGGGCTTTCCTCCACTTAAAGGAGGAATCAACAGCTTTGGTGTGGACAGGCAGAGGATAACAGAAATGTTAGCCATGCTCACACAGTCAGTGCACATAGGTCTGAGGCTAATAAACTTTTTCTTTAAAAGGACATATAGGAAATATTTTTGATTTTATAGTCCTTAAGGTCTCTATTGCAGCCACTTATCTCTACCATTATAGGGTGAAAGCAGCCGTAAACTTCATATAAGCAAATGGGAATGGCTGTGTTCCAGTAAAACCTTATTTATGGGCACTGAAATGCGAAAATTTCATATAATTTCTACATGGCACAAAATATTATTATTCTTTTGATTCCCCCCTCCCCCAACCATTTAAAGTAAAAATGATTCTTAGCTGATAGGTCATATGAAAACAAGCAGAGGGCCAGGTCTGGCCAGTGGGCCTTAGTTTGCTGTCCCTGATGTAGAGACGTGTGCTGAGATGGTCATTCAGCAGCGAGAGTTTCCTGTTTTAATTAAGTGGGACCTAGGGAAATCCATGAGCACTGTCCAGTTAGCCTAGAGCAAGCATGTCAAACTTGAGGGCCGCAGGCCACATACGGCCCAGGGGCCACATGCGGCCCACAACAAGTATTTTTGCAGCCCAGCCAATATAACGGTATGTAAGAAACATCTTAATAAAAATTTCATAACTTAATTTTTACAATATCCTGTTATACATTCTTATTAATAACGAACTACAACGTTCACTAATTGCCGGGGTCCAACCCCAGCAGGTCCAGGGGTTCCCCAAAGGTGTGGACGGAGTCGGCGAAGAAGGAACGATACAGAGATAGCGTTCAGTTGATCATCATAGCCGGGTTCACTTGTCAGGGTCTCCAGCCAGGTTCTGTACAGGTACTCCAGTCAGGTTCAGTCACCAGGTTCTAGTCAGGCTGTCCTGCCAATCTCCACAGTCAGGTTCAGTCCAGGATCCCCTGCCATGCTCTCTCGCCAGGCTCCGCCTCCAGGCTCCGAGGCCAGTCCCTCTCCAGGATCCTCTGGCATGCTCTCTCCAGCGAAGTTCTTCTGTCTCTAGGATCCGTGTAGGTTCTGTCTTCTTGATTCTCTTCTAAGTTCTGAGTGTTTCTGTCTTGTTACAACTGTATTTATACCAGTTGATTCAATCCTATCAATCTCTATTACAAAGGTTAGGGCGTTTCTTATCTCCATTCCAGGGAGAAAAGATTATGTAGTTTAAGCATGATTGTTCATAGTTAAAGGGATTAATTACCCGCCTGGCACTTAGTTGAGGGGTTTTATTCCCTCCCTAACTTCAGGGGAAAATCCCTACCTGGGGATTCAACCTTTCTCGGAGAGGTGACTTTGGTTAAAACACAGCACCAAGAAGGTGAGCAAACATATTAAAAACCGTATGCCATATATGCCAGGTCCCTTGAAACAGCAAGGATGGACCGGCTCCCGGCAAATTCCCCCTTTTTTATTTTTTAAAAGCAAGCATTAAAAAGAAAAACCTGAAACGCTCTCTTGTATCCATTTTAAGAGTAGGATTGGAGCTTTCTGCTATTACCTGAGTCCTGATCTATCACCCCAGGGAGAGCTTGCCAATCCTGCACTTTCCCGGGGTGGAAAGGCTGCAGTGGGGTTAAGGATAAGGCTCCTTGGGCCTACCTTCTCCCATGCCTCTACATTTACCTTTCCGGCACCTTTCCTTCCTCAGAAAAGCATGGATGTATTTCTTGTATAAAATGTTCTGTCTGACTGGGAGTAACCTTAATTCCTCTGCTAGCAAGCATATGTGTTAAAAGATCAATACAGAGTCTTATTTCTTTAGACTCAGTATGGCACATCTTCTTAATCTAAAGATCAATACAGAGTCTTCTTTCTTTGGACTCAGTATGGCACATCCTCTCAATCTAAGAATCAATACAGAGTCTTCTTCCTTTGGACTCAGTATGGCACATCTTCTCAATCTAAGTTCTGTACTATCCACCTTCTTACCCTACTTATCCTCTATAGGGGGGTCTGTAGCACCCTGGTGGAGTCCTATCCATCCCGAGTGTGGGGTTCTCAATGGGGGGGGCTTACCTAAGTGAATCCTGTTCCAGGGGTTCCCAAAGGTGTGGACGGAGTCGGCGAAGACTATCCACCCTCTTCCTACGGTGGAGTCCGATCCGTCCCGAGTGCAGGGCGCTTACCTAGGGGTCCCTGTTCGGGCGCCAGATGCCGGGGTCCAACCCCAGCAGGTCCAGGGGTTCCCCAAAGGTGTGGACGGAGTCGGCGAAGAAGGAACGATACAGAGATAGCGTTCAGTTGATCATCATAGCCGGGTTCGCTTGTCAGGGTCTCCAGCCAGGTTCTGTACAGGTACTCCAGTCAGGTTCAGTGTCCAGGTTCCAGTCAGGTTCTCCTGCCAATCTCTGTAGTCAGGTTCAGTCCAGGATCCCTTGCCATGTTCTCCCGCTAGGCTCTGTCTCTAGGCTCCGAGGCCAGTCCCTCTCCAGGATCCTCTGGCATGCTCTCTCCAGCGAAGTTCTTCTGTCTCTAGGATCCGTGTAGGTTCTGTCTTCTTGATTCTCTTCTAAGTTCTGAGTGTTTCTGTCTTGTTACAACTGTATTTATACCAGTTGATTCAATCCTATCAATCTCTATTACAAAGGTTAGGGCGTTTCTTATCTCCATTCCAGGGAGAAAAGATTATGTAGTTTAAGCATGATTGTTCATAGTTAAAGGGATTAATTACCCGCCTGGCACTTAGTTGAGGGGTTTTATTCCCTCCCTAACTTCAGGGGAAAATCCCTACCTGGGGATTCAACCTTTCTCGGAGAGGTGACTTTGGTTAAAACACAGCACCAAGAAGGTGAGCAAACATATTAAAAACCGTATGCCATATATGCCAGGTCCCTTGAAACAGCAAGGATGGACCGGCTCCCGGCAACTAATGACTGATGACTATCATCGTGTTGCATTCATGTCCCTTACGTGCCTTATGTGCAGATGCACCATTTCTCTCCACTAATACCAGCAGCGAATACTTTAGAGCCGATGACCACATCATTAGTCTTGGGCTGACTTATTTGGTGTGCGCAACTGGAGAGCATTATGCTAAGTGAAATAAGCCAGTCAATGAAGGAAAAATACCACATGATCTCACTCATTCATGGATAATAGAGACCATTATAAACTTTTGAACAATAATAGATACAGAGGCAGAGCAGCCTCAAACAGATTGTCAAACTGTAGCGGGAAGGCCGGGGAGGGGTGGGGGGCAGGAGGGAGGGGTGTAAGAGATCAACCAAAGGACTTGTATGCATGCATATAAGCATAACCAATGGACATAAGACACTGGGGGGTAGGGGAGGCCAGGGGATTGTCAAGGGCGGGGGGAAAAAAAGGGACACATATGTAATACCCTTTGTAAGACTATAAGCAATAAAATAAAATAAAAAATAAAATAAGAAAAAAAAAGAAAAAATATTTCGCTTTCAGAGAAAAAGAAAAATAGGTTTATTTGTGTGACACATTCATTTGTGCAGTTATTCAGTGTCTGGTAAGTTAATGTTCAAGAAAAATGTTAATTTTTATTAAAATGTTCTATTATTTTATGTTAATGATGACTCATTTATTTCAGCCCTTTGTATTCAGCATGCCTCTATAGAAATAAACCCACGTTTCTATGAAAATTGAAGCTTTGGGGGGTTTTTTGCAGCCACATACACATAAACCTTGTTTATTTGGCTCATGTTAGCCTTTGAGTTTGACATGCTTGGCCTAGAGAGACTTCCTAGGGGATATGATCAATGCAAATCATTCAGCTGTATGATCCTTTAGGATATGAGGCACTGTCATATCATGCACATTAACTTTAGGATCATCCAAAAATTGAGAGTCAAGTCCTCATCTTTAAGCAATACGTTCTTCCAGAATTCCCTGGGTCCTCTATGATACTAACAGTTGTTTAGATGGGAAAAAAAATGAGAGAGTTTTAAATCAAGGCTTAGCCGGATTCCAGCTCCCATGGGTGGTGGGCATGGGAACAGATCCTTCCTGTTGCTCTTGGGCAATAAAGATATAAACAGACACTGCACTTTTCATTACCTCCTCCCCATGTCTCACCATCACACATAATGCTGCCTCTTCTCAGGTCTTTTCATCGTAGGTTCATGTAAGCAATTTACCTTCAAATTGTTAAAATGGGTAATTATGCTCAGGAAGAATCATTTCCTCAGGACCCCCAAGAATTATTCTGGCTTGAAATGGTTAGAGAAATAGAAAGTGTTTAGGCCATAGAACATCTCTTAGGAAAAGGCCAAATACTGATGTCCAGAGTGATTTGGGGTAAGTAGGCATGAGAGCAGTATTTGGCTAGGAGGGTGGCAGGGGAGGAATGGGTTATCTTGAGCATCTTGAGCCCTTTTCCTTATCTGAAAGTAAGACACTACAGGCCAAATTGGGTGCACAGTTCTAGATTCCTAGTTTTATTATATGTTTGTTCAATAAAGGAAATAGGCGTAAAATGAATAAGCCATAGACACAACTTTTAGGAAACTCAGAGTTCTGTGACCCAGGACGCAGGAACCTTTTTAATTTCCAGGATGATGGAATGTTGCTGAGTGTCCAGGGCTTAAGGCATGCTTTTGGTTGTTAGATGTGCTAGTTTTTGAGGGGTTGGGGTGCTTTGCTCCATTTAGGCATAATGTGTTGTTTGGAGCTAATCCTAGGAAGAATCTGTAAACGCACGGACGTTGCCCTCTAGTGACCACCGGGGCTCTTTGGAGCTGAATGGACATGGTGCCTAGAGAGGCCGGCTGGCATCTGCAGAGCACTGCCTGCCGCCGCCTGCTGGCTAGAAGGTCATGGGCATCTGTGTGAGATGGAAATGTTTAGACTACAGGTCCTATAAAAAAGATACAAAACATTAAAAAGACACAAAAGACAAAGGAAAGTTGGAAAGAAACATATCAAAACATCACATGTAAGACATGGATGATTTGCTTCTTTTGTTTTTAGAATTTTCTGTCTACATTTTTACAGTGAGCTGTTAGCACCTTTTTTTTAAATTACAAGATATTTTTAATAAATATTATTTTTGTTTAAATTAACTCCATATTATGCTTCAGTTGTTTTAAACTAAAAATAAAAACAAAAACAAAAAACACAAACAAAAAAAAAAAAACAACCAAACAAACCAACAAATAAAAACTCACTAAAGTCCTAGCCAGTTTTGCTCAGTGGATAGAGCATCAGCCTGCAGACTAAAGGGTCCCAGGTTCGATTCCAATCAGGGGCACATGCCCAGTTGCAGGCTCAATCCCAAGTAGGGGGTGTGTAGGAGGCAGCCGATCAATGATTCTCTCGTTATGTTGATGTTTCTACCTCTCTTTCTTCCTCTCCTTTTCTCTCTGAAATAAATAAAAATATATTTTAAAAAAACACACTAAAATACTGACATATACTAGTAAATGTAGTAAGTCTGAGCATAGTTTCCTTATATTATGTCAGTTGTCTACCATTTCTATGCATTTCTTCTGATTTTTTTCAATTATAGTTTGCATTCAATATTATTTTGTATTAGTTTCAGGTGTATGCATAGTGGTTAGACAATCATACACTTTACAAAATGTTCTCCCTGATATTTCCAGTATTCACCTGACATCATACATAGTTATTACCACATTATTTACTATATTCCCTATGCTGTACTTTATATCCCCATGACTATTTTGTAACTACCCATCTGTACTTCTCAATCCCTTCATCTTTTTCACCCAGCCTCCCAACTCCCTTCTCTCTGGCAACCATAAGTCTGTTCTCTGTATCTGTGAGTCTGTTTCTGTTTTGTTTGTTTATATTGTTCTTTAGATTTCACATAGAACTTTTATACTAAATTTTTCAACTGGAAAAAAAAATTCAAAATAATTAACTGCCTTCCTTGTGGATGACTTTGCTGACTCAAAGCAAACTTTTTTAGTTGGTTCTTAAGATACCCTCAGAGTTGCATGGTGACAAAATTACAAACTATTCCTTCCTTCTTTTCTCTCTCTCTCTCTCTCTCTCTCTCTCTCTCTCTCTCTCTCTCTCTCTCAATTTTATTCTGGTAAGATATACATAACATAAAATTTATCATTTTAATCATTTTTAAGTTTATAGTTCAGTGGCATTTAAGTACATTCATATTGTTGCACAGTAATCACCCAACATCCATCTCAAAATACTTTTCATCTTCCCAATCTGAACAATAACTTTTCTTTCTTCCTTTCTTTCTTTCTTTCTTTCTTTCTTTCTTTCTTTCTTTCTTTCTTTCTTTCATCAATTTTTGGAGGTGACAATTAATAGATCACTATTTATAATGAGGCATTTAATTTGAAGGGATTCAATTTGAAGGGGTACCTGATTTGAGCCTTATTCTTCTAATTATCAACTGTGTGACTTTGGGCAAATCACCCTACAAGCCTTAGTTTTCTGCTCTGTAAAATGGGAATAAGGGTATTTACATTTAATATATCATAATGCTGTTGTAATTTTTGTAATGATGAAATGAAATAATGTGTTACATTCTTTTTTTGCATTTTGAAAATCATTTTAATTTCTTAGAATATAATGGCATTAACCACTTTTTTCCCACTTATTTATTTTTATTTATTGTTTAAAGTATTACATATGTCTCCTTTTTCCCCGATTGCCACCCCCAGGCCACTCCCACTCCTGAGGGCAAGCCCCCACTGCCCCAGTGTCTGTGTCCATTGGTTATGCTAATATGCATGCATATAAGTCCTTTGGTTGAGATCTAACACCCCCCTCCCCTGCCATTTGTCTCTGGATCTATTTTTGTTCATCAGTTTATATTGATCATTATATTCCACATATGAGTGAGATCATGTGATATTTATCTTTCTCCGGCTGGCTTATTTCGCTTAGCATAATGCTCTCCAGTTCCATCCATGCTGTTGCAAATGGTAAAAGTTCCTTCTTTTTTATAATGGCGTAGTATTCCACTGTGTAGATGTACCACAGTATTTTAATTGACTCATCTGCTGATGGGCACTTACGTTGTTTCCAAATCTTAGCTATGGTAAATTGTGCTGCTATGAACATAGGGGTGCATATATCCTTTCTGATTGGTGTCTCTGGTTTCTTGGGATATATTCCTAGAAGTGGAATCACTGGGTGGAATGGGAGTTCCATTTTTAGTTTTTTGAGGAAACTCCATACTGTTCTCCACAGTGGCTGCACCAGTTTGCATTCCCACCAGCAGTGCACGAGGGTTCCTTTTTCTCCACATCTTCCAAACTTGTAGTTTGTTGATTTGTTGATGATAGCCATTCTGACAGGTGTGAGATGGTACCTCATTGTTGTTTTGATTTGCATCTCTCAGATGCTTAGTGACTTTGAGCATGTTTTCATATGTCTCTCGGCCTTCTGTATGTCCTCTTTCAAAAAGTGTCTATTTAGGTCCTTTGCCCATTTTTTTATTGGATTGTTTATCTTCCTTTTGTTAAGTTGTATGAGTTCTCTGTAAATTTTGGAGATTAAACTCTTATCTGAAATAGCATTGGTAAATATGTTCTCCCATGCAGTGGACTTTCTTTGTGTGTTACATTCTTTATGAAATGTTAGAATTCCTGGTCAAAGAGTGGGTACACCATTAGCATAATTGTTATTTATGTTCATAAGGGAATTGAAAGGCTACTGTTGAAATCTTGACCACTTGACATTCTAGTGGACAGTCATTCCTTTTCAAGAAAAGCAATAATAACCTTTTATTTAAATAGGGTTTCCTAGATTTTGAAAAACTTTTGAAACACCTCATTTAGCTTGTCTTCATAGCAAGTAAGGTTAATATCATTAGTTCTGATTCACAGATGAAGAAAATTAAGGCATTAAAGTCTTGTGGTTTAACTTTGGACAACAGGAGCCAGGCCACCTCTGTTCAAACCCTAGCTCTGCCACTTGGTAGCTGTGTGACCTTGGGAAAGTTATGCAACCTCTTTGTGCCTGTTTCTTCATCTGTAAGAACAGGATGACAACAGTAGTACCAACTTCATAGTATTGTTCTAAAGGATTAAAAAAATTATTTCTTGAAAAGTGTTGAGAGAGCTGTACTAGGCACTTAGTTAAGTGCTATATAAGTTTTTGTTAAATATAAAATAAAAAGAAATCAAGACAGCATGCTTATGCAAAAATAGCTAATTATGGAAATAGGAGCAGAATGCATGGCTCCCAGTCTCCATTCAGTCAGTGATACCTCCCCAACACTGTCAGGATGAACCTCCTGCACTAGAGGACCCAATAAGCTACAAAGTTGAGTCATGATTTCACCACGTATTAAGCCTCTCACAAAAGGTTATTTAAATACAGGCTGTTACGTTTTTATAATTACACACAGTGATTCATATGCCATAATGGCATTTTTGAGCTTTAATGATTCTTATTTTTTTAAAAAAATGCATTTCATTGAGATAATTCAGAAATTCTATTTTTATCCCCAATCATTTGAAATACATTTAAAAAATAAAATTATCTCTGATATTTCATTTTCTATAGATATGTTTGGTTAACTGACTGGACTGGGAGAAGAATTTACATAGTTGGTGCTGTTGGTTCATATCCCTTGCACATCGGGGGTCACTAATGCACCTGGGCTTCCTGTGTTTTTCTTACCTGAGTTCATACCTGGCCAAGGGAAGTTTGGGGCCAAAGCAATGGGAGTTGATAGGTAAACAGCCCGGCCTCCTCACCCCCTGATGGCACAGTTCTGGAATGTGCTTACCACAGTCTCTCAGAGGGGTGCCCAACAGGCCTGTGTTCAAGTTACACAGATTGGTAACCCTTATTGCCTTCTATTTTCTTGCTGTGCTTTCTGGGATTCCCTCCCCCAAAAAACTACTTGCACCCAAATCTTGTCTCAGGGTCTGTTTGGGGTTGAATGACAATTTATAAAGACAGTTTATGACTCAGAGGCTATTATGCCTTCCACCCCAAAGCATGAGTGATTTTTCCCCATTCTGTGTATCTTTTATGCTATGTAATAGAGTAAATGCAGGCCATGTCTAACTACAATTTGGAAATGAGTTTTGTAAACCTTCTTCAAACTTTTTGGCTCATAAGTTGCTATAAAAGTCCAGCAAGTTATAAATATATGTTCTTCCCTTCATAACATTTTTGAGGAATGGCCTAGGAACAACTTGTGCCAGGTTGTTTGCACATCTACTGAAATTTAACTGGGTGACTGCTCTCCTTTGTCATCTTAAATATACCCACTGGCAACTGTAATATTTCACCCTGATTAGATCCTTCCTGATGGCTCCCTTACAAGATTAACACTGAGCTTTAGAATTAGATCATCCTGCTGAAACTCATTTTGGGCCCAAGGTTCAATAGCTGCCATCTTCTGCCAAAGCACCATCAGATGTCCAACAATTGCTTGCATCTCTCTTCCCATTTTATACCTCAGCTTCTATATGCCTCATATCCCAGGACCAGCACCTGCATTTCTGATACCTTCCCCATGTCAATGGCTCTTTCCTTAGCCTCGGTACAGTCTCTGGTTTCTAGCCCTTGCAAGAAGCCATTTTTCACTTTGGCTCTAAGGTCTCACTCATGGCCTCATTAGGCCCTGAGGCCTCTGAATATATGAAAGAGTCCAGACCTCACTCTAGGCCTGAGGCCACATTTGAACTTCAGTGTGCATATATGGGGATGAAAGAGACAGGAGATTTAGTATAACATACTCCAGGAAGAACAGGAATTCTGTGTTTGCCTAGAAACACACTACTTTCACCATGGCCAATGCAGGTGAAAAACAAGCATCCTGATTATTTATTTGGTTTTCTTTCTTAACCCCGATATCAGTAAAGGGGAGCACAATTTGCCACCCCAAAATGTATCTATTTGGCACATTGTAATTAGAGGTAGGACTTTACATACAGGAAGGTGATCACATTGACTTCGATCCATACTAAAGAGCAAATGGCTGATATGCACTCACCTTCCCAAAGCAGGGTTGCTCTCACAGAGAAAATGGGTGCCTACAGGGAGAGAACACAATGGAAGGGAAATTGCAATTTACAAGAAGGTGAATTTTATTCTTGTGCTTTTTCTAAAAAGCATGTGTGTGTGTGTGTGTGTGTGTGTGTGTTTCTTTTGTTTTGCTCAACTATGGAAAATAAGGAGCAAACACTCTGACCTTTTACTCCTAAGTATTTATTTCAGTGTGTATTTCCTAAGAACAAGGACACTCTTCTACATAATCCCAATGCCATTATCATACCTAATGAAATTAACAATAATTCCTTAATGCCATCTAATAGGCAACTATAATCAAATTTCCCCCATTGTCCCAGAAAATGTCTTTTATAGCTTTTTAAAAAAATCTAGGATCAAATCAAAGCACATGCATTGCATTTGGTTGTTATATCTCTCTTTTTTCCCCAGTAACATTGGATAAGTTTAAGGTATACAACATAATGATTTAATATAAGTATATATTGGCAAAAGGATTGCTTGTTATATTATTTAAATCTTTTTAAGATAAAACAATAGCTCCCTTGAATTCTTCTAAAATAATGATGTTGACTGCCCTGGCCTGGTGACTCAATTGGTGGGAGCATCGTCCCGTAGCCTAGGTTGTGGGTTCCATCCCCGGTCAGGATGCCTATGGGAGGCAACCAATTGATGTTTCTCTCTCTCTCTCTCTCTCTCTCTCTCTCTCTCTCTCTTCTAAAACTCAATGAAAACATATCCTCAGGTGATGTTTAAATTTTTTTAAATGATATTGACTTGCTTTGATGAATACAAGTGAGTTATTTTGTAGAATGTGCCAGGATTGGATTTGTCTGTTTCCTCATTAGTTAAATTAAAGTTAAAAAAATTGGGGACAACAAGTATCCATCAGTAGATGAGTGGATAAAAAAGATGTGGTACATTTACACAATGGAATACTACTCTACCATAAAAAAAGAAAATTTTACCCTTTGTGACAACATGGATAGACCTGGAGAACATTATGCTAAGTGAAATAAGCCAGTCAGAGAAAGACAAATACCATGTGATTTCACTCATATGTGGAATTTAATGAACAAACTGAACTACCAAACAAAATAGAGACAGACTCATAGAGAGCAGGCAGACAGCTCTGTTGTGGGGCAGGGGGAGTGGGGTGTTGGGGTGTGTGGAGAGTGATGGAGGGAGGTAGAGGAAAGGGGGGAGGTAGAAGAGGGCACAGAGAAGATAAATGGTGATGGAAAAATAAATTAAATTTAAAAATAAATACAATAAAAATTTTAAAGTTGGGAGCAAGAATACTGTATAGGCAATGTTATGTTCTTCCTATTGCATTGCATCAGGAGGTACAAGATCTTAGATTGTCCCACTATTGATGATGCTCAATTTTATCAGGGCCATTTTATGAATTTCATGGGTCATTGGCACTTTACCTTTATGAGAGCCTTTCTTCATAAAAATATTAGGAATTATATTTTATAATTGTATTGGCATAGGGATTAATATAATTCATTTTTCTCCTTATTTTTCAAAATATATTTTTATTTATTTCAGAGAGGAAAGGAGAGGGAGAGAGAGGTAGAAACATCAATGATGAGAGAGAATCATTGATTAATTGCCTCCTGCACACCCCCTTCTGGGGATTGAGCCCGCAACTTGAAGATGTGCCCTTGACCGGAATTGAACCTATGACCCTTTAGTCTGCAGGCTGATGCTCTATCCACTGAGCAAAACCAGCTAGTGCTCTTCTGGTTTTAAAAGAAATTAAAACATTTTCCTGAGCTCCTAAAGATGTCATGGGCCCCAGACTTTAAGCCTACTCTGGTTTATGGAGAAGTTCACCCTGGGTTTGACCATTTGATTAAAAGAGATGACCTCCAGATTTCCCCATCATGAAGGTACATTTTCCCCTTTGCAATTAGATAGTAATCTACAGGGAGACTCTTTGAGATTATGTGAATATTGTGTTCCCTAAAATCTCTCCCTTGCTGGTTTCATGATTTTTGCCTGAATCAGTTATTAAGTGTACTGAAGGTTCAGGGATAAAAATATTGAGGTGCAAAGCGTATGTGATTTGTTCAAGACCATAAAGCTAGTTGGTAGCATCACCATTAAGAATCAGATCTGTGTGGTCCCAAGTTCATATTAGAGCCCATAGGGATCTGGAGTATTTTAAAAAGGAGTAACACAAGAAACAACATTGGAGTTATTTGATCTGGAGTGAAGAACAGAAAAGGATGACTGTAATATGTTACATGCTTAAAGATAATGATTTCATGGGTACCTGTGATCATCAAGCTCTCCATTTGGAGAGTAATGGCACAAGGGGAGATAAGATTACATTGCTCTAGCCCGGCCAGCATGGCTCAGTAGCTGTGTCGACCTATGAACTAGGAGGTTGCTCTTCAATTCCCAGTCAGGGCACATGCCTGGGTTGTGGGCTCAATCCCTAATGTGGGGCATACAGGAGGCAGCAGGTCAGTGATTTTCTCTCATCATTGATATTTCTATCTCTCTCTCTCCCTCTCCCTTCCTCTCCAAAACCAATAAAAATATATTTTTTAAAAAAGATTCCATTGCTCTGGATTATAGTCATTTTATAAGCCAGCTAATAATTGCTTCACATTTCTTCAGAAACATTATTGGTGTTATCCTCAGGAGAAAATAAAGCCAATGTTTAATAGTTTCATCTATTGTTATATTATTATTAGGTATTAAAATTCTAATTTAAAGGTTGACAATTTGTCATTTACTCTAGAGATTCATTTAGTTCATTTGGTTTTCTCTTCACCTCAGTCTTCTCTAGGTAGTGTGCATTAGAATTGTAAGGGACATTTAAAAAGGATTCTTGTTCTACAATTCCTACGGACTTCAGAAGGTGATTATGGACAAATAAGGGCTGAAATACTGGATCCTTAAAAATAGACAAACTGCCCATATTTGAATAAAAGACAAACCTTTCTGTGGACAAAGGTTTCCTTCCAACTGTGGGTGTGGGAGCCAGCTACTGCTACTTGCCAAAAATAGCTTTCACACATTAATCTTGTTGCAAAGAACATTTTTGACCTTTTCAATGTTTGCATTTAAAAAATGAAGCACAGATGTTTTCAAAAGTGGGAAACAATTGTCATGAGCCCCAAATTATCACAGGAGTGAATTTGTCACTCTATGGAAGAATGATGCTTACTAAATATGTAAAACTGGATCTGTTCTCTCTCATTTGTGAGGAGTTGAAATAAGAGATGCATCTGCAAGTCACATATTATTGATCAATTAGTAAGTATTTGCTGCACATCTACTTTGAAATAAGTGGTATGCAGGACAAGGGACCTGGAGTATTTTTAGAATTATAGACAGAAGAGAAGAGAAGAGGAGAAGATATAAGTTTCTGACTTCAGGAAAGTTATGAGAAAGTCAAGTAAAAAAAGTCAAGTAGATCCATGGAAATCTAGAAAACAATTCAAGATAGTGCATAGTAAGCATAAAATGAGGAGTCAATAATCCTGTCATAAAATTAAACAGGTTAGGAGAAAGAACAGGAATGATTGAGGTGCAGATTGGCTGGCAAAAGCTTTATCAAGTTGATACTTATAAGCTGGAATTTGGAAGGGTAGAATTCAGATGAATGGAAACTCTGGGATTGGGCATGAAGAAAAGAGGGAGACAGGAAAGGAATGGAGAATTTAGAAACAGGACATAGACTGGTTAAAAGAAATTAAACCTGGGCCCACTTACGCTTTCAAGCTATAGTCATGTTCTTCTTAGACAGTTCCTACCCAGTGACTGAACCAGATAGTAACTGATGTCACACTCTTTTGGGGTGGCCAAAAGCGTGTGACCTCAGCTAAGCAAGGTGGTGATACAAAGGGCCTGGCGATTCTATCCAAGATAGGACTCCTTCATTGGACAATCTTTGCTCCTGCGCTTCCCACTGAACTGGTGTTGGGTAACCAACAGTTTCAATTTACTGGGACTCAGAGATTTTCCAGGATGTAGGACTTTCAGTGCTAAAACTGGGAAATTTTCAGGCAAGCTAAGATGGTTAGTCACCTTGACTGGTGTAGACCTTGTCAGGTCTGTATCAGAGTCTGACAGCTCCCTCTGCCCAATCCTGTTTCCTTCCCTTTTTCCTTTCACAGGTATTACTCCCCAATAAACTCTTTGTCCTCCTGACTTCATCCTAGTGTCAAGTCAAAGACACTTGATCTAAGAAAGGGACACATGTGGCACAGGAACCAGGAAGGACTAAATACTACAAGAGAAGATGAGGCTGAAAGTAGGAGGGCTGGGGAAAGATTACTTTGATAATTATAGGGATGCTCCTGTGTGTAATGTTTTCAGCAGACTATTCATTCTATATACTTTGAAAAAGAAAAAAATATATATGTAATTACTCAATGACTTAAGGTTCCCTACACTGCATTTGAATACTCAAAATGAAGGCTTTGTTAAAAAAAAAAAAAAAAGTGAACCTTCTTGTCCCTGTGTCCTTTAAACATGCTTTGTTATTAATTCTTATAATTTAAGAAGAAAAATGAAAGAAACTTTATCTTTCCTTAGAATTAATCTTAAAATCAAGAGAGAATGTGGGCAGAACATTACTGCTGGAGAAAGGGGAAGGCATCTTTCAGGGCCTGGACTAGAATAAGGTGAGTGAGGTACTTGGGGTGCAACATTAAAGTAGCCACTCACTGTCACGGTTGTGTACCAAGTGGGCACTTGCATGAACCTGAGAGTGAGCACCTCCTTAGATATTGCACCCAAGTGCCTCGTTTGCCTCACCCTAGTCCTGGCCCTAGTATCCATAGTAATATTGTGCAACTTACACAGAACATTTCCTCTTTCCTGCCCCAGGTACAAAGCCATCGTCCGGCCAATGGATATCCAGGCCTCTCATGCCCTGATGAAGATCTGCCTCAAAGCCGCATTGATCTGGATCATCTCCATGCTACTGGCCATTCCAGAAGCTGTGTTTTCTGATCTACATCCTTTCCATGAGGAAAGCACCAATCAGACCTTCATCAGCTGTGCCCCATACCCACACTCTAATGAGCTGCATCCCAAAATCCACTCCATGGCTTCCTTTCTGATCTTCTACATCATCCCACTGTCGATTATTTCTGTCTACTACTACTTCATTGCCAAAAATCTGATCCAGAGTGCTTACAATTTGCCTGTGGAAGGGAATATACATGTCAAGAAGCAGGTAGGTGCTTAGGATTGATTAATTTCCTACTTGGAGGTTTGATCCCTTGCATTTCTTTTGGACTCCACTGACAAGTACAGTATTGTCATGGTCATGTCACCTGATTCTGCCATTAGAGAAGATGGGTGATCAAGTTTCCAGATGGTAAATGGAAACTCCTAGCCACAAAAGCCCCAGGAATTCAGGTGCCCTTTATAATCTTGTTGTCTTATTAAAGACCTAAGCTAGGGAAGTGTTGAAACCCCGCAGGATTTGGAGTATGGGTTTCTTTTTGAGAAATATCTGAAAAAGTGTTGTTTTATCATTTTAAAAAAATAGAATATTGAGGCTCACAGGAATGTGACTTATTTAAATTCCGATCACATTGTTTGGATAGGAAGAAGATTTCTATGTGGGGGAAAAGCAGAGGGGGCAGGAAGATGAGGCTCATTAAATAAAAAGAAATAGTTTGATTAAGACAGGCTCACACTGATTTAGGTTCAAATCCAGGTTTTATGAATTATCTGAGCCTCAATTCCTTTATGCATGGCATAGGGTAATAACCTCTATATTGTAAGGCTGTTGGAGGATTGCAAAAGAGAGCATATGTACACCTTAGACTGCCCCGAATTCAGGATGCCCTCTATATATGTTAGACTCCCTTGCCCATACATGTAAACCCCTATAATTTCATCCTTGAGGTAAGAATTGTAGAAACCAGGGGCTCTCACTTTCTCCTCTTTGCCAGTTCTTGCCTCCCACTCCAAATGTAGACTATGTATGAATGATGGAGAAACGTAAAGATGCCCCATTCATTTCAATGTATAGCTGACTCAGTTGGAGGCTTCACCCTTTATAGTTTCTTTCTGGGGGAGGGGGAGGCCTTAATTGTAAGAGGAGGGTGAGTTCTTAGTGAAACTGTCTCTCTACTTGAAAGACCCCTCAATAGCGAACGTATATTGTATCCCAAATTCTTTAATGAGAAAGATGCTTCCCCTTGCAGTAGCAGAGGGAGTAGGGAGCCAAAGGAGATGCTCAGCCCATTTTACCTAAGACCCTTTCTGTATAGTATAGTCCAGAAATGTAATAATAATAATAATAATAATAATAATAATAATAATAATAATATAGCTAATTATCTTGGTTTGGCCATTGAGGAAGAACAAAGCTAATTGCTTCTTTGAGCATCAGAGGAGTTAGAAGGTTTTAACTGTGGAGAAAGACATGAAGTCATATGACTGATAAACTGTACCAATGCCGTCCTGAGAAGAAGCAGAGCATTTACTAGAATTTCAGTATGCAATCCATTCAAGCATACAATCAACTTTGGTTAAAAATCTGTTCTTAGTGGCACGGTCTAACTGTATTCTACTTCATGGATTTCTGCTTCCTGGCATTTCCATTTCTGTGTTTCTGACTTTTTTTTCTTTTTCTTTTTCTGTCTGTTTCTGTTGCTTTTCTCTCATTTATCTGATTCTCTCTTGTCCCCTTTCTCCTATTAAACTCTTTTTCTATGGCTTTATGAGCTTGTCTCTTTCCCTAATTCTTTTTCCCTGTCTTTTTTTTTCCCTCTGAATCTCTGTTTCTCTGAAATCCTCCCACACTGTTCCTTGGTCCCTCTGTCCCCTCTGTGTGTGACTCTCTCCTCAGATTGAATCCCGGAAGCGCCTTGCCAAGACAGTGCTAGTGTTTGTGGGCCTCTTTGCCTTCTGCTGGCTCCCCAACCATGTCATCTACCTGTACCGCTCCTACCACTACTCCAAGGTGGACACCTCCATGCTTCACTTTGTCACCAGTATCTGCGCCCGCCTCCTGGCCTTCACCAACTCCTGTGTCAACCCTTTTGCCCTCTACCTGCTGAGCAAGAGTTTTAGGAAGCAGTTCAACACCCAGCTCCTCTGTTGCCAGCCTGGCCTATTAACCCGGTCTCACAGCACTGGCAGAAGTACCACCTGCATGACCTCCCTCAAGAGTACCAACCCCTCTGCAGCCACCTTCAGTCTTATCAATGGAAACATCTGTCATGAGGGGTATGTCTAGACTGACCATTGACCCTGCCCGGCTGTGGCCCCTTGGTTTTGCTCTATGGCTGGTAAAGAACCCTCACATCTGTTGTTATCTCTGTACCCTCTAAAGACCCTTTGTAAGGCTGAGGAGTGATACAGGCAGGTTGGGGAGAGGCCTAAATGGATCTCTGTTATGTTTGAAAGGCCCATCAAGGCGTACCTTTTCCATTTTAATTTGTGAATACTTCTTCTGATATAGAGCAAACTACCTTTTTTAAGAAAAGATACCAAATAGAAAATTATTATTTTAAGCAGCAAACCCTGATATACAGGTGTGGCCAATTAAGTCATAGAAACTATATGAAGAACCAAATTTATATAGTAGAGAAATTATACATTGAATGTCCACTCCGTGGAAGACTTCACTTTGTCATTTCTTTAAGCAGGAGCTAGTGCTTTAAAACTATGATTTGAGTCATATTTCAGGAATATTTATAATCACAAAGCAAGAAAAAAAATTTTGAAACTAATATGAAAAGTTGGCCATATGAAAGAGTTCCATATATGAAGGACAGTCCCCAAATTGATAACACTAGAAACTGGTTCGAGACAAATCTAAGTGTTGGACATCACCGAGGACATAGGAGAAATACCTAAGGCAAAAACACAACCAAACACATAGACACATATGTAAAGATCCATGTATGACTGTGGAGTAATATCTCACATTCCGAATTCTAAATTGATGGAAGTTCTTTTTGTGGTTGCCCAATTATAATCAGTTCCACTATAGAAGAGAAATCCTTTTGGGGTAGGAGGAATTGATCATGCTATCAATTCACCAAACATTGTAAGTGCATAAACTATAGTGTTTATTTTTGGTATATAGGATTTTCAGTCAAATGTACTTACCTAGATTATATCGAAGCGGTAGCTTCATAGGAGAAAAAAGGATCATATCTGAGTGAAAGTAGAAACATGTTTACATTTAACAAGTGATTCACCTGTAGTCTGCGGGAAGAAATTAATACAAGTTCAATAATATTTATTTCTACCTGAATATGTACAACAAAGTTACAGAGGACTTCTCTTTAAGAACTGATTAAAAACAGCTACATTAGATATATTGTTTCTACTTAAGAGTATTCACAAAACAGCACATGTGCATAAAAATAGTGGCTTTAAGTATTTCTCTTTTTCTAAGTGAGTAAAATGATTTGACCATCTTACTCTAGAAACCCGAATCAAGTTTTTTTTGTTGTTTTTGTTTTGTTTTGTTTTGTTTTGTTGTTTTTATTCAAGGACAGGCCATTTTGACAGATTGCAAATTCTGCAAATGTGCCCTAATGTATATCCCTTGCATCCCAAGATCATTTTAGTTCTAGTTTTCTCCATCCAGGTGAGATAGAACAATCAGCTCTCTTTTGCACATGATACATATTAAAAGATTTTTGTCTCTTGATACAAGGAAGCCCTCACTGTCTGTGGATCTTTAGAAGTTAGGACCAAGGCAGTTGCAAAGATGTGTGTTTACAGTTATATTAGCTGGAGTAAAACTGCTTCACTTCTGTTTGCTGCATGAACTTTTATGCTGGACATGCCTGCTTTTCTGGTAGTCCACAATTACATTGAACAATTTCAAAATCAAGACAGGTAGTGTAGCTGAAAGAACCAAGATTTTTAGTTGACATTCCAATTTTGTCTCTAGCTAAATGACCTTAGCTATCAATATCCCTTCTCTAGACTCATTTTTTCATCCCTAGAATGAGAGGATAATGTTAAGTTCCCTTCTATGGCTAAAAGCCTCTGAGTCTCATCATTATTTCTAGTTCTGTGTCTAAAGCATTTATGGAACACACATGCTCACAATTTCCCCACTTCTGCTACCCTTGCAACAACTTCTCTTGGCAAATCCTTGAACTGCCACTCCACATTCATGTTCACGTTCATGAAATGAAAAGAGACTCACTGTTTTATAACTTTCAGGGACTCCTTGGAATGATTTGTATGAATGATGTCCCATTAGCTTATTATGTTTTAGAATTACAGCTGAATGAGACATAAGAAAACAAATTGCTCAATGTCCTCATTATACAAAGGGTACTCTTCCTATTCACCCTTCTATATCCATGTGCTTGCTATCTTGAACCACTGCTCTACAATTTTACCCTTGACTTTCTTCAAAACTTTTGAGTGTAAGTGACTTCATTCCTAGGTAGTTGTTAAGGAGGTATATGTAGCATTCTGGGCACCTAGCATAACTTGTTCAAGCATCTTTGATCTACCTGCTTCCAAAGACATTTTGGAAGTACGACTTATCTTAATGTCTCCCTTAGTTACTTACTCTCATGGCATGGATTGTGTCTGTTCTCCTCCCCAGCTTTTGGCCAAACAGTGAGGAGAATTAAGTCTATGTTTAGCTGTGTGTCTTTAGGCAATCTTGTAACCTCTTTGAGACTTAAAGGGTTGGAGGAGGCCTTTGCCAGCCAGTAACCTAAGACTGGTAAAACTATTGTATGAATCAAATGCTGGATTGACTCAAAGCTAATTGGGGTGGACTTAATCAGACTCTTCTCTAGGGAAGTCAAATTTTTATTTCACTTCAAGAACTTAAATTAACAGTGAGATAGACCCACACTCTCATGTAATATCACCTCTCTTCTAGGGTGGAGTGTGGCAGAGGCTTGGAACTAAGACATTTCACGCCTGGCTTCCAAAGATAATCACATTTAGCGCTTATGTCGTTGGCAAGGAAAAAAATCAATTTTTTTCTGTGGAAAACCATCTGTGTTTATTCAATTGACAGACACTACCTTTCAATCTATCTTAAATTGAGCTTCCCTAAGGCAGGCAGCTCAATAGTGATAGATTAAGCAATAAACAAAGCAGTCTTCCCACCAATGGCTGCTGCTGGCAAGGAAGGTGCAGCGGCTGGCAGGAGTGATGTTCCTCAGCAAGATGATCCTCCCAGCTTGGTGAAGACAAGGCTCCTCCCTGCTGTTGATTTGATGATTCCCCACAAATGGGGATGACTAAACCCTGTTGTTCTGGCTGTGCTCACTCCCCCACTGAACCTGGCCTTCTGCCTCATTAACAAGTCCTGGATTTCCCGCTTTGCCCTATAAACAATTTGGTGTTATCTTGAAGAATGGAGAACACGGAGGTAAATAAACAATTTAGAGGCTGTTCACATGAGCCAAGCTCAGCTTGTTATGAAAGTGCACATTGAACAAAAATAAATGAACTTGTCTATAGGGCACGGGCACACTACTTAAGTTTTTTGTTTATGCCAAAAGTAGCAGTCAGTTATTGGTTTCAAAGTCGATTCATGCACCAAATGGCTTCCGTAATAGAGATTAGCTTTGTTTGGGGACTACATGTTGAATGACATCCTCAATCTGTGGATTACAAAATGGCTAAGTCACCTTTCCCAGAAGTTAGATAGAGATGATCGCCCTAAGAACCTGACTATATGAGAATAGAAAGAATAGTATGCACTTGTCTTGTGATGAGTTGGGAGGGATGCAAACTTTCTTGTCATTTGGGCCCCTCACATCCATACCAGGAGTTAGCCACGGTAGCTTAGAATTAACCCTGGGTTCCTGGGAGGAATGGAACAGATTTTGCACATTTGTCTAATTTTTGGCTAAATGGATTAACAGCTGACAATGGAATTATTTACTCTCCTGGGACCAAGCTTTGTATGAGCTATTCAATGAAACCAAGACTTAAGAAGCTCTACTTTATTTTGTATCTGGATGGTCCTTCTTCTCAGCCCTCACCTGGATGTGTATTCCTCTGGGTATATTCCAGTTGAACATATCTAGAGCAATCAATATATAGCACACCAAGAACAGACTTTTTTCTCTTGTGAAACTTCATGTTAAAAATGCAGTTACTGAAATTTATCTAAATTTTAAAAAAGTTTATCAATCCCGGGTTAAAATATTACGTGTCCACAATTAATTCAGGAAATACTTTGCATTTAACTAGTGTTCATGGCCTATACAGCACTTTTATACTCATTGCCTCATGTAATCCAAGCCTGCCCTGCTGACCAAAGAGCTGCTTTACATCATTGACCATGGAAATTTGCAAATGACATTTACTAGTGACCATCTACTATTAGATTAAAAGGCCTATCAAACTATAAGGCTGAAACATGTGAAACTGCATTTGAACTACATTTGACCTACAAAAAGGTGATTTCATATGATTCAACTTAATCTGATTGCATTCATTCTCATGGCTCCTTCTGTGATAGTGAAGAACAGAACTAATCTTTGCTTTTCCCAGTTACAGGATAGTCTGTCATCCCCAAAGCAAGTCTGTTTAACTTGGCACAAAAGAGTGAACAGTGTCATTGCTGGTTGCCCCAAGAGAGGCATATTAGTTGGAACAGCCTTCTGCGTCACAATGAAGTAGAAGGCTAAGATAAGAAGGGTAGAGTCCGTGGGAGCAAAAACACAAGCTTCAAAACATATGGTATTTGTTTGAAACCGGAATGGAGTTCTGTGGCTCTAGAGATGCTGGAAGAAAGGGGCTCAGTTTCACCAAGCACCAATGACAAGCCAAATGCAATATTAAGGACATTGCTATTCATCCTCACAAGCACCTTGAAGAGTATTCAGAGGATGAAGCTGAGGCTCAGGGAGGTTACTTCATGATCTCAAGGTTACATGGCACAGTTGAATGGCAGAGCATTAATGTGGACCTTAAGCCCATTCCGTTACTCAGCATTGCTTCCCAAATCCAGCCCATGTGAGAAGTTAAGTTTACAATACCTAACAGTCCTGTTTCCTACTCTAGATTTTGTCATAAGGCTTGAATTAGTGATAAAATCAACGAATATATACAAAGGGCATCAAAGATGTTTCTAAGCACTCACTGAAGGCAGAGGCTGAAATGAGGCACGAAGTAGATGGACAAAGAAATTCCTTAGCTCAGTTGCCTCCAGAGACAGAATTTAGTGGCAACCAGAAGCCCTGAGAAAAAGTTCCCCCAGTTATGACTAACCCAGGAGAGGACCCAAGTGAGAACAGTCAATCCTTTGAATCAGGATTAGTTGGAGAAAAGAGATCAGGAAGAGGTGGAGACATTCACTCCCCTATTCACCCCTCCCCCCCCCAAATAGTAAGATATGACAGTGAATGATTTCCCAGAGCCTAGAGACCCAAGCTACCTGAATAGCTTCTAACAGAAAAATCTCTCCTGGTCTAAGGGACCAAGTCATGAGCTCAGGTTTGAGTGCCTAGCCCAAAGTGCCCCATGAAAAACCCAGACACCATCATCTCTCTGCCCTCTCTATATTCATGCTCGATAAGATTATTTTCCTTTTTATTTTTTAATTCCCAGAGCTATATAATGACATGGAAGGACACACATCATTTTATGGTCTTTTACAAGGATCATTTTAATAGACAGTAAAACTTCACACATTCAACACCTCATTAATTCCCATACAAGCTTGAAAATTTTGGTATCAATCAGGATTTCAGTGCTCAAGGTACATTATATAATCTGGGCATGTTGTGAATCCAAGTATTTTCATTACTTTGCTTCATTTTTAGATATTGATATTGACATATCAATATTGATAATGTACAACATTAAGAAGATAAAACTAATTTTCTGTAAAAAAAATTTTTTTTCTGTAACCTCACTTAACTGATTCAAGCATGACCTTTCTTGCACCCAAGTCAGCAGGGTTATAGGTAATAAAATTTGTTTAAATTATCAGTTCATTGAGTTGTAAAAATACATGGCATGAAGTTGTTTAATGTCATGTTCTGTTTTAAATATTAGACCCATATTTTGTAAATTATCATTGTACTTGTTACTATTAACTATAAATATTTATTGCGTTAAAAATGTGCTCTGTGTTAAATAACTCAGAACAAGTTCCAGGTGTGGTACTTAGTATAAATAATGTCATGGCTTGGCTTTGCCTAGACAACTTACACTAATGAATAATTTATAAGAAATTCACAATGTTAATATGAATGATTCAGATCCTTTTAAATGTGCAAACTTAACTCTGTGACCATCTAAAATTCTATCTGTGAAGTGTGCTCATAAATTGTATTCTTAGTTTTCAAGAAATGTTTCCAATGCTTCTATCACATTGTACATGGTTTGTCGACATTAAGTCAAATCCAGTGTAGTAAGCTGAATATTCAAGTCATAGTAAATGAGAAATGTGTTTTGTATTTTAATATAATAAAGCATAATTTATGAAATGGACAGATGCATGAATTCAATGTTCAATAAAGATATATCTGTTGCATAAATGTAGTCTGTGGTCACTTGCCCTACAGTTCCTTCGTTCTGAAACCATCTACATCAGAATCACCTTGGCTGCTTATTGCAAAATACAGATTTCCCAATTCCTTATTGACTTGGAGGAACATCTGGAGGGTGTGGCCTGAACACTTGCATTTTAAAACAAGCACCTCAGGTGATTCCTTAGGACACTAGTTTTGTTTAATTAAACTTTAAAAATATATATTTAACTTTTGAATAAGTAAGCCATTCTCATGGTTCAAAATTGAAAGCACAGAAAGGTATTCAGTGACAAGTTATCAATTCTGTCTTTTAGGTATCCTATATAATAAAGCAGTGATATGCACATTGACAGTCACACCCTCGCACAAGATGGCCGACCCCATGTGGTAACAAGATGGCCACCACAAGATGGCCAGCAGGGGAGGGCAGTTGGGGGTGACCAGGCCTGTAGGAGAGGGCAGTTGTGGGGGACCAGGCCTGCAGGAGAGGGCAGTTAGGGGTGATCAGGCCTGCAGAGGAGGGCAATTGGGGGCAACCAGGCCGGCAGGGGACGGCAGTTGGGGGAGACCAGGCTAGCAGGGAGGGCAGTTGGGGGTAATCGGGCTGGCAAGGGAGCAGTTAGGCATCAATCAGTCTGGCAGGGGAGTGGTTAGGGGGTGATCAGGCTGTCAGGTAGAAGTGGTTAGGGGCAATCAGGCAGGCAGGCAGGCGAGCAGTTGGGAGCCAGCAGTCCCGGATTGTGAAAAGAATGTCTGACTGCTGGCAGTTGGACATTCCCTGAGGGGTCCCAGATTGGAGAGGTACAGGCTGGGCTGAGGGACACCCCCCCCCTCCAGTGCATGAAATTCATGCACCAGGCCTCTAGTATATTAATATTTACCTTACTTGTCATTCTGAATAGAATTGTCAAACAATTTCCATTTATAGTACACAGAATCACTCACCAACAATGAAAATGCATTCTGTGCCAGCACTAATTTTCCAACTGGAAATGCATTCCTTTCTACAATGATGTGGGCTGGTGAGCATCTTGGGAAGGTTTATAAAGTGCAAGCATCTGAATAGAGGTCAGTTTCTGTAAGAGGCAGCTGTCCAATTTCAAACCCAAACTGCTTTCTCACCCTGACTAGCAGCACCGGCTAATGTTGACATAATTCACCATTATTTAAAAAGTATGTCTTCTCTAGACATGAATGAAACATGGCTTCCAGACCTATAATCATAGACAGGTGAGTCTTCTGAGGCCTTCTTAATGTATATCCATTACTGTAGATGGTCAAATTTCATCTAAGGTGTCTTGGTCTGTTGAGACTACTATAACAAAAATACCATCAACTGGGTAGTTTATAAACAAAAATATTTATTTCTCACATTTATGGATGCTGGGAAGTCCAAGATTAAGATACAGGCAGGCACTTCCTGGTTCAGAGATGACACCTCCTCATTGTGTCTCACAGAGTAGAAGGGGCAAGGAAACTTTGGGGGGCTGTTTTTATAAGGACATTAATTCCATTCATGAGGACCCCACCCTCATGAACTAATCATCTCCCAAAAGCCCCACCACCTAATATCATCACCTTGAGAGCTAGGATTTCAACATATGAATAAGGGAGGGGGCACAAACATTCAGTCCATGGCATAAGGGTTCATTTTAATTAGGGAATATGCTGGTAAATGACATGCAAAGCCCAGCCAGTGTGGCTCAGTGGTTTAGCATTGACCCAGAAACCATGGTTTGATTGCTGGTCGGGGCACATGCCCACATTGTGCAGTTGATCTCCAGTGGTGGGCATGCAGAAGGCAGTGGATCAATGATGTATCTTTCTCATCAATGTTCCTATCTCTCTCTCTCTCTAAAAATCAATAAAAACATATTTTTTAAAAGACATGCAGGCACAGAAGATGGTGGCATAGGTAAATGCCTGTACTCATCACCTCCCACAACCACATCAAAATTACAACTAAAATACAGAACAACCACCATCCAGAGCTGCTGGAAAGCTGGCTGAATGGAAGTCCTACAACTAGAGAAGTAAAGAAGAAAGCATGCAGAGACTGGTAGGAGATGTACCGCTTTTTTTAATTGGGAAGGAGATTGTCTTTGCAGAGCCCATCCAGAGGAGGAAGAGGTCCCAGTCCCACACCAGACCCCCAGCCCAGGGTCCCAGAGCTGAGAAAAGAAATTTCCATAACTATGGGCTGGAAAAATTAGTGTAGATTAGAGCTCAGTGAAACAGAGGCTGCTGGAGACCCAGCTGTTTCTCTTAAAAGGCCAGCACCACAAACTGAACCTACAAGGTCTTGCTTCCTCTAAGCTCCAGCACAAGGTCGAGGCTATTGGGGACACATTTGTCTGGCATCAGGGAAGAAACTTGGGAGCAGCTTTCTCCCAGACTGAGGTTCTCCCAGGGATCATTGTTCCTGTGCTGGAATTTCCCTGGTTGCAGAGCTGATTGGCAGTTATTTCTGTGCTCTGCCCTGGTGATTCCCTGAGACCCTGCCTCATCCAATTTGCAACCCTACCCAAGCTGCTTGCATTGGCTTTTACATATGAATGGCCTGTCCTTGAAAATCTCAAACAAGCTGCAACTGGGTCAGAGAACCCCAAAACTATCAATAAAAGGCTCAAGACCCAGCATCAGCACCAGCCTGCCTTGTTTCACAGTTGGGCCTCATCTGGGCACTTCCAAACCCAACACAAAGAGGAGGAATCTGCAGATATCTCTGTAGTTCCTGCTGGGTGGCTCCAGGCAGTGGCTGACTTTGCACCTCCCTGAAGACCTAAGAGTCAGTGTACCCAGTGGTCAGTGTCAGGCCATACCAGGTTACAACTCTATACATCAGCAGTTCTCAACCTGTGGGTCGCGACCCCTTTGGGAGTCAAACAACCCTTTCACAGGGGTCGTCTAAGACCATCAGAAAACACATATATAATTACATATTGTTTTTGTGATTAATCACTATGCTTTAATTATGTTCAATTTGTAACAATGAAAATACATCCTGCATATCAGATATTTACATGACGATTCATAACAGTAGCAAAATTACAGTTATGAAGTAGCAACAAAAATAATTTTATGCTTGGGGGTCACCACAATATAAGGAACTGTATTAAAGGGTCGCGGCATTAGGAAGGTTGAGAACCACTGCTATACATCCATAAGTGACACATTCAAGGGGCAGAATCAGTGAGCACCAAAGTCCCACTGAAGCAAGTCCTGCTCCATAAGGGTGTCTCCTGCATAGCAACTCGCCCACTGTAGTCACAGCTAGTTCTCACAGCCAATTGGCCTGAAGGTCCATTTCTCGCAGTGATACCAACAGCAATCAAGGCTCAACTACAACAAGACTGTGCTCACAGCCCACAAAGGGGTGTGCCTAGAGTTCCCAGCTCAGGTGACTGGGAAGGCTGAGCCACTGGGGCCTATAGGACACCTACTAAACAAGGCCACTCTACCAACTGAAGGAGACATAGCAGCTCTACCCAGTACATAGAAACAAACACAGGGAAGCAGCCAAAATGCATAGAAAAAAAATTAAAGAAATGGAAGAAAGCAAATTATTGGATATAGAGTTCAAAACATAGTTATAACGTTACTTAAGAATCTTCTAGAAACCTCCAAGGGACTTAGTGAGGAAATGAAGAAGAACCAAGAAGAAATGAAAAATGACATCACTGCTATAAAGAACACAATAGAAAGCATCAACAGTAGACTAGAAGAAGCAGAGGACTGCATCAGTGAGCTAGAAGACAAGGTAGGAAAAAATACCCAAGCAGAGCAGCTTCTAGAAAAAAAAAATTAAAAAGCAGGAGGAGAGCCTAAGAGAACTTTGGGACAACACGAAACAAAACAACATCTACATAATAGGGGTGCCAGAAGGAGAGGAAACTGAGCACGGAATAGAAAACCTGTTTGAAAAAATAATGACAGAAAACTTCCCGGATATAGGGAAGAAAAAACTCACACAAATCCAAGAGGCTCACAGAGTCCCAAACAAAATAAACCCCAAAAGACCGATGCAAAGGCACATTATAATTAAATTGGCAAACACCAATGACAAAGCAAGAATCTTAAAAGCAGCCAGAGAGAGACAGAAAGTTACCTACAAAGGATCCCCCATCAGACTAGCGACTGATTTCTCAACAGAAACACACCAGGCAAGAAGGGAATGGAATGAAATATACAAAGTCATGCAAAGGAAGGGTCTGAATCCAAGAATACTGTACCCAGCAAGGCTATCAATCAAAATGGAGGGTGAAATCAGGAGCTTCACAGACAAAAAAGGACTATGTGAGATTATTACCACCAAACCAGCAATGCAAGAAATGCTAAAGGGTCTGCTGTAAAAAAAAAAAAAATAGGAAATGGAGAAGAAACACAGGGGTAAAGAACAAAAATGGCGACAAACAAGTATCTATCAATAATAACTTTAAATGTAAATGGATTAAGTGCCCCAATCAAAAGACATAGGGTAACTGAGTGGATAAGAAAACATGGCCCATATATCTGCTGTCTACAGAAAACCCACCTCAGAAAAAAAGACCCACACAGACTGATGGTGAAGGGATGGGAAAAGGTTTTTCAGGCGAATGGAAATGAAAAAAAAGCTGGCGTAGCAATATTTATATCTGACAAATTAGATCTCAAAGTGAAGGACATAAAAAGAGATAAGGAAGGCCACTTCATAATACTAATGGGAGCAATCCAACAAGAAGAAATAACTCTGGTAAACATATACGCACCGAATATAGGAGCATCCAAATACATAAGAAAACTTCTAGAGGAGATTAAGGGAGATATTGACAGCAATACAGTCATAGTAGGGGACTTTAATACCCCACTATCACCATTGGAAAAATCCTCTAAACAAAAAATCAGCAAAGAAACATCAATCCTAAATGACTCACTAGATCAGATGGAATTAATTGACATCTTCAGAACATTTCACCCCAAAGCCACAGAATATACATTCTTCTCAAGTGAACATGGGTCATTTTCAAAGATAGACCATATATTGGGTCACAGGCAAAGTCTCTTCAAATTCAAGAAGATAGAAACCATATCAAGCATCTTCTCAGATCACAATGGCATAAAACTGGAAATCAACTACAATAAAAACAATCCAAAAAAATCAAACACATGGAGACTAAAAAGCATGCTATTAAACAATGATTGGGTTACCAGAGAGTTCAAAGAAGAAATAAAAAACATCATGGCAACAAACAACAATTAAAATACGACAATCCAAAATTTATGGGACACAGTGAAAGCAGTCTTGAGAGGGAAGTTCATACATCTACAAGCCTACTTCAAAAAAACAGAAACAATGATAATAAATTCCCTAACCCTACAACTCAAAGAGTTAGAAAGAGAGCAACAAGAAAAGCCCAGTGTAAGCAGAAGGAAATAAATAATAAAGATCAGAGTGGAGATAAACGACATAGAGACCAAAAAACAATACAAAAGATCAACAAAACCAAGAGCTGGTTCTTTGAAAGGATAAAAAAGATTGATGAGCCTCTAGCCAGGCTCACCAAGAAACAAAGAGAGAGGACCCAAATAAACAAAATCAGAAATGAAAGAGAAGAATTAACAACAGACCCCACAGAAATACAAAGGATTGTTAATAAATACTATGAACAACTCGGAAAAACCAAGATGGTGGCATAGGTAAACACCGGAGATTGCTGCCTCGCACAGCCACTTCAAAAATACAACTAAAAGACAGAACGGACATCACCCAGAACCACAGGAACGCTGGCTGAGTGGAAATTCCACAACTAGAAGGAAAGAGAAAAGCATACTGAGACTCAGAGGAGGTGCAGTGCAGAAGTGAAATACTAAGGTGCGGAGGTGCACGCGGAGTGGGCTGGCGGCTGAGGTCTCGGTTCTCTGTTTCAATCAGGGGGAGTCTCAGGCTCTGAGCTCCAGTTCCAGGTGAGTCTATAGGGACCCAGACTCAAACGGGAGAAGCGGGACTGTCTGGCATTGGTTGGAACTCGAGGGCAGCTTTCTCTCCGAGGTTTGCAGGGGTTGCTGGGACACTGAGAGGCAGAGCCTCTGGGGACGGGACTGCGAGCAGCCATAACTGCTCGCTCTGCCCGCCCTGTTGATCCCCTGGGACCTGCCCCCACCCAAGCCCTACACAGAGGCATTTGCGGGATAGCCTCAGGCAAAGACTAGATTAGCACCTCCCTAGAGGACAGAAGTTCTCCCACTGCAGACACAGCTGATTCTCTCAGCCAGTTGGCCTGGAGGTCAAATCCCTCCCAGTGTTACCACAATCAAGGCTTAGCTACAACAAGACTACGCACAAAAACCACAAGGGGGTGCACCAAGAGTGTCTACCTCAGGTAATTGGGACACTTAGCACAGAAAGCCACTCTATCAACACAGCGAAGCATAAAAAATGCTGAGACAAAGAAACAGGACACAAATGACAGAACTGGAGGAAAGGAGGCTGCTGGATATAGAATTCAAAACCACACTTTTGAGGTCTTTCAAGAGTCTTCTAGAGACTGCCAATAAACTTAATGAGATGTACAAGAAATCTAATGAGACCCTCGATGTTGTGATAAAGGACCAACTAGAAATTAAGCATACACGGACTGAAATAAAGAATATTATACAGAGACCCAATAGCAGACCAGAGGAGCGCAAGAATCAAGTCAAAGACTTGAAATATGAAGAAGCAAAAAACACCCAACCAGAAAAGCAAAATGAAAAAAGAATCCAAAAATACAAAGATAGTGTAAGGAGCCTCTGGGACAGCTTCAAGCGTATCAACATCCGAATTATCGGGGTGCCAGAAGATGAGAGAGAGCAAGATATTGAAAACCTATTTGAAGAAATAATGACAGGAAACTTCCCCTACCTGGTGAAAGAAATAGACTTACAAGTCCAGGAAGTGCAGAGAACCCCAAACAAAAGGAAACCAAAGAGGACCACATCAAGACACATCATAATTAAAATGCCAAGAGCAAAAGACAAAGAGAGAATCTTAAAAGCAGCAAGAGAAAGAAACTCAGTTACCTACAAGGGAATACCCATACGACTGTCAGCTGATTTCTCAACAGAAACTTTGCAGGCCAGAAGGGAATGGCAAGAAATATTCAAAGTGATGAATAGCAAGAACCTACAACCAAGATTACTCTACCCAGCAAAGCTATCATTTAGAATTCAAGGTCAGATAAAGAGCTTCACAGATAAGGAAAAGCTAAAGGAGTTCATCACCACCAAGCCAGTATTATATGAAATGCTGAAGGTATCCTTTAAGAAGAGGAAGAAGAAGAAAAAGGTAAAGATACAAATTATGAACAACAAATACGCATCTATCAACAAGTGAATCTAAGAATCAAGTGAATAAATAATCTGATGAACGGAATGAATTGGTGATTATAATAGAATCAGGGACATAGAAAGGGAATGGACTGACTATTCTTGGGGGAGGGGGGAGGGGTGTAGGAGATGCGGGAAGAGACTGGACAAAAATCGTGCACCTATGGATGAGGACAGTGGGTGGGGAGTGAGGGCGGAGGGTGGGGTGGGAACTGGGAGGAGGGGAGTTATGGGGGGAAAAAAGAGGAACAAATGTAATAATCTGAACAATCAAGATTTAATTAAAAAAATAAATAAAATTTACCCCTAAGGAAAAAAAAAAAAGGAAGAAAAAATAAAACAAAATCCAAGCAAGCATACCAGATATTCAGCCACCAGGAACACCTGGAGATTTTGTCCAGCAAGGAGCTGCCCAACAAAAGACAGAATGCCAAACTTCATGTTGCTGAGACGGCCCCCGTGAGGCTGAGACAGCCCCCGTGAGGCTGAGACAGCCCCCATGAGTCTGAGACAGCCCCCTTGAGGCTGGGATGGCCCCCGTGAGGCTGAGGCGGCCTCCGTGAGGCTAAGACGGCCCCGGTGAGACTGAGACGGCCCCAGTGAGGTTGAAACGGCCCCAGTGAGGTTGAAACAGCTCCTGTGAGGCTGGGACGTCCCTTGGGAAGCCGAGAAAAATACCACACGGTCTCACTCATTTATGGATAATAAGGACCATTATGGACTGATGAACAGGAATGGATACAGAGGCAGAGCAGCATTGAGCAGACTGTCAAACTACAGTGGGAAGCCTGGGGAGGGTTGGGGGGGGGTAGGAGATCAACCAAAGGACTTGTATGCATACATATAAGAATAACTAATGGACACAAGACACTGGGGGGTGGGGGAGGCCAGGGGAATGTCAAGGGGGGGAAGAGACATGATACTCCTTGTAATACTTTAAGAAATAAAACAAAATTAAATTTAAAAAAAGAAAGATAAATATCATATGATCTCACTCATTTGTGGAATATAATGAACAACATAAACTGATGAACAAAAATAGAGCCAGAGGGAAAATATATATATATATTAGAGGCCTGGTGCACAAAAATTTGTGCACTGGGGGTTGGGGGGCCCCTCAGCCTGGCCTGTGCCCTCTTGCAATCTGGGACCCCTCGGGGAATGACCACCTGCTGGCTTAGGCCCACTCCCCGGGGGATCAGGCCTATGCTGGCAGTCAGACATCCCTCTCGCAGCCCAGGAGCCCTTGAGGGATGTCCACTTGTCAGCAGGGAGCAGACCTAAGCTGCAGTCGGACATCCTTAGAGCTGCTGAGGAGGCGGGAGAGGCTCCTGCTACCACCGCTCAGCTGGCAGCCATCAGCTTGGCTTGTGGCTGAGCAGAGCTCCCCCTGTGGGAGCACACTGACCACCAGGAGGCAGCTCCTGCATTGAGCGTCTGCCCCCTGGTGGTCAGTGTGTGTCATGGTGACCAGTCATTCCCAGTCGTTCTGCTGTTAGGGTCAGTTTGCATATTACCCTTTTATTATATAGGATATATATATATGAATATAATAGAAGTAATCCCATTATTTGCAGATTTTAATATTTCCTACAACTTTTGTGATATCTTACTATGTTAGTACAGTTTTGGTAATATTAATATACTTAAAATCCTTTTATTCTGGAAATATTAATGTTTATTGCATGTACTATTATTATATATAAAATCATTTTTCTTGAACAATTGGTGTTTATTGCATGTAACATTCTCATATATATAATATCATTTTTCTTGAGATATTAATGTTTATTGCATATAACATTATCATATTTAAGATCTTTTTTCTTGAAATATTAAGGTTTATTGCATGTAACATTATTATATTTAAAATCGTTTTTCTAGAAATTAAAAAAGAAAAACTGGAAAAAAATTAAGAACATGGAGAGAATCTGGGAAGAATGTCTCAAAACTCTGCTTGGCCCTCTTTGAGGAATCTTGCAGAAGGCAGGAGGCACCAAGAGACCAACAAAGTTTGAACATAATCTTTAAAAATGGAAAAAGAGGTAGCTTCCAAGACCAACAGACCTGGACCTTGATAAACCCTTTGAAAAGATTACTACATGCATAACTTCTAAGCTTTTAGTAGAGGAAATGGTATCATTTCCTTCAATAATAGGATCACCAAACTGGAAGATCAGTGGCATGTTATTCTCTGGATTGAAACATGAACCTAATGAAGACTCTCATAGCCTTAAGTTCAAGAGGGAAAAATGTCATCCAGATGCTAACCTGCTTAAATGGTGTTCTGGAATGAACATTTTCTCCCAAACCCTAACCCCAGTGGAGCTGGATGGAGCCTTTTGGGAGGTGATTAGATTTAGATAATGAAGTCAGGAGTGTGGGGCCCTCATGATGAGATTAGTGCCCTTATGAGAAGGGGAAGAGACATCAGAGCTCCCTCTCTCCACCACGTAAGGACAGAGAAGGCTCTCACCAGAACCCAACCAGAGTGGCACCCTGATCTTGGACTTCTAGTCTCCAGAATTGTGAGAAAGCAAAATTTCTGTTTTAGAAAAAAAAAAAGAATGGGGGAAGGACCCAGCCAGAACAATGGGGTCTTATAGCGTCCTGCCCCTGCTGTCCACCAATGGATGTATGGAACAGTTGTGGCTCTATCTGGCTCACACTGACTTCATTCTGTAATCCCAGGGGGTGAGGGCATTCATCTGAGGGGTGTAGCCTCAGGTCCTCTGAGAGTGGAATCCCGGTACCAGTCAGGTGAAAAAGGTGATAAATTTTTAGGAAAGAATGAGGAAATTACCAATAATCAAACAGAGGAGGCGCCACAAAGTTCTGCCCCCTCCTCTTGATCTGGGAGGTCCAGGCACAGTTGTCAGGTTGAGGAGACCCCTCATTTCCACCTGTAGGGTTTCAGGGAGAGGAGAGCCTTGGTCTAGTGGGTGTGGGCCCCAATTCTTCAGAATGAGGAGAACCAGTGACATGAAGGAACTCCACCAGCAGAGAGGTTCACATATTCCCTATGCTCTGTGATTAACAGAGCACTCAGCTCACGGGCTCCTCATTTCTGCGTGGAGAGTCTTAGTAGTCGAGGGCCTGAGTAGAAAGAGACCAACCCAGTTATGCAGAGGGAGGAGTTTGAGCCCTAACTGGCTTTCAGGTGGGGACTCATAATACTAAAGAGAAGACCTCTTGGCTAAAGAGTAGGTGGCTCAGAGTTCGGCCCCTGCTATCAGGCGTGGGAGGCTGATGCAGGAGTAGTCCTGTCTTTTCCTTCTAGGGACTCAGAGAGGGTGTGAGATCGGTGAACTCCAGTCAGTAGAGAGAGGACTCCCAGGCTTGGATTGTTACCTTTGAGATTCCGTAGAACCGCCCCGCTGACAGCCCTTGAGATACCTAGCAACCTTAACCGGATGTGACTCGCTGACTTCCGCCTTCGCCGGATGTGACTTGCTGACTTCCGCCTTGACCGGATGTGGCTCGCTGACTTCCGCTTTTACCGGATGTGGCTCGCTGACTTCCGCCTTGGAAATTTCCCGAAGCTCAGGAACTTGCTCTGACAGACATAACATCCCTGGTTGGTGGAGAGTGGTATTCAAGGACTGGTTAGTATCAAGATAAGGACCCTGAATGTGAACTGAAGTGACCATCCTGCCCGTCACCAAGGGGCTCCACAAAACCCTGCCATACCGTTAGTAGTGGGAGGCCCCAGCACAATTATTGCGCTTCTGTGGGAACGGGATCATGGAAGGGAGGGCTTTAATCTAACTGGGGCGGCTCCAGTTCTTCTGAAGAAGGAAACCAGGACTCCAGGTGAGGAGACCCTGAGTGCTAAGGAGGGTCCCTCTCCTCCAAAAACAGGGGTGACCAAGACTGGGAGTAACAGGCAGGGATCGCCAAATGTAGTGTTCCCGTACCCTTCTCTAGTGACTAAAAGGAGTGACTTCCGGTTTGAGGCTGACGAACCCAGACGAATAGAAGGAGGAGTCCCACGCTTTGATACATGTCAGTGAGGTCCCAAACAGCCCCGCCACTGCTGCTAGAACTTGCAGACCCTATACAGCCTCGGCAGTTAGCCCTTGGAGGTCCTGTGCAGTCTTAGCCAGGATCTGACTTTCTCGCCCAGAAGGTGAGGATCTTGGTCTGTGGGGCACAAACTCCAGTCAGTTGACGGTAGACTTCTAGGACTAAAGTATAAAGGGGCAGACTCCGAATATGAGCTGACACATAACCACTGAGGGCTCCCCTCTTTCCAGCTCTGAGAAATCCCAGCAGAGCTGTGGGACTGACTTGTGCTTGTAAGTTTCCAGCCTGAGGTGCACTCTAACACCTCCATAAGGTCCTCAGGAGACAGGCTGGCCAGGAGAACAGGAGCCCTGTGGGGTCCTATAAAACAGTGACATAGAGGATACCTACAGAGGGGCATTCTTTCTTTTTAAAAAAAAAAAAACAACACACGTTTTTATTGATTTCAGAGAGGAAGGGAGAGGGAGAGAGATAGAAACATCAATGATGAGAGAATCATTGATTGGCTTCTTCCTGCATGCCCCCTACTGGGGATCAGCCCGCAACCAGGCATGTGCCCTTGACCAGAATCAACCAGGGACCCTTCAGTCCACAGGCCAAAGCTCTATCCACCAAGCCTAGCAAGCTAGGGCCATTCTTCTTCTTCTTTTTTTTTTAGTGGTCTTTTGATGTTTTTATACTTAATTTTCTGTAAATTATACGCATCACCTAGGTAATTCTCTGTTGCTCTTTTCAATTCTTGACTCCATCATTTTCCCAGTTTCCCCAAATGTCATCTTGAGTTCCCCTCTCCCCCTAATGATCTCAAAGTCCTACTCCCCAGGAGAAATGCCACTGCCACTCCTCTTTGCTGGTCAAAAATTGTCCCTTGCCTGAATTATAATGATAGTCACCTGATTCATTTCCCTAATTCTCTAATCTTTATAGAATGTCCTGCTCAAAATTTCTTCTGGTTTTCAAGTATCCTTAGAGCTTAGAGCAAAATCAAAATTCCTTAATATAATTTACAAAAAAACCCTTGTGATTGGCCCCCAGTGACCCCTCCAGCCTCATGTCTCTTCCTGCCTCACTCACTATGTTCCCACTAGCGAGAGCTTTCAGTTCCTTCCTTACCACACCTTTCCACAGGCTATTCCAGAGGGGCATTCTTAAAACCACTGTGGCATCTCCCTGTGGAAGGTACTCACACCCTCTTATCCTCCTCCTCCAGGTGATTGTGTGATGTAACTGCCTGTCACGCCCCTGCCTTCTGTCCCTAACCACAGCCATGCCTTGTGGTAAGAAAAGTAAGCTTCGTGCCCGTGAGAAACGCCACCGCCAGGCCCAAAGTGAAGACCAGGGTCACAGGATTGCTCACACCACCACCGCAGGGGAAGAAGAGTCTCCCTCGTCCCCCTCTCTTATGTTGGAGGATAGTCCCCCCAGCTCCCCTGCTGCAGGCACTCCCCAGCAGTCTCAGAGAGGCCTGGCCTCCAATTCTCCTGCTGCAACCATTTCCTGTGAGAGTTCTGGTGAAGGTTCCAAGAGCCAAAGGAAGGAAAAGCCAAGTTCCCCCCAGGCCCCGCCCTCCTCAGGGAGCTCTAGGGAAGATCTTCTGGACAGTAAAGTAAGCATGTTAGTGAAGGCTCTATTGTACAAGTATGAAATGAAAGAACCCATTACAAAAGAAGAAATGCTGAAGGTTATCAACAAGAGGTACAAGGCGCACTTTCCTGAAATCCTCCAGAGAGCCTCTGAGCGCATGGAGCTGACCTTTGGCCTTGACCTGAAAGAAGTTGACCCCAGTCGTCACTGTTATATCCTTGTCAGCCAACTGGATCTTCACAACGAAGAGAGTCGGAGTGATGGCAGCATGGCCCTTCCCAAGAATGGCCTCCTAATGCCTCTCCTGGGCATGATCTTCTTGAATGGCAATCATGCCACTGAAGAAGAGATATGGGAATTCCTGAATATGATAGGGGTCTATGCTGAGAGGAGGCACTTCATCTTTGGGGATCCCAGGAAGCTCATCACCATAGATTTGGTGCAGCAAAAGTTCCTGGAGTACCGTCAGGTGCCCCACAGTGATCCTCCACGCTACGAATTCCTGTGGGGCCCAAAAGCCTACGCTGAAACCAGCAAGATGAAAGTCTTAGAGTTTTGGGCTAAAATCAATAATACACTCCCCAGCAGCTTCCAGACCCAGTATGAGGAGGCTTTGAGAGATGAGGAAGAGAGAGCCCGAGTCAAAGCAGCAGCCAGGGCCCACTCCAGAGCCATGACCAGCAGCTCCTGCCAGCAGCACTAGTGACGTCTGAGGCAGAGTCTTCACCTTGAAGTTGAAAAGGGCTGTCAATATTCTGAGTAGTGGGGGCAAGGTGGAGCTCGAGAGAGCACAATGTATCTCTTCTTTGTGTTCTGTTTTCATAAGTAACTTACAGATTCGCCTTTCCTTGTTTTTCCATTGTGTTCCCTTTAAAAAGGCTTATTTAGGCTCATAATCTAAGATTAGAATAATATGGCTCATACATTTATTCCTGTTTGAGAGTAATAGTTTTGTATTTTGAAAAACCCTTGCATCTTGTATTGTGACCCAGTACCAGAATACAGAGCATTGGATAGGAATTTTCTTTAAAATGTGAAAGAACCCCACAGTTAAATAGTTGGGATAATGAGATAGTGAAAAATAAAAGTAAAAGGTGATTAATTCATTTTCCTCATTCTTTCTTTTGGTGAAATTAAAAGATATATATACCTGTACTGTTTAACTTATTCAAGAGTGTTGGAGAAATTAAATCATCATAAATTAGAAATCTTGTGCACTGTCTCTTTTGTTCCCCAAACATGAAATGTGTGCCTGCTCTTTGGAAGGTGTCATGCTAGTTCTGGGGATATGTGGACAAAGAAAACTTAGTCCCTGCCAATAGCATTATAGAGCCCAGGGGGGTCTGTCATGTACGGAGCATGATATGAGCCACACTCAGCCCTGAAGGGCAATAAGCAGAAGGGATAAGGAGGGAGGAGGTTCCAGACAAGAGCAGTCCAGCATAAATGCCCCAGTACAAGGCAGCTGGGAAGGTAGGAAACTGCCAGTCCTCCATGGGGGGAATTTTAAGTTTGGCTGCACCAGCGGTTAGATGAGGTTATTAAAATGGTGAGCAGGGCCAGGCTCTCAGATCTCTCAGATGGTGGGCCTGAGTCTAGAGACTATGCCTGTACTGGAACACTGCTCTTCACAGTTCCCCAGAGACGTGGTGAACCCAAGAGAAATCCTCACTCACCTGGGGCAAGATTGGAAGGACTCCTGTGCTCTGTTCCCATGCAGGTGGACACAGTGCACTAACTGTGTTTTGTGTACTTTGTGTCCAGAGTTTCTGAAAATAAGGGTGATATTCAGCAATCACTGGGTTGGCCCACTTTGTCCGGGCCTGGGAGTTGGGGGGTGGGGGGGGCACCTAGACCATTCCATTAAAAGGGAACCCAAGTATGGCACTCTTCTATGTGATATGGCAAACTCTAAGTGAGGTCTAGATCTTTGGTGGTGGTGGAATGAATGAAAATGGAGATGGGTTAAATGCAAGGGCAGCTATGGGGTAGGAAGGTCGTTGGTCCTTTGCATTCCTTTAGTAGCTTCACAGTGCATTTAACTGAGGAAGTCTACCTCATGCCCACATCAAATGACTGGTCATCATAGGGAAATATTCATTAGTTTTATTTACTAAGCAGCTGATTTGGGGTTATTTTTAGTCTTAGAATATTGCATAGTCTCTGACCCATCCTCAATTAGAAAAAAGAAAATTCCAGTCTGGTACATGATGTCAAAATAATTGTGGTAATAACTACCGTATTTTTTAAAAATTTCAAAAGGCGAAAGATTTATGCGATCTGAAGAGAAACCAGAGTATTTTTTTTTTAATTTCAATACCTGCCAGACACTGTGCTGTTCGCAACATGCATTCCATACACCCGCAAGTCCTAAAAGTCAGGACCTAGCAAATTTGCTTCACACATGAAGAACCTGAAGGTCATGGACTCTGCTAATGTGCCTGAGTTCACATGGCTGGTAAGTGGCAGAGCCAGTACTAAACCTGTGGTCTGTATTCACTTAGAGCCCACACTACCCCACTCCTCTCAGCCTAACACAGATACTGTATGTCATAATTCATATGTCCTTTTACTACTTGGGATGTTTCTCAGGCAATAAAAAGAGGGCTCTGCACTAACTACTTGTTTGGAATACACAGCCAGAACAATAAAAATAGCAAAATAAATGGGTAGTATAAAGAAAGAAAGAGAAAAATATTTGATGACAGTACTTGTCACCTACATATGCAATGTCAGATCATCTGAAAAGATAGAAACTCACAAAATCATGGGTCTCCACTTCTGCCCTGTAGAAAAATCAATCTATTAGAACCAAAGTTATGTACGAGGCTAAATCTGGTTGGTGACGAGAAGGAAGAGATCAGCTTTTTCTCTTGCCCTGAACTATAGTTTCCCCATCTGGCATCATTCCTGTAACACCGATTCTATCTGCTAGGTTTTTAGCAGGAAAACTTCTTGAGTTTGCAATAATATATACATTTCCCAGGAAGCCTTGAATGTAAGCAGCAGCCAAAAAGTGGATCCCTATGTAGGAGGACTGGTGAAATCAATACCCAAGAATATAGATGGTTTCAAGAGACTGACCCACAACTGCCCTCAGACCTGTAGGGCTCCAGGTAGGACTGATCATCCATTTGTTCTTCAGGGTTCTTAGGAACAGAACCTTGTTCTAAGAAGGTTGACTTCAGGTCAATAAAGGGAGGAGTGTGAGCCCCTGATAGACTTCAAAGGGAGTATCTGGAATGAGGGAAGAACCCAGCCAGAACAATGGGGTCCTATAGAGTCCTGCCCTGGTTGTCCACTCTTGCAGATTTGGAATAGTTGTGGATAGCCCTGTCTCACACTGACTTCCAAGTTGGTGGTCCCAGGAAGGTGAGGATCTTGATCTAAGGGGAGCAGCTGAGAGTGGCATCCCAAGATTGAGTTTGGCACTAAAATGCTCAGGTGTCAAGGTGAGAATGGTGAATGAATGAGAAAACCACTCACTCCAGAACATAGCAGGACCCACAAATCTCCACACATACCCTCACCCCCAATGGTAACTTGGGAAGCCCAGAGGAGAGTTGTCAGGTCGAGGAGCACCCTCATTTCCACCTGGAGCATCACAGGGAGAGGAGAGCTTTGGTCTAATTGGGGTGGCCCCAGTTCTGCAGAGGTGGAGACCCAGGAACTAACAGAAGTCAAGGTTAGGACTCTGACTGACATGAGGGGACCCCCACCAGCAGAGAGGCTTATACAAAGCCTCACGTGTTCTTACTCCTAGAATATCCAGGGCAGATCCCTCAGCTCAGGAGCCATTCATTTTTGCCTGGAGAGTCACAGGGACAGTGGGCCTTGTGTAAGGGGTGGCCAAGTCCCAAAGAGAGGGGAGTTTTGGCCATAATTGGTGTCCGAGTGAGGGCTCTGAGTACTGAAGAGATGACCTTTCCATTAAAAAATAAAGTGGCCCGAGCCAGTTTGGCTCAGTGGATAGAGCATTGGCCTGCAGACCAAAGGGTCCCGGGTTTGATTCTGGTCAAGGTCACGTACCTCAGTTGCAGGCTCCTCCTCAGCCTGGGCCCTGGTCGGGGCTCATGCAGGAGACAACCAATAGATGTGTTTCTCTCACATCCATGTTTCTCTCACATCGATGTTTCTCTCTGTCTTTCCCTCTCTCTTCCACTCTCTCTAAAAATCAATGGAAAAATATCCTCAGGTGAGGATTAAATAAATTAATTAATTAATTAAAAGTAAAGTAGTGATACATACTACAACATGGAAAAACCTTGAAAACATACTGAATGGAAGAAGCCAGACAGAAAATGCCACATATTTTAAGCTTCTGACTATATAAAATGTCTAGAATCCTAGCTAGAAACAGGATTTCTTTTTTCAAGTTTTAAAATTTTTCTGGAATTAGGTAATGATGATGATAAAGATAATGAATGAAAAACAATGTGAATATACCAATGATCAATTAATTGTACAGTTTAAAACAATTAATATGTTGACTTTCATGTTATTTGGATTTTATCTCAATTTAAAATATCTCTCTAAAAAAAATAGAGATGACCTTTCCCCAAATAGGAAGTCTGAGGCAGGGGTAGCCATCCTAGGGACTCTGGGAGGTGAGGTCCTTCGTGTGAAGCTGATGAACCCAGACGAGTAGAGGGAGGAGTCCCAGGCTTTGATCCATATCAATGGGGTCCCAAGCAGTCCATCCCCTGCTGTCAGCCCTAGGAGGCCCCTATAACCCTAAGAGGCCCCTACAGCCTTAGACACTCACCTTGACTTTCTCTTTGGGGAATCCAGAAGGTGGGAACTTGGTCTGAGGGCAAGCATTCAAAGAAAGTGGAGAGTGAAGTTCCAGGTCTGGTCAGGTGTCTAGATAGGGACACTTAATGTGGACTGAAGAGATCACTCTACCCATCACCAAGAGGACTGCCCAGTGCCACACCCTTTCTCAGCCCTGGGAGAGTGGACAGAGCTGTGACCTGACTTGTGCCCAGAAGGTCTCATGAAGGGGAGGGCCTTGGTCTAAGGGAGTGGTCCCAATTCTGCCAAGAGAGGAGACCTGGGTCCTAACTGGAGTCCAGGTGAAGAACCTGAGTGCTAACCAGGGGGCCTGTCTCCAAAAGTGGGAGGGGCGTCCAGAGCCCAACCCCTATTGTCAGTCCCAGGAACAAGCAAGGGTAGCCAGATGTGGTGCGCCCCAAACTCCCTCTCCATGAAGGCAGGGAGGTAAGGGTCTTGTTCGAAGACTAGTGAACTCACTTCAGTAGGGTAGTCCCAGTGGGCCCAGGACAGAGAGCGCCCCCTCTGAACTGTCAGCCCTGGGTGGCCTCAGCAAGAGTGGTGGAGTGAGGTGGCCCTTCTCTTTCTCTTAGGGTAGTGATGGCGAACCTTTTGAGCTCGGCGTGTCAGCATTTTGAAAAAACCTAACTTAACTCTGGTGCCGTGTCACATATAGAAATTTTTTGATATTTGCAACCATAGTAAAACAAATATTTATCTTTTTGATATTTATTTTATATATTTAAATGCCATTTAACAAAGAAAAATCAACCAAAAACATGAGTTCGTGTGTCACCTCTGACACGTGTGTCATAGGTTCGCCATCACTGTCTTAGGGGACCCCAAGAAGGAAAAGGACAGATTTTAGTTTTCAACCTCAGCACAGTGGAGGGGAGGGGCCCAGGCCCTGCCAACAGTTGATATGATGGTGCTGACTATAAACTGAGAGGCTGCCACTCCAGAAGAGAGGATCCCCACTGACCAGCCCCTGCTGTTACTGCAGACAGCCCCAAGCGGGGCTGCAGCCTAAGGCCCACTATAACTTCCTCCGTAGGGTGTTCAGGGGACAGGCTGATCTTGAGTGATCCTAGAGCACTGCCCTGGAGAAGGGGCTCATACCCTCTTGTCCTCCTCTAGGTCCTCACGTCATGTGCCCTCCTGCCACACTCCTGCCTGCAGTCCCTAACCACAGTCATCACATCTTGCAGTAAAAAGAGTAACCTCCACAACTGTGAAAAATGCCTCAAGGTGAGGACCAGGGTCAGGGTTGCTCAGGTCACTGCAGTCCTGTCCTCGTCCTCTCCTTCTTTCAGGCATATTCCCTATGAAGTCAAGTTACGTAGCACTCTCCAAGGGCCTCAGAGAGCACCATCACCTGCTTTCTGTATATGTCTCGTACACAGGAAGTTGCTAAGAGCAAAGATGAGGAAGAGACAAGTTCCTCCCAGGTTGATGTGAATATTTTTATGTCAATATGATAGAGTGCAATTCCCTTAAGACATCTTTTTGCAGCAAGGTAAAACAGACACATGATGACATTTCTTTCCATTTCCAATAAGATACTCATCATATCACTCTATAAATCAACCTGATATGCACAAAAGAAGTGGCAAAGAAAAGTGGCTTTGAATGGTATACCCTAATACTCAAGAATGGGCAAATGGAAACTGAGAAATGAGATTTGGAGAACAGGGGAAGAAGAGTTTGTTTCAAACAGAGATCTGAGAAGAACTTGTAGAAGGGCAAAGCTGTGACCATGAATTTAGAAGGGTGGGCAGCTCTGTGAGCTGGGTGTAGAGAAGGAGAGAGAAGGACCTCTAGGGCAGAAAAAGTCTCTCTCCACAATTTGGCCCTTTTATTCAATTTTCTGTGCACTTATTAGGGAGCCAAGCAGGTTGGCTTTGTGTATGGACAATAGACAGGTGAACAAGATATTGTTCCCCTCTTGTGTGGGCCAACAAGTTAGGAATAAAGTATCTTGGTATCTTTGGGCCTTTAGATTCTCCAAGGAATGAGAATCCTTAATCACAAGACTAGCAGGGAAAAACAGGAGTTTGACAAAATCAGGTTGGTCTTTCCATTCTGGGTTAAGGTTCATTTTGTTTCTTTTATAATAAACAGAGTCAGAAATTTCAGGACATCAATGCATTGAGATTATCCAGACGGATTTTTATATCACCTCTCCATTTTTTGCTCTGAAATCTATACTGCATACAAAAAAGCATATCAAATATGTATGTAGAGCTTGAAGAATAATTATGTGAAGACCTATGGACCCACACATCAATTAAGAAATATAACACTGCCGATACCTCAGTAACCCTCAGTAATCCTTTCCCCAAAGTATACCCCTTTCTACCTGCTATGGACTGAATGATTGTGTCCCCACAAAATTTATATGTTAAAGCCCTAATGTCATAGTATTTGGATGTTAGGTCTTTGGGGAGGTAATTACATCATAAGGGTATAGCCCCCATGATGGGATTAGTGACAGCTGGTCCTCTCTCTCCATCTTGTGAGGACATAGTGAGAAGACAGCCATCAATGAGCCAGGAAGGGAGGATTCACCAACAATGGAATCTGCAGGCACCTCCCAGCCTCTAGAACTATGAGAAATAAATACTTTTTGTTTAAGCCACCCAGTTTATGGCAATGTGTTATAGCAATTCAAGCCAAGACACAACCTCGGAAGTAACCACTATTCTGAATTTTGTGTTAATTGTTTTCTTACTTTTCTTTTTTCCAACTTGAAATGTCTTCCTAAACAATCTAATCCTTTGTCCAGTTTTGCCTGCTTTTAAATTTTACATAAATGGAACTACATTGTAGGTAATCATCTGTGACTTGCTTTCTCTGTTTTCTATTATGTTATTGACCCATGTGGTTCTAGTTTGTTCATTCTTGTTGTTGTGTAGCAATGAGAATTCCAATGTATAAATAAACCACAATAGATTTATCCAGTTTACTTTGGTTAATATTTGAGCTGTGTAATGCATTTATGAAAATTTTTGTACATATCTCCTGCTTCACCTGTGAAAGAGGTTTTCTAAGTGTCATATCTAGTAGTAAAATTGGGCATTGTACATGTTCAACTTTACTAGGTGATATCTAACTCTTTCCCAAGTGGTGGTACTAATCTTCATAACAGTGAGAGAATGTTGATCTATATCTTTCACCAACATTTGATACTTTTTCATTTTTTAATTTTTGTCCAATCCATTTGATGTGTAGTGATGTCTCATTGGGGTTGTAGTTTGCACTTCCCTGTTTACTAATGAGGTTGATGACTTTTCCATATGTTAAGTTGTTTTCAACAGGAGGGTCAATCTGGAATCTTTGTCCTATTTCTGGAAACCAAAGTCCAAAAGCAATATTGTTTTTGCATAATTACTTTGCAACTGGTTACTTTTCTATTGTAACACCTATTATGTAGTCAATGAACATAATTAGTAACCCTCAGCCTCAACTTATTTATTCCCCTGGAGAAGCCAAGACAAAGAAACAGAAAGAATCCATATGTATTTTAGTACTTAAGAAAAGATGGCATCCCTATGGAGTCCTTATTGTTTCTTTATTCTCTTTCCCAAATATTATTCATTAGTATTCAGATTGTTCCCACCATCACCTAAGGTCTCCACTTGTGATATTTCTCCTCCCCGAAACCCATGTCCAAGTGCGTCTGAATCACAATGCTCAGTGGATCTCAACCAAGGCTGATTTTGCCCCCCCCTTCCCCCCACACGGTACATTTGGCAATGTTTTGGTTGTCACAACTCAGAGTGGGGAGTGCTACTGGGATCTAGTGGGTAAAGGTCTTGGATGCTACCAAACAGTTCCACATAACAAGGAATTATTGGCCCCAAGTGTGCATAGTGCTGAAGTTAAGACATGCTGGGAACTGAACCTAGAGGGTTTTGACCATGAGAGGATGAATTCCTCAGAGGGTATAGGTGGCAGAAAATATGGGCTACAGTATGAACCAAATGCAATTCTATTGCTTCATGAGAAGAGAGTCTAATTGGTAGGTGCCTCTCTAATGTAGAAATAGCATCACTACAGCAAGCTGGCACCATCACTGGGCTAAGAGAAACCTTTCACGGAAATATTTAAGTAGTACATGTTTCATTCATTGCAATGCATATAAACTGTCATTGAGGAAATTCACACAGTGGAAATTAGTTAAGTATAAGGGAAAATGTCCCAATTTTCAGTCCTATTTGCTTCCCATAAAAGTGGAAAAGTCACTAATTCTATATTGAGTATTAAGGCAATTGGAGGTGAGCTGGGCACAGATGAAAGTAAAGACACACTGGATCCTGCATTTGTCTCATATTCCAGCCTCAATGCCATGAGAATCTTCAGGAGAAGCTGGCTTTGCCATGGCATTGCCCTGGCACTAGTCCCACAGAACTCTAAGGAGAGAGCCTGTCAGGAGTTGAATGAGCTTTGTGTCCAGGTACTGCCCTCTACTGACAAGGTGAGCCAGTGGGTCAGGGACAACCTGCTTGGAACTCCAGTAACTGAGTTGTAAATACCGCTGCTAAACAGAGCTGCTGCTTAACTTCTAAACTTTTAAATCTTTTTAGCTTGTGGCTAACCCCAACCTGGAAGCATACAGGGAGAGGAATTATGGGAAACACCACTCAAAGGCGCTGCAAACGCACTGCTTTCCAAAGAAAGAACAAATACTCAATGGATCAGAATTTCCCACCATGAAATTAGTGGAAATCAGTGAATGAGGAGCTGGCAGTAGCCTTCAGAATGTGAATGTTAGAGAATAGAATTCTAGAGGGTGGTAAATAAAAATAAAATGAGTCTTTCTCAGGAAAATTTTATCCAAGAGAATTTAAACTGTGAAACAGACCATGGGCATCATGTTTAAGGTGATAGCTAAAACTATGATTATAACAACAGTGGGTTTGGAAGCTAATTCCTTAGAGACTTTGACTGATTCTACCTTATAAGTGTGGAATTGTAAAACTTATTTGGAAAACCAAGTAAGCTGAAAATTGGAAGTTTAACAAATCAAAGGAAAAGGACAGATAATGCTTTCTATAAAACCAGGGAAGGTATTTGGTAAATTCAACATCTATTCATGATTTTAAATGAGCTGTTAATAAAATAAGAATTGATTAATTTGTTTCCTGATCATGATAGGATATAAACCAAAAAGTCAGTATTATGATTTATGAGAAAATGCTAGAAGTATCCCCATTAAAACAAGGACAAGACAAGGATAGTTCTATTACCATTCATATTTTTTAAATTTTAGCAAAAATAATTAAACTAGAGAAATAAATCAAAAGGCATAAAAATTGGGAGGGAGGAGGCAAGCTATTATTACTCATAGATAAAATGATATTTTTTCCTGGAAAACCCAACAGAACCAATGTCACCCCAATTAAAAGAAAAAAGAAAATCCAACAGAATGAACTAAAAAACTTAAAATAATAAGGAATTTTAATACACTTCTGTTTATAAAATCAATATACAGAAAATAATACCTCTCATACAAATAAACAACAAACAATCAGAAGATATACTGAAGATCATACTTCATGTCTTTTTGAGAAAAAGATTATTGATTTGTATTCTAGATAATGGGGAAACAGAAAACAAAATATTCAAATCAAAACAAAACAAAAAACCCTTGCCCCCATGGAACATACACCAACTAAAGGCCCAGTGCACGAACTTTGTACACTGGAGGGAAGTGGGGGGAATTGTCCTTCAGCCCAGCCTGCACCCTCTCCAATCTGGGACCCCTCGGGAGATGTCCAACTGCTGGCAGTCATACATCCCTCTCACAATCCAGGACTCCTGGCTCCCAACCGCTCACCTGCCTGCCTACCTGATTGCCACTAACTGCTTCTGCCTGCGAGCCTTATCACCCCCTAACCACTCCCCTGCCAGCCTGATCCATGCATAACTGCTCTCCTGCCAGCCCAATTGCCCCCAACTGCCCTCCCCTGCCAGCCTGGTCACCCCCAACAACCCTCCCCTGCCGGCTCAGCCACCCCCAACTGCCCTCCCCTGCCAGCCCGGTTGCCCCTAACTGCCCTCCCCTGCAGGCCTGCCCCCCCAACTGCCCTCCCCTGCCGGCCTGGTCCCCCCCAACTGCCCTCCCCTGCAGGACTTGTCCTGCCAACTGCCCTCCCCTGCCGGCCTGGTTTCCCCTAACAGCCCTCCCCTGCCGGCCCAGTTGCCCCCAACTGCCCTCTCCTGCCAGCCCAGTTGCCCCTAACTGCCCTCCCCTGCAGGCCTGCCGCCCCACCTGCCCTCCCCTAGTGGCCTGGTCCCCCAAAACTGCCCTCCCCTGCAGGCCTTGTCACCCCCAACTGTCCTCCCCTGCAAGCCTCGTCACCCCCAACTCCCTTCCCCTGTAGGCCTGGTTGCCCCCAACTGCCCTCCCTTGCAGGCCTGGTTCCCCCAAACTGCCATCCTCTGCAGGCCTTGTCCCCCCAACTGCCCTCCCCTGCAGGCCTTGTCCCCCCAACTGCCCTGAAGGCCCATTCTGTTTCCCAAGAGCCCGCCTCCGGACTTCCAGGGGTCCCTCTACAACTTTGCCACAAAGTTGACAGATCCTGACCCATTTTATTGGTTGACATTGCAAGATTCTGAAGAGTCTATTCACTTAAAAAACAAACACTGTCATGGTGTCAATTTGCAATTGACAAGTCAGGCTGGGAGAAATGATTTGCAAATCACATATGTGACAAAGGAATCATCTCCAGAATATATAAAGAACTCTATACAACTCAACCGCAAGCTCTTCCCATGGCCCAGCCTGAGGTCCAAGGGGGTGGGATGTGCTGCTCTGCAGTGGGAGGAACCGGCCAGGCACGGGGCCAAGTGGTTACCGGGAGGTGTGAAGACAGGCCGTCCCTAGGCTCCATCCCACACACACTGCCCACTCCTGCCACAAGGCTCTCACATGTCATGACTCGGAAACTAAGTTCCTGGAGCAAAGTCACCTGGGTTCTCAGGGGCTTAGCCTCCACAAGCCTCAGTTTCTTCCTTTGTATTTGGAGAAGAGCTGCTGTGAGATCGAGTGAGCTTATACATGTGCTAGGAGAGGAAGGGAGAGGGAGAGAGAGATAGAAACATCAATGAGAGAGAGTCATTGATCCGCTGCCCCCTGCATACCCCCTACTGGGGATGGAGCCCACAACCCAGGCATGTGCCCTGACCGGGTATTGAACCATGACCTCCTGGTTCATAGGTTGACATGCAACCACTGAGCCATGTCAGTCAGGTGAAGATGGAATATTTTAAATGGGGGACAATTCACACAAATTACATATTTTAAAGAGCGGACAGATACTGCACAGCTTAGTGCTATTTTGGCTTCATCCAGACCTGAGTTCCTCTTCGTGCAGTTCTAAAATGACAGATTAGGACAGGAGGCTGTAGCAACTGGCTGTGCACCTGTGTGAGCCACATCCCATGACTCATAGATGGTTATGTGCAGGGGATTGTCCTCAGCACTTGCATGAGCCACATTCCGAAGCCCATAGATGGTTACATGCAGGGTATTGTCCTCAGCACCTGCCTGACCCACTTCCCGTGGCTCATAGATGGTAATGTGCAGGGTATTTTCTCTGCACCTGTGTGAGCCACGTTCTGTGGCCCATATATGGTAACATACAGTGGGTCGTCTGAGCAATTGCTTGACCCATGACCCTCTTTTTTTTTTAAAGAAACAAAGTTATATGATCACATATTTTAAAAATATATTTTTATTTGTTTCAGATAGGAAGGGAGAGGGAGAGAGAGATAGAAACATCAATGATGAGAGAGAACTATTGGTTGGCTGCCTTCTGCACTCCCTAAACTGGGGATGGAGCTCACAACCCGGGCCTGTGCCCTGACCGGGAATCGAACCTCAACCTCCTGGTTCCTAGGTCCACGCTCAACCACTGAGCCACATATTTTTGAAACCTGCTTTTTAACCTAACATTGGGAACTTCCCTCCCCCACCAATTATTCTTCAGCATAAGGTTAAATTTCTGTGTAATAGTCCACTGTAAGGACACAATGGTTTACTGACTGTGTTCTCTACATGGGGTTATAGGATGATTTCACTTGTCCCGTAGTACCTCAGGCATGAAGTCCATTTGGTGTGTCCCTGTGCGCATCCTTGCACACATTCACACCTACTAGAATAAGTTCCTTATCACAGAAACTAAGCAGTGGTTCCTGCAGAACTTGACTCCCACATAAAATTTGGTCCTAAGTGTGGGCTGGGCGACCCCCGACCCCCATGTGCCTTTTGGCAGCCTCATTCCTCACAGCAGCCCCATCTGACACTCTCCCCCTTAGCCAGCCAGCTTCTCTCTGTCAGTAGTGACCTTCACCTTCCACTGCATCTTGCTCATGGGCGCCACGTTCATAATGTCCTTGTTGTATTGTAAATCAGCGAGATAGATAGGAGACGCCTTAATGAGCCAATTAATTAGGAGTCTATTCGTGCAGGCCCAGAGGGAGGTGTTTCCCAAATCTCTGAGCAAACACAAGGAGGAAGTTCTCTCTATTTATACCTTTTTGAGCTCTTTGTCTGCAAATTTCACAGAGAGCTCTGCATAGGTTATTGTTACAAACAGTTTGTGACCTTGAATACATAATGAACTAACACTTGGCATAAGAATATGGAAATTAATGTTAATATCAGTATTAGCCTGTTACATAAGATGGCTAACTTGCAAGGTCAGACACCTAAGTTTTTTATCTTTTTCTATTATTCAAACTAAAACAGTTATTTTACAGAATCAGGGACTATCTAAAAATAACAGAGTTGACCTACAGAATAAGAGACTGTCTAAGAATAACAGAGTAGTTCAAACAGCAGTTTCAAACAGCAGCTCTCCAAAGAAGAAATTCCTATGCTTCACCGTCACCCGAGGTACAGCGGGAAGGCCATTGCCTGCAGCTCAAGGGGTCTCCCTATCCTGCTGGCTATCACTGGGCTTTGATAGCAACCTCGCCCATGCGGGGCCGCTGCTGCTGACGCCTGCTCGGATGTGTTGTCATTGCTGTTTGTTTGTTTATTTGAATCCTCACTTGAGGTATTTTTCCATTGATTTTTTAGAGAAAGAGGAAGAGAGGGAAAGACAGAGAGAAACATCGAAGTGAGAGAAACACAGTGATTGCTTGCAGCCTGCATGAGCCCCAACCAGGGCCCGGGTTGGGGTGGAGCTTACAACCAAGTACATGCCCTTCACCGGAATCGAACCAAGGACACTTAGGTCCCCAGGCCGACGCTCATGCACTGAGCCATGCTGGCCGGTGTCATTGATGTTTGCATGGTCATTTCCTGTGGGTGGTGTGTGAGCTACCATTTCTGGGGGAAGGGAGAGGAAGTGGTTAGGACACCTGGCTGCTGTCAAACAGACCTTGAGGACTCAATGGTCCGCACTGAGCGCAGCCCACCCAGGAAGCGGGTAGGGAGGGTGCCTGATGAGGAACAGAGAAAGCCTGGTGGTCAGTGAGGATTGGATGCTGCCATGGGTTCCACACCCGGCAACAGAACCCTGCTGGTCAGGACAATGGGGGTGGAATGTGGCCGTGGACTGGAGGCTGAGGAGAGGGCTTGGAGTCGTGTGCCAGGCCCTCGTGTGGCTGAGGCCCGTGTGGCCTGGGCCCATGGTGTGGCTGGTCCCGCAGAGCCAGGAGCCGGACGGAGGACCCCCAGAGGAACCGCGTGTGCGTTGGCAATGCTGCCTGACCTGCTAGTCGCCCTTCCCAGACACCCACTCCCTCGGAGACACATCCCTGGTCAGTGGGGTCCAGCCTGTTGGTTTTATTTCGTGGGGGTTAAGTGGGAATAACTCAACAATTATCATGTCACTGTGAGGGTTGCCGAATGAGGAACACACAGGGCCAAAAGTGGTGAGGGATCATGAATGTGTTGGGTCACCTGGAGACCACATGGGCTGAGCCCCAAATGGCACCAGCCCTAGCGACAGGCAGTCAGAGGGTTAAAGGACTCTAGGCTTTAAAGGGTCCATGTCCTGGGACAGTCCAGAGGAGAAAGATAATGGTCTTACCAGTGGGATGAGGTCTTACCAGTGGGATGTGGTCTTACCGGTGGGATGGGGTCTTACCGGTGGGATGGGGTCTTACCAGTGGGGTGTGGCCTTACCAGTGGGATGTGGCCTTACCGGTGGGATGTGGCCTTACCAGTGGGATGTGGTCTTACCATTGGGATGTGGTCTAACCAGTGGGATGTGGTCTTACCAGTGGGATGGGCCTTACCAGAGGGATGTGGCCTTACCAGTGGGATGTGGTCTAACCAGTGGGATGTGGTCTTACCAGTGGGATGTGGCCTTACCAGTGGGATGTGGTCTTACCAGTGGGATGTGGCCTTACCAGTGGGATGTGGCCTTACCAGTGGGATGTGGCCTTACCGGTGGGATGTGGCCTTACCGGTGGGATGTGGTCTTACCACTGGGATGTGGTCTAACCAGTGGGATGTGGTCTTACCAGTGGGATGGGCCTTACCAGAGGGATGTGGCCTTACCAGTGGGATGTGGTCTTACCAGTGGGATGTGGTCTAACCAGTGGGATGTGGTCTTACCAGTGGGATGTGGCCTTACCAGTGGGATGTGGCCTTACCAGTGGGATGTGGTCTAACCAGTGGGATGTGGTCTTACCAGTGGGATGTGGTCTTACCAGTGGGATGTGGTCTTACCAGTGGGATGGGGCCTTACCAGAGGGATGTGGGCTTACCAGTGGGATGTGGTCTTACCAGTGGGATGTGGTCTAACCAGTGGGATGTGGCCTTACCAGTGGGATGGGGTCTTACCAGTGGGATGGGGCCTTACCAGTGGGATGTGGTCTTACCAGTGGGATGGGGCCTTACCAGAGGGATGTGGGCTTACCAGTGGGATGTGGTCTTACCAGTGGGATGTGGTCTAACCAGTGGGATGTGGCCTTACCAGTGGGATGTGGTCTAAGCGGCGGGGGGGGGGGGGGGGGGAGGGGGAGGCCTGTTGTGAAGTAGCCTAAAGGGCAGATCCCAGGGGAGGGGTATCAAGCAATGATTTGATGAGACCTACCAGTCACCTTTTTTAAACATATAGTGCAGTGTCACTAGGGACCTTCACAATGTTGTGCTACCATCACCACCATCATCTCCAGAACTTTTTCAACTCCCCAAAGGGAAACTCTGTGCCATTGAACACTACTACCCTTCTGCTCCCCAGCCCCTGGCTCCCACAGTGGCTTTCTGTCGCTGAGTGTGGCTGCTCTAGGGACCACATAGAGCTGAAAAGTTGCATGTTTGTCTTTGTGTTGCTGGCTCGTTTCACTCAGTAGAATGTCTTTTCTTTTATTTTAATTAAATATTTATTGTTCAGATTATTACATTTGTTCCTCTTTTTCCCCCCATAGCTCCCCTCCACCCGGTTCCCCTCTCCACCCTCGGCCCTCACCCCCCCCCCCCCAACGTCCTCATTCATAGGTGCACGATTTTTGTCCAGTTTCTTCCCGCATTCCCCACACCCCTTTCACGCCAAGAATAGTCAGTCCACTCCCTTTCTATGCCCCTGATTCTATTATAATCACCAGTTTATTCTGTTCATCAGATTATTTATTCACTTGATTTTTAGATTCACTTGTTGATAGATGTGTATTTGTTGTTCATAACTTGTATCTTTACCTTTTTCTTCTTCTTCCTCTTCTTAAAGGATACCTTTCAGCATTTCATATAATACTGGCTTGGTGGTGATGAACTCCTTTAGCTTTTCCTTATCTGTGAAGCTCTTTATCTGACCTTGAATTCTAAATGATAGCTTTTCTGGGTAGAGTAATCTTGGTTGTAGGTTCTTGCTATTCATCACTTTGAATATTTCTTGCCATTCCCTTCTGGCCTGCAAAGTTTCTGTTGAGAAATCAGCTGACAGTCATATGGGTATTCCCTTGTAGGTAACTGAGTTTCTTTCTCTTGCTGCTTTTAAGATTCTCTCTTTGTCTTTTGCCCTTGGCATTTTAATTATGATGTGTCTTGGTGTGGTCCTCTTTGGATTCCTTTTGTTTGGGGTTCTCTGTGCTTCCTGGACTTGTAAGTCTATTTCTTTCACCAGGTAGGGGAAGTTTTCTGTCATTATTTCTTCAAATAGGTTTTCAATATCTTGCTCTCTCTCTTCTTCGGGCACCCCTATAATTTGGATGGTGGTACGCTTGAAGCTGTCCCAGAGACTCCTTACACTATCTTCGTATTTTTGGATTCTTTTTTCATTTTGCTTTTCCGGTTGGGTGTTTTTTGCTTCGTATTTCAAATCTTTGACTTGATTCTTGCGATCCTCTAGTCTGCTGTTGGGAGTCTGTATAAAATTCTTTATTTCAGTCAGTGTATGCTTAATTTCTAGTTGGTCCTTTTTCATAACCTCGAGGGTCTCACTAGATTTTTTGAGGGTCTCACTACATTTATCTGCGGTCTCACCAGACTTTTTGAGGGCCTTACTAAATTTACCTGCGGTTTCTAGAAAGTTCTTGAAAAACCTTAAAAGGGTGGTTTTGAACTCTATATCCAGTAGTTTTCTTTCCTCCATTTCTGTCATTTGTGTCCTGTTTCTTTGTCTCTGCATTTTTTATGCTTCCCTGTGTTGATAGAGTGGCTTTCTGTGCTAGGTGTCCTATAGGGCCCAGTGGCTCAGCCTACCCGATTACCTGAGGTGGACACTCTTGGTGCACCCCTTGTGGGCTTTGTGCACAGTCTTGTTGTAGTTAAGCCTTGATTGTTGTAGGTATCACTGGGAGGAATTGACCTCCAGGCCAATTGGCTGTGAGGATCAGCTGTGTCTGCAGTGGGAGAACTTCTATGCTGGAAAAACCCCTCTGGGGCAAGACTTGCTTCAGTGGGGCTTTGGTGCTCACTGAGTCTGCCCCCTGAGTGTGTCCTTTATGGATCCGAGGAGCTGAAATCTGGATGGTCCCACTCTGACCACTGGGCACACTGGCTCCTGGATCTCAAGGAGGTGCTAATCTAGCCACTGCCTGAGGCTACCCAGCAGGAGCTCAGCTGTGAAGCAGTGCAAGTTGCCGTGGGGCCTTGGGGCAGCTGCAAGTTTGTTAGGTAATTATCAGATTGCAAAGGGTCAGGCCTTTCATATGCAAAAGCCAGCGCACAGCTTGGGTGGGGCGAGGGTCCCAAGGGATCAACAGGGCAGAGCAAGCAGCTATGGCTGCCCTCAGACGCCCCGGCAATCACTGCAAGCACCTCTGAGAGAAAGCGGCCCTCAAATTCCGACCCATGCCAGACAGTCCAGTTTCTCCCGTATGAGCCTGGGTCCCCAGAGACTAGCCCAGAACTGGATCTCAGAGCTTGAGACTCCCTACCGATTAAAAAAGACAACTGTGTCCTCAGCCGCCAGCCATCTCCGAGTGAACCTCCATACCTCTGTACTTTACTTCTGCACCGCAGCTCCTCTGAGTCTCGGTATGCTTTTCTCTTTCCTTCTAGTTGTAGAATTTCCACTCAGCCAGCCTTCCTGTGGTTCTGGATGATGTCCATTCCATCTTTTAGTTTTATTCTTGAAGTGGTTGCACTAAGCAACAATCTCCAGTGTTTACCTATGGCGCCATCTTGGTTTTCTTGGTTCAGTAGAATGTCTTCAAGGCTGGATGATATCCCATGGTATGGGTGGCCCACATGCTGTCTGTGCACTCACCCACAATAAACATTGGGATGTTTCCACCACTTGGCTGTTGTGAATAACGCTGCTATGAACATGGGGGTGCAACCCTCTGCTTGTGCCCTTGCTTTCCCTTCTTCGGGGTATCAATCCAGGAGTGGCATTGCTGACTCTTGGGAGCAGGCAAAAATATATATTTTTATTGATTTCAGAGAGGAAGGGGGAGGGAGAGAGAGAGAGAAACCTCAATGATGAGTTAGAATCATGGATCTGTTGCCTCCTGCACGACCCACACTGGAGATCAACCCCACAACCTGGGCATGTGCCCTGACCAGGAATCGAACCCTGACCTCCTGAATCATAGGTGGACACTCAACCACGCCAGCTGGCCTGTAGCCAATCTTAATTGTGTCTTTCACAAATGTCCAGAAGTGGAACTGCCTGAAAAAAGTTTGTACATTTTTTGATTGACTTTAGAGACAGAGAGAGAGGGTGAGAGAGAAACATGGATTTGCTGTTCCACTGACTGATGCATTCATTGGTTGATTCTTGTATGTGCCCTGAGCAGGGATTGAGGCCGCAACCTTGGCCTATTGGGAAGACGCTCTAACCACTTAGGGAACCCTGCCAAGGTGAAAGTCTGAATATTTGAAGCTTTCAGTAAATATTGCCCACGGACCCTTCGCCAGCAGAGCATGGGAGTCAAGTGTCTCCATTCTGGAATATGGCATCTCCTCCAATATAGCACTGCTCACCCCCGGGGGGCAGTTCCAGGCCGTGGGTCCCACCTCATGATGCCCTCTATTAGTTTGCAGATCCCCTGGAAACATAGCCATGGCCATGTTTGAAAATGCCAACTGCCAGGCAGCGAGTTTCGCCTTCAACACTCTGGGATGGATGTTCTCCATGATTTGCATGGGCCTGGCCGAGTGGCGAGTGTGGTACATGGAGAGCAGCTCCGCTCCCTCCCAGGGGCTGGCCTGCATTGGGATGTGGAAGGTCTGCACTTACCAGCCCAACAGCCTCCACAGCAGAAAAATAGAGTGTCACCGCTACAGCTACAGTGACACCTACCTGCCGCTCGATATCCGCATCGCGCAGAACCTGCTGCTGGCCGCCAGCCTCCTCGGGCTCCTGGGAAAAGTGCTCATGGTAACGGGCCTGCGGAGACTGTACGCGGGACACCGTCAGAAGGACACCACCTGCAATCTGTTCTTCGCTGCAGGAGTCCTGAGCATCATAGCGGGCGCATTTATCCTCATTGCTGTGATGTGGAACCACCAGTCCGTGATGAATGAAGAGGGCATACGCTTCCCACCATCCTTCCACATCCCCTTCAGGCCGGACCGGCAGGAGACGGGCACCACCGTGCCCGTGGCGGCTCTGGCTGCCTTCTTCATGATGTTGAGTGGGCTGTTGACCATCTCTTTCCAGCTGCCCTCCGACAGCCAAGTGTACCCCGAAGTCTCAAAAGTGTGAAATTCCCGGTTGCATAGTGTTGCAAATCCATGAGAGCAGTTTATGGGGTGCAGTGTTATCAGGATGCTCTATGAAATCGTTCCAAGGCAAAGGTCATTCTGAGCAGAAAGTGGCCATTGGCTTCTATGCCCAAATTGGGCCCATTGATTGGTTAAGGAACTTTCATTAAAAAAATTTCCAAAAAAAACCACTGTCTACCTGTCTTACTGAATCTGGATTTTCATTATTATTGGGTAAATAATCAATGCTAGACACCTACTGTGTGGAAATGAGAGTTGCTGGGACTCTCCCAGCTCCCTCTCAAATGCCCACTAAAAACAACCGGCCTGACCTTCCACGGCGTGGCCCTAACACCTCTCCGCCACAGGCAAGTCCCCACATGTGTAAAAGCAAAACAGCGGAAGGAATCCCCCTTCCACTACCAGACTCAACAGTTACAGCGATGTTGCCATATTCGCTTTCTCTCTCCTTCCTTCCCTTCTTTTCATCTATTTTCATTCTCCAAAGAACTTAAATGCAAACCCCAGACTTCACGTTCCTTCATTCCTTTGCACTTCAAAATTATTCTCTTAAAAAAAGGACATTTCCTTGCATAACCATAGTATACCTTTAAAGTTAACAACTATTTCTTATGAACATCAAATACTTACCAGAATTTTAAAATGCTTTTATTTATTTCTTAATTTTTGCATAAGATGTTCACTCTGCCTCTTAAATCTTAATTATTTTTAAGAGAGGGGAGCATTATTTTTTAAAAAAATATTTTTATTGATTTCAGAGCAGAAGGGAGAGGGAGAGATAGAAACATTAATGATGAGAGACAATCATTGATTGGCTTCCTCTTACGCATCCCCACTGGGATCAAGTAACCCAATCAGGAATCACACCGTGACCGCCTGGTTCCTAGGTCCACACTCAACCACTGAGCCACACCAGCTAGGCTGAAATGAGCTTCTTCTCAAAGAGTATTTAAGTCTCTGAGTCCTCAGTGCTTGAAAATATCCCCCCACCCCCCGGGCATAAGTCTATCAGAGATTTAAATCTGTGTTCCAAAGACATTGCCTGTGACCCGAGAATGTTCAATGGAACCTTTGCCCCTGGGCTCTGACTCCGATCTGTGGGCCATGGGTTCTTCCCTCTTCCCTCTGAGGGAGCGAGTGTACAGTGGTGGAAGCCTTCTGTAGGAAATGCCCCTTCGCTGCCTGCCATGATGTGCACACCGTCCTTAGAACTGGGAGGAAGTCACAGCCTCTGCACTGAGTTAGAGACCCTGGCTCCCTTCCCAGGGTTTGAAAGGGGCCTCTGCCTCCCCTGGGACACTCAGGGCTGGGCTTGGGCCGAGTCTTACCCATTCTCCATGCAGGTCTGGGATGGCTGGGAAATGGCTGCTAGGGAAACAGCTGTAGTTGGTCTCATTTTTTACAAAAATATATTGTCATTGATTTTACCAAGAGGAAGGGAGAAGGATAAAGAGTTAGAAACATCTATGAGAGAGAAACACTGATCAGTTGCCTCCTGCACGCTCCCTACTGGGGATCAGCCTGCAACCAAGGTACACGCCCCTGACCAGAATCAACCCCGGGACCCTTCACTCTGGGGGGCAACGCTCTATCCACTGAGCCCGGTTTGAAAGAGGATGTGTGTTATTTAAGTGAGCCAACCCTCTGGTTATTTGGAAAAAGAGCTCTTGGCAGACATGCTTCTGATGAGGACCCGTTATGGAACCTCATACCCTGTGGAGGGCGGCGCGCCTGCCTCCTGCTGGTCACGTGGGGGAATGACAGAACCGCTGGGGCTGAGGAAAGCGGTCTCTCGACCTCTCCTCGCCTTCAGTGTCAACAGAGAGCAAGCGGACAGGTCATGAGGTTCAGACACAGAAGGTGAGGCGGCCACCAGCGGGGTCTGCTCTGGGACAGCGGGGAAAGGAGTTCCAAGCCCCTGTCAAGGGCTCGTTGGCAATGACTGTTTAAGGGACGCACTTTATTATTTTTCACAGGAATAAGGCAAGAGAACGTGTCCTGCGCATTTCCCACGGGTGCAGCACCGCGAGGGCGCCTGAGGGGGGTGGCATTTCTCTCCTCCTTCTCCTCCCTGGGAATCCTGCAAGGTGCCCAGGAGCCAGAGGCTGCCCTGAGGCCTTTGGCTTGGTGCCAGCGTAGGGCAGTGCCAGGCCCTTTGCTGGGGGCACCAGGCAGGGAGGAGTCCCTGGTGACAGCACTGGCCCAGGGAGGCCGAGCAGAGCCAGCGCCTGGGTCACAGTGTGAGCTCCGGGGCACCAGCAGAGGTGGTCACAGCGCCAGCCCCGCCCCACGAGCTGTGTTTCCCGCTTAGGAGTGGCTTGGCCCTTTCTCTTTCTCTTTCTCCCTGCTTGCCATCTGCCGCCGGCCCTTCCTTCTCCTCCCTGCCCACCATCATCCCCGGGTCATGTGTCCCATGGAGACAGTAAATGTGCAACTGGAGGTGAAACAGAACAGAGGCATCCCTCAGGACCCAGGTCAGCTTCACCCCACCATCCTGGGCCAAGGACCGTTCAGGGAGGCCGCCCCGTGGCCTGGCCTTGGCTCCCATCACGACACACTTTCTCCCCATCACCGTGGCCCTTCCCCCAGGCTTTCTACTTAAGACTCTGATTAATTACAGTTACTAACTGGCCTAAGACCTCAAAAAGGACATTTCTACTGCAGAAAGACTTCAAGTCTTTTTTTTAAATATATTTCTACTAGAGGCCCACTGCACGAAATTCATGCACAAGGGCGAGGGTGGGTCCCTCATCTCGACCTGCACCCTCTCCAATGCGGGAGCCCTCAGGGGATGTCCTACTGATGGCTTAGGCCCGCTCCATGTGGTTCTCTGCTGTCTGCAGGGCCTGTTTGCCCACTCCCGGGTTGCCTCAGCAGTCGGCCAAGCAGGCCCTGCTGTGGGCAATCTGAGGGACCGTTTGTCCGCTCCCAATTTGCCACAGTAACGTACAAGCAGGCCCGGCTCTCAGCAGCCGCCCCCGGGACATTAGGACTCCAGCGATGCTGAGAGGACTGGGTGCCTCCATCTTGTGGCTCTGGGCGTCACCAACTTTGTGTTGGAGTGATGGTGAATTTGCATATTACTCTTGTATTAGGATTGTTTTCAGAGAGAAAGGGAGAGAAAGAAACATCAATGATGACAGAGAATCATGGATCAGCTGCCTTCTGCACGCCCCACACTGGGGATGGAGCCCACAACCCAGGCATGTGTCCTGACCAGGAATCAAACCATGACCTTCTGGTTCCTAGGTCCATGCTCAACCACTGGGCCACATATTTTTGAATCCTGCTTTTTACTTAACATTGGGAACTTCCCTCCCCCCACCAATTATTATTTTTTTTATTAGTTAAGGTATTACAAATGTGTCCTCATCCCCCCTATTAACCCCCAACCTCTCCCCCACACACAAACTCATGCTCCCCCCCACCACCAATTATTCTTCAGCATAAGGTTGAATTTCTGTGTAATAGTCCACTGTAAGGACACAATGGTTTTCTGACTGTGTTCTCTACATGGGGTTATAGGATGATTTCACTTGTCCCGTGGTACCTCAGGTATGGAGTCCATTTGGTGTGTTCCTGTGGCATCCTTGCACATCCCCATTTGCTGGAATAAGTTCCTTATCACGGAAACTAAGCAGAGGTTCCTGAGGAACTTGACTCCCACATAAAATTTGGTCTTAAGTGTGGGCCGCAAACCCCCCACTGCCATGTGCTTTTTGGAAGCCTCATTCCTCACAAAAGCCCCATCTGACACTCTGCCTTAGCCGGCCAGCTTCTCCCAGTCAGGAGTGACCTTCACCTTCCACTGCATCTTGCTCATGGACGCCACGTTCACGATGCCGTCACCCGAGGTGCAGCGGGAAGGTTATTGCCAAAGCTCCAGGGTCTTTCCTAATGTGCTGGCTATCACTGGGCTTTCATAGCAACCTCACCCGTGCGGGGCCACTGCTGCTGACACCAGTGTAAATGTGTTGTCATTGCTGTTTGTTTGTTGGTTTATTTGAATCCTCATCTGAGGATATTTTTCCATTTACTTTTTAGAGAAAGTGGAAGAGAGAGGGAAGGACAGAGAGAAATATGGATGTGAGAGAAAAACATCAATTGGTTGCCTCCTGCAAGAGTCCAGACCAGGGCCTCGGCTGGGGAGGAGCCTACAATCCAAGTACGTGCCCTTGACCGAAATCAAACCCAGGACCCTTCGGTCCAGAGGCTGACACTCTACACACTGAGCCACACCAGCCGGTGTCATTGATGTTTGCATGGTCATTTCCTCTGGGTGGTGTGTGAGCTACCATTTCTGGGGGAAGGGAGAGGAAGTGGTTAGGACACCCGGCTGCTGTCAAACAGACCTTGAGGACTCGATGGTCCGCACTGAGCGCAGCCCACCCAGGAAGCGGGTAGGGAGGGTGCCTGATGAGGAACAGAGAAAGCCTGGTGGTCAGTGAGGATTGGATGCTGCCATGGGTTCCACACCCGGCAACAGAACCCTGCTGGTCAGAACAATGGGGGTGGAATGTGGCCGTGGACTGGAAGCTGAGGAGAGGGCTTGGAGTCGTGTGCCAGGCCCTCATGTGGCTGAGGCCCGTGTGGCCTGGGCCCATGGTGTGGCTGGTCCCGCAGAGCCAGGAGCCGGCCGGAGGACCCCCAGAGGAACCGCGTGTGCGTTGGCAACGCTGCCTGACCTGCTAGTCGCCCTTCCCAGACACTCCCTCGGAGACACATCCCTGGTCAGTGGGGTCCAGCCTGTTGGTTTTATTTCGTGGGGGTAAAGTGGGTATAACAAAACAATTATCATGTCACTGTCGGGTCGCCGAACGAGGAACACACAAGGCCGAAAGGGGTGAGGGATCATGAATGTATTGGGTCACCTGGAGACCACATGGGCTGAGCCCCAAATGGCACCAGCCCTAGCGACAGGCAGAGGGTTAAAGGACTCTAGGCTTTAAAGGGTCCATGTCCTGGGACAGTCCAGAGGAGAAAGATAATGGTCTTACCAGTGGATGTGGTCTTACCAGTGGGATGGGGCCTTACCAGTGGGACGTGGCCTTACCAGTGGGATGTGGTCTTACCAGTGGGATGTGGCCTTACCAGTGGGATGTGGCCTTACCAGTGGGATGGGGCCTTACCAGTGGGATGTGGTCTTACCAGTGGGCTGTGGTCTTACCAGTGGGATGGGGTCTTACCAGTGGGCTGTGGTCTTACCAGTGGGATGGGGCCTTACCAGTGGGATGGGGTCTTACCAGGGGGATGTGGTCTTACCAGTGGGATGTGGCCTTACCAGTGGGATGTGGTCTTACCAGTGGGATGGGGCCTTACCAGTGGGATGGGGCCTTACCAGTGGGATGGGGCCTTACCGGTGGGATGGGGCCTTACCAGTGGGATGTGGTCTTACCAGTGGGATGTGGCCTTACCAGTGGGATGGGGCCTTACCAGTGGGATGTGGTCTTACCAGTGGGATGGGGCCTTACCAGTGGGATGGGGCCTTACCAGTGGGATGTGGCCTTACCAGTGGGATGTGGTCTTACCATTGGGATGTGGTCTAACCAGTGGGATGTGGTCTTACCAGTGGGATGTGGCCTTACCAGTGGGATGGGGCCTTACCAGTGGGATGTGGCCTTACCAGTGGGATGTGGTCTTACCAGTGGGCTGTGGTCTTACCAGTGGGATGGGGTCTTACCAGTGGGCTGTGGTCTTACCAGTGGGATGGGGCCTTACCAGTGGGATGGGGCCTTACCAGTGGGATGGGGCCTTACCAGTGGGATGTGGCCTTACCAGTGGGATGGGGCCTTACCAGTGGGATGGGGCCTTACCAGTGGGCTGTGGTCTTACCAGTGGGATGGGGCCTTACCAGTGGGATGGGGTCTTACCAGGGGGATGTGGTCTTACCAGTGGGATGGGGCCTTACCAGTGGGCTGTGGTCTTACCAGTGGGATGGGGCCTTACCAGTGGGATGGGGTCTTACCAGTGGGATGGGGCCTTACCAGTGGGATGGGGCCTTACCAGTGGGATGGGGCCTTACCGGTGGGATGGGGCCTTACCAGTGGGATGTGGCCTTACCAGTGGGATGGGGCCTTACCAGTGGGATGTGGTCTTACCAGTGGGATGTGGCCTTACCAGTGGGATGTGGCCTTACCAGTGGAATGTGGTCTTACCAGTGGGATGTGGCCTTACCAGTGGGATGTGGCCTTACCAGTGGAATGTGGTCTTACCAGTGGGATGGGGCCTTACCAGTGGGATGGGGCCTTACCAGTGGGATGTGGCCTTACCAGTGGGATGGGGCCTTACCAGTGGGATGGGGCCTTACCAGTGGGATGGGGCCTTACCGGTGGGATGGGGCCTTACCAGTGGGATGTGGTCTTACCAGTGGGATGTGGCCTTACCAGTGGGATGGGGCCTTACCAGTGGGATGTGGTCTTACCAGTGGGATGGGGCCTTACCAGTGGGATGGGGCCTTACCAGTGGGATGTGGCCTTACCAGTGGGATGGGGCCTTACCAGTGGGATGTGGTCTTACCAGTGGGATGTGGCCTTACCAGTGGAATGTGGTCTTACCATTGGGATGTGGTCTAACCAGTGGGATGTGGTCTTACCAGTGGGATGTGGCCTTACCAGTGGGATGGGGCCTTACCAGTGGGATGTGGCCTTACCAGTGGGATGGGGCCTTACCAGTGGGATGGGGCCTTACCAGTGGGATGTGGACATACCAGTGGGATGTGGCCTTACCAGTGGGATGTGGTCTTACCAGTGGGATGTGGCCTTACCAGTGGGATGAGGTCTTACCAGTGGGATGGGGCCTTACCAGTGGGATGGGGCCTTACCAGTGGGATGTGGCCTTACCAGTTGGATGTGGTCTTACCAGTGGGATGGGGCCTTACCAGTGGGATGTGGCCTTACCAGTGGGATGTGGCCTTACCAGTGGGATGGGGCCTTACCAGTGGGATGTGGTCTAAGCGGAGGGAAGGCCTGTTGTGAAGTGTCCTAAAGGGCAGATCCCAGGGGACAGGTATCAATCCAATGATTTGATCAGACTGAATGGTCACCTTTTTTAAGCGTACAGTGCAGTGTCACTGGGGACCTTCACAATGTTTTGCTACCATCGCCACCATCTCTCCAGAACTTTTTCATCTCCCCAAACGGAAACTCTGTGCCATTGACCACTACATCCCCTCTGCTCCCCAGGCTCTGGCTCCCACAGTGGCTTTCTGTCGCTGAGTGTGGCTGCTCTAGGGGCCACATAGAGGTGAAATGATGCACGTTTGTCTTTGTGTTGCTGGCTCGTTTCACTCGGTAGAATGTCCTCAAGGCTGGATGATATCCCATGGTATGGGCGGCCCACATGCGGACTGTGCACTCACCAGGATGAATATTGCGGTGTTCCCACCTCCTGGCTGTGGTGAATAACACTGCTATGAACATGGGGGTGCAACTATCTGCTTGCAACTCTCTGCTTGTGCCCTTGCTTTCCCTTCTTCGGGGTACCAATCCAGGAGTGGCATTGCTGACTCTTGCGAGCAGGCAAAAATATATATATTTTTATTGATTTCAGAGAGGAAGGGGGAGGGAGAGAGAGAGAGAAACCTCAATGATGAGTTAGAATCATGGATCTGTTGCCTCCTGCACGACCCACACTGGAGATCAACCCCACAACCCAGGCATGTGCCCTGACCAGGAATCGAACCCTGACCTCCTGAATCATAGGTGGACACTCAACCACGCCAGCTGGCCTGTAGCCAATCTTAATTGTTTCTTTCACAAATGTCCAGAAGTGGAACTGCCTGTAAAAAAGTTTGTACATTTTTTGATTGACTTTAGAGACAGAGAGAGAGGGTGAGAGAGAAACATGGATTTGCTGTTCCACTGACTGATGCATTCATTGGTTGATTCTTGTATGTGCCCTGAGCAGGGATTGAGGCCGCAACCTTGGCCTATTGGGAAGACGCTCTAACCACTTAGGGAACCCTGCCAAGGTGAAAGTCTGAATATTTGAAGGCTTTCAGTAAATGTTGCCCACGGACCCTTCGCCAGCAGAGCATGGGGGTCAAGTGTCTCCATTCTGGAATATGGCATCTCCCTCTCCAATATAGCACCGCTCTCCCCCGGGTGGTGGTTCCAGGCCGTGGGTCCCACCTCATGACGCCCTCTATTGGTTTGCAGATCCCCTGGAAACATAGCCATGGCCTTTTTCATCCACCCCAATTGCCAGGTAGTGAGTTTCGCCCTCAACACCCTTGGATGGATGTTCTCCATGATTTGCATGGGCCTGACCAGGTGGCGAGTGTGGTACATGGAGAGCATCTCCGCCCCCTCCCAGGGGCTGGCCTGCATAGGGATGTGGAAGGTCTGCACTTACCAGTCCGCCAACCTCCATAGCAGAAAAATAGAGTGTCACCGCTACACCTACAGTGACACCTACCTGCCGCTCGATATCCGCATCGTTCAGAACCTGCTGCTGGCCGCCAGCCTCCTCGGGCTCCTGGGAAAAGTGCTCACAGTCATGGGCCTGCGGAGAGTGTACTCGGGACAGCTTCAGAAGGACACCACCTGCAATCTGTTCTGCGCTTCCGGAGTCCTGAGCATCATAGCGGGGGCATTTATACTCATTGCTGTGACCTGGAACTACCACTCCGTGATGAATGAAGAGGGCATACGCTTCCCACCATCCTTCCACATCCCCTTCAGGCCCGACCGGCAGGAGATCGGCAGCACCGTGCCCGTGGCGATTCTGGCTGCCTTCCTCATGATGTTGAGTGGGCTGCTGACCACCTCTTTCCAGCCGCTCCCCAACATCGAAGTGGAGCCTGAAGTCTTGCAGGTGTGAAATTCCTGGTTGCATAGTGTTGCAAATCCACGAGAGCAGCTTATGGGGGTGAAGTATTATCAGGATGCCCTATGAAATAGTTCCAAGGCAAAGTTCATTTTGAGCAGAAAGTGGCCATTGGCTTCTATGCCCAAATTGGGCTCATTGTTTGGTTAAGGAACTTTCATTAAAATAATTCCACAAATAACCACTCTCCAGTTGTCTTGATGAATCTAGATTTCAATTATTATTGGGTAAAAATAATCAATGCTATACAACTATTGTGTGGAAATGAGAGTTGCTGGGATTCTCACAGCTCCCTCTCAAACGCCCACTAAAAACAACCGGCCTGACCTTCCACGGCGTGGCCCTAACACCTCTCCGCCACAGGCAAGTCCCCACATGTGCAAGAGCAGAACAGGGGAAGGAATCGCCCTTCCACTATCAGACTCAACAGTTACCGCAAAGTGGCCATATTCGATTCTCTCTCCTTCCTTCCCTTCTTTTCATCTATTTTTCTTTCTCCAAAGAACTTAAATGCAAACCCCAGACTTCACGTTCCTTCATCCCTATGCACTTCAAAATTATTCTCTTAAAAAAAGGACATTTCCTTGCATAACCATAGTATACCTTTAAAGTTAGCAACTGTTTCTTATGAACATCAAATACTTACCAGAATTTTTAAATGTTTCAAAAGTAATTCTACACTTTTATTTTTTTCTTCACTTTTGCATAAGATGTTCACTCTGCCTCTAAAATCTTCATTATTTTTTAAGAGAGGGGAGCATCATTTTTTAAAAATATATTTTTATTGATTTCAGAGCAGAAGGGAGAGGGAGAGATAGAAACATTAATGATGAGAGACAATCATTGATTGGCTTCCTCCTACGCATCCCCACTGGGATGAAGCCCCCAGTCAGGAATCAAGCCGTGACCACCTGGTTCCTAGGTCCAGGCTTAACCACTGAGCCACACCAGATAGGCTGAAATGAGCTTCTTCTCAAAGAGTATTTAAGTCTCTGTGTTGGTAAATGTTTCCCTCCACGCCCCGCGTGGTTCAGGGTTCAGAATCTGGAAGAGGAGCCGCACACAAATGAAAGAGAAAAGACACGAGATAATTTGGGAATATTGGGGGCCAGGTAAGTCCAACTGAGGAGGAAGGACTTCCACCCGTGCTCAGGCCTCACCAAGCTTTTAAAGTCAGAGGTAAACAAGGTAGTGGTTACCATAGTTACACAGTTCTTGTGAGTTTCACTTGTTTTGACCATAGTTACACTTCCTGCACTTCCCTCAGCCCATTAGCTTCCCAGGTAAGATCTAGGGAGTGTTATAAGGTCAAACCTAATAATGCTAAGAGGACTGTGCCCTCTAAGCTGGGTCTTGTTTGTGACTTTGCCAACAGGTCAGTCCTAGGCTTAACCCTATATCAGTTCCCTACATCTCTGAGTCCTCAGTGCTTGAAAAAATCCCTCCCTGGGCAAAAGTCTATCAGAGATTTAAATCTGTGTTCCAAAGACATTGCCTGTGACCCGAGAATGTTCAATGGAACCTTTGCCCCTGGGCTCTGACTCCGATCTGTGGGCCATGGGTTCTTCCCTCTTCCCTCTGAGGGAGCGAGTGTACAGTGGTGGAAGCCTTCTGTAGGAAATGCCCCTTCGCTGCCTGCCATGATGTGCACACCGTCCTTAGAACTGGGAGGAAGTCACAGCCTCTGCACTGAGTTAGAGACCCTGGCTCCCTTCCCAGGGTTTGAAAGGGGCCTCTGCCTCCCCTGGGACACTCAGGGCTGGGCTTGGGCCGAGTCTTACCCATTCTCCATGCAGGTCTGGGATGGCTGGGACATGGCTGCTAGGGAAACAGCTGTAGTCGGTCTCATTTTTTACAAAAATATATTCTCATTGATTTTACCAAGAGGAAGGGAGTAGGATAGAGAGTTAGAAACATCTATGAGAAAGAAACACCAATCGGCTGCCTCCTGCAACCCCCCTACTAGGGATTGAGCCTACAACCAACGTACATGCCCTTGACCAGAATCTAACCCAGGACCCTTCACTTTGTGGGGGGACGCTCTATCCACTGAACCAGGTCTATGAAACCTAAGATACAATCTACACTAATAAAAGAGAAAAATGGTAATTGGCATACGACGATACCCTTTTCATTGGCTAATCAGGGCTATATGCAAATTAACTGCCAACAAGATGGTGGTCAATTTGCATATGTAGGCACAATGCAGGGAGGCGAAAGGGAAAGCAGGAAGAAGCCCCCTGCCACTGACAGTGATCGGAAACCCAGGGGGGAGCTAAGAGCTGGGGGGCAGGGCAAAGGCGGCCCTGGGGCCGCCTTTGCCCTGCCCCCCAGCCATGATCGGAGAGTCAGGTGCTTTTTCCGCCCTGGCCAGTAATAGCAGGAAGTAGGGGTGGAGCCAGCGATGGGAGCTGGGCACGGTCGAAGCTGGCAGTCCCGGGAGCTAGGGGCCCCTTGCCTGGGCCTAAAGCGAAGCCCACAATCGCGGGGCTGCTGCAGCTGTGGGTCCCCGCTGCCCGTGCCGGATGCCTCAGCCAGAGGCATCCTGCAGGGGCAGGGGCGGAGCCCGTGCGATCTCGGCGCCCCCCCGCTGCCACTGCAGGTCCCTGCTGCCCGGGCCGGACGCCTAGGCCAGAGGCGTCAGGCCTGGGCAAGGGGCCGATCCTGCGATTGGAGGGTGATGGGGATCAATGCCTGAGGGCTCCCAGGATGTGAGAGGGGGCAGGCTGGGCTGAGGGACACTCCCCCCCCCCACACCCAGTGCACGAATTTCGTGTACCGGGCCCCTAGTCCTATATAATAAAAGAGAAACATGCAAATTAACTGTCCCTCCACTATGCTCAAGCCATGACCATAAGCCACACCCACCAGCCAATCAGGAGCGAGTATGCAAATTAACCCAACTAAGATGGTGGTGGCCATGGAGCTGGAGAGAGCAGGAGGCTTGGGTTGCCCCCGGCAATGGAGGAAGCCAAGCTTCCTGCCTGCCCTGGTCAGCCCTGGGCTACACTCAAGGCTACAAAGTCTCCTGAAGGGGGTGTGGCCAGCCTGAAAACGGCCCTCAGCCCCTCACCTAGGCTGGCCAGGCACTCCAGTAGGGACCCCCACCCTAAAGGGGCTGTGGGCAGCCTGAAAACAGCCCTCAGCCCCTTACCCAGGCTGGCCACACCCTCATGGGGTGAGGGTTCCCACTGGGGTCTTGGCTAGCCTGCAAACAGCCCTCAGCCCCTCAGCCAGGCTGGCCAGGCACCCCAGTAGGGACCCCCTCCCTGAAGGAGGTGTGGCAAGCCTGAAAACAGCCCTCAGCCCTTCACCCAGGCTGGCCAGGCACCCCAGTGGCACCCCCACCCAGATCTGGGACACCCTTCAGGGCAAACCAGCCAGCCCCCACCCATGTACCAGGCCTCTGTCTTATATAATAAAAGGGTAATATGCAAATTGACCCTAACAGCAGAATGACTGGGAATGACTGGTCACTATGACACACATTGACCACCAGGGGGCAGATGCTAAATGCAGGAGCTGCCCCCTGGTGGTCAGTGTGCTCCCACAGGGGGAGCTCTGCTCATCCACAAGCCAGGCTGATGGCTGCCAGCACAACGGTGGTGGCGGCAGCCTCTCCCACCTCTTCAGCAGCACTAAGGATGTCCGACTGCAGCTTAGACCTGCTCCCCACTGGCAATTGGACATCCCTGAAGGGCTCCCAGGCTGTCAGAGGGATGTCTGACTGCCAGCTTAGGCCCCCCCCCGCCCCCCACGCCAGCAGATGGACATCCCCCAAGGGGTCCCAGACTGCGAGAGGGCACAGGCCGGGCTGAGGGACCCTGACTGCCCCCCCCAGTGCACAAATTTTTGTGCACAGGGCCTCTAGTTTGTTTAATAAAGGTATTTTAAGTATTAACCACTTTGTAGAGAAAAAGCATCTGATCAGTTTTCTAACTCCTATCAGTCCTGAAGAAAACACTGCTTCTCCATGAGTGAAATAATTCATTACTTCCTATCAAAGGCCTGTGTCTATTAATGCTATTTATTTTATGCTAATCTCTTATTTATCTTGATTTCAGTAATACATTCTGAATTTCAAGTTTGTCCCCTATTAACTTTAAAAATGGACTTCTATCTTGTGCCTCTGAGTTCCTTTCCTCAATGAAACAAAATCAAGGCACTTAAAATATGCATCATACTGCCTGGTTGGCGTGGCTCAGTGGTTGAGTGTGGACCTATGAACCAGGAGGTCATGGTTCAATTTCTAGTCAGGGCACATGCCTACGTTGTGGGTTCAGTCCTCAAACAGGGGCCATGCAGGGGGCAGCCCATTAATAATTCTCCCCATCTACCTCTTCCTTCCTCTCTGAAATCAATAAGAACATATTTTTAAAAAATATATTCTTTGATTTGCACATATGTTTAATTTGTATGTGTATTTTATACACAATTTTTATGAATCACATTATACAATAATAAAAATTAATAAATGTGATGTTTTTGTAGGTTTTTAATAGATCTTTATTTATCAGAGTAAGAAGTTCCTTTATCTTTCCCTTCTATTATTTCTGGTAGATTTTTACCATTGGTATAATGTTTCTCTTTATTTTTCGCAATGCTTTAAAATTAAATTCCACTTTATATATTGCTATTACTGCCCAAGTTTTAATTGAGTAACATTAATCTGATGCATTTTCTTATTTATTCCATGCCTTTAGGTGTGGTTTTGTTTTAGGAAATTTTCTTATAAATTAAAAATAGCAGATTTGGTTTTTGTTTTTAATTCAACCTAATAGTCTATGTCTTTTACTGGGTGAATTTAACTCATTCAAATTTATTTATATTATTTTGTATTTGAACTTATCTTTTTATATATTTTAGAGGTCACCCATCAACTTTTATAAATTTAAGTATAACATTTTCTAAACCAAAGTTATTCAATTTTACTTATTATCTTTCCTAAGGTAAAGATTTTTACATGCTTTATGCATTGAACAGTCCCCATTATTTTACTGTTGCTTTGAGATTTAGTTTCACTCCTGTTTATAAAAAATTATTACTTTTTTCAGTTATTAATTGGATTTACTGACATATTTTATCAATTTATTTGTTCATTGTTATTCCACATATCTTAAGCATTCCCTCTGTGTTCAAGTCTCTTCTTGCCAAAGTATATACTTTAATATTTCTTTCAGCAAGGGTCTGTGAGTCATAAATTCAGTCTCTGTAAATCTGAAAATATTTTTATTTTTTCCCTCACTCTTGAATGAGAATTTATATGCACATACATTTTGAGCTGGAATATATTACCCCATTGTAATCTTGCAACTGTTGTTGTTAATGAGAAGTGTTCTCTCTTTCTAATTGTTACATTATATTTGGTTAATCTTGCTGTTATTTATCCCAACAACAATGTGTCTTAAGGTTGGTATAATTTTATTTATCCTGCTCAAAGTGAACTTTGTTCTGAAGACTCAAGTCTTTCTTCAGTTATGGAAGTTTTTATCAATATTTCCTTAAATATTGCATCTTCAGCTTCAACCTCTTTTTTTTCTCATGGAACTTGCATTATGTCTATGTATTTCTCAATCTTTCTCCATGACAACTGTTCTTTTATAGTTGGTATCAGTATCTATGTGCTGTATTCTAGATGAATTATTCAAGACTGTTTTCTAATCACAAATTGTCTATTCAAATGTGCCTAGATTTCATTTTATGCTATCTATGGATGATCCTATCTTATCTTTAATTCCAGCAACTATATTTTTCATTCTAAGTTTTCTATTTGGTTTCTTTTATATCTATCTACTCTTATTCTTTTAAGTCTGCTTTGTTTGATAATTTCCTGTTCACTATATGAAAATGTATTTTTAACAAATTATCTTAGGTATACTTATGACCAAGTCCTTTTTAAGCTATTCTATTATCTCAATTTCATCTTGAGTGAGCTCCTGTTTTGATTATTTTTGTCAACTGTCTTTCTTAGTACACAATTTATTCACTTCCTTTGGGATTTTAGTTTGCAAGATTATTTGGAGACTTTAAGAGGGAATCCTCTTTTTCTCTTCTTGCTGCTTTTCAGCAGGTTTTTAGTACTTTTCTTTTTGCGCTGATGATACAAAATGGAGTTTCTGAGTCTCAGTCTTATGTGATATCAGAGATCCATCCTGTGTACTTCTTGGATCCCTTCTGGTGCGATGGCTGACTATGTCTGCTCTCTCCACACAGGCCCACCTATGAACCACAGCCAATAAACCACAGCCCCAGATGGTAGTAAACAGCAGCTCTTGACAGCTGCCTTCACCCTTTGCTATTTTTTCTCCTGCATCTCTAGGCACCTATTTCAAAAAGATGGCTGAACTTTGTGCTACCCCATTGCCTGGGTAATGTTTAGCATGTACACTGGAGCTTTGATAAAGACAGAGAAATAGACAATCTGTCCAGATGGGGAGCTTCAGGAGTCAGGCTTTTAGACAGGAAGAGGGAGGGAGAGAGAGAGGGAGGGAGAGGGAAAGATAAGGAGAGGGAGAGGGAGAGGGAGAGAGAGAGAGAGAGAGAGAGAGAGAGAGAGAGAGAGAGAGAGAGAGAAACAAGGTAGAGAGATGAGCATGGGAGGTGAGGAAGGTATGAGAGACAGAAGCAGAGATAGGGAGGTAGGTTTTGGGGAGAAGGAGCCCACAAGAGGAAGAAGAGAGAAACACAGTGTGAGAGAGTCAAAGGCAGACAGACATAAAAGGGAAAAGCTTGCAAAACAATATTATGACTACATTGAAAGGACTCAATTTTCTTGCTTTTAAAAGAGAGCATAGCCACAACCATATGAATAGATGTACCCTATTTCCTGAGTCTGTTGGGGAGATAACTCAGAAGACAGGAAGTAGTAAAAGTGACTAATCTTCCCAACTGTGGAATGACCCCTTCCAAGCCTAAGACTGCCCTACACTAGCTGTTGCTGGGCACAGACAAGGAGCACTCCCACTGCCTCTGGTCACTTCTTACAGCCAGGCTGATTTGATAGTCTCTTCAATAACCCATTCATCCGCAGCCTTATATTAGTTTTTATCCTGAGTAACACTAATTGCCCTTCGGCTGAGAGCATGTGTGAGGCATTGATTGATGATATTACACTATTTTCCACTTCAGCAGCAGCCGTGTATGTCTTGGCTGACGCACACATCCCTCCCCACATGGCAGGTGGGGTTATTCCAGGACCAGTGACTGCAGGGAAAGTAAGCCCTCCATCAGTAAACTAGGAGTTGGGTTAATAGAATGAACCACAAGAGATTAACCCCATCCTAATGACTGATTTCCCCCGCTTTGAAACAGCACAGTCAGATATCAGTATGAGGCCAAATATTTGCTTCCATTTACTCAAACCTGTTTTTACTTGGGTTTCCCCAGAAGCAGAATCTTAGAAAAAGATATAAGAGCAAGTGGTAGTTTATTTGGGAAATATAGAGAATGCTGGTAAGAGAGTAGGGAAATGTGAAAAGGAAGAGAAGGCAGCCAAACAAAGGTGCATTATCAAGCCAGCTTCCATTGTGGGCAACTAGAACATATGACAACAGGACGACTCTGGGAATTGGTATAAAACCCATGCCTCATGTTATTTAAACAAAGGGTCAAGGGAGCTGGGGGTATTTATATACTAACTCTTATCAATCATTGGCTGATCCTGGAAGATATTCTTTCCTGGAAATTCCAGCCTGTACTAAATGTAAGCAGAGTGGCCTTGCACTTCAAGTGTAGATACTGGCAGTTAGAAGTTAGCTGGAGTACATTAAGTAGTAAGGCCTGAGGGATATATGAAGCTCCTACATCACCTGCCCCAAACCCTTAGTGGAGACATTGAGGCTTACTCCATTTACTGAGCTTATCTGAGAGAAACTTTCCATATCTAAAGTTTCATAACATGGCCTCGTTTACAAGTAGCGTAGCAGCCTTCATTTGTGGTGTGCCTGAACTGGTACCAACAATTAGGTTCAGCTTTACTTGCTATACACCAACCAGACAACGATATTTAAGCTTGCCAAATCTCAGATTTTCTTTCATCTGTCAAGTGGAGATAATGATAAAGATACCTGAGTTGACTTCCCTCACAGCAATGAAACAAAACTCAAATCAAAATATATGTCACTAGTCAAACTTTTCTTATAAAAGGTCAGCTGGTAGAAATCTTAGGTTTTATGGGCCAGAATCTTTTTTTTTAATTGATTTCAGAGGGAAAGGGAGAGGGAGAGAGAAACATAAATGATGAGAGAGAATCATTGATCACCTGCTTCTTGCACGCCCCACTCTGGGGATCGAGCCCACAACCTGGGCATGTGCCCCTACCGGGAATCAAACCCATGACCTCCTAGTTCATAGGTTGATGTTCAACCACTGAGTCACACCAGCCAGGCTGGACTGTGGTCTTTATCATAACTACTCACTTCTGCTGTTGTAGCAAGAAAACAATCTATAGGTAAAACAATTGATCATGGCTGTATCCCAATAAAACTTCATTTACAAAAATTAAGTGACAAGCTAGATTTGACCCACCTCCCCACATGCTGTGGTTTGCAGACTTGTTATATACAAAGTGTCTTTGTTAATGTTAGTGCTATGCACACTTCCGGTATCATTTATTCCCTAGTCAATAAGTAGTTGGAATTAACCATTCTTGTCTTCCTGAGAGTGGAATTCATAGTTTCCTTCCTCATTGCTGCACAAGTTTACTGAGCACTGCTTCTGTGAAAAGCATTATGCTGGCCCTGGGGATTCAGTGCTAATATGACAGACATTGACCATGTCTAAGACCTAGAGAGCCATTCCTTTGGATCAACAAGTGACAACTGAAACTGCAGCTCTCTCATGCCTGGGAATTGCGGGCAGAGGGGGCATGACAAAAGAAGCTTAAGCTCTTGGGTCCCACACTTGCAATGGTTCCTTCCAAGGCCCTGGAAGGGCCCCTAGCAATGATTCATATGGTCATATACTTTTGTCAAATTCACACGTGCAATTTATTTTAACCACAATTGTTTAAAGTCACTGTCTTCCTGCACTCTGACATCGTCCATCACACTTTCCCTTGGTTTATCTGATCCTCCCCTTTGAAAAAGCATGATGATCTAACCAAAGGTCTAAGCTATTTTTACAATTGATTTTAGAAAGAGAGGATGGGAGAGGGAGAGAAACATAGATTGGTTGCTCCAATCATAGATTGGGGATTGAACCTGCAATCTCAGCTTGTGCCCTGACTGGGAATTGAATTGGCGACCTTTTGGTCCACAGGACAATGCTCCAACCCAGTGACACTAGCTAGGGCATCTAAGCAATTTTCAATGAAAAACATTATCACTGTTTGGGCTTCTGAATTATGGTCTATTGGGATTTCTTTAAAATAACCCCCCCTAAAGAGGTAATAATTAAAAATAGTTAAATAGTTATTCAGTATGGCTCTTTGGTGTCCCTATGGCCAGGGCACTGTTGGGGAGGGCTGGTATTGGCAGCCATGATTACTTCTGGTCCAGGAAATAGTGGGAAATGCAAAATAACAAGAGAGGCTGTCAAATTCTTTAAGGAAGCAACTACCTAAGCTTAGGAAAAAGCTTGGGAAAATCCAAATAAAATTTATCATCACTAAATTTGGAAATTTACTAAGTCACTTTTAGAAATTCACAGATTTCTACTCATCCCTGAGCTAACCTGGGCCCTCTAATTTCACAGCATTTACCCATCTAAGTACAATATCCATGAAAACCCCCATGCAGGCCAATGTTTATCTGTGGATAGATATGGACACTTATGTATTTGAGTGTATACTACTATGTACACATGTAACTACATAAGTATATAATGACATCTATGTAAAATTCTCCCCCTCAAAAATTCAAATATTAGGAATAGGTAACATCATTGTGCTTCCAAATATAGACTAGTAATATAAACAATGACTACCATTCATTAAAAGCTTACCATGTGCCAAACACAATGCAAACCCTTTAAACACACAAAACCTTACAAAGTACGTACAGTTCTTATTGTCTCGGTTATTCAGATAAAGAAACTAAAGCACAAAATGTTAAAGAATTTTCTCAATATCAACTTGTAAGTGATGGAGCTAGGATTTAAAACCAGGTATTTCTGACTCCACAACCTGATTTTTAACTACCACATAGTTGCTTTAACTGTAAATGCCCTGTCAAAAGGACAATGCCTTAGCAAAACTACTTAGAGCCTTGGAAAGGTTGCTGTTCACCAAGAGTCTTTGTAGAAAACTGGGCTTTGTATGTCTGGGCTGGGGCAAGGGTTCAGGCACAGATGACATTTCCTTCTGGTGTCAACAATCGGGACAGGATCCAGGACTCAACCTCATTCTGCCTTTCCCATACACTTTCTTCCATTATGGTGGTCACCCCAGGGGTGCTTTACGTGTCCTCCAGTTTCCATGAGCCTCAGCTTCTGTACAAGGTTTCTATATGAGGTAGATACATTTGGTTTGTTTGCTTTTGCTTCTAGTAGCAAAGAGATCAGGCTAAAAATGATTGAGATACAAGAAGTCTCATTAAGTGGCACAGAATTGATTTTTGGTAATGACCTATATGCAGATTATACTCAAGGTGTAATTTTTCTTGGTATTCATAGCAATTTCACTCAATTTCTTTATACTTCTGTTAATGCCTCCAACTAATGACCACCAGGAATACAATTATAGTCAAAGTTGGATTTATTGACTTATTACAATGAGAGTGAATGTACATGATGGAGAACCATAGGGCATCTCAATAATGGAGTGTTAGAAATGACTTATATTATTTGGACTTATAGTAGGTGATTTAGGGGAAAGCTCAGGAAGTAGAAGTTTATTCTGGATTAGAAGCTGTCAGTAAATGGGGATAATTCTATGACTTGGTATCTTAATAAATCTTATCTAAAGGAGGGAAGACTAGCATGATACCAAAGCTGTAATTGATAAAGCAGCAGCAGTCACTTATTACCAGGATAAGGGCACGTTTGGGCATTTTTGTGGTTTGAACAATGTTCATGTTTTTATCTGTGTTCAGACATGATTATAGGGTGGTCTTGTTATTTTCTTGATGCATCATGATCTCAGAGTGGGTTTGTCTGTTGTTGGAGTTTTGTGAGGTTGCTTATGTTCAACAGGAGAGTACAGTGGACCCACAGTGAGTACCAGGCTAGCTCCTAGAAGCACCAAGAATTAGCTGATCGTTTCAGGCCAACTTCTGACCATTAGAGGTTTTGTAGTTTTCTTATCCTTAGGCCAATATTTTTTTGTTTCACCTCTTGGATGAATAAGTCGAAATACACACCTCTCCTGCACGTAGACCTCAAAGGAAAAGACAAAATATCTCAAAGATGCTAATAGTGGGCTTAGGCCTTCCAAAGGCCTTCCAAAGGCCTTGCAGTGGAAAACACAGATACAATGTTTTCCTTTCCTTTGTTCTCCATTTCCTCATAACATAGAAATAATTACATCTGTACCTGGAACAAACCAAAAGATGATGTGCCAAGGCCTACGGCCTAATGAAAATAGATTAATTAATGAAAAGTCACAGCAATGTAAGCGGAAACCTACAATGCAACAGGTCAAAGTTCACACAATGACCCATATTAACAATGATCAGTAAGGAGAGTGCAGGCTAATCTGTGTCATAGCAGTGACTGTAGCTAAGTGTGGGATTGGAGAATGCAGAAGACTGCTTAGGATGGTTCTCAGAATACACATCTGGCTTTGGAGGCCCTTTATAACTTGCCTCTCTCTTGCATAGTAGAAGGGACCTTTGTCCTTCCTTTTATCTTGGGCTCTGCCCCCTCTCCAGCCTTTTTTATCTTCTTGACTGTCACCCCTTGCCCATACCCTTCCCCTCCCAGCCCCAGTAGCCACATGGACTGGTTTCCTGTGAGCCATAAGCTTCCAAATGCCTTTCTGTGCTGGAAAATAAAGCATGTGATGGACATACATGGTTTGTGTTTTCTGAGCTGCTAATAATAAGAGTTGTCATCTTGATAGTCTCAAATAGAAACTGAAGCTCTCTGCTGATAGAATTTGGGTTTATGTTTCAGACAATACAATTTTTCTTCCTGCACTATAGTGTTTTCCCTGCATGAAAAATATCTGCTAGAACTGAAAGTTGTCAGCTGGTTCTGATTTTTATTACCCTATATTAATTTGCAACTTCTATGACTTCATATAAATGAAATTATGCAATGTAATATGTGTTATTTGTGTCTGATATCTTTCACTTACCATAATGTTTGTGAGACCCGTTTGTTTTATTGTTTGTATCAGTAGTCTATTATTTTTTTATTGCTGGGTAGCACTGCATGAATTTAACTTAATTTGCTTATCTGGTCTATTGATCAATATTGAGATATTTCTAACTTGGAGCTATTATAGGTAAAGTTGTTATACCCATTTTTGAACAAGGCTTTTTTGTGGACATGTTTTCATTTCTCTTAAGTGAACCAGAAGTAGAAATATAGAGTCATAGAGTGGGGGAGTTTTTAACTTTATAAGAAACTGACAAATGGATTTCCAAAGTGAGTGAATTTTTTTACACTCCCACTAGCAATGAGACTCCTTGTTGCTCCACATCCTCACCAATATTTTATGTTTAGTCTTTTTAAAATTTAGCCATCTTTTAGTGGAGTTCCTAGTACTTTAAAGTTTTCTAATTGTCCACATCAATAAGAATGTTGAATATAGTTCTTTTTTAAAATTTTTATTGAATTTATTGGGTGACATTGATTAATAAAATTACATAGGTTTCAAGTGTACAATTCTATAACACATCATCTGAATATTGTATTATGTGTTCACCACCTAAAGTCAAGTCTCCTTCCATCATCATTTATCCCCCTTTAGCCTCTTTTACCTCCGGACCCTTTTCCCTCTAGTAATCACCATACTGTTATCTGTGTCCATTAGTTTTTTTTTTGTTTGTGTGTGTGTGTGTTTAATCCCTTCATCTTTTCAACCAGTCCCCAATGCCTCTCCCCTCTGACAGCTGTCAGTCTGTTCTCAATATCTATGAGTCTGTTTCTATTTTGTTTGTTAGTTTATTTTATTCATTAGATTCTATATTATATTGCTTATAATTTTATATTTTTCAATGCTTTTATTTTGTGAGTGAAATAGAAAAGATGCAATTTTTAAATGGTTTATAAAACAGTAACCACACAAAAAAAAGATTGATATATTGGACTTCAGTAAAATTAAGAACATTTGTTTTTCAAAAGTCACCTTTAAGACACAGAAAGGGAAAGGCACAGAGGAAAAAAAATGTATACATACAAAAAAATGACTCGTATTCAGAATATATAGGTTCCTGAAAATCAATATGAAAAAGACAATTGACTAAATTTTTAAATGGGCAAAAGATTTAAACAAGCATTTTACAAAGAGAATATTATAATGGCCCATTAGTACATGAAAAGGTTCACAATTTCTTTAATCTTCAGGAAAAGGCAAACTTAAACCACAATGAGATAGTACTGTACTATATACTAAGTAGAATAGCTAAAATTAATAATATTGATAATACCAAGTGGTGGCAAGGAGGCGGAGTAATTGAACTTTCATATACATTATTGGTGGCAGTGCGAATTGTTAAAGCCACTTTTACATACTGACATTATGTACTTAAGCTAAGCATGCATCTACTATGTGATCCAGCAAGTCAACTCCTAGGTATTGAACCAAGAAAAATGAGTGCATGTGTTCCAAAGACATGTGGAAACTTGTTCATAGAAACCTTATTCACAAAAGCCCAAACTGGAAAATAAAACTCAAATACTTCTCCAAAGGATAAAGATAAATAAATTGTGGTGTATTCATATAATACAATACTACAAAACAATAAAAAGAAAATGAACTACAACAACATGCAGTGACACTGATGGCTCTCACAGACTTAATGATGAGTAGAAGGTACCAGACACAAAATAATATATACTGCATAATTTCCTTTAAATGAATTTCATGCACAGGCAAAACTCATACAATGATAGCTGGTCAGAACACTGGTTATCTCTGGGAAAAGGGTATTGACTGGGAAGGTGCACAAGGCAGCCTTCATGGTGCTGGAAATGTTCTATAACTTGACCTGGGTTATAAAAAGACATCAAGTTGTATACTTATGAATAGTGCACTTTATTGAATGTATGTTATCCTTCAATATTTTTAAAAAATAGCAAAGATTATCCTATATAATAAAAGCCTAATATGCAAATCAACCAAATGGCAGAACAACTGGTCACTATGATGAGCACTGACCACCGGGGGCAGACGCTCAACACAGGAGCTGCCCCTAGCCCACAGGCTTCAGCCAGCCAAGGCGGGTGCCAGCAGGGGCCCCCCTGATCACCCTGCTGGTCGCCCCACAGATTGTCCCTGATTGCTGGCCAGGCCTAGGGACCCTACCCATGCATGAATTTTGTGCACCAGGCCTCTAGTAATAGACGTGTTTGAGAACTAAAATAAAAATTAGCCCCTTAAAAACATATAACCCTCAGAATGCTGTGTTATCTTTTTTTTTTTTTTTCAAAACAGCAATTTTTTTATTTGTTTCCTAAGTTGAGACAGAAAATCCCCTGAATGGATGCTGTCTGGTTCTTGGGATCTTTTCAAGATGGCCTTTTAGGACTGATATGTCATGACTTCATTTAGAAGGATTAGAAGCTCTTAAATGCCATTAACATTCTAATATCGGATTATAGCCCCCCCAAATTAAATCACATATTTCTGGTCATTTGGTTTCACCAACTTAAATTTGGAGAAAATTACATTATAAAGCATACTTATGAGCTGTAACCACAATATTGAGATGCCAAACCTACGAGAAAATGGCAACATACTCAAGCATCCTGGCCAGAAAGGCTGGTTAGCAGCAGCATGATTTGATGGTCATCCAGGTTTACATGTGCCACGGTGTGTGTGTGTGTGCGTGTGTGTTTCCTTAGTGTGGCCTGAATTAGTATGCTCTCATTTTATAATCAGTGTTTCACAATTTAAGAAATAGTTTCTGCTGTGTTAGGTCCAAATGGGAGCCAAAACAATCTTCAAAACTTCACTGAATTTTTTCAAAATTACAGTTTATATTCAATATTATTTTATATAGTTTCAGGTATACAGCATAGTGGTCAGACAATCATATACTTTACAAAGTGTTCCCCCTGATATTTCCAGTACCCATCTGGCACCATACATAGTTATTACACTATTATTCACTATATTCTCCACGCTGTACTTTATATCCTCATGACTATTTTGTAACTACCAATTTGTACTTCTTTTTTTTTTAATTAAATCTTTATTGTTCAGATTATTACATTTGTTCCTCTTTTTTCCCCCCCATAACTCCCCTCCTCCCAGTTCCCACCCCACCCTCCGCCCTCACTCCCCACCCACTGTCCTCATCCATAGGTGCACGATTTTTGTCCAGTCTCTTCCTGAATCTCTCACACCCCTTTCCCCCCCAAGAATAGTCAGTTCATTCCCTTTCTATGTCCCTGATTCTATTATAATCACCAGTTCATTCTGTTCATCAGATTATTTATTCACTTGATTCTTAGATTCACTTGTTGATAGATGCATATTTGTTGTTCATAATTTGTATCTTTACCTTTTTCTTCCTCTTCCTCTTCTTAAAGGATACCTTTCAGCATTTCATATAATCCTGGTTTGGTGGTGATGAACTCCTTTAGCTTTTCCTTATCTGTGAAGCTCTTTATCTGACCTTCAATTCTGAATGATAGCTTTGCTGGATAAAGTAATCTTGGTTGTAGGTTCTTGGTATTCATCACTTTGAATATTTCTTGCCACTCCCTTCTGGCCTGCAAAGTTTCTGTTGAGAAATCAGCTGACAGTCGTATGGGTAATCCCTTGTAGGTAACTGAGTTACTTTCTCTTGCTGTTTTTAAGATTCTCTCTTTATCTTTTGCTCTTGGCATTTTAATTATGATGTGTCTTGGTGCGGTCCTCTTTGGATTCCTTTTGTTTGGGGTTCTCCGCGCTTCTTGGACCTGTAAGTCCATTTCTTTCACCAGGTGGGGGAAGTTTTCTGTCATTATTTCTTCAAATAGGTTTTCAATATCTTGCTCTCTCTCATCTTCTGGCACCCCTATAATTCTGATGTTGGTACGCTTGAAGCTGTCCCAGAGGCTCCTTACACTATCCTCGCATTTTTGGATTCTTTTTTCATTTTGCTTTTCCGGTTGGGTGTTTTTTGCTTCCTCGCATTTCAAATCATTGACTTGATTCTTGCGCTCCTCTGGTCTGCTGTCGGGCGTCTGTATAATATTCGTTATTTCAGTCCGTGTATGCTTAATTTCTAGTTGGTTCCCCAATATAGCATCGAGGGTCTCATTAGTTTTCTTGTAGATCTCATTAAGTTTATCGGCGGCTTCTAAACAGTTCTTGAGAGACCTGAAAAGTGTGGTTCTGAACTCTATATCTTCCATTGACAATTTTGTCCTGTTTCTTTGTCTCCGCATTTTGTTATACTTCCTTGGTGCACCCCCTAGTGGTCTTTGTTCGCAGTCTTATAGTTAAACCTTGATTGTTGTAGCTAATACCAGGGAGGGTTTGACCTCCAGGCCAAGTGGCTATGAGAATCAGCTGTGTCAGCAGTGAGAGAACTTCTGTCCTCTAGGGAGGTGCTAATCTAGCCTTTGCCTGAGGCTATCCGGCAAATGCCTCTGTGCAGGGCTTGGGCAGGGTGGGTCGAACAGGATCAACAGCATGGGCCGGAGAGAGCAGTTATGGCGGCTCTCAGTCCTGTCCCCAGGGGCTCTGCGTCTCTGAGTCCCAGCACCCGCTGCAAAGCTCGGAGAGAAAGCTGCACTCGCTCTGACCGAAGCCAGACAGTCCCGCATCTCCCGTTTAAGTCTGGGTCCCTAAAGACTCGCCTGTATCTGGAGCTCAGAGTCTGCGACTCCCTCCCGATTGAAAACAACAACCGCGCCCTCCGCCGCCAGCCCACTCCGCGCACTCCGCACCTCAGAATTTGACTTCAGCACTGCGCCTCCTCTGAGTGTCCGTATGTGTTTCTCTTTCCTCCTAGTTGTAGGACTTCCACTCAGCCAGCGTTCCTGTGGTTCTGGGTGATGTCCGTTCCGTCTTTTAGTTTCACTTTTGAAGTAGTTGTTCAAAGCAGCAAACTCCAGCGTTAACCTATGCCACCATCTTGGTTCTCCAATTTGTACTTCTTAATCCCTTCACATTTTTCACCCAGCCCTCCAACTCTCTTCCCTCTGGCAACCATCAGTCTGTTCTCTGTATCTATACGTCTGTTTCTGTTTTGTTTGTTTATTTTGTTCTTTAGATTCCACATATAAGTGAAATAACATGGTATTTATCTTTCTCTGGCTGGCTTATTTCACTTAGCCTAATACTCTCCAGGTACATCCATGCTATCACAAATAGTACGATTTCAGTCATTTTATGGCCGAGTAATATTATATTGCATATACAGTGGGGCCTTGACTTACGAGTGTCTCGACTAATGAGTTTTTCGAGATACGAGCCGTCTCTCAGCCGATTTTTTGCTTTGAGTTGCAAGCTAAAATTCGGGTTACAAGCCAGCTTCAGATACCCCACCGCTAGTTGGCGCAGCGAACGTCACAGTGAACGCCACAACATCAGCCCAGCATCACGCGTCTCACTCGTTCACAATTGATGTGACATACAAGTAATTTGAGTTACGAGCTCCCTCACGGAACGAATTAAACTCGTAAGTCAAGGCCCCACTGTATGTACACCACATTTTTTAAATATATTTTTATTGAGTTCAGAGAGAAAGGGAGAAGGAGACAGATAGCAACGTCAATGATGAGAGAGAATCATTGATCAGCTGCCTCTTGCACGCCCCACACTGGGGACCAAGCCCAAAACCTGGGCATATGCCCTGACCAGGAATTGAATCGTGACCTCCTGGTTCATAGGTCGATGCTCAACCACTGAGCCATGCCGGCTGGGCTAATTTCCTAGTTAGTCTGTCTTTTACCACAGGGCAAGTTCACTCTGTAATTTCTTCTGCTCTGCTGTTCTTATAAGAATCTTTCTTTTTTAAAAATAAATGTAGTGCAGTGACACTGGTTAATAAAATTATATAGGTTTCAGGCGTACAATTCTATAATACATCATCTGTATATTGTATTGTGTGTTCACCACACCAAGTCAAGTCTCCTTCCATTCTAATTATTACCAAATTACCTTTTCTATGCCAGGAGGTGTGAGGGTCACAAAAGAAGCTATTACCATCGCTGTTGCCCTTAAGGAGCCTCTTGTCTACTTAGATACTGGGTTTTATCCATATACCATTAGAGTGCAGTATAAGGCAAGGATAAAGGAACGTTCTGCCCTGCTATGGGCATGCCAAACAAAGGTAAATGCTACAAGGGAAAAACATTCCTGAGATGTACCACAAATGCCTCTGGCTGGTGGAAGGAAGAGGAGAGACCAGCATGAACACAGGTGCAAAGAGGATAAGGCATGGCATATTTGGGCTGGGTTGTCTTGAAAAGAGGATGGGCTGGAAGCAAGCTTAAGTAGTAAGAAGATATATGTAAATTTGATTGAAGAACCATAATAGAACTTTGCACATTTGATCACTGAATACCCATAACTACAATAGTGGGAGCTATTTCTGTGAAATCTCAGTCCCACAGATTTGGGGGTTTATCGTAGAACTTTTGGTTTTAAAAAAAAATCATTTCCTTTATTATATCTTATAGCTCCATAAAAAGTCCTACTCCAAAATTGAAAAGATACTAAATAAAGGTATTGAATGATAGCTTGTTAACTGATTAAGGTATAAAGGTCTTTCAATCTGGAATGAGGAAACATGGACTCCAATCACAGCTCTGCCACCAGCTGTGTGATGTTGGGCAGCTCACTTAGCTTTTCTTGGCCTCAGTTTTCTCAATCATAAAATTAGAATATTAGATTTAAAAGTACTCAATTCTCTTTGGGCTCCAGAAGCATAAATTGATTTTCAGTCCAACTACGGAATCAAGTTGCAAAAGATTTTCTGAAAGAAATGAAAGCTGAAGAGATTTTAAAAAGAAAAATATCAATAAGGAAAGATGGAAAAACGATTCATGAATCTTCATTTAATTACAAGAGTAACATATTCATGAAATTAAATTGTAGGCCAGACTTTTATTTTCAACAAAAGTAGAAAAATGTAAAAATATGTTGAATCCTAATTGGAGAGGAAGTTATGCATGTGAGGCACTCTCCATTCTCCCCCCAGAGTAAATATGTTCTCAGTGATCTGGATTTTCTTCTGTGACTTCTACTCTAAGCTGGGAAATCAATAGGGACTTAGCAAAAGTTGCAATTTAGCTTAAATCAATCTGAAAGTTTGAAATCAAAATGCCGTCTTAATTACAGAAATCAATTAAAACTTTCTCACAGAACACAATTCTGATAATTCTTTTCTTGGTATATTGAGGAGGGGGTCAGAATATTATAGCTTCCAAAATTCATCTACTGAACAAATCACTCAAGACATTTGAGCTAATTTTTCTTACCATTCAGGGTCTTATCTTAGTATAGAGTCTAAGGCAAAAAGATAATATATTTGTACTCCTCCCTAGAGTTTTATCTTATTGTGCACTACTTTCTTAATTAATAAGAAAAAGGAAAAAGGCTAAAATGGAAGTGGAAGCATTTCAGATCCACCAGAGGTTATCCTTGGATTTGCTCTTCCATGTGTATAAGGTGTCTGAGACACCAGAGAATTAGTGCACAGTCGCTTACAGTTAGCTTTCACACCTTCAAGGAAGTTTGTCATGGAAAGATGATCTGGAACAATAAAATTATCCTTTCTCAGGCATTACACTGGAAGATATGGAATGCATTAGTCGTTGAAAGGATACATATAGGAAATGTCAGAAGGTAGATTTCAAGTAATGAGGTACCATGACAAATTAAAATAGTGAGGCCCTGGCCGTGTGGCTCAGTTGGTTGGGTGTCGTTCCATGTACCAAAAGGTCTCGGGTTTGATTCTTGGTCAGGGCACTTGCCCAGGTTTCAGGCTTGCTTGATCCCCAGTAGGAGGTGTGCAGAAGGCAGCCAATCGATATTTCTCTCTCCCTCTCCTTTCCTTTCTCTCTCTAAAATCAATAAAAACATATTTTTTTAAAATTTTTTAAATAGTGAGAAAGCAGAAACTGAGTCAGCAAAAGATATATGTTGAAGGGAAGACAGAAGGCAGAAGAGAATGGAGTAGTCTCAGAGCAATACAAAAATGCCATGGCAAAGTCTCCTCAGAGAATCTAAAAAGAGTGGATTCCCAGAATCACCTGTCACCTCCCATTTCAGTTCAGACCACTTGGGTCCTAACTACAGATGACCACTTTTCTTGCAGTAACTTGAGGAAGACCCTATTGCTTAAGTCACAAAGCCTGACCAACACAATAAAAAATATTGTGCCCTTTAGTTATAGCCAACAGATCAATTCCAGAAGTAGAATAAAATTATTAACACCTTGTGAACACCATTGGCAGCTCAGTCCCTCATTTTGCAAATGAGAAAGCTGCGGGCCAAACAGCAAAATAACCTAGCCAGTGTCACACTGCTGATTACTGTTACTTAACTGAAATCTAAGTCTCCTATGATGGCAGCTTCTAAAATGGCTTCCAATAATCCTCACTTCCAGGTATTCATGCCCTTGTGTGATCCCTTTTCCTTTTTTTTAAATTAGATTTTTTAAATTCTCACTCAAAGGTATGGAGAGAGAGAGAGAGAGAGAGAGAGAGAGATCACAGGACGATGCTCAACCAACTAAGCCCACTCCAGCCAGGCTGATCTCTTTTCCTTGAGTGTAGACTGGACTTAGTGATTGGCTCCTAAAGAACAGAATATGGCAAAAGTGATGCAATGTCTCTTCAATGATTATATTATAAAGGCTGTAACTTTCATCTTGCTTGCACTCTCTCTCTCTCTGGCTCTTATTGCTCACTTTGATGAACCCAGTTGTCATGTTGTGAGCTGCCCTATGAAGAGGACCACTTGGCAAGAAGCTGAAGGCTGCCTCTGGTCAACAGCCATGGAGGAAATGAGGACCTCAATCCAACAGCCTATGAAGAACTGAATCCTACCAACAACCATGTGAATGAATTTAAAAGCTATCAGGCCTTGAGATGACTGTAGTTTCAGCCAACACTTTGTTTTTGACCCTGTGAGAGATTCTGAACCAGAAGACCCAGCTAAGCCATGCTCATATTCCTGACTCACAGAAATTATGAGGTAATAAATATTTGCTTTATTAAGCTGCTCAGTTTCAGTTTAATTTTTAGGCAGCAATAGATAGTTAATACACTCTCAATGCCCATCAGTGCTTTTTGCTCTACAGCAGATGCCTGAAGAGTCAACAGTAGCCATGCTTGCGTCCACTCCAATGAAAGCTATGCCTGTGATTAATCTTTGATCCCAACACCAACAGATTTTCCCTGCTGACCTTGGCAAGGGAGCAATATTAAAATGACATTGGAGCAAATAAAGCTCAGGTGTGAAATTAAAACAAACAGAAACACAATAGAGTTGCTGTCTCTAAAGTGACTGCAGATTTCTGTGATCTGGAAGCACAAATTCAAATTATCTATGGCTGCCCCTTAAACATTTCACCAGTAAATGCACAGCAACAATCTTATTCCTGGTGATGTTCACCGTGAAAACAAATGCTCTTGTTTGATTCCCTCACCCCCCAATAGAATGAATTATCCATGTTCTTCGTCAGTGTAGGCAAACATATGTGCGCGCATGTGTGTGTGTGTGTGTGTATTTGGAAAGTGCACATCTTTCTCACTTGTGCAGTAGAGAGAGTTATGGAAAACTAAGGTTTTGATTCCATTTTCAAAGACTTTGATGGCCAGCAAAACCACAGTATAAATTAAGGGAATGAACATTGCTTAGGAAGAATAATTGTGTTGTTCTTTATGCATTCATTCACTCATGCATTTCTTCTCTCACTTATTCAACAAATACTTATAATGCATCTACTATGATCAGACAATGTTCAAGGTCCAGAAGATCAAACAATGAATAAGACAAATTCCCTGACATCAAGGAGCTTGTGATTCAGAGGGGAATGTAGATAAGAAACAGGATCTTCCTATTACAAACTGTAAAACATGACCAAAACAATTGAGTCTTTGGATTGCTGTAGCTTTCCTTAAATCTAAACTATTACATTGAAATTTAACAGAACACTAGTTGTTGCATTTCTGGATCATACTTTGTAAGATGAGCCTAGCCATTCTGTCAAAACTTTAATAAAGCTTGGTCATTTGAGCTAGAAATTTCAGTTAACCTACCTGTACTATCTCTGATATGAGGTAAATTACTTGAAACCTCAATACCTCAATGTCCTCATAACATGGTAATAATTATACCCACCTCATAGGGAAGTTATGAGGATTAAATGTAATAATATAGATAAAACCCAATACATATTTCAAATACTTGCCTCAATTAGTTATTAATTGAACCTCTGCTAGTCCCTCCCAACATCATCTAAGACAGGGTTTCTCAACATGGTCACTATTGACATTTCGGAGTAGATAATTCTTTGTCAAGGCGGGGCTGTCTTGTGCAGTGTGGAATGTTAGTTAGCATCCCTTGGTTTTCCTCACTAGATGTCGGTATCTACCCCCTTCTCACCCTCACAGTTGAGATAAACAAAAATGCCTTCACACATTGCCAAGTGTCTGTTGTTGGGGGAAGGGGAAGGCTAAACCACCCCCACTTAATAACCACTGAACTAGAGTTCTTAGAACCAAGGAAAAAGCAAACTGACATCCCAGAGGGATTTTTAAATTTCACATTAATAAAACTTGTCAAGAAAAAATAGCTCTTAGCTTTTGGAATCTCTTATTTCAATTATGTAAATACCAGGGGTCCAGTGTACAAATTTGTGCACCTTGAAAGGAACTGTGGGCCGCAAGGCTGCAGTAGGCACAGGGGCAGATCTTGGCCCATCCTCCACGCCCCTGCCCTGCCCCTCCCACCACAGCCCCCAGTTCCCTGTCTGTAAGCAGCCCTGCTCCTGCCACCGCCTCCCACGCGCTGACAGCACCGCCCCCCTGATGGCGCCAAGCGATCGTGGCTGGCACTGGACTCCAGCAGTGGGTGCAAGTGGGGCCAGCACCAGCACTAGGTGTGAGCACCCGGTGGGACCTTGGCGTGTGGGAGCAAAGAATTTTCAATAACCACCAGCAGCTCACCCCAATGACAGTGACCGGTGCTCCACCTTGGTCTGGTGCCCTCGCTCACCTGCTCCACCATGCTGCTGCTCACTTTCTGTTCCACGCTCACCCCCTGGTGGTCAGCACAATCATAGTGAAGGTTGTTTGGTTGTTCGGTTGTTTGGTTGTTCCATCATTCGATCTATTTGCATATTAGGGTTTTATATATGTAGATTACTCTTTTACAGTATTGTTAAGATAGAAAGGTTCAGATTTTAGAGAATAACTAAATCTTTAAGCAAATTTAGAATTTATTGTGACTTCAGGTATGTAAAATTCTAAAATGTAATCCCAAAGCTACACACCCCTTCTGGCCTATGTAAAATGTCCCACGTGTGGACAAATAAAGGGCACTGTCATAAATCTAATCAAAAGTGGATGAAAGGGGCCACATGCTAACCTGACAAGCTCCGGGGAGGCCTGCATGGTGGTCTTGAAAACTCAGAGACCTAAAGTAACCACAAAGGATGGTCTAAAATGAAACTTGAACTAAAAACAGTTATGGTGGATAGTTACATCCTAGGCCAGTATCTTCACTGACAAGGTCAACCTTTACCTTAACTAAGCCTATCTGTCTTTTTGCATCTATGATAACATACCCTTGAAATGTTTGGGTAACCTGTAACTTCCCTTTTTCTGGATCCCTTGGGGCACAATCTAATGTACCTGGGCGCCAGGACAGATACTACAAATTCCTTCATTGTTGATGTTGTAGAAGACCGAAGAAACCCAAGCAACGCTTAGAGAAATGGAGTTACACAGCTTTATTACGCCGGTGGTCTCAGAGAAGTTGCCTCTCAAAGTCTGAGCAAACCAATATGGTGGGAGCCCTTCTTTTATCCCCTTTTGGTTTCTTTGTCCCCCAAATATGGATTATACTTCTGGACCTTGCTCAGGCTTTGCAAAAAGCCCCGTGTGTTGGGATGGGAGTCTTGAGATCATATCTAAAGGCCTGGCCTGGCATCAGCGCTGATAACCCCCTCCGGGGGCTGTGTATGGTTTATGGCCTCTGTAAAATGTGAGCATTTAGGTAACAGGTCTTTCAAGACCAGATTGAGGGAAAGGGGCAGTGACTTAATTATAGGTTAACAAGAATATACATTAGGTTTTGGGCACAGATTTAGATTGCTAGCCCCCCAAACATCAGGGTTACATTGGAATTAGCCTTTTAACCTTCTCATTATCATGTTAATTATTCCTGTACCCACCTAAGTATGTGTCTATTATTTTACTTTTTATCCAATCCCAAGGGTTTCTCGGCACCACCCCCCCCCCCCCCGCTTTGCTTTCTTCCACCTCTCTAGTCTATCACCAATGGATTTCATGTAACCCACCTTCATCCCTCCTTTGATTGCAATGTATAAATATAGATGTAACCTGCCATTCTCTGGAGCTTTATCTCAATTCGTTGAGGTTCTGCTTCCTGGCAATTGTCAACAGATTGGCTCAAATAAACTCACAAAAATTCTTTACAGGCTTAAATTTTTTTACATTAACATATATAAACGTGGCAAAAGAGAAAACAAGTGGCCTCAAAAAGCATCCCAATAAACTTGGCACACACTTCCTTCCACACTTAAACCTTTTGGCTGTAGGCATCTGGACTTCAAGCCAAGATCAAGCCTGAGTGGCTGGTCTTTCATGATTGTCTTGATGTAATCTCAAGAAGTTTCAAAACTTGTAAGAAACTAGAAACATCTTCCTTAGATTAGTACTTATAGGATATAATGTAAGAGGACCCAAATCTTCAGTCCATGAACAGCCATCATCCATGGGATAGAGTCTGCATCTGCATTGTAATGCCTGAGAGGTGAATTTGACCTTGCCCTCCACACTTAATCTGATTACCGTCTGTTAATAACAACCAAACTGATTAAAAGGTTAACTGCATTTGGCTTCTCATAGTCTTTACAATTATGATTAAAAATAATCATAGATAATTATTTCATCCAGCAAATCAGATACTTCAAGTGCACACCTCTAATTTTTTAGCAGAAATTCAGATACCAGGTAAAAAATGATCAATTATGAATTGCCTATGTCAAAGCAACTTGAAAAATAGACTCAAGGGATAGCTTCCTTCTCTGATAGATATTGCTATTACATAAGAATCCACCCCAGACAGATTTTTATAGCCATGATTGTTCCTACTCTTTTTTCTTCTTCATCAATACTCCTCTATTCACTAAGTACGTCCTATTAATAGACATAGTACAAAGTATTTGACAGAGGACCTGGTTCTTTCCAGACTTTGCTACTGAATCTAAGATATCACTGAAGGGGTTAGAACAAGACTCCTCAGAATGTGCCACTTTGGATGCAGACTATTTCAAGCTGAAGAAAATCAAAGCCCCCAAAGACCTTTTTACTTCCCCCTTAATTGCCTAAAAGAATTTAGAAAGCCTGGCCCAGAAAGAAAGCTATCACCATAGATAACTGCAAAGAGTGTGGGCTAAGTGTTGGTGAGTTGGGGGAGCTTGCAAAATTGTAAATAATGTTGCAATAAATATATGGATGCATGTAGGTCCTGTTTGTTCAAATTCCTCTCTGTGTCCCATTGTCTCTGCAAGGCATGGCAAACATTTGTTTACCAAGCATTTGCTCTTTCCATCTTCCTGCTAATTGTTTTCTTTCCCTTTGAAGTCCCACACTCCTACCCCCTTTCTCCCTAGCTCAGGGTGGCATACCCTAAAAGCCTCAATTGTGTGACTCCCTGTGGGTCTCCTATTCTTATGTGTGTAATTAGATTTATTTTTCTCCTTTTAATCTGCCTTTTGTTAATTTGGTAATTAGACCAGCCAAAGAACCCAGAAAGACAGAATGAAAAGTTTTCCCCTCCTACATCATCGATTATAAGATACACCATTATTTATGTGATACTATGAAAGAAAAAAATGTTTCAAATTAAATTAGGACATAATATTTCCTAATTACTTAGACAATTTTGGATAATTTTGGAAATAACTTTCTAGACTTATATTTCAAATATAGATTTTAATCATGTTCACTATTATACATACATCAAAAGAAAAACGAATTAAATACATTTATCTAATTCTAACACTTAAATAATTCTTATTTTTTTAATTACAGTTGACATACAATATTATGCAGGGATTGGCAAAAGTCAGTTTACAGTTGTGAGTATGCAAAACAGTTTATTCTTGTATTAGTCTTTATTAATTATTGTATTATTTTCCATACAAATGTGGATGAAAAAGGGGCCACATGCTAACTTGACAAGCTCAGGGAAGGCTTGTGTGGTGGCCTTGCAAATTGAAGAGACCTAAACTAACCACAAAGAATGATCTGAAGTTAAAACTTCAAAAGCAGCCAAAACTGGTTTGGCTCAGTGGATAGAGCATCAGCCTGCGGACTGAGAGGTCCCGGGTTCGATTCCGGTCAAGGGCATGTACCTGGGTTGCGGGCACATCCCCGGTGGGGGATGTGCAAGAGGCAGCTGATCGATGTTTCTCTCTCATCGATGTTTCTAACTCCCTCTATCTCTCTCCCTTCCTCTCTGTGAAAAATCAATAAAATAAAAAAATAAAGTAAAAAAAAAACTTCAAAAGCAGTTTATGGTGGGTAGTCATGTCCTAGGCCAGTATCTTCCCTGACAAAGGTCAATCTTTACCTTAACTGAGCCTATTGTCTTTTTGCATCTAAGATAACATACCTGTGAAATGTCAGGGTATCTTGTAACTTCTCCTTTTCCGGACCCCTCAGGGCACAACCAAATGAGACCACAAATTCCTTCATGGTTATTGAGTTAATTGTTGACTCTTACTATCCTGCACCAACGTAAGTAAAAAAAGTATGTGTCTATCATTTTACTTTTTATCCAATCCCAGAGGTCTCCCCCTCCCCCCCACACACACACACTTTACTTTCTCCCACCTCCCTAATCTAGTTTGGCTCAAATAAATTCACAAAAATTCTTTACAGGTTTGAATGTTGTTTTTTACATTAACACAAACAACTGTAAATCTACTTTGCTCACCACTGTATTAGTTTCAGGTGTACAACCTGTGGTAGGCAATTTGACAGACATGAGCAGAGCAAGGATGATGGGCCAGGTACAGAAGGTCATCAAGGTGGAAAAGCCCCAGGTGCCTACCAACGGACAATCAATTGTAGGATGGAATCTCAACTCCAGGGTGACTTTTTCTCCCCTAGCATATCACTGATCATGCGGTTTGGAACCCCTGACCTTTCCTTCCCAGAGATAACATCTAGGCCTCTAGTTGTATTTCAACTTCAGGCCCAGATAAGCAACAAAACCAGACACAGCTAACCTCAGGACCAGCTACATTGGATAATGCAATCAGTGGTGACCACAACCTTGAAAGGACACACCTGGAAAACTGCTGAATATTCTATTAAGATCTTCCCCTAGGACCTCCTCTAAAGTCACCACCCTTAAAAACCTTGGGACAGAGGATCTAGTGCAGTGGTTCTCAACGTTCTGGTCCTTTAAATACAGTTCCTCATGTTGTGGCCCAACCATAAAATTACTTTCGTTGCTACTTCATAACTGTAATGTTGCTACTGTTATGAATCATAATGTAAATATCTGATATGCATGATGGTCTTAGGCGACCTCTGTGAAAGGGTCATTCCACCGCCAAAGGGGTCGCAACCCACAGGTTGAGAACTGCTGATCTAGTGTGCTCTCCTTCCAGGGAGCATGCCCGTGCCTTTCCCTTCCCTTTCCTCCCCCTCCCTGCCCCAGGCATGTTACTATTAGCTTCCTCACTTCCAAGCTCCAAGGGCCCTTCCTTTACCTCCATAACTCGTTTCCTAAGCCCATTTCTTCTAGAAATTACTTCTACCTCTGTGGTTTACCAAATAAATGTTATCTTACAGTTTGGATCTTGGCTCTGAATTCTTTTCTAGCCAGAACCCAAGTAGTGAGGTTGCTGCACCCAGGTTTGGTCTGACCCCACCGGTGCTGTTCCTCCTGCCTACAACAAACCCAGTGATTAGACATTTATATAACTTACAAAGTGATTACCCCAATAAATATGGTACCCATCTGACACCATACATAGTTATTACAATATTATTGACTACATTACCCATGCTGTCCCTATGACTCTTCTGTAACTACAAATTTGTACTTCTAGGTTCCTTCACCTTTTTCACCCTTCCCACCAACCCCTCTCCCATCTGGCAACTGTTCTATGAGTCTGTTTCTGTTCTGCTTGTTCATTTGCTTTGTTTTTTTAGAATTGTCTTTGCCTGACTTTCACTCAGCATAATACTCTATAGGTCCATCCATGTTGTTGCAGATGGCAAGATTGTATTCTTTTTTATGGCTGGGTCACATTCCATGGTATATATGCACCACTTCTTTATCAATTCATCTATTGATAGACACTTAGGTTGCTTCCATATCTTGGCTATTATAAATAATATTGCAATAAACATATGAATGCATGTATTTTTTCAATTTAGTGTTTTGGGTTTCTTCAACAAAGTACCCAGGAGTGGAACTGCTGGGTCCTTCTTTGTCTCTTGTTATAGCCTTTGTTTTCAAGTCTATTTTGTCTGGTGTAAGTACTACTACCTCAGTTTGTTTTGTTTGTTTCCATTTTCATGAAATATTTTTTCCACCCCTTTGCTTTCAGTCTGTGTGTGTCTTTTCATCTGAAATGAATCTCTCGTAGACAGCACATGTAAAGGCCTTGTTTTGTTATCTATGCAGCCACACTATATATGTATAATTTTTTAAATATATTTTTTGTAATATTGATTTGGTGAGGATGAACTCCTTTAGCTTCTTGTTGGGGAAGCTCTTTTTCTGTCCTTCTATTCTAAACTAGAGGCCCAGTGCACGAATTTGTACACAGGTGGGGTCCAGCCAGCCAGCCAGCCCTGATGAGGGCCCATCTGGCAGGGCCAGCCGGGGAGAGGGGCCATGGGTGGTTGGCCAGCCAGTCCCACCCACAATTGGGATGTTGGGGCTGATTGAGGGCTGGGCTGGACGGCGGGGGGGGGGGGGGGGGGGGCGGCAATCAAGACCTGGATCAGGCTGGTTGGCTGCCGTAATGTGTGTCATAGCTACCAGTCGTTCTGGTCATTCTGCCGTTCCGGTTGCTAGGCTTTTATATATATAGATAATAGCTTTACTGGGTAGAGTAGTCTGAGCTGTTTTTCATTACTTTGAATATTTTGAGTTAATCCCTTCTGGCATACAAAGTTTTTGTTGAGAACTCAGTTGACAGTCATATGGATGTTCCCTTGTAGGTGACTAACTGCTTTTCTCTTGCTGCTTTTAAGATTCTCTCTTTGTTTTTAACCTTTGGAATTGTAATTATGATGTGTCTTGATGTGGGCTTCTTTGGGTTCATTTTGTTTGGAACGTTTTGTGCTTTCTGAACTTGTAAGGCAATTTCTTTCACTGGGTAAGGGAAGTTTTCCATCATTATTTTTTCAAATAGGTTTTCAATCCCTTGCTTTCTCTCTTCTCCTTCTTATACCCCCATCATGCAAATGTTGGTATACTTGATGTTGACCCAGAAGATCCTTATACTATCTTCATTTGGGGGGATTCTTTTTCTTTTTACTGTTCTGATAGTCTATTTTTCTGTTTCCTTATCTTCCAAAATCACTGATAAGATCCTCTGCTTCAACTACTCTACTGTTGAGTCCTTGTAATGTATTCTTCTATTCAGTTAATGTATTCTTCATTTCTGACTATTTCTTTTTATGTTTTCTATTTCCATTTTTATGTTTCCTATGTCTTTGTTGAAGTTCTCACTCAGTGCATCTAGTCTTCCCCTAAATTCATTGAGCATCCTTACAACCAGTGTTTTGAACTCTGCATCTGGTACATTGCTGGTTTCCATTTTTTTGGTTCTTTTTCTGGAGTTATGTTCTTGCATTTGGGACATGTTTCTTTGTCTCCTCATTTTGGATACCTCTCTCTGTTTGTTTCTAGGTATTACGTAGTGCTGCTATGGCTCCCTTTCTTGGTAGAGTGGCTTTATCTTATGTGGTAGGTGTCCTGTGAGGCCCAATGACACAGCATCTCTGGTCACCCAAGCCAGGTGCTCCAAGTGCCCCCCACATGTGGGCTGTGTGCACCCTCCTGTTGTAGTTGAGCCTTGATTGTTGTTGGCATATCAATGGCAGGAATTCACCCCCAGGCCAATTGGTTTTAAAGACCAGCAGTGACAACAATGGAAGAGCTGCTGTGTAAGGGCCAAATCCATATAGCAGGACTTACTTCAGTGGGGATCTAGTGCCCAACAAATTCACCCCTTGAGGTCTTTGGGTGGCCTGAAGCTGTCCACCATGTACACTGGCTCTGGGGCCTCCCAGGAGATGCAGGCCAAGATCAGCCACAACCTGTACCCTGCCTGGGTCTACCCAGCATGGGCTATAAAGTGAAGTGCAGATGGCTGCTACTTGTGCTGAGCTTGGAAGTGCCTGTGAGAGGTCAAGCTGTGAACCAAGGCTGGCTGCTACTAATGCCAGGCCTGGGACCAGTTAGCAAGAGGTATGGGACATACCGAGGCCAAATGCTGCTTGTTTGTGGTTTGTGAACCTTTGAGAGATTTTAGGAAAGTCTGCAGCATAAGCCAAAACAGGATGTTTATATAGTAAAGACACTGGAAGCAGCTTGGGTGGGTCCACAGCTGGGTGGGATGGGTTCTCAGGGAATCACCAGGGCAGGGAAAATAGTGATAGCCAGGTTGATGAAGATTCAGATATGCTGGCTCAGGACAGGGAAGGGAGCGTCCCAGAAAAGAAACAATAGCCTTTGCCAGCACTTTTATCTAGGAGAAAGCTGCCTCTCTAGCCCTTGCCACAAAGCCAAATCATTCAGTTTCTCCCAGTATGTCCCTGGAACCTTTTGAGCTGCTGTTCCAGCACTAGAACTCTGAGTAGGTCCCAGTCAGTCTGTGTGAGGGCCCTTTAAGGGGAATGCTTGGGATTCCAGCAATGCTTTGTCTCACTCAACTACAGTTCTTGCTGGTTTTCACAACCAGAAGTTATGGGGACTTCTCTTCCGGGAACTGGAACTCTGGGCTGAGTGTCCCAGTGTAGGGCTGGAACACCTTGTTCTTCAGGGGGGAACTCTGCAGCTGATATATGCCTCTTGATTTGTTTTTTTTATATTTTTTTTCTATTGATCATTTCTTTTCTTTTTTTTATTGCTTAAAGTATTACAAAGGGTATTACATATGTCTTGATTTTTTTAAAATATATTTTTATTGATTTCAGAGAGGAAGGGGGAGGGAGAGCTAGGAACATCAATGATGAGAGAGAATCATTGATCAGCTGCCTCCTTCATGCTCCCTACTGGGAATCAAGCCTGCACCAGGCATGTGCCCTTGACCAGAATTGAACCATTCAGTTCACAGGCCAATACTCTATCCACTAAGCAAAACCAGCTAGGTCTATGCCTCTTGATTTATAACTACCTTATGTGTGTGTGGAGCCAGACCATTCCACATCTCTGCCCCTCCTATCTGTCTCCAACTGGCTATTTCTGTATATCCTTAATTATAAGACTTCTGTATGGCAAGACTTTAGGTGGATGTACATGATGGTTGTTCTGTAGCTTAGTTGTAATTAATTTTGATGTGGTCATGGGAGGATGTGAGTACCATGTTTACCTACTCCACCATCTTGACCAGAAGCCTTCATGATCCAATTCTTATAAATCAATTTTCAACACAGAATTTTCATGTTTTGTTATTATATCTGTTATACAATAGGATACACATGATTTTGTCCTCTGTGCCATTAAGAATGCTGGTAGTACAGCATTTCTTAAGATGGTGCTCCACTGTTATCTTCAAAACATTCTTCCAAGATGCCATCACCCATTCTGCAAATGCTGGTGTTGCTTGATGAGGTATAGGCAAAGCTTCTTGCATAAACTGAATAACAAAATGTAACAGAGTTTTATCTACCTGTAATTACCTTCCCTTCCTAGATTCCATCAAACACTTGGTCATTCTATTGAAAGAAAACTATCTAAACACAATGACAGTAGTTGTTTCACTAACATTAAATTTACATCCTGGTGCCACTGACGCTCTGCATTTATAACATCGTAATGTTTCATCATCAAGTCATAGAATAATCCATGGAAGATATTTTAAATACCAGTTAAATTTAACATGTGTGGTAAAAACAGCATATAGGTCAATTAAAATGACAACAACATAAACACAGTGATCAAGTTGGTGCCCATTCATGCAATAACTACATGACAATGATCATCTGGCTACCAATCATTGTAAGACACCACTAACCAATAGAAACATCTTGAGTACAGAAAAGTTAAAATGGGGAGGGGGAGTACATCTTAGAATTAATGAACTATGCAGATTGCAAATAAAATCAAGAATGTGTTTAGATCAGTTCATTTAAGCCTTAGCTCCAATATGTCCCCTTTCCTCCATGCAGAATCATTAACAGTTATAAAATGAGTTTGAGGAGGAAATCTAGGGATTCTACCTACATTTCACATTAAATAGATAACACTATTCCTTGAGGTTGTGTTTCCTAGGAACTGCTGCCTCTGTAAAGCAGCAAGGTTTTAAATATAACTGAGTCCCAAGTATGGTTTAAAGTGCTTGATTTGAAAACAAGCATCTCATTTCAGAATTCTTTTCTCATGGTTCCCTTCCTTTATTACAAAAGTGCATCAAAGGAACACCTCTTCCAGGAAAAACCCTTGCAGTATTAGCTAGTAACATTTGAAATGACTCAAAATTATTCTTTAGGATTATGTGCATTTAATGGGGAATTCTTGTGTGGACGAAAGGGGCCATATGCTAACCTGACTAGTTCAGGGAAGGCCTGCATGGTGGTTGTACAAACTCAAAGAACTAAAATAACCACAAAAGATGGTCTGAAAATTAAATATTTAACTACAAACAGGTTATGGTGGGTAGTCCTGTCCTAGGCCAATATTTTCCTTGACAAAGATCAACTTAGATGTTTAGTGAGCCCATTTGTCTTTTTGCCTCTAAGATAACATATTGGTGAAAAGACTGGGTAACTTGTAACTCCCTTTTTTCCGGATCCCTCAGGGCACAACAATGGCACCAGGACATTCCCTCATTGCTATTGTTATCAAGTTAATTGTCAACTGTTAATTATGTTAAACTATCCTGTACTCATCTGTGTAAAAGAAACACATGTCCATCATTTCACTTTTTACCCTATCCCAGAGGTTTCCCTGCTTTGCTTTATCGCACCTCCTTAATCTATCACCAATTATTTCATGTAACCCACCTAAGTCCCTCTTTTGATTGCAATATATAAATACAGATGTAACGCACCATTCCCCGGAGCATTATCTCAATTTGTTGAGGTTCTGCTTCCCAGCATATGTCGACAATTTGGCTCAAATAAACTCACAAAAATCTTTACAGGTTTCAATGGTTTTTACGTTAACACTTGAAAGAGAAAATGAAACCTTTAGTGCCCCAAAAATTAATCTCCCAAAAAGGATATGTATAAGGCAATATTTTTGTTGGGAGAGATTTCCTAGCATGCCTCCTCTTTCTGCTTACACATAAGGATGGCTCAGCTTCCTAACAAACATGAGTGTTTGAGCTACAGATGTCTCCAGTGAATTGTCCTACCAAGTCAGTCCCTTGGCCTGGAGTTTTACTGAAATACTTCTTGCTTTAAGATACAAAATAACAAGCAGGCTCTTCTGGGATGTTTACTGGAGGGCCAAGAATATCACTGTCATGCCGACTATCCAAATTTTCCTGGCATTAGTTTCTTGTCTTTAAAACAATGTGGTTAGGTAGTGATCTCTAATACCCCTTCCCATCTTCTCATTTTGTGGCATGATACAGTGGAAAGAGAACTGAGAGAGAAAAAAGGGTTATTAAGACCTGGTCCTAAATCTCCCACCATTACCTAGTACAGGCTACTTTAATTCTCAAAAGGATAGTTGGAGAAAATTCTGTCTAAAATTCTGTCTAAGTCAGCCGTGGGCAAACTACGGCCTGCGGGCCAGATCCGGCCCGTTAGGCTGTTCTATCTGGCCCGCGGAGCTGAAAGAGTGGAGGGTTCTCTTGCTCTCCCCTCCTCTCCTTCACCAGCAGCAGTGTTAACATGGCAATGTCGGGAAACACGGCCGCAGCTCCTTCTTCTGAGTCCAGTTTAAGAACCCATTGTGGCCCTCGAGTCAAAAAGTTTGCCCACCCCTGGATAAGTCTACAATCTGTTTGCCTTCATTTGTGAGTGACCATGTAATTTCAACTCTTTTAAAACTTTGTTCAGAGACATATCAAAAGTTATTCCATATGCATAGCCTATGGACACAGACAATAGTGTGGTGAAGGTCTGGGAGGGGTGGGTGTTGGGTGGAGGCAGTCAATCATGAAAACAAAGGAGATAACTGTAATACTTTCAACAATAAAGATAATTTTTTAAAAAAAAGTTATTCCAGCTCAAAAAAAAAAAGAAGTTAGAAAAGAGGAAATGAATAAATGGAAACTGATTTTAGATTCTTTAGATGAGTATTAGAGTCAAGAAAGAGGAAACTTTAAAAGTGTAAAAAATAGAGAGGCTATGAATCTAAAATAATGTGAACATAGTGTATGATTTTCTTTTGAAAACATTTTCATAAACATCTTTGGAAGAAAAATAAATGAGTACATACTACGTCAATGATAGAAGGAGGGCTAATAGCATGTTTAATCAGGAAAAACCCCCACTATGAAAAACTAACTTAAAACCCCTGTGTGGCAGAATGGTGATGACTCGGAAGAAGGAGCAGGAGCAGCAGCAGCACAAAGCTCAAGGTCACAAAAGATACAGAGCAGCTCATATTGAGCATGAGATTTCAGAGCAGACTCCGAGGTGGTGATAACAGGCTCTTTGAACATAGTTCCAGTCACAAATTAGGAGGCAACTCTACTATAAGAACCATGAAAATCAGGGCCAAACTCTTCAGTACACCAATAGCAATAGCTGGCACTTGTAGCCAAACCAACGATCATGTTTGAACTACCATGCCAAATTTTCTACCAGGTATCCTTGAAGTGGACTTATATCTTTATACTAAAAATATTTATAAAGCACTTATAAAATTATAAATAAATATAAAATAACGTTTATAAAAATAATTTCAATTGACTGAAGAATGTGTTCATGTGTGCTGATGGTTCTTTGTGGTGTAATGAAAATAATATCAACATAATAATGAATGCAAGAACAGAGTTCTTCACTGTTAGTCAGTTATATATGACAGTGTGGTGTGTGCTGTGATCCCAAACAGGAGAAAAAGATTAAAACATAAAATTAAGTTATGATAGTTGCAGCCTACAAGTAGAGACTATGTTTTGATTATCTGGTTTCTGTCTTCGCCCATAAATTCACCCTTTGAGCAATAACTGGCTCACATACAAGGCAATCTTCCTCTGATTAGTTTTTACCTTGTTCCCCCAAAGCCACATCAAAAAGGTACCAATTTAGATGATGAAGCCAGACCTAATGGCCTAAGTACATCACGTAAAAGCTCCACACTGAATGAGCTACATGGGTTTAAAAGATAAAAAGGCAATTCCTAGTTTAGATTTATTTTTTTTTTAAAGATCAAATTTAAAATCCAGTAACATACTTCATTATGTTTTTCCTTTTCTGCTGTGTACCTGAAATGGTGACTCAATCTGTAGCTCATTAAACAATACCTGGGCCCAACCTTCAAAGAAATTAGAAAATGGCCCCAAGGTTTGGAAAACAATTCATTAAAAAATATATTTATTGAGCTCCTCTTATAATCTAGGCACAGACACAAGATGTGTGGGAAATGTAGGGGTTTTTTCTATATAACTAATTGCTTCAAAATCTCAACAGCTTGCTACAATGAGCATTTATAATCCTGGTGTGTGTGTGTGTGTGTGTGTGTGTGTGTGTGTGTGTGTGTTTTGTTTGTTTAATCCTCACCCGAGGATATTTCTCCATTGATTTTTAGAGAGAGAGTGGAAGAGAAAGAGGAATATCGATGTGGAAGAAACACATCGACTGGTTGCCTCCTGCACATGCTCTTGACTGGAATTGAACCCAGGACCCTTCAGTCCGAAAGCTGAAGCTCTTTCAATAGAGCCAAACCGACTAGGGCTAATATTTCTGGGTTTGTAAATTGGCTGTCATTTCAATCATCTCAGCTGGACTATGCTGAACTCCACACAGGACTCATGTTTGCTCCGCATTGTAGAAGTGAGCCTGAAGAAGCAATGACTCTCCGGGCCACGCTCTTTCATGGAAAGAGGGTAGCAGCTGGTAGAAACTTGCAATGCATGTCAGTTATCAATTTATAGCCTCTCAACGCCAAATTCACCCTTCAATACCTGTTCTACAATAGTAGACGAGACTCTTTGCTTATTTTCCTTTACAGTGAACATGTCCTTTACAGTAAGCTTTGTTTGTGGAGAGGCATTGCAGGAGGAAGGAGGCTTCTTTTCCTGGTTCCAGTGTGCTGAGTTTTACTTCTTGCTTCTGTTGCATGGTGCAGGTAGGTATATAGGAACATCTAACAGTACTCTGTCCCAGTTATGTGCTGAGAGTGCACCATCACTCAGTGATCTCACAGCCTGGCCCAGGCCCAGTGACTTGCAAGACATGACCCTCCTGAAGTGGACACAGTTGCACTACCAACCTCATGCTCACAGTGGTGCCCCAGCCTTCTTTGCATACCCACCAGTGAGCCTTCACTCACTTGTACCCGAGAGGCTATTTCTTAGAACTGTCCCAACACAGATACCATGTATCACAGACTGTGTACCATCTTGCCAGTGAGTGAGCTCCAGATACCTTGACTCCCTCTGTGCTACTGACCATCAACCTCAGCTTACCTGCATCCCAGAAGGTGGTTTCCTGATACCTGGTGACTTTGGACCAGCTCTAGCCAGGGCAACCCAGCAAACTTCTCCACTATCCAATGGGCTACAGCTATACCCTCTCCAATGATATCTAAACCCATTCTTAGGAAGCAACCCCCTTCCAACTTTGTCCTCCCTTGAGTACTCTCTCTCATTCCTAGAGTTCCCTTTACACCTTTATAATTATTCCTCTATCATAGTTTAATAATTAATTATATTACTTCCCCTATTCAAATAAATCACTGTGTGGTTTCTGTCTCTTGATTGGACTCAGACTGATGTACTATGTTTTTAATGCTTCTGTTCAGAACTGGTACACTATCATTTCTGCCCGTATTACATTGGTCAAATCAAATCATATGACCAAACCCAAGTTATGAATCAGGGGTATATCCTCCACTTACTCCAATGGGAACTACTGCAAAGTCACATGGCCAAAGGCATGGATGTATAATTCTATTACAGGGAGTCAGTAAAGAATTGGAAATAATAATTCAACCTACCATTTGAAACCTGCTTCATGGAGCATACTGGGAAGGAAAGGTATTAAGAAATTCCTGGTAGGGGCTGAGCAGAGGGGGATAAACAGGTGAGTGTGTTGCGGGGGGAGGTATGGGAGGAATCTGTAATACTATCAACAATAAATAAATAGATAAATAAAAATAAATAAAAAGGGGGAAATTAAATTTTTTAAAAATTGCTGAAAAAAGAAGAGTTATGAAAAGAGAATACAGAGCATTTGGGGAGACTAGAGTCTATCGTATCACAGAAGATCTCTCAAGCAGAGTCATTATCTCTTAACTGCAAAGAGTAGGGGGAATAGTATCATATGTAAGCAGAAGGAGCATCATATGTAAAGACCTGAAAACAAGAGAATACTTCAGCAATATTGAAAGAAGTTGTATGTCACTGAACAATGACAGAGAAAAGATCAGATTTTTAATGATAATTCACTGATAGATGGTGACAAGAAATTGCCAAAAAAATATATCTTCCAGGAAACATTGTTTTCAGATTGTGATGAGATTTAAAAAATTCCAATACTAAATTATTTTTCATGACATTTGTAGCACATACTCAAGAAAGATATCCTGTCATTGCATAAATCCAATGGAAAAAAGTTCATAACTAACTTCACAACTCAAGCCTTTGTATATCACTTGGGATCACTGAAACTGAGGAACAGAAACCTAACTTAAACTGATTCAAATAACAAGGTTACTTTATTGGCCTATATTATTATACAGTCTAGAGCAGGGGTGGGCAAACTTTTTGACTCGAGGGCCACAGTGGGTTCTTAAACTGGACCGGAGGGCCGGAACAAAAGCATGGATGGAGTGTTTGTGTGAACTAATATAAATTCAAAGTAAACATCATTACATAAAAGGGTACGGTCTTTTTTTTTTTAGTTTTATTCATTTCAAACTGGCCGGATCCGGCCCGCGGGCCGTAGTTTGCCCACGGCTGGTCTAGAGTTTGATGAAGTGGCCCCATGATATGAGTAAGGATTGAGCCTCCTTCTGTTAGTCTATTCCATTTTCTCTTGAGGCTGCCCATGATTGTGGTCATAGAAAGGTTAACTAACAGCTCCTGCCTCCACTTCCACTGAATTTACAAAGCATTTGTCCAAGCTTCGTTTTATTTATTTTTTATTGTTTAAAGTATTACAAATAGTAGTACATATGTCTCCTTTTTTTTTTTCCAATTGACCTTCCCCCAGCCTCCCCTACACCCCTGCTTCGTTTTATGTCAACATAAAAATCAGTGAGAAAGATCCCTGTCTGAAGCGGCTCAGCTGGTTGGGCTTCTTTGTCTTGTGCACAAAAAATAAGTTGTTGGTTCGATTCCTGGTCAGGGCATATGGCTGTGTTCTGAGCTCAATCCCTGGTGGGGCGCAAGCAGACGGCAGCCCATCGATGTTCCATTCTCACATCGATGTATCCATGTTTCTCTTCCCCCCTCTTCCTTCCTCTCCCTCTAAAAATCAATAAAAATATGGCAGAAATAATCAGTGAGAAGGGGTGTTATTTATAAATAGGTGTATTTATTCTCTAAACTCAGAGAATGGTAAAAGAAAGTCTTTTGGAGTTTAAGTTTTAAGTAGACCATTAATATTAGTTGATATTAATAACTTAATATCCCAATATAATACACTTCTGGGTATAACTTTGGCTTAAGTCTATAGGAAAAACACTTTCTTTTCCAGGAGTCTGTTTGGGTAGCAATTACACACTCCATGAGAATACTGTCCAAACTAGATTGAATAAAGGTAACTAGGCAGAGCCCAAAGTTTATTTGACTAAATGATTCCCTGACAGCCAAACATATTATGACATTTTATCATGTGTGGATGATTAGTCATTCAATGGAGGTAGGTCTGAAAGAAATATCAGTCATTAATTGTGAAAGAGTTAAAGGGGAGGCTTGGGGGAGGTCAGTGGGGAAAAAAGAGACATATGTACTACTATTTGTAATACCTTAAACAATAACATAAAATAAAATAAAAGTATACATTTTGTGAAATATTAATTTGAAAAAAAAAAGGCAGGTAGTAGGAAGATAGGCAGGAATAGGCTAGGATAGGTGGCTAACCCCAGAGTCCACTTAACCAATATAATAAAAAACCCAAAAGAAATTCCTATATCTCTGCTGAGATTTCCTATCTTTCATTTCATTGTGATTGCGTTTTTCCTTACCTTGTTGAGCATGATTATAAAGCTGCTTTAAAGTTCATGTCTGATCATTCCAACATCTGTTATCACAGGATTGGCATCTATTGATTGTCTTTTCACTTAAGAATGAGTCACATTTTCCTGGTGTTGAGTGATTTTGGATTGTAGTGGAATGTTATAGAGACTGAATTCTGTTAAATTCCTCTAAAGAGCGTGGATAATTTTTTCAGCAGACATTTAACTGAAATTTTTATTCTGCCCATAGTAGGTGGCAGCTACCGTAATATCCCAGTTCAGTTTCTTTAGCCTCAGTTGCAAACTTCTTTGAATCTTCACCATGTGTGTGAAGTCCAGGAGTCACTGTGAGCAGGGTTTCAATGTAGAATTTGGCGTTCCCTGCGCTGCCTCTCTCCCTGCAGTTTCCAGCAGCTGTGGCCTCCGTGAGTCCTGTGCTTTGATTGCCCAGACCAGAAAGAAAGCAGGTCAAGGCCATTGTGCCAAAACTGCAAAAACTGGGAACTTTCAGTGTGACAGTTGTTTCTTCCAAATTTGAACTTCCCTGTAAAATCCACTTATTTGGATTATTCTCTAGAGTTTTTATGCAATTGTACTTTATAACATGTCTGGAATTTATAGTTGTTATTCATGGGAGATTAGGTTTATAAGGAGTTCATGCCAACATATGGGAAGTGAAACTCCAGCACGAGCTATTCAAATATGAATAAAAAAGTCATCACTTGCCTCAAAGAGCTCAAAGTCTAATAAAGAAAGCCTCCATGGAAACAAATAACTTATAACACAAGATTATAAAGTTTAATTTTAAAGAGTAGAACAACAAAAAATCAAGAAGGCTTTGGAGGTAGAACATCTGATCTGACCTATGGTGAAGAGCAAGGTTGTGGTGTGTGCAGAGTCAGAGTAATGGGGGAAAGGGTGGGAGAGGCTGGAGAGATCCAGACCATGACCTGACATTTGTATAGACCTGACATTTTAAATTATAATCACATCCATGGCTTCATGATTTTTGATGAACTCATTGAAAATATTGTGCCAATGCACAGAAATACTTTCCATTTTCTTGAAACAAATACAAGTTGTCTTTATGTGAGAAAAAGAATGTACATATTATCCCCAAAGTGGAACTTGAGAAGAATAATATTGTATCCATTGAAATTGTTTCTAAACATAAATCAAATGTGACAGTGGCTCCCCAACTATTATGAGCAACACCATATCAAACTTGTTTTTAGCAAAGCAATGTTATTGTCTTAAAATCCTGCCAAAACTCCCCAGAGAACAATATTTCTTTCAGATTGCATTTGTTTCTCATTATCTGGGGGGAAAAAAGTTACAATTACATTATCTTATCGTCTTGTGTACGTATGCGCACGTGTACACACACACACACACACACACACACACACACACAAATATACTTTTTCTATTCTGCAAAAATCGAAAGGTTCAATTCAAGATTTACTCCTCTGCCCAGCTGGTGTGGCTCAGTGATCAACTTATGAACCAGGAGGTCACGGTTCGATTCCAGGTGAGGGCACATGCCTAGGTTGTGTGCTTAAGCCCCAGTAGGGGGCATGAAGGAGGCAGCCCATGATTCTCTCTTCTCATTGATGTTTCTATCATTCTCTCCCTCTCCCTTTTTTTTTGAAACTTCCAATTCTTATACCCTGTGGCAGCTCCCAAACCTGGTTGTGAACCATACTTACCTGGAAGGGAGGACTAGGGGCAGGCTCCTTTAAAATAAATTATTTTTCTGGACCCCTCTTGAAATTCACAATCTCTGGGACTGGGTCTGCATTTTTAAGTTCTCCAAATGATTTTAATATTCCCAGCACCTGTCAACTAGGAACCATCTATATATATAAAAAAAGAGGTAATATGCAAATTAGGCTGGGATGCCATAACGGTCACAACCAGGTCAGGAGGAGCTGCATGCGCAGATGGGTGGGAGGGGACTGCATGCCGCTCCCAGCCCCAGTGGACACACACCAGGGGTGGGGACATGCTCTGAGCAGCTGCAGCATGGCTCAGAGCATGCCCCAGGTGGGTGGCAGGGCAGCTGGAACAAAGCAGCCTGGGTCCCGGGTGCCTGGCAGTGGCAGGAGCGAAGCAGCCCGGGTCCTAAGTGCCGGAGGGAAGCTGGTGCCAGCAGCCAGGGGAAGGAAGGCCTATTCTTGCACGAATCTTTGTGCATCGGGCCTCTAGTCATTAATAAGCATCACATGATTAATAATTGTTGTTGGACTGATTCTTGTATGTTGGCCTGTGTTCTACATCAAGACTTTTCAACCACTGAGGTGTATATGAATCACTGAAACGTCTTGCTAAAATGCAGATGCTGATTTAGCAGAGAATAATAACAATAATAGTAACCACCAACCATATGCTGATCACCCTACGTGATGGTTTAATTTAATTTGAATCCTCATAACAACCCTAGGAGATAGTATTATATGAGGAAACTAGAGAGGTTAAGAAAGTTACCTCCAAGGTCTGACAGCTAATGGGTAGTAGACGGGTCTAGAACCCAGGTTTCCTGACATTCTTTCTATTGTATTTACCTTCTAGTTCCCTTCTCCTACCATAAACTATTTCACTAAAGGGTTTCTTCATTGCTCTCATGTATTCCCTGCCTCTATCCCATTCTTAGAAAGAATCAAAAAAGAACTGAGAGCCACCAGCACTGAGAGTCACTCCAGCCTATCCCTTCTTTACCTGTTAGCCAGCCCCACCCTGCCATTCAGGCTGCTCACTTACAGAGGTGGGATGACAGGGATCATTTTGACTTTTAAGGAATGTTAAAAGATAATGTTCATAAAAGATAAAATCATGATTGATAACATAAAAAGAATAAATGCCATATATTTTTGTTGTCATTAACTAAAAGGGAACTAGAAAAGATGTCACAAAGGCAAAGAACCACAAATTTATTCACAGTAAAGGCATGTTGAAATGAATTTGCAAAAAGTGGTCTAGTCGATGGTCAATAATGAAGTGCGCTCTCCCCCCCCCCACCTCTCTCCTCCACCCCCCCCACCCTCCCACACAAAGCTAGTTTGCACTTGTATGGACTATCATTATGTACATTGTCATCAGTTTTCTGTCAGTTAACTCCTGTCTCTTTAGAATCATGGGATAGCCTGGTCAAAGGCAAAGGCCAACACCCTGGTATGATGAGCTAATAATCTGAGAGGCTCCAGCATTCCATTGAAAGGATACTCAATGATTTCTTTTGCCCATTCCAACAAAGTCTTACATTTTTCCTTATCCTTTCTCTTCCCCTGTCTCAAAGTACTCTCTACGAATGGTCATTCATCATCACAAGAGACGGTTGGTCTCAGAGGTATGGCCTGATTGTTTACACAGATGTAACAAGTATTAATTTGCTGTATAGGACTCCTGAAATTAACTTTCCTAAAAATTCTTATAAGGAAACTCAGACTAGACTTTTATTATTTGCTATCCTGAGGCAAGGAAATCAAGCCCAAGAAACACTTTGTGCCAGATTTCATTTGTACTATCTATAAATTCTCCTCAAGGTCCTCAAAATGTACCAATATTCCTGGCCTGGCCTGAAGTAACATTTCTGACCTCATGTCAGGCTGTACCTTCTAAGTCCCATAGGAGTTTTTCTGGGAGATCTTTCATTGTAGGTAGTAGCTCTAGAAATAAAATCTATTTGCGTTCCATAAAAGTGTCTGGCCATACCTGATTCAGTGAGTATTTGAATATAATGAGCATTAGTTATGTTCATAATTGAAAAAATAATTTTAAAAAGAAAGTTTATCATAATGTTTAATTCCAGCTGTGTATCTCATCTCCCTCACTAACACTAATGAGGAGAAATTGCTTAGTTGCCTTCCTTGTTTCTCCCCATGGTAATTATTTGCTCCATTGAAGAGTTAAATAATTTTTCCTTTTTATTTAAAAATTTAACTATGTCAAAATGGTATTTTTTATTTTATTAGATGAAATAAACTGCTTATGCAAACAACAGAAACAAAACTTGCTGTTCAATGGAAATTAGAATTCAAAATATTCATCTATCCATCTATCATCTCTCAATCTCCCTCTGCTTCTATCTATCTATCTATCTATCTATCTATCTATCATCTATCTATCTATCTATCTATCTATCTATCTATCTATCTATCAGCATTTGTGATGGCCCCAATAACCCCCACATGCTGGTATACATGCCTTTGTATAATGCACTTCCCTTGAGGGCATGCCAGACCTAGTGACTTGCTTCTAATGAACAGAATATGGCAAAAGTCACTTACAAAGTTAGATCATGAAGAGATTGAGCTTTCAGCTTAGACACCTTCTCTTGCCCTCTCACTCACTTGCTCTGAGGGAAGCCATTTGCCATGTTTTGATCTATCTTATGGAGAGGCCATGTGGCAAAGAGCTGATGCCTCTGTCAGCAAGGATCTGAATCCTGTCAACAGTCATGTGAAGTGAGCTTGAAAGCATATTCTCCCCCAGTTGAGTTTTGAGGAGACTGTGTCCTTAGCTGCCTCCTTGACTGCAGCCTTGTGCCAGCACCACCCAGCTAAGCTGCTCTCAAATTCTTGACCTTCAAAATTTTTTGTTGTTTGGAGCTGCTACGTTTTTGGGGGGAAGTTGAAATTTGTTATGCAGCAGTTATATAATTTGTTACACTTCTAGGGGAGGGGGTGAAGAAAGATCTTGGGATTTTTTTAATCCTAGCCTGAGCTAGTTAGTTCTACTAACAAGCTATTGATTCAAAGAGTATCATTCCAAACTAATCTGTCAAGGTTGTCGCCATAGTGACTTTTATATCTGTAAAATGTATACTAACATGACTTTCCCTGAGATAAATATCATTAAAATGTTATAAAATACAGCAAAAGAATTAAAAACAAAACTGTTTCTCCCTTAAAAAAAACAAACTATTGCCCAGCTGGCGTGGCTTGGTGGTTGAACCAGGTCGACCTATGAACCAGGAGATCATGGTTAGATTCCCGGTCAGGGCAGTGCCTGGGTTGCGTGCTCCATTGTGGAGGCATGCAGGAGGCAGCTGATCAATGATTCTCTCCCCTCGATGTTTCTATCATTCTTGCCCTCTCCTTTCCTCTCTGAAATCAATTTTTAAAATATGTATTTTTAAAAATAATAAATAGCCCTGATTGGTTTGGCTCAGTGGATAGAGCATCGGCCTGCGGACTGAAAGGTCCCAGGTTCGATTCCAGTCAAGGGCATGTACCTTGGTTGTGGGCACATCCCCAGTGGGAGATGTGCAGGAGGTAGCCAATTGATGTTTCTCTCTCATCGATGTTTCTAGCTCTCTATTCTTCTCCCTTCCTCTCTGTAAAAAATCAATAAAATATATATTTAAAAAATAATAATAATAATAAATAAAATATTGCCTTATAGAAATTTTTGAATATGAGCTTTTTTTCCTAGCTAGTTAGCACAATACAATCCAAAAAGAATTGAGACAGAGAAAAATAAGGATTAATATACTTTTGTCTCAGATAAATTTCAGTAGCAATTCACTCACTAATATGGTAGTAATGCCTTGTTATAAAATATATCCTAATAGAGGTCATTATGTGAGGCACTTAAGTAACTAGACATGATTTCATGTGATTTTTTTCTCAGAATATCTTGATATTTTCAGGTAAAGACACTAAAATGATAAGAAATGTGGAGTTCTTGCTAAGGTATGTAATCAACAAGCATTTTTATCGAATTCTCAATTATTCGCCTGATTATTTGGCTTATGAGTTTCCAGAGGGTGAAATGTCACTTTATATCTCAAACTTCAGTTTTCTCATTTTCAAGGTTAGGCTCATTAAACTGTTTATCTGAAAGGTTGTTGTGAGCATTAAATGAGGATGCTCTTTGACTTTCCATTAATTCTCAGTCTGGCATCCCACTCCTGGCCTCCCTTTCTTCTCTACCCACCCTAGACCAGAGCCTCTTCTAACCCCATCCTATAATTATTCCCATCCAGAAAAACATCCTCTAGATCAGCGGTTCTCAACCTGTGGGTCGCGACCCCTTTGGGGGTCGAACGACCCTTTCACAGGGGTCTCCTAAGACCATCGGAAAACACATATATAATTACATATTGTTTTTGTGATTAATCACTATGCTTTAATTATGTTCAATTTGTAACAATGAAAATACATCCTGCATACCAGATATTTACATTACGACTCATAACAGTAGCAAAATTACAGTTATGAAGTAGCAATGAAAATAATTTTATGGTTGGGGGTCACCACAACATGAGGAACTGTATTAAAGGGTCGCAGCATTAGGAAGGTTGAGAACCACTGCTCTAGATTAATATCACAAGTTTTATTCTCTGTTTATATATCTGGAAGCTGAATCCTGTTAGCAGAAATCACACAACCACAAAGTTAGGCACTACTACATACTCAAGGGTTCAATCTCAGTTAGGTCCACCGAACCATTCCTTGATCATTTATTCACTTGTTCTTTTTTGGATTCCTCTCACATTCTTCTCAGTAAACATTGTAAATCTTCAGAATTCTCCTCAAGCCATTATTCAATTCATGAGCCCCACACTTTTAGAAAATAATAAAGCCTCTTTCTTTGTGGAGAATGGTTGAGGCCATCAGGCATGACTTTCTTTAACTTTCGTCCCAGCCTCCCTGCAAACACATCTTTAGACATATCCATCCTTAATGCCTGTCCTCCAGGCTCAGAAAGTGCTGCTTTCCTTCTCTTAACAACCAACCAGTCCTTTCTCTGCATACCCTCCAACTCCTCCTTTTCTCAAGATCCTGCTCCCTCAGTCATAACCTCTCTTGAAAGGCTTTGCCTTTCTGCTGGCTTATTTTTCTTAGCCAAGAAATATCCTATAGGCTCTCTCTTCTTGAAATCCCTCTTTGAACATTTGTCCCTTCTATTTAACATCCAGTTTCTTTCACCTCTGCTTCTCATCTTTCCCACTGGCTATTTCCACCTCCTCACTTTCCACTCATGTCCCCATCCACAGCAACTTGGCTCCTATCTACCAAACTGCATTAAAGTGACTGGGGGCCTCCTAATTACCAAATCCATTTGACATTTTCCATCTTTTATCTTACTAGAACACTCAGCTCCTTCTATTTTTCAAAATATTAGAAGGAAAACCAACAACTAAAAGCAAGAGAAGAGATAGTGGCTTCTTAAAGAAACAGGCTTCTGAATCCATTTTTCAAGAGTGCATCATTCTAAATAGTCTTTCCACTAAGTTAGAAATGAAAATAGCAACAGAAGCCATGCAGCATGCACGACATGGATTAAAATAATACCATTAATTTAATGATGGATTCTTTGAGTGATTTAAGAATCAAAACTACTAATTATGTACTTATTTGTGACAATAAACAAGAACTGAATGATGGAAATAATGCTATTTAAAAGTCCTGTGTTTTCAATATCATTGAAGCAACAAAAATCTTCCCAAAATTTTTAATTTAAATAATAGAAGCTTTTTCAGAAGAGAACAGGAGACTGTTAATCACTGATGAAGAAGCACTGGCAGCCTGGTTCTTTGCTACCAGCTCTATAGAATTCACTGAATATGTAACAGACCTTAAACATAAAGTTCTATAGCTACAAGAAAAATCACATGAAATTAGAAATAATAATCTCTAAAACTACGTGCAAGGTGCAAATTAGCAATACATCCAAGGATCTGTCCAAGTTGCATAAAAAATGAAAATCAATACTTACAGTCACTTGAGGCAAAGTTAATAACAAAAATGCAATTAGGAGAGAATTTAATAAAAGAAAAGGTTGTTGGGTAAAGTGAAAACTAAAAGTGTCATTCTTAGCAATTTAGAGGCCAGAAGAAGGCAACTGTTTGATTTTCATGTGCTTCCCTACCATGATATCTAGGGAATTATCACACAGATGAAAATAAGGTATTGGCAATTCAAGGAGCTAAGGGAGACCGAGGGCTGGGTAACTATATTCTAAAAGGACAGCCAATGTTATAAACTGAATTGACCAATATCACACAGAAAATTTACAATATCAAGTAGATACAGACCAGACATGTTGAATACCAAGATAACAAAAGAGTATTCCACATCTCAAAATTGTGGTTAAGGACTCAGTTTCAGGGTAAAGTGTCTACACCTTCTGGAAATTTCTAGCAGAGAACAAGCAAGAGGCCAAGAAAGTGAGTAGTAAGGTATCCCATCAGGTACAGAGTGTGAGGACACAACACACAGGAAAACAGCAGGAGGTCCATCTTTAGGTAGAGCCCTGGCAGGTTCCAAACGCTCACTTTCAAGGATTTTCAAGACCAAGTCTGGATTCCATGATGGAGATTATATGAATTTCCTAAAACTTAGTGGCTTAGAACAACACAAATTTGTTATCTTATAATTCTGAAAGTCAGAAGTCTGAAATGGGGCTGACTGGGATAAGATCAAGGTGTTGGCAGGGCTGCATTCCTTTTCCTTGCCCTTTCCAATTTCCAGAGATTGTCTGGATTCTTTGGCTTGTGGACCCTTCCTTTACCCTCAAAACTAGCAAAAGCAAGTTGAGTTCTTACATATCACATCACATCACATCACATCACATCACATCACATCACATCATCACATCACATCACTCTGACCTTTTATGCCCCCTCTTCCAATTTAAAGACCCTGTCATTACATTGGTTCCACCGGGATAACTCATTATAATATCCTTATCTTATGGAGGACTGTTTAATTCCATAAACATAATATATTCCCAGTTTCTGGGGATTAGAACATAGACATCTTTCGGGAAGGGGATCATCATTCAGCCTACCACAGAGATAAAGGCAAATTTCTGGAATAAGGACTTGGAATAAGGGCAAAAGCAGAAATTCAGTCTGATAAAATGGAAAACTTAGTGAAATGCCTAGAGCCTGGAAATTTGGTAAGTCCAGTGTCAAAGAGAAACAACATGGAGAAAATAACTGAGGAAACTTCGTGCTTCAGGAAATAACTTGAAGGCCCATAAGTCATTCCTGGATGACCTTGACAGTAAAGTAGGGGGTTGATGTAACTAAGCCTATGAAAGTACTTGCCATAACAGTACCCAAAATTGCAAACTGGTCTGGGGCTTCATTGGGAAGGGGACAGGATGGTGGTATTTGGTTTGCAAATAAGATGATTAAGAAAATTATTGTGACAGTTATTTGGGGATATTAGCCTTTGTCCTTTATGCTCCAGCTACTTCCCCCTTTCTCACCCTCCTTTCCCCTCTCAACCCATTCAGGGAAATACCTGGTCTCTGCTCATTCTCAGGGAAGAGGTGTAGCAAGGCAGACATCAACAAGTCTATAAATTTCTTCCTGGCTTTTGTGTTTCAAAAGCATATGCATTCAAGCCAGGAATAAAAGTGCTTGAGAGTATCATCAGTAAGAACTGGAGATTTAAGGAGAATGAGACTTCCAGCAGAGACTTAAAGAGATTCCTCTGCATTGTGGAAAAAGAGGCAAAAGAGAAGTGATAATAGTATATGCCTTGGTGGACCCAAGAGCCAACAGTCCTGCTGACAAGTCTGCTCCTGGTGCAGACAGGAAGTGGATTCATGGTGAGTCTAAGCAGGTGGTGGCCCAACAGCCTCTCAGGGAAGTGCCATCTCTGTGCCCCAGGGGAGTGAAAATGAAGCAAAAGAATACCCATGTCCTAAATACTGAGCCACAGATAACACATCTGCTAGATGAGAAAAGGTCAGGACAGAGAAACTGCAGGATCAGTGTTTTCCCATTTCCATCTCCTTAGTAATATTTAAGAACTTTCCATTTAGAAAAGGTGTGTTTTAGAGGAAACTCTTGAATTGACTGAGATAAATTTCTGTCACTCCCACAGAATGGGAAAAAAGAAAAAACAAAACAAAACAGATTCCTAGAGACAATGAACAGCTATTCTAGGTAAAATTAACATCGTAGCTCTAATTAGTAAGCTCTTGAATGGGGACTAGCTATAATAGGCATACATCTGAATATACTCTTTTCATATCAACTTACTATACTAGAGATAAAATTAGACATTAACATAGTATTACATACTGCATAAAGTTGATTAATTGGGGCTTGAAATCTGTAGAAAATGCAATTGAAAACAGGTGAGTGATGTTTAAGGATCTCTAGAGAGCAATGGTGTTTTCTCTGCTGCCCCAAAAGAGGTGGTGTTATTTCCTAATGTTTCCATTCAGGGAGATTTTATTCATTTTACCTTGGTGATCATCAGAAGTGAGTAATTTTCTATCAAATAAGCATTCTTCTCAAGCAGGAATAGCGATGATACTTGAGTAAAAGAAAATAGTTTGCATTTATGCGAAGTAACACCAAGTGCCCCCAGTGGAGTTCAAAATATTTTCTCACAGCTTTAAAATATGCATGAGAAGCCTATTAGCTATCAGCACCCTGGGCCAGTCAGTCTGACATGGAGGTCACAAGATGGAGAGGAGTTGTGCATTGTTGGTGGGAATGCAGATTGGAGCAGCTACTGTGAAAAATAGTATGGAGGTTCCTCAAAAAATTAAACATAAAACTGCCTTATGACCCAGCAAACCAACCTCTGGGTATTTATGTATCAAAATACAAAACACTAATATGAAAGAATAGATGCATCCCTATATTCATTGCAGGGTTATTTACAATAGGAAAGATATGGAAGCAGCCCAAGTGCCCATCGATAGACAAGTGGATAAAAAAGTGGTGGTACATATATACAATGGAATATTACTTGGCCACAAAAAAGAACGAAATCTTACCATTTGCAACAGACAGCATGGTTGGACTTAGAGGGCATTATGCTAAGTGAAATAAGTCAGTCAGAGAAAGACAAATACCATATAATTTAACTTATATGTGAAATCTAAAGAACAAAAAATAAGCAAACAAAATTGAAACAGATTCATACATACAGAAAACACATTGATGGTTGCCACAAGGGAGCAGGGGTTGGAGGACTGGATGAAAAAGGTGAAGGTATTAAGAAGTATGGATTGGTAGTTACAAAATTGCCCCAGGGATATAAAGTACTGCACAGGGAAAATAGTCAATAATATTGTAATAACTAAGTATGGTACCAGGTGGGTACTGGAAATATAGGGGGGGGGGCTTTGTAAAGTGTATGGCTGTCGAATAACTATGCTGTACACCTGGAACTAATAAAAAATAATACTGAGTGTCAGAGAAAACACCGGAGATTGCTGCCTCGCACAACCACTTCAAGAATACAACTAAAAGACGGAACGGACATCATCCAGAACCACAGGAAGGCTGGCTGAGTGGAAATTCTACAACTAGAAGGAAAGAGAAAAGCATACCAAGACTCAGAGGGGGTGAGGTGCGGAAGTAAAGTGCAGAGGTACGGAGGCACACGCACAGAGGGCTGGCAGCTGAGGACACGGTTGTCTTTTTCAATTGGGAGGGAGTCTCAAGCTCCTGACTGCTCTGAGCTCTAGTTCCGGGCGAGTCTCTGGGGACCCAGACTTGTGTGGGAGAAACTGGACTGTCTGGCATCGGTCGGAACACGAGGGCGGCTTTCTCTCAAAGGTGCTTGCAGTGATTACCAGGACACTGAGAAGCGGGGCCTCTGAGGGCAGGACTGAGGAGCAGCCATAGCTGCTTGCTCCACCCTGTTGATCCCCTGGGACCCCACCCCGCCCAAGCTGTGCGCAGAGGCTTTTGCATATGAAAGACCTGGCCCTTTGCAATCTCAAAATTACCTAACAAACTTGCAGCTGACCCAAGGTCCCATGGCAACTTGCATTGCTTCACAGCTGAGCGCCTGCTGGGTAGCCTCAGGCAGAGGCTAGATTAGCACCTCCTTAGAGATCCAGGAGCCAGTGTACCCAGTGGTCAGAGTGGGACCATCCAGATCGCAGCTCCTCAGATCCATAAGGGACACACTCAGGGGGCAGACTCAGTGAGCACCAAAGCCCCACTGAAGCAAGTCTTGCCCCGGAGGCATGTCTCCAGCACAGAAGTTCTCCCACTGCAGACACAGCTGATTCTCACAGCCAATTGGCCTGGAGGTCAATTCCTCCCAGTGATACCTACAACAATCAAGGCTTAACTACAACAAGACTGTGCACAAAGCCCACAAGGGGTGTACCAAGAGTGTCCACCTCAGGTAATTGGGTAGGCTGAGCCACTGGGCCCTATAGGACACCTAGCACAGAAAGCCACTCTATCAACACAGGGAAGCACAAAAAATGTGGAGACAAAGAAACAGGACACAAATGAAAGAAATGGAGGAAAGCAAACTACTGGATATAGAGTTCAAAACCACACTTTTAAGGTTTTTCAAGAACTTTCTAGAAACCGCCGATAAATTTAGTGAGACCCTCAATAAGTCTAGTGAGACTGCCGATACACTTAATGAGACCCTCAAGAAATCTAGTGAAACCCTCGAGGTTATGAAAAAGGACCAACTAGAAATTAAGCATACACTGACTGAAATAAAGGATTTTATACAGACTCCCAACAGCAGACTAGAGGATCGCAAGAATCAAGTCAAAGATTTGAAATATGAAGAAGCAAAAAACACCCAACCGGAAAAGCAAAAAGAAAAAAGAATCCAAAAATACGAAGATAGTGTAAGGAGCCTCTGGGACAGCTTCAAGCGTACCAACATCCGAATTATAGGGGTGCCAGAAGAAGAGAGAGAGCAAGATACTGAAAATCTATTTGAAGAAATAATGACAGAAAACTTCCTCTACCTGGTGAAAGAAATAGACTTACATGTCCAGGAAGCACAGAGAACCCCAAACAAAAGGAATCCAAAGAGGACCACACCAAGACACATCATAATTAAAATGCCAAAAGCAAAAGACAAAGAGAGAATCTTAAAAGCAGCAAGAGAAAGACAGTCATTACCTACAAGGGAGTACCCATACGACTGTCAGCTGATTTCTCAACAGAAACTTTGCAGGCCAGAAGGGAGTGGCAAGAAATATTCAGTGATGAATGCCAAGAACCTACAACCAAGATTACTTTATCCAGCAAAGCTATCATTCAGAATTGAAGGTCAGATAAAGAGCTTCACAGATAAGGAAAAGCTAAAGGAGTTCATCACCACCAAACCAGTATTATATGAAATGCTGAAAGGTATCCTTTAAGAAGAGGAAGAAGAAGAAAAAGGTAAAGATACAAATTATGAACAACAAATACACATCTATCAACAAGTGAATCTAAAAATCAAGTGAATAAATAATCTGATGAACAAAATAAACTGGTGATTATAATAGAATCAGGGACATAGAAAGGGAGTGGACTGACTATTCTTTGGGGGAAAAGGGTGTGGGAGATGGGGAAAGAGACTGGACAAAAGTCGTACACCTATGGATGAGGACAGTGGGAGGGGGATAAGGGCAGAGGGTGGGGTGGGAACCAGGTGGAGGGGAGCTATGGGGGGGGAAAAGAGGAACAACTGTAATGATCTAAACAATAAAGATTTAATTTAAAAAAATACTCAGTGTCAACTGTAAATGAAAAATAAAATTTTAAAAAGAGATAGAGAAGAGTTGGGGAAAAGGCATCTCAAAGATGCTTGTCCTGCATGTACCATTCACCCTGTATACCTCACAAGAATCAGTTGTGTTGGCCCCAAAATTTGTTTATGCTATTTTTACTTGTTTTTCTAATTCTTGATTGAACTCAATACCACATATACTGATGCAGTGAGTGTAAAAAGAACATTGTTGTTATGAAAACTTGAATTCCTTTGGAACGACTCATGCAATGCAAATTGCTTTAAAAATTGTTGCCAAATTAGACATGGGTGAAAGAAAAGTAAAAGATGGAGTGGTTGAAGCAGACAATCTCAAAGGGTGCTTCACTGAGATTGCTTCCCTGGAGTCCAAGTTTTCACTTAAGAAAAAACAAACACCACTAGAAATAATAGCCTCTGTATTGTGGGAGTAGATTCTTGAAGTTTGTTTTTTAAATGAAAATTTTGACATGGCAGATACAAATGTGAAATAGTTTTTGCTTTGGAGTAACTGCCACCAACTGTGCTCTAGCAACCCCATTGGGAATCTTATTTTTATGAGAAAACTTAATAACTTTTAGTCAAGAAAGTGGTTTCTTTACACTGTAAGATGTGCTTCTCACCTGATAGGCTGCAATTACTGATGTAACTCAGTCTTTAAAGGCTGAACATGGACAAATGTGAACAGGTGAGGGTCTCAACAGATCTTGCTGAGTAGTGTAAAGGAGGAAAAACAATTTTCTCTTTACCCTTCTCGCTCCTTAACTGAGACTCCCTGTAATCAAAGGCAGGTTAATAGGAGATAAACAAACAGAAATTTAATAGCATGTATACCTCCTGCATACATGGGAGAGACCCAGGAAAACTGTGTAATTGCCTGAAATGGCCCAGCCTACCACCTATTTAATACCGCCTCCAGATGGCAAAAGATGGGGAGAGGAGGGGAGAATCCAGTTATAGGAGGTGACTAAGTAAAGAACAATAAACAAGGATAAGATTGTTGTACAGATTTAGGTTGTTGACTTCTCCATTGATGAGAGTTTCTAGAGATTTAGAGTCACCTCTTCCTGGTACAGAGAGGAAGACACCTTTACAAATGGAGATGTCCTTATAAATGTAAATGTCTTGCCCTAGCTGGTTTGGCTCAGTGGATAGAGCATCTGCCTGTGGACTGAAAGTTCCCAGGTTTGATTCTGGTCAAGGGCACATGCCTGGGTTGCAGGCTCGATCCCCAGGAGGGGGCGTGCAGGAGGCAGCCAGTCAATGATTCTCTCTCATCATTGATGTTTCATCTCTCCTGCTCCCTTCCTCTCTAAAAATCAATAAAATATATTTTTTAAAAAACACACCAAAAACCCTCTTAAGTCAAAGGACACAGTACATACCCTCTCTAGAGCACATCTGTGCCTTCTTTCTTCAGGCGTGTACTTTTGCTTCCTTTTTCCTAAGCTGGAAGTGTGCCCATGAGACTTGCAACCAGGGGAGCAGCAGGCATCAGCAGTTCATTCTGGGCCAACTCCCTGAACCTGTCTCCATAGGCACTTCTTTTGCTTCTGTAACTTGTTCCTTGAGTTCACACAGCCCAGCTGGCTCACTTCCTTGGCATCTGTGACTTTCTTTCTAAAAGGCCAAGGCAGCTCTCTGAGCAGCCTGCTTGATTCTTCTCTTCAAGTGTACTTATGCTTTGCATGCTAAACAAACTTCCCCTTGCGCTAGAGTTCTTGGTTTTGAATTCTTTCTTTGCCAATTTCAAGAACCGAGAGCCGACATCACCACTAACAAAGTTATTGTGGATTTTATGAGAAAGTTCAAGATCAAAAATAGAGGTGAAAACAGGATTTTTATGGTGTATTACAAACTATTGTTTGCTTCAGCCAACCCCAGTACTTGGCAGTAGATTCTGAAAAATATAGTAAAATTAATGCTCTGTGAATAAGTAAAGGTCTCTAAATTTTCACTTAGCTTTAAGTTATTAAAAACAAAACAAAAAAAGACACAGAAATGAATACTTCAAAAATAGAGCTTTAACTCTTCCATGTGGATTTGTGTAGCCTTTTCTTTTAACCTTTGACTTTCTCCTAGATGTAGAATGAAACTTGATAGGATGAGAATTCTGGCTCATTACTGCAGTTTGAAAACTGAATGAGCCATTTTGCTCAGATAGCACAAATTAGCAGACATCTAGACAATGGAATACCATGAAAAAATTGCTCTAACCTGGGCCTTTACATGTTTTATTTTATTTGAGCTCTGATGTGTCTTTTATGCCTGATAGGGAGAAGGAAGAAGAGGAGTTTTGCAAGTAGCATATATAGCAATGGATGGAGCAGTATTATTTTACTCTACCAGTCATCAGCCTACACTTATTTTTCAATATTGTGTCATCTCTCTGTAACCCACCCCACAATTCTTTTAACATTGTTTCTGTAAATAATGACCTGTTAGCTAATATGGGACTGCAGATAAACAGCCTGTTTGCTTAAGAATTCTAGGAATTGCCCAGCCGGTGTGGCTCAGTAGTGGAGCTTCAACCTATGAACCAGGAGGTCACAGTTCAATCCTGGTCAGGGCATAAACCCGGGTTGCATGTTTAATCCCCAGTGGGGGGCATGCAGGAGGCAGCCAATCAATGACTCATTGACTTTTCCTATTGGTTCTAACTCTAAAATGTCTCAAGTCCATCTCTTTGACCATATTCTAGTCTATTTCATTGTCTGCTGCCTAGAAGACTACTGCAATAGTCTCTTGAGTACCCTTCCCTCTGCCTCCCTTGCCCCCTTCCAACACCCTATTCACAGAATAGCAAGAGGGTTCTTTAGCAATGTTCACCAGGTCAAGTCACCTCCTTAGATCCCATTCTTCAATACTTAGAAAAATGTCTGAACTCATTTCCTAACATGGCCTCCTTGGTCTTACTTCTGTCTCTATCTCCAAGCTTGTTTCATTCCACAGTTGGTCTGTAAATGGATTCCAGACACATTGGCCTCAAACTTGCCAATCTGATCCCCTTTCAAGATACCTGCAATGCCTGTGCTCTCTTCCTAGGATATGTTTTTCTAGATCTTTGCATGGTTAGCTTGCTCTTATTCTTCAAGTCTTAGCTCAAACCTGACCATAGAGAAGGTCCCCTGACCTTCTTCACCCTATAAAAGTGGATCCTGCCACACCACATGGTTATTCCTGATACACTACTCTGTTTGTCTTATACATGCAAATAATCAAAAGTTGAAGCCATCTTTATTTACCTTACTTTTTGTTTTCTGGTTTCTTCAAAGAATGTGAGCTCCTTGAAAACACATACTTCATAAATTAGGGAACCCTTTGTAAAGCCAAATTACCCCCACAGAAATGTTTAAGAAATAATTAATCATGGTGGCACATGTTTTGTGTCACTCACTGCTATATCCAATATACCTGTCAGTTTCTGGCACAAGTTTGACAATCAGTAAATTTTTTTTTTTCAATAAATGGATTACTTAATGAATAGAAAAATGGAAGGATTGAAGAAAGAAAGCCCTTCAGTTCTCACATGTCTCATCCAAGAAAATCAAGTCTTTTGTAATTCAGCCCTGTTTTTCTTTCCCTTCAATCTTAGAAAAAAGAAGAAAACAATGAGGGAAAGGACAAAGGTGGAAGAATTAGCATTGTTGTTCTCCTTGTGAGGAAAGTCAATCTTTTACACTATCACAGGACTACCCACCCATTGTCTCCTTCCTCTATATCTTAAAAGAAGCCCCTGGGATCACTCTAAGCCCTGGCAATGAGCAAATTCTTTTTCTCAATATTTGCCTCAAGCTAGGGCATTTTGTCCAATGGTAAATATTATCTGGGTAATTTAGTTTGGCAAATTCTACAAAAACATTTTTTATGTGTTAGGCACCATAGATTCTCAGGGCTAAATAAAACTGTTTTTTCTTTCAAGGACTTCCCATGCTAATGGTGAAGATGAACAAGAAAGCTACTCTACGTCCCCATTTATTCTAAAGTGTAGATCATTTATTCACTTTTATCATCTCTAACATTGAGGTGCATCTTTCAATCAATGGCAATTTATAGCTGCTATCAGCCAGGTGACATTCATGATGTACTGCCTGCATTAGTTATCTATTGCTGCATAACAAATTACCCCCCAAACTTAGTGGCTGAAGACAACTACATTTATTCTATGAAAGACTTTTATAGATCAACTAGAGGCCAGTTGCACGAAGATTCACGCAATAGGCCTTCCTTCCCCTGGCTGCCGTCACCGGTTTTCCTCCAGCACAGGGGACCCAGGCCTTTGGTCCGGCTGCAGCAGCGAGGCTTGGCTTCTCCACTCCGGCTGCAGCAGAGAAGCCAAGCCTCTTCAGTCTTCAGTTGTCTTCAGTCTACTTCAGTCTTTGCTCTGCACTTGCATATGCAAATTAACCGCCATATTTGTTGGGTTGATTTGCATACTCATCCTGATTGGCTTGTGGGCGTAGCGGAGTGACACCAATTTGCATGTTTCTCTTTTATTAGTGTAGATGTATTGGGCATTGTTTAGCTGAGTCCTCTAGCTCCAGAATTCTCACATGCTTCAATTAAGGTGTATTCTGGGGCTGTGATTATCTTAAGGCTCAACTGGATGTGAATCTGCTTTCAAGCTCACTCAAGTGACTCAGTTTCTCATGGGCTATTGGACTGATGTCTAGATTCCTCATAAGCTGTTGGCCAGAGACCTCCTTTGGTTTCTTGCTTAGTGGTTGTGTGATAGGGAAGCTCATGACATGACAAGTAGCTTTATTAGAGTGAATAAGAAGATGGAAAGAGGGAGAAAGCGAGTCTGAGACCCAGAAAAAAGTCAGTCTTTAGTAACCTAATCTCAGAAGCAGCATTCTATCACTTTGCTTAATTTTATTCATTAGAAGCAGCTCACACTCAAGGGGAGGGGCCTACACAAGGGTGTGAATACCAGATCACTGGGAGCTATTTTACAAGCTGTCCACCACATTGTCTGTGAATATGGACCTTAGTTCATTCCTAGAGGTATGACTGGCCACTACAATCCCTTGACATTTCATTCGACAATGTGAGGAAGGAAGATGAATCCCAGTTGTCTGAAAATGTTTTGATGGCACCTTCAAGTAGCAGAATGGATATCAGAGGCTTGGGAGAAAATCCAGAGACACTAGTAGAGCACACTTTAAAGCAAGCATGCCAAACTCGCAGCCCACAACGAATATTTTTGCAGCCCAGCTAATATAACGGTATGTAAGAAACGTTTTAATAAAAATGTTGTAACTTAATTTTTACAATATCCTGTTATACATAATCCTAATATATGAAAGCCCTGGGTCCATCATGACCAGAGGCTTGACCAACCAGAAGTCAGTCCTGCAGTCAGCGCTGGGTTGCCATGGCAACCCAGCACTGACTGCTGCGGCTACAGAGTGGTGACCCAGAACTGACTGCTGAGGGGGCTGCAAATCAGGCCCAGAGAGAGGCCTGAAGAGAGAGGCAGGGTCTGATTTGTAGCCTCTTGTGGCAGCTGTTAATTAGCACTTGCCTCTTTCTTTCACTCAAGCAGCCGCGCCTCCATTTCTCTCCAGGCCTCTACCTGGGCTGCTTATCAGCCCGCCACTCTGATCAGGCCCCATTGATAGGCTCAGAGACGTTGACTGGCATAGAACCTGACCAATCAGAACCAAATCTGAGTGAACTGTGAGGAGCCAATGGCTGCCTAGGAGGCAGAGCTTTTGACACTGACTGGCATAGAAACCAACCAATCAGAACCAAATTGGCCAGCAGAGGAGGGCAGTTGGGAGCAAGATCAGGCCTGCAGGGGAGGGCAGTTGAGGGCAATCAGGCTGGCAGGAGAGCAGTTAGATGTTAATCAGCCTGGCAGGGGAGTGGTTAGGGGGTGATCAGGCTGGCAGGCAGAAGTGGTTAGGGGCAATCCGGCAGGCAGGCAAGTGAGCAGTTAGGAGCTAGCAGTCCCGGATTGTGAGAGGGATGTCCAACTGCCGGCAGTCAGACATCCCCCGAGGGGTCCCAGATTGGAGAGGGTGCAGGCTGGGCAAGGGGCAACCCGCCCCCCCCCCCCCGGGGCACAAATTTTGTGCACCGGACCTCTAGTTATTAATAATGAACTACAATGTTTGCTAATGACTAATTACTATCATCGTGTTGCATTCATTTCCCTTACATGCCTTACGTACAGGCGCACCATTTCTCTCCACTAATACTAGCAGCAAATATTTTAGAGCCAATGGCCACGTCATTAGTCTTGTACTGACTTATTTGGTGTGTGCAACAGGAAATATTTCACTTTTGGAGAATAAGAAATATAAGTTTATTTGTGTTATGCTTATTAATTTGTGCAGTTATTCAGTGTCTGGTAAGTTAATGTTCAAGAAAAAATATTAATTTTTATTAAAATGTTCTATTATTTTATGTTAACAATGACTCATTTATTTCAGCCCTTTGTACTCAGCATGTCTCTATCGAAATAAACCTACATTTCTATGAAAATGGAAGCTTTTGTTTTTTTGCAGCCCACATAAACTTAAACCTTGTTTATTTTGCCGTGTTAGCCTTTGAGTTTGACATGCTTGCTTTAAAGGAATGATTCAGCAACAGCACTGTTGATCGGACAATACATGTGAGGAAAGACGGACATGCAAATGATTTTGAAGATTTGGACCCTGAATGAGAAAAGTCTTTAGGAAAACCTCGACCAATTTATTTCATGTATGTTTTTCACTCTTAAATGTATAATGGTGATATATGATTAAAACCTATGTTTAGCCCTAGCCAGTTTGGCTCAGTGGATAGAGTGTTGGCCTGTGGACTGAAGGGTCCCAGGTTCAAATCTGGTCAGGGGAATATACCATGGTTGCAGGCTCCTCCCCAGCCTGGGCCCTGGACTGGGCACATGCAGGAGGCAACCAATTGATGTGTTTCTCTCACATTGATATTTCTGTCTTTCCCTCTCTCTTCCACTTTCCCTGAAAATCAATGGAAAAATACCCTTGGATGAGGATAAAAAAAATAAACAGCAACAAAAAACCTGTCTAAATAAATGTAAAAGCTCTTTTAACAATCTTAAAATTTAAAAACTACATAATATTGAAAGCATCATGTCAGTTTAGTTGGCAACATTTTTTGCTTGTATATGTGTTACATTAAGTAATTTGCTACAATTAAAGACATCTCAAATTTAATGAATTAAGAAACAATTACAATGCAACATGATGAATTCAGAAAACAAAAGTGAATTATCCCTGTTTATGGACTCTCAATGCCTAAGAGTCTGCAACCTAGCCAAGGGATGTTTTCAGTGGGTCACCCATCTGGTCATTTAGCCACCTCATTTAAAGTCCAATAAACATGAACAACTAGAATTTCTAAAACACTAGGGAAAAGGAGCTAAAGATGATCATAAATAATCTCATATTTGTGCAATGGAAAGGAAGACTTATCAAGCATATTAGAAGTAATTTTTATGAAAGTGAGATAACTTTTTATAACTCAGCTGTGGTTCCCAACCTGCAATTTCAGACCCTAAGAGTTAGGAATTCTTGCCAAGGGTCCATGTACCCATATGCAAGTGAAACATTTCATGTAGAATGGCTAACTAACATCTCAAACAGTTTTGAAACACTATTTTTCAAATGTATCAATATTTTATTACTAATTAAATATATATTATTTTAAGTATTTTTTTTACATAATCTTAACTTATTATTGTGTTTTATTTAATCAGCAGACATTAGAAATACAGCTATTATCCAAGTGGAGAAGAGTTCATGAAATTTCTACTATAGAAAAATACCCTCTATGACAAAAAATCCTGGGAACTACCATCTTCAGGCTTCCTGAGTTGCAAACCTAAGCATGTACAGAAATGATTCATTTTCTACATAGCCGTACCCTTAGGAAAATCATTTATCTCTGTGTTACTAGATAAAGACCTATCTCTTGCTATCACTCTTCCTAGTTAAAATTTCATACCCATAGATAAAACTTGTCATGATTTTAGAAAGAACTCCATTTTTATTTGAACATGTTGAAAGGAAATCCATTTTGTTTCTGAGAATAACAAATTGAATCCTAAGAAGATTCCTTTTTCTCTCTTAGTTCCTTAAAGTCAGATTTTTCTTTTAACTAATGGCAAGCCATCTTTCATTTTTTAAGTAGCATTGCCCTAAGAATGTTGGTTTAATTTTTTTCAATTTAAATGGTTCAGTCACAGTGCAATGATGATTTTATTATAAAATTAGGAATCCAGAATATCCAAAATTAGCCAAGATGGTAAATCTATTAGGGCTCTGTCACAGCCAAAATGATTCATTTGCTTACCACCAGAAATTAAATTAGTCACAACTTAGCTACATACTTGATTAAATGAAAAGAAAAAGATTTAGTAAGTATACTCTTATTCACATGTTTTCTATTCAGGAGAGGCCTCAAGTGGCTCTCAATTTGAGATCTAAGGTTAATAAAAAATTCCAAATACATGATCATATTGTTCTACACATAACTAGATTACAGTTATCATTGATTTGTAAGTTCAAGATCAAGAGAGTGATTCAATTTGACTATGTGTTGTTTTGAATAAAGTAGGCTTGAGGACCAGATCCATACTGATATAAGGTAAATTAAAGGACATCTTCATACACCCCTGTTTATTTAATAAATTTCTCAAATATCCAGTTGATAAGAAAAATAAAAGTGAGGAACTCTATTTTCAACTGGCAATTCAGCATTAGGTATAAGAAATAGATACGGCCCTAGCCATTTTGGCTCAATGGCTAGAGCGTTGGCCTGTGGACTGAAAGGTCCTGGGTTTCGATTCTGGTCAAGGGCACATGCCTGGATTGCGGGTTCGATCCCTGGTAGGGGGCATGCAGGAGACAGTTGATCAATGATTCTCTCTCATCATTGATGTTTCTATCTCTCCCTCTCTTTTCCTCTCTGAAATCAATAAAAATATTTTTTTAAAAGAAAGAAATGGTATGGATAGCTGGTTAATCTATTATTATTTTAAATATATGTTTATTGATTTCAGAGAGGAAGGGAGAGGGAGAGAGAGAGAGAAACATCAATGATGAGAGAGAATCATTGATCAGCTGCCTCCTGCTGGCGCCACACTGGGGATCCAGCCCATAACCCGGGCATGTGCCCTGACCGGGAATCGAACTGTGACCTCCTGGCTCTTAGGTTGACGCTCAACCACTGAGCCATGCCAGCCAGGCCAATCCATTATTTAAGTCTTCAATCAACAAATAGTTACTGAAAGACTTGTATGCTCCTAACAAGAGGCTAGAGCTGAGCAGATAGCAGTGAATGAGATACCTGATGCCCCTGTTCTCAAGAAACTTGAAATATATTGGGGATTCATAAAGTAAATAAATCATTACAAATTAGTGTCAAAGGCACTACAAAAGGTGTTAATTGGGATGATTTGAAATCATAGGAGAGTTTCACAATCCAGTGATTAAAAAAAAGATCCAGAAAGACTTCTCAGAAAAAGTTAGCCCAGCAACTGGTAGGGTTGTGGGTAGCCATGGGGTAGAGGAGTGTTTTGAATAGTGGGAAGAGTGTGCATGAAGGTCCCCATGAGACAAAGCATGGGTGGGATTGGGGAAGTGAAACTAGAGGTTCTGCCTATTGCTATTAAGTGAAATAGGAAATAAAATTCACAAAAAGCTTTATTGGCTTTTGTGGTCACATCTACATCCAAAAAAAGTGGCATAGTCAGTGTGATATTTTACATACTTCAGAGATTTAAAGTGAGTGATAACTTCCAGTAATACAGGAGTGAACAATGGGGCAAACCTTGAATACATGAATACTTTTTAAAGAACGCATATTGTGTTGAATTACCAGCTTGAGAGATTGGCATGCCCCTCTACCACCTAAAGGAAAATATTCTTTGTTTTAAAAAATAAATATGTCTCTTTTTAAAATATGTATTTTTTATTGATTTCAGAGAGGAAGGGAGAGGGAGAGAGAGAAACATCATGATGAGAGAGAATCATTGATCAGCTGCCTCCTGCATGCCCCACACTGGGGGATCAAGCCCACAACCCAGGCATGTGCCCTTGACCAGAATCAAACCCAGGACCCTTCAGTCAGCAGGCCAACACTCTATCTATCCACTGAGCCAAACTAGCTAGGACTAAAGGAAAATATTCTTCACTAAAACACTGAGATGCCTCTCTGGATTTCTCTTCTTACATTTTCTGGGATACATTTTTTGTGTATATACCCTTAAGTCAGTAATAAAATATGATCTGACTGTAAAAATTTTTTGAGACAACAAATTTTAGTAAGTCATCTAGGGCCTAAAACGAGATTAGACTGTGGTCAGGGAATTTAATCATATGTTAGAACATCCATCAATGATGCTTTCATTCAAGATAACATGTTAGGACATGGACAAAAGTGTGGTTATTGGGGAGAAGAGGAGTGGAGGTAGAAGAGGGCATAGAGGGGATAAACTGTGATGGAAAGAATAAAATTTAATTTAATTTAAAAAGATAACATGTTAACCTGTCGAGATAGCTAGTTGATTGACATTCTTGTGGAGATTCCAAATTTCTTCTTTTTGTACCTTGAATTCCTACTTCTCTCATTGTACAGGCTTTAAATTAGACACCAAGCCAGGAATGCGACACCTATCAGCAGTCTCTTGGCACAATATTTCAATTTCTGTTTGTCAACTCTAACTCAAATGTAGGCAAAGCAAGCATTACACTACCGAGCCCCAGATAGTCTAGTACTGGGGGCTTGGAGAAGGGAAATGAAGCTATGGGTTGTCAGCAGATCATGCAGGTAAAGGCTAATATGCAAATAGACTGAACAGCGGAACAACCAGAACAACCGAACAGTCAGTCACTATTGCGTGTGCTGACCACCAGGGGTCATGTGCGGAACATGGCAGGTGTTGGCTGTGGCAGGATGGTGGAGCAGGGACACCAGACCAAGGTGGGGCACCGGTCACTGTCATCGGGGTGAGCCTCTGGTGGTTACTGAAAATTCTTTGCTCCAGCACCCTTCAGTCCCGCCTAGCGTTCACACCTGCTGCCAGTGCCAGCCTCACTCACACTCACTGCTGGCACTGGATCCGCTGCTCACACCCACTGCCAGCGCCCGGTGCCAGCCTCAATTGCTCAGCAGGTGAGAGCAGGGCCGGCACTGTCAGCATGTGGGAGCAGCGGTGATGGGAGCAGAGCTGCCAGCAGACAGGGGACCGGAGGCCACAGAGGTTGGGCTGAGACCCGCCCCTGTGCCTGCCGCAGCCTCGAGACACACAGTTCCTTTCAAGGTGTACGAATTTGTGCACTGGGCCCCTAGTCATAACATAATAACAAAAAAAAGAAACAAAGGTAATCACAACAGAACCACATGTTCTGTACTTCAGAGTATTAATACTAGGAACACTAGTTCTTCAACATAAAACAAAAACTAGAGAGGTGCTAGAGCTATTTGACACATCTGTTTGGATTATAGCTAAATTGCAACTAAGGGGTTACAAAGTCTAGTCAGAGTATATATTTCTGGGAGTAAATCTTGGGATTTCATTTGTGTAAATCATGATGTAAACTGTACCCCCAGTAGTTTTGTAGTGTGGCAGTCCTATTAGCAAGAATATTTACATGATTGATGTCCATCTGCAAAGTATCTCTTTCCATGAGTTCATATGCTTTGAGGTGGTACCTTTTTCTTTCTTTCTTTCTTTCTTTCTTTCTTTCTTTCTTTCTTTTTTCTTTCTTTCTTTCTTTCTTTTTCATTCTTTTCTTTCTTCTAAGGTGCTAATTTATGATAGTGACCCCTGGAAGAGGAGGGGGGAAAGTCAGTGGAGAGCTAAAGGGACGTCTTTCCCTATCCCTTCCTCCCCATAGCCTCCTACACAAACACAAACCTAGTCAGACAAGCTACTTTTGAACCTCACTGGGAAGGGAAATTGGGCACAAAAGACAAGAGTTGCGTTGATGAAAAAGGTTATAAGACTGGCTTGGTCCGCCAGTGTGGTTCAGTGGTTGAGAGTCAACCTATGAACCAGGAGGTCTTGGTTCCATTCCAGGCCACATGAAGGCAGCCAATCAATGATTCTCTCTCATCATTGAGGTTTCTATCTTTCCCTCTCCCTTCCTCTCTGCAATCAATAAAAATATGTATTTTTAAAAGGGTAACTTCGATTTAAACAATAAGCATATAAACTTAGAACTCTGCTACTTTCTAACATATCATGAAAGTACACACAGTGGCTGCAAAATGAATGAAAAGGCAAAAACAAAGAATGCTTGATGCTGTTTGATAACTATTGCAGCTGATCTTTAAAACCTATTGTATCCTAATTATCACAAATTTTAAAACACTAGCATGAGGCTGGTGGGATGGGAGAGTAGAAACAAAAAGAGATGGAGAGATTCTGGATGGATGAGAAAAGTGAGGCAGCAAGAGGTCCAGCCTCTGCCTCCTGGGGCTGCCTATCATGCCTGGGTTACCCCCTCCTCAAGTGCCCCTTCCTAAAATAACTGACACCCATCTCCATTTGTCTGAGACAAGCCATGCAGAGCTGGCCTAAATAGCTGTATTGATTGATTGATCTTCACTTCTGTAGGTATTTGCTCAGGTCATCAGCAGCTTTTCTCAGCCTTCAGTACAGCTCAGGTGCTCAGAAGTAATCCATGTCTAAGATTATATTGCAGTGGGATGAGTAACTCCGCCAGCCAAACCGAAACTTTCTTATAACAAAGTACTTATTCAGCTTTTCTTGCTGGATGGAACTAAGCCCAGGAGGGCTAGAGCTGAGAATTTCCTCCTTGTACCAAAGCTGTAACATCCAGCTGCAATGGGATTAAAATGTTTTGTCACTAAGCAAAAAAGTAAACAAGCTAAAAGCAAGGGTGAGATGGCTGGCTCAGAAAATGGCTTAAGAATAGGACCTCTCTTGTTGGCATTCTCTTTGCTTTAGTACATATCTACCCATCCATCGATCCACCTTATTTTCTTTTTTTAATTCATTTCAAAGAAAACAGCAGACAGCACTAAATTTCCCCCCAAGACTTAAACCTGAATATCAATAAAATCCTCGGATTTTAAAGTTAAAAGGAAACATTAGAGAGAAACAGGCGCCCTCCTCTCTCTGTGGACTAGGGTTGGCTGAATGGTGCACGTGCCTTCTGTTTGAAACAGTAAATAACATTTTTAAAAAGCTACTGTTCTTCAAAATGTGGTGCCTTGCAAAGTTAGACAATACCTTCCAAGATCCTTGGGATCTTGTTTCTATTATGATGAATAGAAATAAACTCCCATCAGTAGACATTCAAACCAAAGGCAAGCATACACCTCTAAACTCCAAATTCACTCCAGAAGGCATTTCTGGGCTGCAGAACAATCACTGCTTCCAAGTCAATGTAATCCCTGGGGTGTTATTCAATTCGGAGGAGAGGGAACAGCAGACTAGTGTGGGGGATGTCTTGAGAGAACACCCATGAGCAACAATAAAGGGAGAAGCCAGAGCTGGTGACATTAAAGAAGACTGTGTCTATCTGAGTCTGGGAAAAGCGAACTAAGTGTCATCCATTCTGAATCACATCGCACTGGTTTTTGCTCCCCAAAGGGCTTCATAAGAAAACAAAATAAGAATTTTACAAGGTCGATATTTAATTGTCCAATAAGACATTTAACTTGGCTTAATTACAATCTGTTTTAATTTTTTGTCAACAATATTTCATTTTTAAAAAAAAAGTCATGTAAGCAATACAAATAAAACTCCTCTGAAATTTAATTCATCTCAAGGTTCAAGTATATGATTATAATATTTGAGGTACATCTTAACTATATTATAGTTTTTTAATGCTGAAGACAATATGCTAAGCTGTCTTAGTTCAAAGTGTTATCTAAAACACTTAAGGAATTGCTTTTCTTATAGATTATGAGAAGCAATTAAAGGAAATATTGAAGCCTGAAGTTTGAGGTTGTTTTTATTACCATGATATTTAAGAAGCAATATATTCCTGTTCTAACAGACACCAACTCATCACTGTGGAGTTTGAAGTTAAAATCAGCTCTATTAACAAATGAGTAGATGAGGGATTTCTGGATAGGATTGCTAGATTTAGCAAATTAAAATAAAAGACACCCAGTTAAATTTCAGATAAACATAACTTTGAATTTCAGATAAAAACGAATCATTGCTTAGAATAAATATATCCCACTGAATTTCAGATAAACAACAAACAGCTTTTTGTGTAAATATTCCAAAATATTGCATGGCATTGGCATACACACTGAAAGATATTCTTTGTTTATCTGAAATTGAAATTTAACCGGGTATCCTGTATTTTATCTGGTAACCCTATTTCTTGAAGGTATTTGGAAGGTTCCCAAGAAGTTCACTCACTTAAAAAGTTCTCCTCCTAAGATTTCAATTTCTCCTATTGGTAGTTTCTTTATTAAGCTTGTTGCAGATAAGCTGCCAGGCAGTGCGGGAGAATTAATTGGCCAGGCACTCAAGAGGATATTCAGCAAAGTAGACTTTGTTGCAGATGCACTAGTGCCGTCATTCAGAGGAGGCAGTCTCCAAATCCTGAGTAATAAATATGGATGAAGCTTTCCCTTAGTTCCTCTGTCTCCCAAGCATGGATCAGGTGTCCGGACTTTTCTCAGGCTTTGCAGCCCCCGCCCCTGTGAGCTGGGATGGGGGAAGTGAGATTACACTCAAAGGCCAGTCTGGCACCAGCACTTCCAACCCCCTCAGGGGGTTGTATATGGTTCATGGTTTATGGCCTCTGTAAAATGGGAGTATTCTAGGAAACAGGTTCTGCAAGGCAGGACAGGCATCACAGATAAGAATGGAGTGTATCAGCAAGCAAGAGTGTGCATCAGAATGCAGGTTACTGGCATAGATTCAGGTAGCTAGCCCTCTCTCCCCCCAAATGTTTTATTTTCCCCTTCAAGCTAAGCATGGATTTCTTTCTGAGGTTGTGAAAGCAATTTGAACTAGTCTGTGCTCCCCTTCACTCCCCCAACCTGCATTCTGATTCATATGCTTGCTAGCCTATAATTAAGCTCCAACCCCCTTCCCACTTTGTGTCCTGGCCTTGCAAAACCTGTTTTCCTGAATGCTTATCTTGCAAGGGCCATAAAAGCCCCCACAGAAGATTAATTTCTGGTGCCAGCCAGATTGGTTGGTCATAATCTTCCTTCCCCCTTACCGCCGTCATGGGGGCTGCAAAAGCCCGTGAAAAGCAGACAAAGAAACTTAGGGCTATATAAACAGACGCCCGCTGCATTGGGCCGCTCAGCTTTGGGAACTGATTCCCCTGAGCCACACTGAATCTTCTGAGTGCCTGGTTGTGTATCCTCTGGTTGTCTGGTAATTTCTGCAACAAGGTGAAGAAAGGAAAAACTGTCCTATTAAAATTCACAATCCCACTATGCAATCCATACAAGAAAGACACAGTTCTACATATTCATGCAAGGTGAGCATGGTGGATGATGTGTGCGGGTAGGCCAGTGGTCGGCAAACTGCGACCCCCTTGAGTGTGGCTCTTCCACAAAATACCACGTGCGGGCACGCACGTACAGTGTGATTGAAACTTCGTGGCCACACTCAAGGGGCCAAAGAGCCACATGTGGCTCACTTGTTGCCGCAGTTTGCCGACCACTGGGGTAGGCTACATGGCCATCTTAGACGGTAATTAAAGAAAATTAAATTTATTTAGGAAAAGGGAGTGGGGGATGGTATATCCAAAGGGAAGGGCTGCAAAGCATAGAGCCAAGTGGACATTGGGTCGATGATGGCAGCACCCGGGAGCTGGAGTTTCATCCTTATATGCAGTCACTGGAGGAAAACTCTTGTTGTCAGTGTGTTTGGGGGCTGAGTCGATGGGCTTAGAATGCAGATGGAATGCAGGTGTGCTATCAGGTGCCTTCAGGATGTAACCAAACAACCAATGTGTCCATGCTGCCTGTCACTACTTGAGCCAATTCATCAGAGACAGGGTTGAATCATATGAGAGTTTATTCCAATCCTGCTGGCAGCATGGGAGAGCAGCAGGTCATCCACAAAAATCTGCTCTGCCCCCCACCATAATCCAGCTGCTTATATAGGGTAGGAGGACACAGACTACCTTGGGGAAAGAGGCAAAGGGTAGGCCAAATGGGCAGTTTACAGGTAATGCAGGCTGAGGTCTGTGGGTATGCAAAGGCTGGGGGTCTTCAAAGGGCTTGTGATATGCAAAGGGTGGGGGCAGGGTCTTCAAAGGGCTGGCAGCTCTGGTTTCTGCAACAAGGTTGTTAATCTTTGCATGATAATAGGCAGCTCCCTGATGGGGAGGATGGGCTGCATTTCCTGGTGAGCCCCCAGCCAGGCTAGAATGTGCCTTCTTTAATCAGAACAAAACAATCACAGTTACCAGAGCATGATTAACATTTCTTACAATTATAGTTGGTCCCCAACATTCTATTCCTGCCCCTATCAAGGACAGTTTCAATTCCTTATATGGTCTGACTCCTGGTGTCCAGTGAGTTTTTCCTGGCCTTTCGTTCTCCTGTGGCAGGAAACTTGCAAATGGCCATTAAGGATTGTATTGCCCTGTAAGTCCTAACAATTTTAATATGGAATTATCTCCAAAATAAATTAGTAAGTGAAAAAAAAGCAAGGTTTGGCAACATGTGTGTGTACTGGGTACTTGGGAGAGTGAGGGACTGTGGAAAGAAGCTGTCTGCTTTTTCCTTCTACTATTTTATACATTTTGAATTTTCTATTGTGCATATATTATTGAATCAGAGGACAAATAAATAAGTGTAAATGAACAAGCAAAGAAACACAACAAAAATATTTCTTCCCAAGGAAAACAGAACAAAAAATCCTAAGAGATGTCTAATATTTGGTGGAAATTATTAACTTCTTTGATTCCCTGTCAGACCTTATCAGGTCACCTTAAGAGCTCTGGGAACCTGGAGGTAAACTACAATTCTGCATAGATTCTGCCTCGTTAAAAAGTGTCTGGTATTTTAAAGTGGAAAAACAATCTATTTTCTATAAAGCTGTAACTTTTATCTGTAAAACTGTGCTTCTTTTATATGCTTTTATATATTTTTCTCTCTGCTTTCTGGACATATTTCTTCTCTCTCTCTCTCTCTCTCTCTCTCTCTCTCTCTCTCTCTCTCTCTCCACTTCTAGCATAAAATGAGAAAGAGTTCTTTTGTAAATAGTAGGAAAATACAGAAGTCTGTTTCGATATAAGTTTCTCCAGCCACATTTTCAGCACAGACTTCCATTATAAAATCAATTTTCAGGCTACATGGATAAGGGTTATTTTAAAGGAAAGACCAAGCTCATAATTAAATCTAGTGCTTGACCTAAGAAAAGCTAATGGAACACACATACACACACACACACACACACACACACACACACACACACCATTAGCAACATTTCAGACTAATTAAAAATACACTGAGATGTTTGGTCAACCCCAAAATCCCAGTCAGGAGTGATTCAACCTCTCAGTTTATATTCAAAATAAAGCTTTGTTTACTGATCTGAGCTTTCTCCTAGGGGATGTTCAATACCTCACACTTCTGAGCCATCTCCTCACCCTCCTGGCTCACACCTCATCTCCTTTTTACTCAACTCCTGATATCCTGCTTTGTTCTTGAAACCTTTCCCAGGTAACAAAAGGGCTGTTTGCCCCTCCGTCCCCAGCTAAACAAGCATCTGCCTCTTTGCTTATTTGGTTACCCTTCTAAAATAATTTATTGAGCATCTATTTTTTAAAAATATATTTTTATTGATTTCAGAGGGAAGGGAGAGGGAGAGAGAGAAACATCAATGATGAGAGAGAATCATTGATCGGCTGCCTCCTGCGCGCCCCTTTCTGGGGATCTAGCCCTCAACCCAGGCATGTGCCCTTGACCAGAATTGAACCTGGGACCCTTCAGTTCGCAAGCCAATGCTCTACCCACTGAGCCAAACAAACTAGGGCTCAAATATAATTTTCTTAAAAACAATAGGTAGGAAAGTTTCAAATATTTAAGACCTTTTAAAATCTCCTTTTTAAGGGGTTTACAGTCTGTTAGTGGATAGAATAAGACATTTATCAATAAAACTAAGATATACAATTTTAAAACAAAAGCAACTTTGTCTGTGGACCCCCAGTTTCTCTTTTTCAACTACTTCCCATCTATGTGGAATTTTCTCTCCACCTGCTTTAACTGGGCAAGTTTAAACTCTTCCTACTCATCAACCCCTATCTCGGGAAAATTGCTGAGGATCATTTATACTAAAGTATAATTGTCTGATAAGGTTTAAAGGGCAAATACCATTTAAATTGCAATTACATTGCAATGGGATGGCAAAGCACTAAACTAGGAATATAATTGCAGACATCAACAAATCTGCCTTTCCTCATTATATCTAGCTTTTTCTAAGAGACAGAAAGTAATCTATCCTTCATTTTAGGATACAATTCATTCTTGTCATTTGCAGTAGTTATAGTCTGAAAAGTCACCATGAATACTTGAATACTGTATTAGTAAATATTGAACCATTGCCCCCAGGGGAAATACAGATTGAGGTTCCTGAGAGTCTCCGGTCACAACATTTTCATCAACTGATCAATATTTAACCATGTTTTATGTGTGTTTCTGTTTAAAGACACCTTATGTTGTATATATTGTTGATTTATTAACATTGAACTCATGACCAACAGCCCCATAACTCATGCCTGAACAAAGCTTATCCAACACACATATTTTCTCCTTATGACACATGGCAGGCAGCCTTCCTGAACTTAGGAACATTAGACAACACTTAAGCACTACACTGGGGGGCCACTTTCAACAGCAAAATTGCCAACAGAGAGCAAGAGATGTAAAAAATGTGGTACTAAACAGACCACAGAAAGATCACTTGTTTACATTATGAGAGCTAAGAAGGCAGAGTGTGACCTTTTTCAACCTCAACTGGGAACACAGGTGACTCCAATTTTTTGCTTCTCTGTGCATGTCAGAATGACCACAAAAGTGCTACAAGTATTGATTTTGGATTTACAAATAAGTTTTAGCAAGTAGGTGAATTTGAAAATATGGAACCCATAAATAATGATTATATATGCATGACTTTTTTTCTTTACCCTTTCTGCCTTACCTCTTATTTACACACTTAGCAGAGCTACTCCCACTTCTGTTACTGTGTGCTGGTGTTCCCTCCTTCCAAATCCTGCTGGCACATCTTGTATAAATGAATTCCATGACTTTCTCTTACATCTGCAGGCTGCTTGTATTTTGTGATCATGTATATGTGTACATCCACACACCACACAAATAAGGCCTTATGCATACTTTTTACATATACAGTGTATTCTCAAGATGTTTAAATAGCTAGAATTTATTATGCAAAGAACTGAATGTATCTTATTCTTTAAATATAGTGCTGTTTTCTATCTCTTTTTGAGATGGATGACTTGTCCGCCTGCAATGAAGAGATATCTTCTTCCTCAGTCAGTATGTGTGTCAGAAATGTTATCAGATATCCTGTTGGATGGTTCTATCATCCACTTTTTATGCAGGGAATTAAATTTTTCAGAATCTCCTTTCCTGTATGGTTCTGAGGTAGAGTAGGCCAGAGGTGAGTTTGTACAAGATTTGGGAGGCAGAAGGAAGCCGCACTCACTGTGCTCTGAGGTCATAGTTGGTTAGAGGTGGTGAGACACAGTTGCAGAGGTGTCAGCCGGTTCCAGCTGGTCCCCACTCTCTTCACCTCCACCTCCAGCTCTCCAGTCCCTGTTGACCAACAGCAATCCCAGACCCACCACCATATTCTTCTCTGCAATTTACAGAGGCAGTGGCCACAAAGAGCCAACAGCTTCCAATGACAATGCGACCAACTCCCTTTTTTGGTGTCACTACAGCCTCTGGATGTGTCAGAGCCCCAGGGTTCCCTCAGAAGCTCTGACTCGTTCACTGATGCCAAGGCTGGTTAGTGGCATTCCCCTGATCTTCAGCTCCCAACTCCTACTGTCCAACATTTGCTTCTCCAGCTCCTCCTCCACTGCCAAGATCTAATTCTTATCACAAATTTATCCTTCCATAATATTCATAGTGGTTCTGCTTCCCTGACTCATACAGTTATCAGCTTCCAATTTCTCCTTTCAGTGCCAGGTACTGCGAAGTGTGTATCAGACATTCCTGTGGACAAACTAAGGCACAGAGCTGGAGCTATGATCTCTGCTCTCTATAGACTGGTGTTGGGAGGTCACATGGCCTCCAGTGAAACGTCCTTAAAATGGCTCAGTGCCTCCATGTTGTGATTCCTAGTTACCATGCCTTGAACACAGTCATTCCTTATACTTGCCTGCTCCTTACAACCTACATATTATGTACATATTCCAGGAAGCACCAATAAAGGGAGGGCTTTCTCCATTTTACAGATGAAGAAAATAAGAAAGGTTAAGGTCATGAGGCTAGTGAGTAGCAGAGTTAAGACTAAAACTCAAGCCTCCCAGAAGGTTTTTTTTTCATTTTATTTAGGAGACTCAAACATAAAATCGAATGTAAAATATTAAGTAGGCACCTGTTGCTAATGGCTAATACCTTTACAGCAACAAATTTTCCCTAAGACAGCTGCTCCCTCAGTGATTTAATTTATGCCCTACCATTAGCCATCTCCATTAGAAAGAAAAATTACAGACATTTTCAGCAGGACAAGTAGAACAAAATCGAACCTCAGGAAATTTTATGGGGCCCGAAGAGACCTGAGTAATCATCTAATATAGCAGACTCCTCTTGAAAATTAGGAGCATCTAGTCTAAGACTTCCTTGCTCCTCAAAGCATGGCCCCTGGACCAGCAGCATCAGCATCACCTGGAAGCTTGTTATAAATGCAGAATCTCAGGCCCCATCCCAGTTCTACTACATCAGAATCACTAGGGATGAGATCCTCAAATCTGTGTTTTAAAAAGCTCTTTATGTGATTCTTGAAGAACCACTAACATTTGAGACCCACTGAGCTAAGGTCATGTAATTAACTTATAACATATCCAGCTCCTCTAATTTCTAATTTTTTTCTATGATACCAAATCCTATATAATAAAGAGGTAATGTGCTAATTGACTGTCACACCGTCACAAGATGGCGGTGCCCAGTCCCCTCAGCCCCACCAGGGGGTGCCGTGAACCTGCCTCCAGAGTCCCCCAGTCCCCTCAGCCCTGTTAGCAGTGAATTTTCATGTGACCATTACCTTTTTAGAAAAATCCTTACCTAAGGATATGATTATTTCTTTTAGATCATCTGTTCTCAGGGAGCAGGCCTAAGCCAGCAGGTGAGCATCCCCCAAGGGTCCCAGACTGTGAGAGGGCACATGCTGGACAGAGAGACCCCCGTGTGCATGAATTTTCATGCACCGGGCCACTAGTGGATAATAATTATCAATGTTACCTCTCACTGTGCATTCACCATTTCCCGAGGCAGATCATAGCTGAAAGCTTTATTTTTTTATTTATTTTTTTTTTGCTTTTAGATTTTTTTTTTATTGCTTAAAGTATTACAAAGGGTATTACATATGTATCCATTTTATCCCCCCGCCCTAGACAGTCCCCTAGCCTCCCCTATCACCCAGTGTCTTATGTCCATTGGTTATGCTTATATGCATGCATACAAGTCCTTTAGTTGATCTCTTACCCCCCTACCTCCTGCCCCCCAACCCTCCCCGGCCTTCCCGCTGCAGTTTGACAATCTGTTTGAGGCAGCTCTGCCTCTGTATCTATTATTGTTCAAAAGTTTATGATGGTCTCTATTGTCCATGAATGAGTGAGATCATGTGGTATTTTTCCTTTATTGACTGGCTTATTTCACTTAGCATAATGCTCTCCAGTTCCATCCATGACGTTGCAAATGGTAAGAGTTCCTTCCTTTTTACAGCAGCATAGTATTCCATCGTGTAGATGTACCACAGTTTTCTAATCCATTCATCTACTGATGGGCACTTAGGCTGTTTCCAGATCTTAGCTATGGTGAATTGTGCTGCTATGAACATAGGGGTGCATATATCCTGAAAGCTTTATTTTGTATTGTAAAATAAGGAGGTCCCCGTAAACATACTTTATAGAAAACGTTTTGTCTCATGAAATCTTTTAGATACTGGTTTTGAAATCAACTGTAAGGCATTCTCCTCTGGCCATGTCAATCCATGGTTTTCTCTGATTTCAGTATTGACCTGTCAGTGCATTTGTTTGATGTTGAGAAGTAGTTACACTTCGTTTCCCACCTCAAGAAAATGTAATAAGAACAATTATAATGTTGGAAAATATTAAAGTTTCTGGACCAGAAACCCAAGTTATTCTGCTGATCTGTCTCTTTAGGAAGCTTGCACTCCCAACTGTGTAAAGAGCTGGTCCTATTTAAATAACTAGCCCAGTCTTCTCCAAAGTTATCTACACAGGCCTAGAATAACATCTGTCTGGGAACTTCAAAATGTTTCCATAATGCTCTTTGGGTGCTATTTTATTATCACGAACCATTTTAGATGAGTTACTCTATTCCAATTTTTTGTTTGTTTATTTGAGAATAGTTTATTGATTTTTAGAAATAGAGGAGGGGGGTTGCCCTAGCCGGTGTGGCTCAGTGGATAGAGCATCGGCCTGTGGACTGAAGAGTCCCAGGTTTGATTCTGGTCAAGGGCACATGACTGGGTTGTGGGCTAGATCCCCAGTAGGGGGACGTGCAGGAGGCAGCTGATCAGCGATTCTCTCTCAACATTGATGTTTCTATCTCTCCCTTCCTCTCTGAAATCAATAAAAATATATATATTTTTAAAAAGAAATAGAGGAGGGGAGAAGGGAGAAACATCCATGTGAAAGTGGAACATCAAATGGATAGACTGCCTCCCATGCGCCCCCTACTGGGGATTGAGCCTGCAACCAGGGCATGTGCTCTGACCAGGAATCCAACCAGCAACCCTTTGGTGCACTGGATGATGCCTAACCAACTTAGCCACACGGGCCAAGGCTCTGTTCCGGTTTCTATGCTATTCCAGAGAAGGCTCATGCAGTTTTATGGTAAGGGGACGGGGACAGTTGTGTCAGGTGTCCCTCAAATTGGCCTTTATTTTGAAAGCTGGGGGGTTGTTCTTATTGACAAGCTGAGAAGAGACCTCCTGGAGCAAAGCTCTGGCTGCTCAGAGATGCCCTTGAGTGTCAGAACAAAGGACACTGGTAGAGAGTTCTTTCTTATGGAGAGTTCAGCATGTCATATGCCTCACCATCACTGTTCTTTGGAAACCTTCTCTGGAGGGGAAAAAAAAAAAACACAACACAACAACAAACCTTCACAAATGGAGAGCGTCATAAAAATGCATTGAAGAGTCTGCAAAGTAATGGCCTAAAATAAAAGTTAGAAACTTTGAAGACTATCTCAATACATTCCCTTCCCACATCTCTATAGAATCCCAGGGAATCGTTAGTTGTTAACCATTGCCATCTATTACTCATGTCCTTCAGGATGCCAAAGGTAGGATTTCAGCATCAACTGATTCACACTTTTTTTTTTCTCAAGACTCCCTAAAACAAAAAACATTCTCTTTACTCATCAAAATTTTTTTATGGAAGATTTTAAAATTTTTATAGTTTTCCAAAAAATTTAACAGTAGAACAAACACTTCTGTCAAACAAAATGTTATGACTGAACAAACAAAACAGACAAAAATTATAAGCTAAACTCAGAAGCAGTAAGGCATATACAAATGAATCTTGAAATGATATTCAAGTAAACCCCTACATGTCATAGCTGAAACTTTCCATTAATTAGTTTTCTGACCTTGCATGAGTTACTTAACTTCCCCGAGGACAGTAATATACCAACCTGACCTTTAAGATTTATTATAATATAAAAATACGGTATATGTTAAATGTTCTAAAATATAGTATAGGCCAGTGATGGCGAACCTATGACACGTGTGTCAGAGGTGACACGCAAACTCATTTTTTTGGTTGAGTTTTCTTTGTTAAATGGCATTTAAATATATAAAACAAATATCAAAAATATAAGTCTTTGTTTTACTATGGTTGCAAATATCAAAAAATTTCTATATGTGACACAGCACCAGAGTTAAGTTAGGGTTTTTCAAAATGCTGACACGCCGAGCTCAAAAGGTTCGCCATTACTGGTATAGGCCCTACCCGGTTTGGCCCAGTGGATAGAGCGTCGGCCTGCAGACTGAAAGGTCCAAGGTTCGATTCCGGTCAAGGGCATGTACCTTGGTTGCGGGCACATCCCCAGTAGGGGGTGTGCAGGAGGCAGCTGATCGATGTTTCTCTCTCATCAATGTTTCTAACTCTCTATCCCTCTCCCTTCCTCTCTGTAAAAAATCAATAAAATATATTTTTTAAAAAATAAAATATAGTATAGAAGTTCTAGGCACATACTGGCTAATTATTACCACTCTAAAGCCATGATATTCTCTTTTATGTAACCTCAAAATTAAGCTAAGATGTACCCATGTCTTTTAGGAAAATAAGACCATTCTATAACACTGCAAACCACCTTTTTTTTCCTGTCAACAAAGTTGAATTTATGTTAAGTCACATAACTGTCCTGCCAGACAAGAGGAACATAGCTCCATTTCTTTCACTCTATAGCTAATCCTACCTAATAAAAACATAAAAACATGTTGAAGTCACTTTCATCTCTTTTCATTTCATGTTCATATGGCAGATCCAAAGAGTAAATATGTTATCCCTTAAGGAAACATAAAACACAATAATATCCTCTATGTGGTGCAGCCAGCTAGCACATCTTGCTTCTTTGGCAAGGATATATGTGTTATACAAACAATGATTTGCTCATTTGTTGGGCACTACAAATGTTAATTTATTGTGATTTTGAGTTAGAAGGAAACTTAGTGACCATTTACTATAATCCTCTCATTTTAGCACTGCAGGGACTGAGGCTCAGAAAAGTGATGAGACTTGCCCAAAGCTACACAGCTAGTTAGTGACAGAGCCCAGCTCAACTAATCCTACAAACCATGAGGGAAAAGGCACTTAGCAGAGAAATTACTGTGCTGTCATGCTTCTTCTAAATTCAACTGTTTATTTTTAATCAAGGATACTTTTCAGAAGACTTAATCTCCCAGTGAGAACCTGCACAACTAAACCTTAATTTTGTTGTTCAGTGCTCACTGAGTTGTGCCAATGCTAGCTTATCTGCTCAAGACTTTGCTCTGGAATGCTTTTTCATCACTTATCTCTAGTAAACAGCAACACATATTTCAAAATAACTCTCCATTTTCCTTCTTCTCAGCAGCCATTTCTTTAACTCTTCCAGGAAAGCTTGGGGGTGATTTCTAAGAGCACATGTTTCCAGGTCAGAGAGCCCTGGATTGAAATCCTGACTCTGCTCTTGACTCTATGATGGGATAATTCTCAGAGCTGTTGGCGAATTCCATCCACATTTCCTGGTACTTCCTGAACTTAAATAGATGAATTTTGATTAAAAGAAAAGTTGATATAGCCAAAGAGCATAGAAAAAGCTTTTAAATTTCAAAAATTCAGGCTCTGTAGTTATAGAGTCCTAGGCATTGAAGAGCTCAACTATTTAAGAGTGAAACTAAAGCTCGGCCGGTGTGGCTATGTTGTTGAGTGTTGACCTATGAACCAGGAGGTCATGGTTTGATTCCTGGTCAGAACATATGTCCAGATTGTGGGCTCGAACCCCAGTATGGGGCATGCAGGGGGCAGCCAATCAAAAATGATTCTCATCATTGATATTTCTCTCTCTCTCTCCATTTCCCTTCTTCTCTGAAATCAATAAAAAAAATTTTTTTTAAAAAAAAAAAAGAAGAGTGAAACTAAAAATACTCTGGTCATCTCAAAGACCTGATATTGAGTGGAAAAAAAAAAGGCCAGGCAATAACTACATGATTCCATTGATGTGAAGTTCCAGTTCCAAGTCAGGCTAAAACTAATATATACTGATAAAAAATTTAAAAAGTTGTTGGGGATGGGGTAAAGGGGCATGAGAGAACTTATTAGGGGTGATTGAAATGTTCTATATCTTAAATTAGGTGTTAGTTACAAAACTGGAAACAATGGACAAATGTTATTGAACTGTATACTTATTGTCTATGCATTTTAATGTATGTAAATTGTACCTCAATAAAAAAAAATTAATAAAAGATTCCTTGGAATGTAAATAAAGAAAGAATCACTAGAGAAGCAAATACAGCTTATATATTGAGGATGGATTATTCTCTGAAAGGCAGAGAGTCTCTAAGTCCTGTGCCTGCTACTCCCTGAGGGACAGTTGGAGGAAAGGGGACAATAGAAACCACAACATAAGTTTGGGGAATCTGAGAACAAAAGTCACCTTGACCTGCTCTCCCAGATAGAACCTTGTAAAATGGCAAAACTCAAGTAAAAAGAGGGCTATATGGGATGTCTAGGAAGATGCTGCAAGAACAATAGAACAGTCTCTACAACCAACAGCAGTTGAAACATGGCATTGAGAGCCAGGCCCCCTTGAAAGACTATAAAGTAGAGATGGGGCATCCTGCATGAAGCAGCCTACATAGACCAGTGACCAAAGACCGAAGAGAGACAAGCATATCTCAGCAGAGGCCAGCAGAAATAGATGGTAATGTGGAAGGTTATGTTCCTTTTCCCCATCAGTATCTTGACCACCATGTAGTCCCCTCCCCGACTAAAATAAGATGCAACCTCAACCAAAAAAGAAAGACCGCCAAAGCAACTGAGATTCCATTTTCTACCACCAAATAGATATGGTGTTCATAACAGGAATAAAGCTAGTAAAAAAAAGTATTTCATATACACCTCCGTTTTCAATTAGAATATGTCATCCCTACTCAAACAACACATTTGTTAACACCTGCTTCACTAAGATTAGGTATTTCATAGCATTATTTTATATAAAGGGAAGAATAAATAGTTCTGGGTACTAAGGGGCTTCTTTATGACACTCAAAATTATTTTAATTAAATCCCCAAAGTTTGTTGAAAAGAACTCTAAGCCACATGCAATGTAGGTATAAATCCTTAACTTTAGGGTTTTATAAAACAGCAGAACAACCAAAGGACCAGTCTCTATGACGTGCGCTGACCACCGGGGGATGCACGTGGAACATAGAGGGCATAGGCAGCAGGCGGCAGAGCGTGGAACATGGTGGGCATCGGCTGCAGCAGGATGGTGGAGCAGGTGAGTGGGAGCACCAGACCAAGGCAGGGCACCAATTGCTGTCATCAGGGCAAGCCACTGGTGGTTACTGAAAATTATTTGCTCCTGTGCACTGCAGTCCCACTGGGTGCTTGCACCTGCTCTTAGTGCCAGCCCTGTTTGCACCCGCAGCCAGCGCCAGAGCCGCTGCTCTCATCCGCTGCCAGAGCCCGGCACCAGTCCTGATCGCTTGGCACCATCAGCCAGTGCAAGCAGTGGCTGCCAGCCTGATCGCCCCTGAGGGCTTCTCTACTTCCCCTGCTCCTGAGGGGTGATCGGGGCAGCAGCCGCCACTCACACCCGCTGCTGGCGCCGGCCCCAATCACTCGGCGCCATCAGTGGGTGTGAGTGGCAGTGGTGGGTGTGGAGCTGCTGGCAGACAGGAGACCGGGGCCGTGGCAGGAGGGGCTGGGCAGGGACATGGAGGATGGGCTGAGACCCGCCCCTGTGCCCACCACAGCCTGGCAGCCCACAGTTCCTCTCAAGATGCACAAATTTGTGTACTGGGCCCCTAGTATTATAATAACTATGTATGGTGTCAGATGGGTACTAGATTTATTAAGATGATCACTTCCTAAATTATATAAATGTCTAATCAAAGGGTTGTACACCTGAAGCTAATATATTATTGTATATCAATTGTAATTTAAAAATTAAAAAAAAAAGAATAGGAAAAAAACCCTCAGCCCTTGGACCAGCTCAGAAAGCATACTCTGACAGTACCCTTACAGCAAATGACTACACATTTTTATTCCTCTGGGCCATCAGTGTCTCACTTCTCTAGAGTTTAAATGACTCCAAAAAAGAAACTTTTGCATTCAATTTTATATCAAATGCACAAAGTATGGAGTGGGATTAAATCGCTTCTTAGTGCCCAGAGTCTTTTGATCAAAATAGAAGTAGTTCTTCACTTCCTTCATTGTGATAGAGAATAGCATATGACTTATCCTAGAATTGCAGCCAATTTTTCAATAATAATTTTGCTTTCCATTCAGACTAAATAAAAGCACACTATTTCAACCTCTATGAATACTTGTTCAAGTGAGGGTCACACACCTTCTAAAAGACTAGGGTTTAACATCTTTTTAAAAAATACCGTATTTTTCCGTGTACAAGATGCTATTTTTTTCTAAAATTGTTACACTAAAAATTGAGGGGCGTCTTATACACAGAAGTCAGCCAAGGAGGGAGCTGCACAGGTACATAGCTGCTCATACCTTGTCAAACAGGCTTCCTCCAATCACGAGCCTTATTGTTACTGACGTCAGCTGATGCCATAATCGGAGGTGAAGAGTGTGCAAATGCAACAGGGACTGGAGTGTTCTGAGCCCATAAAGATGTCAAAACGTAAAAAGATAAATACTGGTAAGCAGTTGTCTTACTCTGCAAAATTCAAACTGAATGTAATCAGCTTGCAAAAAAAAACCATGGAAATAGAGCTGCAGAGAGACAATTTGGACCTCCTCCCACTGAGTGTATGATCAGACAGTGGAGAAAACAGGGAGAACAACTCCTTAAGATGCCAAAAAATGAAGACGGCCTTAAGAGGAAAACCAGCAAAATGTTTAAAATATTGATTTCTTAATTTTGGGTTGGAAAAGTGGGGGGCATGTTACACATGGGGGAGTCGTATACACCAAAAAAATATAGTATTTTTAAATTGATTTTAGAGGTAGAGGAAGGGAGAGGGATAGATAGATAGAAGCATCGATGAGAGAGAAACATGACCAATCAGCTGCCTCCTGCATGCCCCCTACTGGGAATCAAGCCTGCAGCCCGGGCATGTGCCCTGACCAGGATTTGAACTGTGACGTCCTGGTTCATGGGTGGATGTTCAACCACTGAGCCCTACCAGCTGGGCTAGGATTTAACACCTTGTAGTTAGTACTGACATTATTATTCAACAGCACACTTTTCCCTATCTAAAACATTGTGAATATTCTCACTTTATCCTAGTATATTTCCTCCCTGGTAGCTAAAGTTAAGACCCAGGATGTCATCAAAACACTTTCAGACACACTTCCTTTTACCAATCCTGCAGAACAGAGCTGCTCCTTTACTCTCCCACACACAATCTCCAACCTGGCTTCCTTGAGTTAAAGGCAGATCACAGGCCAGCAGCAGTGATTTCATACTGATCCCCTAAGCAAGTGTATACTAATCACCTTGGGCTGCCATAACAAAATACCACAAACTGGGTTACTTGAGCATTTCTTGACATTCTGAATTATATTTTTTTTGAATATGTAAAATTTTTACATATTTCAAAGTATAAAGCACGCAAAGAGGTTAACTCAGGTAAGTTAACCTTTCTCTTCCCTCTATTTCCCACGCACTAGAGGCAACCGTTTTAACAAGTTGTTTATTTTATCCTTCCAGCATTTCATCCTGCAAACAGAAGCAAATAGACAGATGTCTTCTCATCCCTTGCGCCTTTATTGTTCAAAACATACCTTACTGTATACATGGTTCTGCATCTTGCACTTTGTCACTGAACAACATAGCCCAGATACCACACCCTATCACTATCTTTCTTGGTCCTTTTTTTAAAAATCTATTTTTATTGATTTCAGAGAGGAAGGGAGAGGGAGAGATTGAAACATCAATTATGAGAGAGAATCATTGATTGGCTGCTTCCTGCACACCCCTATTGGTGATCAAGCCCACAACAAGGCATGTGCCCTTGATCAAAATCGAACCCAGGACCCTTCAGTCCGCAGGCTGGTGCTCTATCTACTGAGCCAACCCGGCTAGGGCTTTCGGTCCATTTTTATGTCTGCATAGAACTGCATGGTATGAGCACACGATAGTTTAGTCCTATATCATGCACATTTGGGTTGTTTCTAATCTTGTGCTATTACAAATAATACTGTGCACAACGACCTCATGCATCTGTCACTTTATAAATGTGCAGAAATATCTTTTAGATCGATTCCTAGAAGAAGGTTCCTGGGTCAAAGAATAAATGCACATTTCATTAGACATTACAAATTCCCTTCCATAGGAGTTATAGTTTGCCTTCCACCAGCAGTGTTGTGAGAGTGCTTGTTTCCTCTCAACCTTGCCTACAGGGTGTGCTGTCAAACTTTGAAATAGAAATGGTTGTTCAATGCATTTTAATTTGCATTTCTGCTATTCCTGGTGAGCTTGGTCATCTTTTTAGATGTGTACAGTCCTATTTCTTTTGCAATATTGCTCATTTTTCTATTTGTTTGTGGTCTTTTTCTTATAGATTTTGGGAAAGGTATTAACCTTTATTTAATGACATGTTACAAAACCTTCTCCCAGTTTGTCATTTGTCTTCCTTTTTTATTGTACTTCTAGCCATGCAAAGTTCATGGGTTTTTTTTAAAAATTGTAGTCTAATATGTAAAGTACTCTCTTGTGGCTCTGGATTTCTGAGTCATAATTTCAAAGGTTTTCATCACTCCCAGGTTATAAAAAAATTCACCCATAACATTTTATGTTTGGTTTTTTAAAAAATTTAGATCTTTGATTGATTTGGAGGAATTTTTGGTGTATGGCATTGACATCAGTCTTGGGGGAGGGGGGTTGTTTGGTTTGTTTGTTTGTTTTATCACAAATGCCAATACTGTGCTTAGGTTTTCTTCTTTTTTTCTTTTCTTCTTCTTTTTTCTTTTTTTGTTTGTTTGTTTTTGATTTTGTTAACCCTCACCTGAGGCTATTTTTCCATTGATTTTTAGAGAGAGTGGAAGGGAAGGGGTAGAGACAGAGAGAGGAATATAGATGTGAGAGAGACACATCGATTGGTTGCCTCCCACACGCTCTCCGACCAGAGCTGGGACTCAAGCCTGCAACCGAGGTATGTGCCCTTGACTGGAATTGAACCCAGGACCCATTAGTCTGCGGGCCGATGCTCTATCCACTGAGCCAAACCGACTAGGTCATTGCTTAGATTTTCTATTTTGAGTGCTAATCCACATGCTCAAGGATTTGGCAGTCCTGAGCTTCTTCCCACCCCCATTAGTAATCTGTAATTAGCTTTTCCCATCAACCATCCAAAATACCTCTCAAGAATATTTGCTATGCGCATTAGCTCCATCCTTTTTCCCCCTCCCCACCCCACCCCCGCCCCCCGCCCCGACTCCAGAAGCCTCAGTTGTCACAGGCACAACCCTTATACAGGAAGCTTGACAACTACCTTTTTCATGACATGCACAGAGCACTGAAAGTCCTACACTTCCAAGGGTGAGGTTCTGGTCTTCGATGTTATTCCTATTGCTGTGTTTGGGCTGGAAAGTTTTGGTGGGTGTCTAGGGAGGCAGGAGATGGTAGGGAAAGGCAACTTGTAAATGATGTGAGCAATGGTGTGATAGTGAGTTTCAACTTGCCTTTGTTTTCTTTCTGGTTCACCTCTGGCTTTCTTCATGGCTTTATCTTTGTCTTGATGTTCATTGAATTAGGATGGTTAATCTTCTTCATCATTTGAGCATGTGTTTCAGAATTTTGAAATGTAAGCCTGACTCTCGAAGTTTGCATAGCAGCTTTTCTCTAGGGAAATGTAAAAGAGCTGTTTCACTAATGAAGAAAGTTTTCAAATGTGGAAAAATAGATGAGTGTTTGCTCTCTGTGAAAAATATTCTCATACTGAATAATGCAACTGTCGGTCCCTGAGTTGGTTTCTCAAAAACTTACTACCAAACAGTTACTTCCTCGTCCATGCCAGCAATGAAAGCTGTTTATTCATTGACAAGTCATATGCCTCATTTGTGTACTTTCTGTTCAAAGCAAAAGGCCCCATGTGGTCAGTTTAAATGGTCTAAATACTAATTTCTTTACTATATTCTAGAATGTTAGCCATTCTGATGACTTAATATGCTCTTTTCTTTTAATTGTGGAAAACCACCATTAAATCGACTAGCTTTTTCTTTACACTATTCTTTATTTCAATTTATTTTCAATTTATTCAATTGATCTTTATTTCCATCCAAAATGTGTTGATTTTTAAAACTGAGATTATAATTAAGGAGGATGATATATTTGGATTGTACTGCTAGAAGGGAAGCTCTCAAAATAGTGCACGATGAACAAGAGTGGGAAAATATTTCCCAAATGTTTTTATTGATCATTAAATTGCTGTGCTATCCCACCAAATGACTGTTTTTAAAAAATCTTTTTATTGATTTTTAGAGAGAGAGAAAGGGAGAGGGAGAGAGAGAAGCATCAATCAGCTGCCTCCTGCAGGCTCCCCACAGGGGATCAAGCCCTCAGCCTTGCCATGTGCCCTGACCAGGTATTGACCTGGTAACCTCTTGGTACCTAGGACAATGCTCAACCAACTTAGCCACACTGGCTGGGCCCACCAAATGACTCTTGGTTAAAGACAATGAGATGTCCAAGCTTTGTTGGCCTGAAAGTCCCTTGAGGGGCAAGCACCATGCTTAATTTTGAGTGTGCCTTTAAATCATAGTAGGAGGGAATTTATTGTTACATCAACTAAATACTGTAATAATTATGATTTGGGGATAATATTTTTCATTCTAATTTTATAATTAACAAACAAAAGAAGTTTAATATAGATAACATTGTCACTACAATTTTAGCTATATGTAAAGTACAAAGGAAGAAATGAGCTAAAGCCACACATAACATCCTTTGTGAGATGTGGGAAATCCATATGAAATATTGTATGGTTTCAACTATCCCCCAGAAGCAGACCCTTAATCAAAAATTAAAGCAAAAAGAGTTTATTTGGGAGATGATCCCAGGAAATACCAGGAGTGGAATGAATAAGTGAGAAAAGAAAGGAAAGGCCCGGCAGGTGTGGCTCAGTGGTTGAGCGCCAACCCATGGACCAAGAAGTCATGATTCGATTCCTGGTCAGGGCACATGCCCAGGTTGCAGGCTTGATCCCCAGTGGGGGTGTGCAGGAAGCAGCCAATTGATGTTGATGTTTCTCTCTCAGCGTTGTTTCCATCTCTCTCTCCCTCTCCTTTTCTCTCTCTCTAAAAATCAATAACATATTTTTTTAAAGAAAAGAAAAAGGAAGGAAGCCAATAAAATGTGTTATCAAGCCAGTACTACTGGGGCAACTGGAGCTAATCCATCTGAATTATGTAAAATAGTGCAGACTATACCTCAGAGTTGCCCTGACTAAGGTACGTTAACTCTCCGGCACTTCCTGCTTGCTCCACAGCTGGACCAAAGATGAGCTTGTGATTGTCAATGGGATATGGAAGGAGCAGCAACAACATTTCATCCGAAGTAAAAATGATGGAAAGTGCAGAACAAAAAAAAATCCCATACTCTTTTTTTTCTTTTAATCTTTATCATTGAAAGTATTACATTATGTCCCCCTTTCCCCCCCACTGACCCCTTCTAGCCTGCCCCACCCTCCACCTTCACCACACTATTATCTGTGTCCATGAGTTATGTATATATGCATACAACTTCTTTAGTTGATCTCTTCCCTTCCACCTACCTACTCAAGCCTTCTCTCTGGGATTCGACAGTCTGTTCTATGCCTCTATGTCTCTGGATCTATTTTGTACATCAGTTAAAAAATCCCATACTCTTGATATGCTACTGGGAGTCTAAAAAAATTAGTTCCTGCAGAATATAATGTGTAATGGCTAAAGCAGGAGAGAGAGGGAGAGAGAGAGATCTGAAAACCAAAAGAAATAACCAAAGGTTTCCATTAAAACAATATGTTGAGCTTATTAAATATTCATGAAACCTGTCATAATCCCTTTGTAATAACTCAGGGGGGTTCTAACTAAGAAATACTTCTTTAATATGATCCCCAAGATTTCAAATCATCATACCAATATACAGGCATCCAAAGATTTTTTAAAAAATAAGATATATTCTCTGCTCCAGTTGAAATACTGATTTCGGCCTTTTTAAAACTTTCATAATTTTTAATTTTTTTGTGTGTGTTTGTTATTGCTGTTGTAGTAGAGTGGCTCAATACATGGGGATATTAATTCTCCATCTCAATTGTAAGCTTCAGATTTGGGATGAGGTGTGAAAAGGAAGTAGAGTCATCCAGAAGACAATGACGCTGATGACAATATAGCTGCAAATAACATCATGGGGAAATTAATGACTGAAGGTCTTTCTAGTGGAAAGTAAAGAGAGTGGGAGAATTGTTTTCAAATCATGTCAAAATCTGAAATAGAGGTTAAATTGGTCTATTTTATTTTATTTTATTTTATTTATATTCTATTTTGTTCCTCTGTGTCCATCAAAATATGTGTGGGGAGGAGGGCATGAGAAGGGAGACAAGGGAAAAGAGAAGGGTTAGGGAACCAAGAACTAGAATTAGAGTAAAGGTATCTGCTGGCTCAAGGCAAGAGTTGGTGATGAAGGCCAGGGGGGTGGGTCAAAGTCCATAGAACCAACAAGCAACATGTTGTCAGAATTGCCAAGAACAAATAGAAAGTCCAAAAGACTGCAGGCAGAATTTAGGACAAAATTACAGAACTGACAGTTTGAATTAGGGCAAATGCATCAAAATGAGAGCAATCTGAGAACAAGTGAAGGAGGCCCTAGATCAGTGGTCGGCAAACTCATTAGTCAACAGAGCCAAATATCAACAGTACAACGACTGAAATTTCTTTTGAGAGCCAAATTTTTAAAACGAACTATATAGGTAAGTACATTGTCATTAACTTAATTAGGGTACTCCTAAGCTGGCCTTTGCTAAAAATGTCCTCAATCTGATTGAGGTACGTTCGTTGAGGTCGACCCCTTCCAACTCTCCCATCCTCACTCGTCTTGTATACTTGTTTCGTCCATCTCCTTTTGTTCATCCTCTCTATATGTCCAAACCATCTCAACATACCTTTCTCAATCCTCGACACATCTTCTTTCACTCCACAACGTTCCCTAAAAATTAACTTAAAAAACTTTACTTAGGGAAAACCAAGATGGCAGCATAGGTTAACGCCGGAGATTGCTGCCTCGAACAACCACTTCAGAGATATAACTAAAGGACAGAACAGACATCATCCAGAACCACAGGAAGGCTGGCTGAGTGGAAATTCTACAACTAGGAGGAAAGAGAATATCATACCCAGACTCAGAGGAGGTGCAGTGCTGAAGTGAAATACTCAGGTGCAGAGTGCGCGCGCGCGGAGCGGGCTGGCGGCGGAGGGCGCGGTTGTTGTTTTCAATCGGGAGGGAGTTTCAGACTCTGAGCTCCAGATCCCGGCGAGTCTCTGGGGACCCAGACTCAAACGGGAGAAGCGGGACTGTCTGGCTTCGGCCGGAACTCGAAGGCAGCTTTCTCTCCGAGGTTTGCAGCAGTTGCTGGGACTCTGAGAGGCAGAGCCCCTAGGGACGGAACTGAGAGCAGCCATAACTCCTTGCTCCGACCACCCTGTAGATCCCCGGGAACCCACCCCGCCCAAGCCCTGCGCAGAGCCATTTGCCGGATAGCCTCAGGCAAAGGCTAGATTAGCACCGCCCTAGAGATCCAGCACAGAAGCTCTCCCACTGCAGACACAGCTGACTCTCATAGCCAGTTAGCCTGGAGGTCAAATCACCCCTGGTATTACCGACAACAATCAAGGCTTAACTACAAGACTGCACACAAAGACCACTAGGGGGTGCACCAAGAAAAGATAAAAAAATGCAGAGACAAAGAAACAGGACGCAAATGTCAGAAATGGAAGATATAGAGCTCAAAACCACACTTTTAAGGTCTCTCAAGAACTGTCTAGAAGCTGCCAATAAACTTAGTAAGGCCCTCGAAAAGACTGGTGAGACCGCCGATAAATGTAGTGAGATCCTCAAGAAATCTAATGAGACCCTCGATGTTGTGATAAAGAACCAACTAGAAATTAAGCATACACTGACTGAAATAACGAATATTATACAGACACCCAACAGCAGACCAGAGGAGCGCAAGAATCAAGTCAAAGATTCAAAACGCGAAGAAGAAAAAAACACCCAACTGGAAAAGCAAAATGAAAAAAGAATCCAAAAATACGAAGATAGTGTAAGGAGCCTCTAGGACAGCTTCAAGCGTACCAACATCAGAATTATAGGAGTGCCAGAAGATGAGAGAGAGCAAGATATTGAAAACCTATTTGAAGAAATAATGACAGAAAACTTCCCCCACCTGGTGAAAGAAATAGACTTACAGGTCCAGGAAGCACAGAGAACCCCAAACAAAAGGAATCCAAAGAGGACCACACCAAGACACATCATAATTAAAATGCCAAGAGCAAAAGACAAAGAGAGAATCTTAAAAGCAGCAAGAGAAAGAAACTCAGTTACCTACAAGGGAATACCCATACGACTGTCAGCTGATTTCTCAACAGAAACTTTGCAGGCCAGAAGGGAGTGGCAAAAAATATTCAAAGTGATGAATACCAAGAACCTACAACCAAGATTACTTTATCCAGCAAAGGTATCATTCAGAATGGAAGGTCAGATAAAGAGCTTCACAGATAAGGAAAAGCTAAAGGAGTTCATCACCACCAAACCAGTATTATATGAACTGCTGAAAGGTATCCTTTAAGAAGAGGAAGAAGAAGAAAAAGGTAAAGATACAAATTATGAACAACAAATACACATCTATCAACAAGTGAATCTAAGAATCAAGTGAATAAATAATCTGGTGATCATAATAGAATCAGGGACATAGAAAGGGAATGGACTGACTATTCTTGGGGGGGAAAGGGGTGTGGGAGATGCAGAAAGAGACTGGACAAAAATCGTGCACCTATGGAAGAGGACAGTGGGTGGGGAGTGAGGGCAGAGGGTGGGGCGGGAACTGGGAGGAGGGGAGTTATGGGGGGGAAAAAGAGGAACAAATGTAATAATCTGAACAATAAAGATTTAATTGAAAAAAAAACTTTACTTAAAGTTTTAAGTCTTAGTTAAACTGTAGGTATGTTGAGTAAAACTTGATATCATACTTAATAATGATATTATTTATTGATAAAATTAAATTCCTTACAATTTACCTTACAATATCCATAAAATTAAATCATGACAATGACTGACAAACACTAATGTGAACAATGGCCTTGCATTTCCTTGGAAATTTTGGGTAAGTCAGGTTTGTATGTTGTTTTTAATTGTAGGCACGATTCCAGGTTCTCATCAATAAGACGACTTCTCAATTTACTCTTGATAAGGTTCATGCTTGAAAATGATTGTTCGCATAAATATGTAGACCCAAATAAGGAAAGAACAGCAAACGCTAGTTTTTTCAGTTGATTATATGTCAGGAATACTATTCCAGGTGTTAAAAATCAACATATCTTCCTTCTCCAGGTCTTTCAAAGCAGACCACTTGTGCTGTGAACTAAGTTCACATTTGTTTTTCTCCAATATTTCTATATCAGCACAAAGACGTTCAAATTTCGAGCTCCACAGTTCTTTGTTTTTTAAATCCAGCAATTGCATTTCAAAGTTGCCAAGGTCAATATTAAAAGGAGAAAAATTTAATTCTGTTACAGTAGCACTGAGAGGTTTTTTAACAAAGGTTAACGTCGCTTTGCTGTTTCTGAATTCCTGAAACCTGTTGAGAAAAGCTACCCTCATATTTAAAAGTGTTTTGAAATAGCAAATGTCAATATCAGAATTATTTTCTTGGCAATGTTTCAACAGGCTTGGAAAGTGAATCCAAGTTTCTCTTTCAAAATCTTGAGCAAAAAGAGATAATTTGTTTTCGAATGAAATAACTTCTTCTAACGTCGAAAAAATTGTGTGTCCTTTCCCCTGTAGTTTACGATTAAGCTGATTTAGATGAGACGTAACGTCTACCATGAAATAAAATTTTTGGATCCACTGATTGTTCGTTAGTTCTGGATAGTGAACACCCTTATCAAGGAGAAATGCTTTAATTTCTGTTAATAAGGAAGCGAAACGTTTCAAAACGTTTCCTCTTGATAACCAACGTACCTTGTTATGCAGCAAAAGCTCTGCATACTCACTCTCTATTTCAACTAAAAATTCTTTGAATTGGCGATGATTAAGAGCTTTAGCTATAATGGAGTTGATAATCTTAGTCACCAATTCCATAACTTTGCAAAATTTCTTCTGGAAATGTCTGCACACAAAGCGCTTCTTGATGAATGATGCAATGGTAAGTAAGTATCTCGTGATTAATTTTTTCTTTCAAAATAGCAACAAAACTGTTTCTTACACCAGTCATACTTTTCGACCCGTCTGTTGAAATTGAGACAATTTTATCGAGTGGAATATGATATTTTTCAATGCACTCAATTACAGCATTTGCTATATCCTCTTCACGTGTTTGACCTTTGAGTGGCAATAATCCTAAAAGTTCTTCTTTAGGACCTGTAGGTGAAATAAATCGTACAAAAAGTGAAACTTGCGCTGTATCATTTATGTCACAAGACTCGTCAACTGCTATTGATAAAGCTGAAACCAATTTAAGATCTTCGACTTGCTGGTTGGTTATATTCGAAGACATTTTGACTGTTCTATCTTTCACTGTTTTAGCAGACAATGGTAACTCTTTAATTTTTTTTAGAATATCTGCTTTGTTCTTAAAATCCCGAAATAGCTCTTTGGATGCATTTATAAAACAACTTTTTATGTATTCGCCGTCTGTATATGGTTTTCTTCTCTTAGCAATCTCTTGACTAACCACAAAACTTGCAATATTAACATTGTTGGAAGACTGCATCCAGTAATTAAATACAGAACTTGATTTTTCTTGACTCTTCTGAAGTTTCTCAACTGCTTTCTTCCTTGCATCACCAACAGGATATTTAGTACTAAATGACATGTGTTCAGTTGTAAAGTGTCTCTCCAAATTTGATTTCTTGTTATGCGCCAATTTTTCCTGACAAATAAGACAGGTCGGAAGGCCATTTAAGTTTTGAATAAACGCAAAAGTCTCGGTCCATTCAACTTTAAATTCACGGTTTTCGTCTTCCGTTTTTCTTTGCTTCTTCTTTGTAGCCATGTCAAACAGGGCACCTAAAAAAATATTTCACTTTATAATAATAAAGCCACCAACACAAAAGAATTACAGTTCTTAAATTGATGACAAAAATACCTGTAGGATTTGCAGCTGGTTGGAAAAATAGAGGTAACTTTATGCTTGGAGTAGGTACTTTTGTCACCCGCGAGCGATTTGCGGATGCGACTAGCACTAACCACTGCACAACGAGACTGCTGACTGACTGGCTCACTCAACTCCTGCATGAATGGTGCGCACCTCCCCCGCGCTGTGTATCCCGCGGCCCACCTGTGCCACATTGCCTGTCGCCTGACCGACCAACCGACCAACCGACCGACGGACCGACCGACACCCCCCACTTTTTCTAACGCCACTTCTTCAAAATAGACTCTACCAGGCCGAAAACTGACTTCTGCGCATGGGCCACGAAGTTTCAATCGCACTGCCCGCACATGGTATTTTGTGGAAGAGCCACACTCAAGGGGCCAAAGAGCCGCATGTGGCTCGCGAGCCGCAGTTTGCCGACCACTGGTCTAGGAGTTTATTTGGGTTTGATGTTGTTGTTGTTTTTGCTTACTCCCTTCACCTTTTTCATCCAGCCCCCCAAACGCCTCCCCTCTGACAGCTTTCAGTCTGTTCTCTGTATCTATGAGTCTGTTTCTGTTTTGTTTGTTAGTTTATTTTGTTCATTAGATTCCACATATTATAAATGAAATCATAAATGTTTACACAGCAAAGGAAATCATCAACAAAATGAAAAGACAACCTACTAAATGGAAGAACATATTAACCAATGATACAACTAATAAGAGGTTAATATCCAAAATTTATAAAAAACTTATATAACTCAACACAAAAAAACAGTAAAAAAATGGGCAAAGAATCTGAATAGACACTTCTCCAAAGAGAACATACAGATGGCCAATAGACATATGAAAAGATGCTCAAGGTCACTAATCATCAGAGAAATGCAAATGAAAACCACAACTAGATATCACCTCATGCTGGAGGCAAATTCCAGCAGGTCATAATTATGCAAGAAGTTCATCAGAAAGCTGATGGACATTGGGGCTTCAGTAGGGCTGAAAATCTGCATATTATTACCTGCTGCTGAACAGCTGTAGGCATTTCCCCTAACCTGATAATCTTTTCCTGTTTATCAAACTTTACCTTTTTGCATTCCTAAAGGGCCAAAGTGTTTTCCAGTAAATAAAAAGGATATGGGTCCGGAGACTCGGGGAGCCACTTCACTAGAAAGTGGAGCCTCCATCTGGCTCCCCCAAAATGGCTTCCAAATTTATATTTCTTGTCTAGTCTCTATTCATTTATGTTGCAGTCCTTTCTCCAGATTCCTGAACCCTTGCTGCGAAAAGACTGCGGCAACCTCACACCTGTCAGAATGGCTATCATCAATAAATCAACAAACAAAAAGTGATGGTGAGGATATGGAGAAAGGGGAACCCCCATGCACTGTTGGTGGGAATGCAGATTGGTGCTGCCTCCATGGAAAACAGTATGGAGGTTCCTCAAAGAATTAAAAATGGAAACCACACCTTGAGAACCACTGGTCTAAAGAAAAAGAAAGAAAAGCTTAATTAAAATGAAGACTGATTTAAATGTGGGCAATTTATAATTGATAGCAAAGCTTTAAATCAATGGTAGAAGCTTTTTATATAATCACTAGAGGCCCGGTGCATGAAATTTATGCACTCAGGGTGGGGGGGTCTCTCAGCCCAGCCTGTGCCCTCTCACAGTCCAGGAGCCCTAGGGGGATGTCCAACTGACAGCTTAGGCCCCCTGGCAGTCGGACAGCCTTAGCGCTGCCACAGAAGCAGAAGAGGCTCCCGCCACCGCTGCTGCGCTCACCAGCCATGATCCCAGCTTCTGGCTGAGTGGCACTCCCCCTGTGGGAGCACACTGACCACCAGGAGTCAGCTCCTGCATTGAGTGTCTGCCCCCTGGTGGTCAGTGTGCATCATAGCAACGGGCTGTTCCACTGTTCAGTCGATTTGCATATTAGCCTTTTATTATATAAGATTTTAGATAAAAAATAATATTGCAATGTTCATTAATTTATTTGGGGCCAAACAGGCCCAAGGGAAAGAGTCCTATGCAGAATTCAGAACAAAGTATTGAATTTGTAGGCCCAGGAGAAAGAGTCCTATGCAGAATTCAGAACAAAGTATTGAATTTGTTTAATAACACAAAATATTTCCAGAAAGATTTATGTGACATGCAATATAAACCATAAATTAATGGTTAGTTTCCTGGTCATCTGTTTTGGGAACAAATAAAGACAGAAAACCTCGATCTCTCATGTTACAGCCTCTAGTCCTACTACCTGTAATAATAGCTCCCACCTAATCCCCTAGCATTTACCTTGCACACCTGTCACCCCATGAGGTATCCTTCCAACTTATGCCTGCCAACTTTCCAGATGTTTTTGTGGAGTTTTTTTATATTTTGCTGCTGGCTTCCCAAGATCCCCTAGCATTATTCAAATTACTGCAATATACAAGTTTTGATGATGTTCTCAGCAAAAAAAAAAAAAAAATCTTGACCTTAGAGCTGTTTCAAGGAGCCCAGTTTCACAATTCATATTTCACTGAGCAGTTATTTTCCAAAGTATTTGATGGATAAAGCATCTTCCTAAAGTTATGTTTTGATTTCTCATTGCAATCCAAAAATCTTTGAGGATGCATGCATGAAAATCCAGGGGTAAAATTATAGAGGCCAACAAATACTCAAACCAGAATTAGGTAGTCTAGTTAACTGCCTTTATTTTTTTCTATTTTTAAAATCGTTTTTCAAATATATTTTTATTTAACTCAGAGAGAAAAGGAGAGGGAGAGGAAGAGAGAGAGAGAGAGAGAAACATCAATGAGAGAGAATCATTGATTGGCTGCCTCTTGCCCCCTATTGGGGATCCAGCCCGAAACCCAGGCATGTGCCGTGACCTCCTGGTTCGTAGGTCAACGTTCAACCACTGAGCACACCGGCCAGGCTAGTTAACTGCCTTTAAAATGCTATTTTCACAAAGCAAAATTTATCAGATGTCTCCCAATGTTTTTAATGGGGAGCAAAGGCAAAACAATTCTGTCAATTGAATAGCAGTTGTTGCTGCCCTTCCCCCATTATAGCATCTAATGGAACTAGAACGCTCAGCAAGTTGAACACTATGGAACGAGAACGAAGGAAAAGTAGCGACAGCCTCCATCACAGTTCTTCAGTTTCAATAGAACAATACTTCACCAAGAAGTCTTTTCACAACATAGCACTTACTTCTCCTTTCCCTTGAATGTGGCTTCTGGATCCTCAAAACATCACACCACAACAAAAACTCATAAAAATTATGGTAGTTGCGCCTAATTCAGGATTTCAAAACCCCAGGATCTAATTCAACTAAATAATTTCTACATTAATTCAAGAACTTTCCCCTCCAGTTATGGAAGGAAACAGCCAAAAACTATTATCCAACACCCCTAGGTGTTGGCACATGGAAAGATAAGAGAGGGAAGTTGCAGCTTGTTTTTAAAAAATTGGCTCACATAGCCCTGACTGGTTTGGCTCAGTGGATAGAAAGTCAGCCTGCGGACTGAAAGGTCCCAGGCTCGATTCCGGTCAAGGGTGTTAGGTCGGAGAGAGCCCAGGATCGGATACATGCAGACATGTGATGAGACAATGGACTTCCCCTGGAATTTCTCACAGATCAATATGCCAGACACAGATACCAGCTTCTTCTCCCTGAATCCACATACCCCCACACAGATACTGACTTCTTTCTGAATACCCCCGCCCATTCCCTGCGGCAGAGAATTCCTCAGCTCATGTCCCCGCCCCTCACCCAACCGCAGTATAAAAAAAGCGCCCCCCTCCCTGTTGGCGTGAATCCACGTGCCCTGTCCTGGGGGTACGTGGGTCTCCCGGGGATGCAGAATAAACCTTTTCCTTTCCTTTCTTTTCTGATTCACTGGACTCTCTATTTCTTGTGCCGCCTCCTGAGCCACCTAACCTAGCAAAGGGCATGTACCTTGATTGCGGGCTCATCCCCAGTGGGGGGGGTGCAGGAGGCAACTGATCAATGTTTCTCTCTCATCAATGTTTCTAACTCTCTATCCCTCTCCCTTCCTCTCTATAAAGAATCAATAAAATATATACATATTTTTTAATTGGCTCACAAAAGTTTACGAAAATATTGGCATAAGGAAAAGGAAAATCAGACACAAAAATATAGTATAGAGTAGTAATCTCAATTAACTGGAATGGGCTGTTGTAGCTAATGCAGCTTTCTCTGCCAAGGAGCACTAAGTGGAATGTTTTTTTCTTCTTATTGCTCCAATATTGTTGCTAGCACATGGTTGCAATGGGTTTTGTGGACTGGCTTACTCAATTCTGTTCCAACCCCCTTCTGTGCCTGCTGGGATTATAGACAGCTGAAAGCAACCAGCTCTATTTTTAAGACTCCCTTAGAACTAAAATTGTGGATGAGATTTAGATTCTGCACAACAGATGCACTCATCCAATATTTGGATTTGGAACCAACTTATGTAGGAAGAGAGGCCAGGTGTGAGAAACTCATTTTGTGGATGCAGATCATAGCTGAGGCAGCCTAGTTCCAATCGCAGCAGCTGAGGCTATGGTTTCCTGACTTAGCAGAAGTGGCTTTCCTATCACAGCAGAGGCAGTGGTTCCCAAACCAACACTTAGTGGTAGTGGCTCATTCAAAATCAACTTTTAGTTTGTAGTAGAAGCAGCAGTGGCTCTGGAAACCCAGTTTTGTGGTTTTCTTTGAAAGGTTCCCCGGATAGTCTAACTTATCATCTGACTCTTCAGCCCTTCCAATGATATTGCCACTTATACCCTTACTATTCCCTTTCCGCTGAAGCCAGCCCTAATTGATTCTGTCTCTGTAAGTAATCTCCAGTAAACGCAGTAGATGTTCACTTCCCTGCCTTCATAAATACAGTATAATAAATGTACTTGATGAATAAGTGCCTTAAAATTCTTCAAAATCATTGTTAAGAAAATTTAAAAAGGAGAGCTTTGCCCTGGCCGGTTTGGTTCAATGGATTGAGCATTGGCCTGTGGGCTGAAGGGTCCCAGGTTCGATTCCGGCCAGGGGCACATGCCTGGATTGCAGGCGTGATCCCCAGTAGGGGGCGCAGGAGGCAGCCAATCAACAATTCTCTATCATCATTGATGTTTCTATAGCTCTCTCCCCCTCTCCCTTCCTCTCTGGAATCAATAAAAATATTTTTTTTTTAAAAAGGAGAGCTTTGTTCAAATTAAATTAATGAATGTCAAATCACTTTGAACTTCCAGGAGTGACTTGACTTCATTTGAACAAAAATCTCCTTTCACATACTCATAGCAGGTAAAATATTATAGGTAGAGAGGAATAAGAAAAGCAAGTGAAGAGAATACTGAAAGCATAACCTAGAATTCAATCAATACATAAGGCTGTGTGTTGGTAGTAGGTTTTATATTTTACTAGTTGCTGGTAGAGACCTCAGCAACTGTCCAGCAACTGTCTAATATGGGCTTGAAATGGGGTGAAAAGAAGGGATGAAAAGTAAAGCAAACATGGTAAGTGTCATAGTTTGGATCCCACCCCCACACACGCCCCCCCAAAGCAAACCTTGTAAGGAAAATTCAAATGCAAGTAGTTCTTTAAGAAATAAAAATCAGCCCTGGCCGGGTGACTCAGTTGGTTGGCACATACACTGAAAGGCTGCAGGTTTGATTCCCAGTCAGGGCATACCTAGGTTGTGGGTTTGATCCCTGGTTGGGACACGTAGAGGAGGCAACTAATCGATATTTCTTTCTCACATTGATGTTTCTCTCTCTCTCTCTCTCTCTCTTCAACGGATAGAGTTGTCGGCCTGTGGACTGAAGGGCCCTGGGTTCGATTCTGGTCAGGGGCACATGCCGGGGTTGTGGGCTTGATCCCCAGTAGGGGGCATGCAGGAGGCAGGTTATCAATGATCCTTATCATTGATGTTTCTATCTCACTCTCCTTTTCCCTTCCTCTCTGAAATTAATATATATATATTAAAAGAATACTATGTTAGTTAGACCAGACGTCCTTCCTTCCAAAGCTACAGTGGGCGGGGGTCAAGGCAGAGGTGGCCGCCACAGCAGCAGGGGCCAAGGCCCTTGAATGAATACCATGCATTGGGTCTCTTATCTACACTAATACTTTTGCAATGCCCACCAGCCAATCAGGAGTGAGTATGCAAATTAACCCAACAAAGATGACGGGTTAATTTGCATACACAAGCACCAAGCGGCCAGGGGCGGGGCGGGACACTTGCGTCGTCGCCATGGTGACGACACAGGCATTCCACACCGCCCCTACCACTCCGGGCCTCTGGGCAGCATAGGAAGGCAGAAAGGTGGCTCCGGGCTGGAGCGAAGGCAGAAGGAGGCTCCAGCCAGAGCAAAGGCGGTGCCGGCAGCCAGGAGAAGGAAGGCCCATTCTTGCATGAATCTTCGTGAATAGGGCCTCTAGTATATATTAAAGAGTAATATGCAAATAGACCAAACAGCAGAACAACTGAACAACCAATCAAAGCGTAATATCCTAATGATATGCTAAGGCTGCTCAACAGCTTGCTATGTCTTGCACTGACCACCAGGGGGCAGAGAGTCAACTGGTCGGCCAGTTGCTATGACAGTCACTGACCACCAGGGGGCAGATGCTCCAACCTGTAGGTTAGCTTGCTTCTGGGGTTTGGCCAATCAGGACTGAACAAGATGGGCCAGAAACACCCTAGAGCCCTCCCATGGTCCCTCCCCAGCCTGATCATGCACCGGTGGGGTCTCTCAGCCTGGCCTGCACCCACCCTCTAGCAATCTGGAACCCCTCAGGGGATGTCAGAGAGCCAGTTTCAGCCCAATCCCACAGGGCATGATCCCGCAGGCCACTCCCCTTGGGAGGGCACCAGATGCAGGGCTTATGGCTGGCAAGCACTGCTGTGGCAGCACGAGCCTCTCCTGATTTATCGGAACTGATTGGGCACGACCCCGTGACAGGGCCAGGATGAGCAGGAGCAGCAGATAAGAGCTACAGGAAGCGCTGGACTCCAGGTTTCGACCCGATCCCTGTAGGCCACCCAGAGGGACCCTACCCATACATAAATTCGTGCACCAGGCCTCTAGTCCTATATAATAAAAGAGAAACATGTAAATTGACTGTCCCTCTGCTACACTCACCAGCCAATCAGGAATGAGTATGCAAATTAACCCGAAACATATGATGGTTAATTTGCATACACAAGATGCTGCATGGCCTGGGTCCCAGGAACATCCTCGGGACCCAGGCTGCTCCTAGCCTGTAGGCCCACAGGTAGGCCCTGAGTGGCCAGGGTCCCAGAACACCCCTGGCCACTCTGGGCTTATGGGCTCAGGTGCCAAGCTGATGCTCCCACCTCGTGGCTGCTTGCACGTGCGCCGGCACCAAGTGGCGGCCCTGGTCCACACCCCCCAGCCCGGCACCCACAACGCAGGGCTGGCTGCTGGCCTCTGGGGCGTGCGGAGACTCGATGGCTGCTGCGCATGTGGCCCGGGGTCTCCGCACGCCCCCGAGCCTGGCGCCCACATCATGAGGCTGACTCCCAGCCTCAGGGGCATGCTCCCACCCACCCCGGTGGCAGGTACATGCCCCTAGCCCAGTGAACACAACGCAGGGGGTCCTCTGTGCATGAGCTACAGAGGAAACACCTTTTCTTTTCTTTTTTTAAAAAATATATTTTATTGATTTTTTTTACAGAGAAGAGGGGAAAAGGATAGACAGTTGGAAACATCGATGAGAGAGAAACATCAATCAGCTGCCTCCTGCACACTCCCCACTGGGGATGTGCCCGCAACCAAGGTACATGCCCTTAACAGGAATCAAACCTGGGACCCTTCAGTCTACAGGCCGACACTCTATCCACTGAGCCAAACCAGTTTGAGCGTAAACACCTTTTCTGGCCGCTCATTGGCTAAGCTCCCTGTATGCTGCCACTTGCAGTGTTCTTGGTAACTTGGGTTATAAGAATGCAAGAAGGTGATCTAGGGTTTTTCCACCACACTCCTGGAGGAAAAAGTGAAGGTCCTTTGCTGGAAGGGCTAAGAAATGTCATATCCTACCCTAGCCAGTTTGGCTCAGTGGATAGAGCCTCGGCCTGCTGACCACAGGGTCCGGGTTTGATTATGATCAAGGGCATGTACCTAGGTTACAGGCTCCTCCTTGGCCGGGGCCCAGGTCAGGGCTCATGCAGGAGGCAACCAATCAAAATGTCCCTCTCACATTGATGTTTCTCTCTGTTTCTCCCTCTCTCTTCCACATTCTCTAAAAATCAATGGAAACATATCCTCAGGTGAGGATAAAAAAAAAAGAAAGAAAGAAATGTCATATCCTATGAAAGACACATCTTGAAAATGCCTAAAGAAAGTTGTCATTTTTTCATGGTGAAGGGACTGGAATCCATGTTGATGAAAACACCTTGGCAGCTGGAGTGGCTGGCAGTGGGGCTGGTGCAGAGGGAGGTGTTTACAGGGAGCGGGCCTAAGCCATCAGTAGGACATCTCCTGAGGGCTCCCTCTGTGAGAGGGGGCAGGCTGGCCTGAGGGAATCCCCCCAGTGCACAAATTTTGTGCACCAGGCCCCTAGTCTTATCTAATAAAAGAGTGATATGCAAATTAACCATCACTCAATCACTCCATCACAAAGATGGCAGCGCCCATAGCCACAATATGGTGGAGCCCAGTCCCCTCAGCCCCACCACTGAAGTGTCCAGGCCTGTTGGCCAGGCAGGTGGTGGGGGGGGCAGGGGGGGTTGAGGGGCGAAGTTGGAGATCGAAGGGGGCAGGGGTGGAGCCAGCTCCAAGGGGAGCAGGGAGCAGGCCTAAGCCATCAATAGGACATCCCCTGAGGGTTCCCAGTATGTGAGAGGGGGCAGGCTGGGCTTAGGGACCCCCCACCCCCATGCACGAATTTCGTGCACCAGGCCCCTAGTATATATATAATAGTCCAGATTCTCCATATGCTAAAGAACCTGAGATGCCAAGAGCACATAAAGAGAACATGGAAGATGAGTTGAATCAACATTTCCAATATCAGGCTGGTAATAACATATTCCTACAGTATCACTCCAGCCCCACTATTATGCACTGTGGAAGAGCTTGTCTAATGCTAGGCTGCTTTAGAAGATTCTTGGCCATTCTATAAGTCTCCATAAAAGACTTATACCCTGGAGACAGGATTAAATTATTATATGGGTCCTATGCAGCTCACTGGTTGCATGAAGGTTCTAACCCTCCCAAGTAATTGGTCCTAATATTCCTTTAATTATCCCAGGTCTCCAATAGGCTACACTCCTGGGTAGGTAATCATGGTCCAGGAGGTGATTTGGTGCTTTACAAAGTCATTCCAGGTCATAGGTCCCTCTATCTGTGGCTCTAAGGTGACCACAGCATAGCCCTTATCTCTATGGCCAAAACCAGGTTGCTGACAAGTCTGGAATTCTGGATAGCAGGAAGAGAGACTTAGCAAAAGAGTTGGAAGCTGGACATATTCAAATGGCATTAAGGAGAATTTGGTCACATGGACATACCTAATCCCAAGGGGATGTGGGAGTATAGATACTAGTGGCCTGGGAAAAAAGGAGAATGGATTCAGTGGGCAACAAGTTGTTTTCCATAGTGTCTGCATGGAGCAGAGCAGTGAAGTGCAATGGGCTTAAACATTTAAGGACAAAGGCTAGAGTTCCTGCTTTATTATTTGCACACCATGTGCCCATAATTTGAAAGCACTTCCCCAGCCCAGCTGGTGTGCTCAGTGGTTGAGTGTTGATCTAGCAACCACGAGGTCACGGTTTGATTCCCTGTCAGGGTACATGCCCAGGGTGGACTCAACCCCCAGTGTTGGGCATGCAGTAGACAGCTGATCAATGATTCTCTCTCATCATTGATGTTTCTATCTCTCTCTCTCCCTCTCCCTTCTTCTCTGAAATTAATAAAAAATATATTTTAAAAATAAAAGCATTTCCCCATTGAAATTATTGTCCTTTCCCAGATGTGTTGCTGAGTGGGGACTCAAGTTAGACAAAAGGGAACATGCTAAAGAGATCTCAGGCATTTGGAAAAGGATCTTTACCCAGTATACAAGTTTTAAAAAAATAAACAACTCTGTGGTAACTGGCCCATAAAACATGTTTTAGAAATTGTCAAGTGGCCTTTTACTACATGTAACTATTTCAAATTTACCAAAATCCCTTCTAGGTTTGGCTATGTAACTTCCTCCCTTTTTAATTTCATATTTCTCTGATGTTTCAAAGCCAATATCTAGGGGACGGGCCTGTCAAATTTTTTTTTATAATTCTTTTTTGTTGAAAGTATTACATATGTCCCCTTTTTTCCCCCATTGACCCCCTCCAGCCTGCCCCCACCCCAGGCCTTCAGCACAAAGGGCTTGTCAATGTTTACCAATCAAGTTCAAAATGGCCTCCCAAATGTATTTTTCTCTGCTTTGTGTTCTTCATTTATCACATGCTTTGACATTGTTAAACCCAAGGCCACCTTACAGTCCCTCTTTTACTGAAAATGAATCACATCTGTTTCTAATAAGACATCCTTGGGGGAAAAGGAAAGAACAAAGTAGTTGGTGTACTTAAGTACAGAACCAAGAGATGCAATATCCTTCCGCAGTTTTTGTCAGCCCTTTCTCCAGGCCATAATTTATTCCTCAAAATAAGCACATTTGACAAAGATGTACAGTGACAGCAGAAAAGGAGACACTGTTCAAAAATACAACTTTTTCACTAAAAAAATGTAATCATCTCATTACTGACATCCTATATAATAAAAGGCTAATATGCAAATTGACCAAACAGCAGAACAACCAGTCGCTATGATGTGCACTGACCACAAGGGGACAGACACTCAAAGCAGGAGCTGCCCCCTGGTGGTCAGTTCACTCCCACAGGGGGAGCACCACTCAGCCAGAAGCCAGGCTCATGGCTGGCAACTGCAGCAGCAGTGGCAGGAGCCTCTCCCACTTCTGCGGCAATGCTAAGGATGTCTGACTGCCTGCAGGGAGTAGACCTCCCCCAAGGGCTCCCAGACTGTGAGACGGTGCAGGTTGGGCTGAGGGAACGCTTCCCCACTCCTCCCTCCCGCACAGAGTACACAAATTTCATGCACCGGGCCTCTAATAGATCATAATAATCCAAACAATTGCGTTTCATATGAAGATTCATCTAAATGAAACCTGGAATTAACTCTAACATAGGTGAGTGTTTGAGGGGAGGAAAGCAGCCTTTCGTTAGGTAGCTAAATCTCTGAGCTGCTGATTATATATCTGCATTAGATAACACCTTAAAATGAAAAAAACAACAACCATGAATAGAGTAAAAAGGCTTCTTTGTGGCTGCTTTTCTATTAACGCTTCTGTTTACTTTTACTGAAAAATGAGATGAATGCAAGTTGAAGAGTGTAACAAATGAAGTGGCTATCAACATATATTTCTCAGGAATAAATCTTTTTTAAAAAATCAGATTGTTTTTTTGGATTGGGAGAAAAGGATAATAGATGCTGGCAGAGCCACCAGAGGTAGTTTATCTGGATCTCAGAAAGACATTTCATAACTTTTGGTACTGTAAACTAATACATAAAATTAAGGAATTTAAAACTCAATGCTAACATCCATGCATGAACATTGTTCTGGCTGGAGTTTGAGGTGCCATGTCTCAAAGACAAGGGTATCAAATAGTCATAGTGACTAAGACTGAAAGGAATTTCTGGTATCTGCTTAAGCAAAATAAAATTAGGCCTTGATTTTCAAATAACCACTGAAGTCAACAGAGATACAGCATTCACCAGTTAAGAGAAACCAAAACCAAACTCAGATGAATCTTGGGGAAATATATCCAGAACTCTTTAGTAGACAGAAGAAAATTAAATAGCTATGCTTTACTGAACATTTGATCCGTGCCAGACACTTCATTTACTGCTTTATAAGCATTGTGTCCTTTTTAAAAATTAATTTATTTTTAATTAATTTATTTTTTTCATCACCATTTATTCCCCCATACCCTCCTCCACTTCCATCCACCTCTTCTCCCCCACAATCACCATGCTGTTTCTGTGTCCATGAGTTCTTTCTCTTTTTTTCTTTTTCACTCACCTCCTCCACTCCCCAATCCAGACCCACCCACCCGCGCCCCCCCCACCCGCCCGCCACAGCCGTCAGCCTGCTCGTTATGAGTACCTCTATTTTACTTGTTTGTTCATTTTGTTGATTAAATTCCACATATGAGTGAAATCATATGGTACTTGTCCTTTAATCTTTACTCAGCTCTAAGAAGTAAGTCCTATCATTAGCCTTGGTCCTATCTGTCCCCTCCCACGCACCTGCTGGAGGGCCAGGGGAGGCAATACAAAGAATGGGAGTAACTAGATAAAATCTCTCAGGCACCACCCATCCTCTGTGTTCCATACGTATGATTAGACTCTTGGGTCAGAGACAAAAGACAAAGGACAGCAATAGCAGTAGTCAGACTAGCATCACTTGTGCTGTTTCCCCAAGCCCCGGTTCCCGCAGGGTAATGCAGTAAAGTCCAGGTGATGCCTGAACATGCAGTGAGGAACACTGCCATTCTTTGATAACGGGGCTACTACCAAACCTTCCCTGGAGAGAGACATTATCATTACTATCCTAGAAAGCAAGGAAATCTGCCCTCTGTTTTGGTGGGAGATACTGTCTCTATATTCTAAGGCTTTCATTATACAAACATCCTTGAAAAGATAGTCTGGAATGCACATCTACTAATGCCTTTGCTCAGAAGATGTGCAGAAATGCAAGCTATCCATGGAGAATTATCACCCAACAAACACATGATCCAGAAAGGTTTTCATTGGATCATTCTAGCATTCCTAGGTAAGTATAAATGTAGGAACTGAAATTAGAATTGTACATATTTCTAAGCCTCTATTTACTTAATCATTTAGAAAGCAATTATAGGATGTCCATAGCCTACAAAGTCAAAAATGATTCACCTATTTTGAAGAAAATAGAGTGCAGAAAAATATGTGTATGTATTGAATGCTCTTCAAGGCTGGACACATAGATAGGCTTTTCACAGAAGCCACCACAATCTATATTTCGTCACAGACATTCTATCACTGCACTCTCGAACATTTAGTCATTAAACTCATCAAGTGTACTTTCTGAGAAATGTTGATGTAAGAAACGTCCAAACCTGTAGAGAATTTTTATAAGCGCTTATTTGAGCCCAAACTGATGACAATTGCCAGGAAGCAAGATCTCAAATGCTCTGGAGAAGGACAGTTTTGCAGTTTCTTTTATGTGTTTGAGATTAAAGAGGGAGCATGAGGAAGGTTACATGAAAGTGGAAAAAGCAAGGTACAGGAGAGTTAACAAGATTATTCTGTGCTCCCTTGAGAGTGGTTACACTTTCCAGGTGTCTGGAAAAGAATATTACCTCTAGCATTTCAAAGGTGTGTGAACTTAGATGCATAAGAACAATGAACAGGGCTGGCTTAAACCTTTTACTAAAGAAGTTATTTTAAATTTATCATTGTCTAGTTTCAGGAGAATTTTTTTAAATTATTGGTTTGAAATATTGAGACCAGCACAGTAACATTTCAGGTTTTTTAATGAAAAAGTCGTATTTTCATCATTGACTCTCAATAGTTTTGCTTTAAAAAGAAAACTCTATACAATATGAAATAAAATCCAGTTCAAAGAGAAAAAAAAAGTTATAGGCCTAAGGAGTTCCTACCCTCTCCCCTCCCCATGACCTGCCCTGTTAGGAATTTACGATCAGATCACCCTGTGAGGTTACTTTCTGTGAAATTTATGACAGTGCCCCTTTTTGTCCACAGAAGAATAAAGTTATTAATGATATTAATGATGAAGTTTATGAATAAATAATTAAATGTGTCAATACTTTGTGAATACTACTATTGACTACAAACAAAAGTCAACTAGGTTTCCCAATACCAAAAAGGATTTATCCAGGAAAAAGAAAGGATTTCAGACCGGCGGTAATGGCTCAGAGTTTGAGGGTCGACCTATGAACCGGGAGATCAGGGTTGAATTCCCAGTCAGAGCACATGCCCAGGCTGCGGGCTCAATCCCTAGTAGGGGGCATGCAAGAGGCAGCCGATCAATGATTCTCTCTCATCATAGATGTTTCTGTCTCTCTCTCCCTCTCCCTTCCTCTCTGACATCAATAAAAATATATTCTAAAAAAGAGAAAGGACTGCAGTTCAGTACCCTTAGCCATGGTGAGCCACGTGCACACAGAGAGAGCAAGAAGCAGCAAGAAGCTCTTTTCACAGAGGGGAAGAGAAAGAAAAGAGGAGGGACTGTTACAACCAGAGAGCTCTGTTATAAACACAAAGTTCTTCCTGCAGGGCTTTCATGACCAAGGTAAGGTGTGACAACTCTTCCCACTGGCCCTTCAGATTCTTGTCTAGGTTAAGGTCTCTGTCATAAATTTTGACATTACTAAGAGCTGCAATTAAAGCATCAAAGACCAGGAGCAACTGGTTTAGTTCAATCATCAACCTGTTAGATTAATACCTAATTAACCCTATTGGGCTCCTCTTTACATATGAGGAAACCAGGACTCCCATTACTACCTTCCAAGATCACATGGCAGTGTTATAACAAAAACCTCATCTGTCTCACTCCCCGTGTAACCCCAAAATGTATGAACAGAATTCTTTTGATCACCTTTAGATAAATTAAAATACTATTGGACACCAAGGACTTTCAGAGACTTATCTATCCCATTAAATGATAACATTGTATATTTTTTCTAACATAACTACTCTCCAGCCAGGAATTTGCAACCTGAAAATGCCTGTTCCCACATGGAATGGAAAAAATTAACTATGGCATTTGTAAAAGTTATTCAATTGTGAATTAGCCTCTGGGCTATCATAAAACTATTTTCTGGTTTCCTGATTGCTATAAGGTTAATAATAACTTGGGAATGATACCTATAGCCCTCAGTCATTTATTTAGTGCCGGCAATATCCGTGGACAAAATAAAAAATGCACAGCAATTATTTAAGTCAACTCACATGTGACTTATGAGGGGAAAAAAGAACAGGATTTTTTATTAACAGAATTTCCATCTTTGAGTTTTTAAACTATATTTAAAGTTAGAAAAAAATAGAAAATAAATCATAATTATGTTTGCATCATAAATAGCACAGTAAAACAGCCCTATAATTTGATACAAAATATCTTTCTAACAATATGTACAAATTCCAATGTGAGAAAGCCAAACAATATCTATAATAATAAAAGCATAATATGCTAATTAGACCAGATATCCTTTCGGACAACCTTCCAGATGAAGCCGGGGCTGAGAGGGAAGCCTGGGTCCTGGGTGCCAGAGGGAAGCTGGTGCCGGCAGCCAGGGGAAGGAAGGCCTACTCTTACACCAATTTTGTGCATCGGACCTCTAGTTATTATATAAGAACTAGAGGCCTGGTGCACGAAATTCTTGCACAAAGCGGGGGTTCCTCAGCCCAGCCTGCACCCTCTCCAATCTGGGACCCCTAGGGGATGTCCAACAGCCAGTTTAGGCTCACCTGCCTGCCTGCCTGATTGCCCCTAACCCCTCTGCCTGCAGACCTGATAGCCCCTACCTTGCCTCCCCCTCGCCCCCACCAGCCTGATCACCCCTAACTGCCTCTGCCTCGGCCCCCAGTCTGGCCTTCCTCTGCCGGAAGCAACCTGGCAGATCAGGTGAAGGCACCGCCCCCATTACCCTGCTGCTGCTGCCACTGCCGGCCTGAGCCTCAGCCCTTCGCAGCCGCTGCCGCTTTGTCAGGAAGGACATCCAGAAGACAACCACCCTAATTAGCGTATTACCCTTTATTAGTATAGATTTGGGGACCATTACAACCATGCAGAACTTAAAGAAAACACATGGCTCTGGCCGGTTTGGCTTAATGGAGAGAGCATCGGCCTGCGGACTGAAGGGTCCCAGGTTTGATTCTGGTCAGGGGCACATGCCTGGGTTGCAGGCTCAATCCCCAGTGGGGGGCCTGCGGGAGGCAGCTGATCAGTGATTCTTACCATTGATGTTTCTATCTTTCTCTACTTCTCCCTTTCTCTCTGAAATCAATAAAAATATTTTTTAAAAAAGAAAACACATGATCTTCACTTTGGGCTTTGTCATTTTACAGTATTCTTTGTGCCGTATTTTAACTTCCCTCAACTTTCCTTTACCCACCCTTAAAATGCAATCTCTTTGGGGGAAGATGGTCAGGAAAGTGATTCTAGTGGGTAGAAGGTTTTTTTTGGAGAGGATGGGGTCGTGAAAATATTTAAAAATTGAGCTTGGTGATGGTTGCACCACTCTGAATTTACTTTAAAAAACCAGTTCATTGTACACTTTAGGTGACATGTACAGTATATGAATTATATCTCAACAAAGCTGTTCTTTTATTTCTTCTAAAATAAAGACCAGTCTTATAATCAATTGCAGATGTTTTCAGAGGACCCCCAGGATTTGCTTACCGCGTCCCAAACCACAGCTGCGACTCCCAGTTGCCTCCAGTCCTGGTGGATCTGGATGGTGTAGTTTGCAAAGGAGAAGGTGGCAAGAGGCTTGTGGAATTTCTGCAACCCCATTCCCACAGTCTCCTCATAGGGTACCAGGGCCATTTCCACTGTGCCAGCTCTCTGCTTCATTTAACCTGTTGGGAAAAAGAATCCTGTCTGCTCTGGCCAGAAAGTGCATTCTCTCTTAGGTGGTCTGAATGCTTTTTTTAAGGTCATTTTATGGATTTAAAAGAATAAACAGAGATGTGGAAAGCTTTTGTTGAATTCCTTTTACATGGTTCTTCCAGTCTCATGGGAAGTGAGATGTGGCTCTGAATTCATCCCAAAGGGTGTCTTTGGGCAAAAGCTACCCAGTGCCGGGAGCTGGTCCATCCTTGCTGTTTCAAGGGACCTGGCATATATGGCATATGGTTCTTAATATGTTTGCTCACCTTCTTGGCACTATGTGTTTTAACCAAGGTCACTTCTCTGAGAAAGGTTGAATCCCCAGGTAGGGATTTTCCCCTGAAGTTAGGGAGGGAATAAAACCCCTCAACTAAGTGCCAGGCGGGTAATTAATCACTTTAACTACGAACAATCATGCTTAAGCTACATAATCTTTACTCCCTGGAATGGAGATAAGAAACGCCCTAACCTTTGTAATAGAGATTGATAGGATTGAATCAACTGGTATAAATACAGATGTAACTAGACAGCAAGAGACAGAACTCAGGAGACAGGACTTAGAAGAGAGAACCTACAGACAGAACCTACACAGAACCTACAGACAGAAGAACTTCGCTGGAGAGAACATGGCAAAAGATCCTGGACTGAACCTGACTACAGAAATTGGCAAGAGAACCTGACTAGAACTTGGTGACTGGACCTGCCTGGAGAACCTGGACTGAACATGGCTGGAGAACCTAGCAAGAGAACATGGACACAGAACCTGGCTGGAGATCCTAAGCAGAACCTCTCTGGAAATCCAGACCAGAACTTGGCTGGAGATCCTGGCTAGGCTGTTGATCAACTGAACGCTGTCTCTGTGTCCTTCCTTCTTCGCCGACTCCGTCTACGCCTTTGGGAATCCCTGGACCTGCTGGGGTTGGACCCCGGCAACCCAGAACGGCACAACTCCTGCAGGATGCCCTACACACTTCACTGTCAAGACTCAGGGGGGCTTGAGGGTGAGCGAGGCAGTGGTGCCAGCACAGGACCAGGGAGAAGGTAGTGCTATCTACACTGCCCAGGCCCACGTGGACTGCAGCTGCACCTGCCGAGGTTGGCAGGGTGTTTCTGCTGTTTTGCTTTGGTCTGGCCTCCACCTCGTCAGCCACCGACCTGTGCAAATGGTTCGATGGTCCTACTTTTTGATGGACAGTGGATGCACTCCCACCTCCCAGAGACTGGCAGCTTCTGAATCACTCAGAGGGAGAGCGTGGCCTAGTTCCAGAACAGACTCGGGTGTCCTCAGCTAGGAGGCCTCCCTGGGCTAGGGACCACTGGCGGTTTGAAGGCTGCCCAATCGTGGTGGGGGTCCCCTCTGGGGCACTGGCCAGCCTGGGCTAGGGGCCACCAGCGGTTTGAAGGCCAGCCACATCCCTGAACATGGCGGGGATCCCCTCATGATGATTGTTCATTCTGCCCCCTCAGCTCCCTAGCCTGATGTTCAGTCATCTGTTGGTCATTTTTGGTCATTATGGCCCCTGGCTTTTTATATTAGGATGTAGGGAAGCAGAATTTGCCATCCTAAAATATGCCTCTTTGGTATAAGTATTATTTTGAGCTAGTTATTAAAAAACAACAACAACAACAACAACAAAACAACAGACACAGGAGAAGCTCTGAAAACTGAGTAAAAGTTACCTTTTTTTTTCTTTTAATAAGAAACATTTACATTTACAAGGGGAATCTCCATTTGTAAGAATATACCAGGAGCCCAACATACTTTGTCTTTAGCTGAATATGGTATTTAAAGTGGTGTCTTGGGCTATTTCAGGGAGTTACTCAGTTTTCCTGGGTCCCTCCCATGTATACAGGAGGCATACACGTCATTAAACTTCTGTTTGTTTTTCTCCTGTTAATTTGTCTTTCATTGCAGAGGGATCTCAGCCAAGAACCCAGAAGTGTGGAGAAAAAATTATTTTTCCATCCCTATAAGATGATGTAATTCTCAGAGATATTAAAAAATATTAGAAAACTCAAAAGACATCGATCATTTTGACACGTCTTTGATAATATATTTTCAGCAATTTGGAGATATTTATTATTTTTATTCATTTTCTTCACAATTAACATAGTCTATCTGCATAAATCTGATGAGCATCCAAATAAAGTCAAAGATTATCAGCTTTCAGCATGTTTAAGGCTCTATATTGAGTTTGAGACGTACACTTTTCTCACTGACATTTTTATTAAATAATAAAGACAAAATGTAATAAAACATTCAAATAATGGCACAAGCACTGCTATGCAAAGATGGAGATGCTTCCAAACCTGTTGAATGACAGGTAGTGCCAGTATGTGGTGGCTTGAAATACTAATTCATCACCTGATATATGAAAATGTCAATTTGGCTTAGGAAAAGCAGCTTAAAGATTTCCCAATGAATAACGTATTAATGTGTGGGAAATATAAAACTGAAATTTCAAAGGTTAGTACAGGCCAAGTACAAAATACTTCTGTACTTCTCAGGTGCAATGATAGCTAGCTACCATTGTCTGGTTCTCCATTCTCATTACTCCTGCAGAACACCCATTGATACACAGGACATTTTGACTCACAATAGCTCTGGAAGCTGAGCAAAGCAATCATTGATTTGCCACCCTCTGGGAGAAATTCTGGGGGCTGGACAGGAGATGTGCCTGACTGATAACTGGCTGACCACTTTCTAGTCCTTCAAAACAGGACAGAGGCAGAGAAGAAGCAAGTTGGGAGTGAGATATAATGGACTGTCAATATCCACCTCTACCTCAAAGAGCACAGGTCTGAGCCACAACTTTTCTGCAGGAAATTTTTTCCTAGGCACTTAAGGCTGTAGATACCAGAAATTTGTTTAACAGACTGTTGAACCTCAGAGGGAAGGCAGGGGAGGGTGTATGGGAAGAGATCAATCAATAAACTTGTATGCGTATATACATAACCCATGGGCACAGACAATGGGGTGGTGAGGGCAGGAGAGGGTTTGGGGGGTGGGACAGGAGCAGGCTAGAAGAGGTTAATGGCGGGGGGGGGAAGGAGGACCTTTGTAATAATTTCAACAATAAAGATTTTTTTAAAAAATTTGGTTAAGGATATCCTCATCAACCCACAATCTGAGTTAAAATCTGAATCAGAAATTGTGACAACCCCCAGTTGGACCATAAACATAGTAGGGGGAGTGGTGGTGAACCTTAGGCACCCCATCTTGTTAGAACTGCCGTTTGAAATTTTCCACTAAACATAGATGGTCCTTTGTTCTGTTAATTAACTCTGCTATTCCTGTCTTCTGTAAGCATGCTTGCTCGAATAATAGGGAAAATAAGCTCAATTATCTGGCCGCTCTGCTGACGTAGAAGTCTGGTCCATCCCTGGTTACTCCCATGCCAGGTGTCTTTTAATTATCTGAATTATGCTGTGCTCAAGGCTACAAGCTTCCTGCGAGATATCTACTAAGTACTCTGCCCCCATCCCAGTACACTGGGCTCTTTGAAAAGCCTGCAAAAGGTCCAGAAGACCCATATTTAGGAGACAACGAAACCAGGAGGGTATAAAGGGAAAGCTTCCTCCATGTTACTTTGCTCAGACTCTGGAGACAACTCCTCTGAGACCGGCATAATAAAGACTCCAAATTTGGCTTACTGATTAAGGCGTCCTCTGTTCAGCTCGCTGATTTCCAATATAACAGTGTCACCTTGACTTTTGCATGCTAGGTCTCTTTCTTTCAAGGATGAACTAATAGGAGAGGAAAAAAGAATTCAACATGGAAGGATCAATAAAAATATTTTGCAACATTAAAAACTGATCAGCCTTAGCCGGTTTGGCTCAGTGGACAGAGCATTGGCTTGCAGACTTGCCGGGGTCCAACCCCAGCGGGTCCAGGGGTCCCCAAAGGTGTGGACGGAGTCGGCGAAGAAGGAACGATACAGAGATAGCGTTCAGTTGATCATCATAGCCGGGTTCGCTTGTCAGGGTCTCCAGCCAGGTTCTGTACAGGTACTCCAGTCAGGTTCAGTGTCCAGGTTCCAGTCAGGTTCTCCTGCCAATCTCTGTAGTCAGGTTCAGTCCAGGATCCCTTGCCATGTTCTCCCGCTAGGCTCTGTCTCTAGGCTCCGAGGCCAGTCCCTCTCCAGGATCCTCCGGCATGCTCTCTCCAGCGAAGTTCTTCTGTCTCTAGAGAACGTTCTGTGCAGGTTCTGTGCCTAGGCTCTGTCTCTCTTGGTCCTGTCTTCCAAGCCCTGTGTTCTCGATTCTGTGTTCTGAATTCTGTGTCATGAGTTCTGTGTTCTGAGTTCTGAGTGTTTCTGTCTTGTTACAACTGTATTTATACCAGTTGATTCAATCCTATCAATCTCTATTACAAAGGTTAGGGCGTTTCTTATCTCCATTCCAGGGAGAAAAGATTATGTAGCTTAAGCATGATTGTTCGTAGTTAAAGGGATTAATTACCCGCCTGGCACTTAGTTGAGGGGTTTTATTCCCTCCCTAACTTCAGGGGAAATCCCTACCTGGGGATTCAACCTTTCTCGGAGAGGTGACCTTGGTTAAAACACAGCTCCAAGAAGGTGAGCAAACATATTAAGAACAGTATGCCATATATGCCAGGTCCCTTGAAACAGCAAGGATGGACCGGCTCCCGGCAAATTCCCCCTTTTTTATTTTTTAAAAGCAAGCATTAAAAAGAAAAACCTGAAACGCTCTCTTGTATCCATTTTAAGAGTAGGATTGGCGCTTTCTGCTATTACCTGAGTCCTGATCTATCACCCCAGGGAGAGCTTGCCAATCCTGCACTTTCCCGGGGTGGAAAGGCTGCAGTGGGGTTAAGGATAAGGCTCCTTGGGCCTACCTTCTCCCATGCCATTACATTTACCTTTCCTTCCTCAGAAAAGCATGGACGTATTTCTTGTATAAAATGTTCTGTCTGACTGGGAGTAACCTTAATTCCTCTGCTAACAAGCATATATGTTAAAAGATCAATACGGAGTCTTTTTTCTTTAGACTCAGTATGGCACATCTTCTTAATCTAAAGATCAATACAGAGTCTTCTTTCTTTGGACTCAGTATGGCACATCTTCTCAATCTAAGAATCAATACAGAGTCTTCTTTCTTTGGACTCAGTATGGCACATCTTCTCAATCTAAGTTCTGTACTATCCACCTTCTTACCCTACTTATCCTCTATAGGGGGGTCTGTAGCACCCTGGTGGAGTCCTATCCGTCCCGAGTGTGGGGTTCTCAATGGGGGGGGCTTACCTAAGGGAATCCTGTTCCAGGGGTTCCCAAAGGTGTGGACGGAGTCGGCGAAGACTATCCACCCTCTTCCTACGGTGGAGTCTGATCCGTCCCGAGTGTGGGGGTTATGTAGGGGTCCCTGTTCGGGCGCCATATGCCGGGGTCCAACCCCAGCGGGTCCAGGGGTCCCCAAAGGTGTGGACGGAGTCGGCGAAGAAGGAACGATACAGAGATAGCGTTCAGTTGATCATCATAGCCGGGTTCGCTTGTCAGGGTCTCCAGCCAGGTTCTGTACAGGTACTCCAGTCAGGTTCAGTGTCCAGGTTCCAGTCAGGTTCTCCTGCCAATCTCTGTAGTCAGGTTCAGTCCAGGATCCCTTGCCATGTTCTCCCGCTAGGCTCTGTCTCTAGGCTCCGAGGCCAGTCCCTCTCCAGGATCCTCCGGCATGCTCTCTCCAGCGAAGTTCTTCTGTCTCTAGAGAACGTTCTGTGCAGGTTCTGTGCCTAGGCTCTGTCTCTCTTGGTCCTGTCTTCCAAGCCCTGTGTTCTCGATTCTGTGTTCTGAATTCTGTGTCATGAGTTCTGTGTTCTGAGTTCTGAGTGTTTCTGTCTTGTTACAACTGTATTTATACCAGTTGATTCAATCCTATCAATCTCTATTACAAAGGTTAGGGCGTTTCTTATCTCCATTCCAGGGAGAAAAGATTATGTAGCTTAAGCATGATTGTTCGTAGTTAAAGGGATTAATTACCCGCCTGGCACTTAGTTGAGGGGTTTTATTCCCTCCCTAACTTCAGGGGAAATCCCTACCTGGGGATTCAACCTTTCTCGGAGAGGTGACCTTGGTTAAAACACAGCTCCAAGAAGGTGAGCAAACATATTAAGAACAGTATGCCATATATGCCAGGTCCCTTGAAACAGCAAGGATGGACCGGCTCCCGGCACAGACTGAGGGATCCCAGGTTCGATTCCGGTCAAGGGCATATACCTTATTTGCAGGCACATCCCCAGTGGGGGGTGTGCAGGAGGCAGCTGATCAATGTTTCTCTCTCATCGATGTTTCTAACTCTCTATATCTCTCTCCCTTCCTCTGTAAAAAATCAATAAAATATATTTTAAAAGTATATAAATAAATAAAAAATAAAAACTGATCATATAGCAGCTGTTTTTCAAATGATCATGTTCCAGGTCCTCAGCTTGGCACTTTCTCTGCTTAATAAAATTTAATTTTCAGAGCCACCTTCTAAGATAGAAATTATTACTCTCAGTTAGGGGATGAGGAAACTGAAGTTTAGAAAGGATAGCTAAATCTCTCAAACAGGCTGGTTGGTGGCAAGTCTGAGATTCAAATAAAAATTGAAAGTGTGTGGTCCTAATTGCAGCTCCAGACCATCTCCCAGGGAACCACAGATCTGTGCTTCTCAATCCCTGTGCACTCTATTACGCCTACAAATCACCTGGGGCTCCTGTTAGAATGCAGATTCTGATTCAGTAAGTCTGGGACAGAGTATGAAAAAATACATTTCCTGCAAGCTCCCTGGTGATGTTGATGCTGCTGGTGCTCAGATCAGAGTTTGAGTAACAAAGGTCTAGGAAACATGCTACTATGGGAAAACAGAAGAAAATTGGCTGTCAAAATATATATATGAAAATGTGACCTCTGTGAAGTAGGTAATGAAAGGTGAAAACACAAAAGTCTAGCATGAAAATGGAATACACCGAGAAGGCAAGGGCAGTGTAAGAGCTGGAAACAATTGAAAAGAATCCAAGGAAACTACAAACAAAGGCAGAAGAAGTATCCACCAGCGCCAACAAGAGTGAAATCTACATTAGCAAACAAATACAAAGTGGATGAGACAAACTTGAAGAGTGCTCCAAAATAAAAGGGAAAACAAAAGGATGAAAATGATAGAAGAGAATATTAGCGCTATGGGAACAAAGATGCAAGCTTCTGAAAATAGGCATAGCAGGAGGGGAGCCAGGACAAGTGGGGCAAATAGTAAACTTGAAGATGTGGTAGAATGAAATATTCCTGCACTAACAATATTAAGACATAACATTGATTCTGAATAATTAATGGCAAGACATTCCCTGTGGCAGACACTGTTGGTGCCCTGCCCAGTTTTACCTCCACCCACATCAAAGTCCACTTGCAGCTATAGTGGATGGTTCCTGGACCCTTGGCAGCTCCATACCTCAAGCACTCATGTCCCTCTGCTACTGAGGGAGCTTTTATTCTGCCTGTGCATGAGGCAGCCCAGACTCAATACCCCCAGATTAAATCAAAGAGGGACAGGAGTCAGTGCCTAAATATCCCAGATTCCCCTTTGCAGGGGTGTTCTACATGGTCTGAGGTTTATTCTACATTGTCTTTCAATATCCTCAGCAGGATTGAGCCCCAGTTGCCCTCCGTTGTAATGCACACATTAACTCACCCTTTATAAGCTTTTCTCTTTTCCTTGCCTTACTTCCCCACTCCCTCATTTGTATAGTCTGGGATCACCTCCCATTTATTTTTATTTTTATTTTAAATATATTTTTATTGATTTCAGAGAGGAAGGGAGAGGGAGAGAGAGAGAGAAACATCAATGATGAGAGAGAATCATTGTTCGGCTGCCTCCTGCATGCCCCCTACTGGGATCAAGTCCACAACCCAGCATGTGCCCTGACCTGGAATCTAACCGTGACCTCCTCCTGGTTCATAGGTCGATGCTCAACCATTGAACTATGCTGGCTGGGCTCACCTCCCATTTAAATGATCCATACCCAAGTCCTTGTCTCAGCATATGCTTTTGGGGAAATGCAAGCTAAAATGCGTCCCAAATATGTCAGAGGAAAATCCCTATATTGAAAAAAAAAAAAGTATTCCACTTTTAATAGTGAGTTATTTAATCAAGTATTAAGTGAGCCATATGTTTTAAATTCAAAAGCTGGGAGGCCCTGATATGAGCAACAGATAAGCCTGCCCATACTCATCCTTTCCACCACTACCCCCTCTTTTGGGCTCCATTGTATAAGGCTTATAATACCCAGTATGCTCTATGGCAGCAATTTTCAACTGGTGTGCTGCAAGAATTTTTAAAACATGCAATACCTGACTGACCTCTTTTCCCTTAAATTGTCAAATAAAAAAATTACAACTGCCAACGCAATAAAAGCCATCCAGTGTGAATGAATTAAAATTATACCTATTTTTTTGTCAGATTGGCAGAAAATATATTTTTTGGTATGCTGCAGAATTTTAGTAATTAGTTTATGTGTGCCATGAGAGGAAAAATGTTGAAAATTCCTGCTCTATGGCATGAATTCTATTCCTTGTCTTCCCCTCTTACTTATAAACTTGTCACAAACAAGAACTATGTCTTATTAGCTTTATATCCCAAGCACCTAGCACAGTAGCTTGCACCTAGAAGGCTCTTGATAACTTTGTTAAATAGTTGTTCAATGAATCAATGGGTCCTAGTACTGGCTCTGACACAGACTAGATGTGTGACCTTGGATAACCCACTTAACCAAACTGAGCCATAGTTACTTCCATCTGTAATATTCAAGAACTCAACTCCATATTCTCTGAGATCAAATTATTATATTAATCCAGATAAGCAAAATTTCTTCCCACTCGCCAATCTCTTAAGCCTGATTAATGTAGCATAAACCTGGTCACATTATTAAAGGAGCAGCCAAATCTTTGTAGATCACATTAATCTACCTATGGTATCTCCTAAAATCCTATCATTTGACAGCCTCTTTTGGGGCTTAAGTAAAATTATAATGGTGATTACTGATGTATTGTCATTGCTCAAGGCATTGCCAGTGATGGCAAACCTATGACACGCGTATCAGAGGTGACACGCGAACTCATTTTTTTGGTTGATTTTTCTTTGTTAAATGGCATTTAAATATATAAAATAAATATCAAAAATATAAGTCTTTGTTTTACTATGGTTGCAAATATCAAAAAATTTCTATGTGTGACACGGCACCAGAGTTAAGTTAGGGTTTTTCAAAATGCTGACACGCCGAGCTCAAAAGGTTCACCATCACTGCTCTAGACTTATGTTGTTCAATATGGCAGCCACTAGTCCTATGTGGCTATTGGATGCTTGAAATGTGTCTAGTCCAAAAAAAGATGTGAAGTAAATGTAAGACACACCCCAGATCCCAAAAGTTTAATACCAAAAAATGTAAAATATCTCAACAATTGTGTTATATTGATTACATGTTGAAATGATCATATTTTGAACATATTGGGCTAAATAAACTATATTAAAATTAACTTTACCCATTTCTTTTTAGTTTTTAATGTAGCTATGAGAACATTTAGTGTGAAGAACATTTAGTGATTCATTCTATTTCTACTGGGCAGTGTGGTCTAAAAGCTCTGAGGGATAAAAAGATGAGTGCCTTAGTCTCTGACCTTTAAGATTATTTTAATGTAGTGGAGAATGAAGTGGAGAGAATAGATCCAAAAGTAATTAATAGAAGGCAACGCAGCTAGTATTAGACCAAAGAGTGGAGGGACAAAGTGCTACTCCAGTGAAGGGGAGGGAAGCATTCATTAACTGGGTTTTATTTGGGGGTTTGTGTTTGGGTGGGAGCAGGTTTCCTACACAGGAAATCATCCTGCTGTTTTGTCATCATTTTTGTTACAGAGATTTGCTTATCATAACAGGCTTTTGCGAACATTTGCAGAGGAACTAGAGAAAACCAACCCAAACCTGGTCTCAAAGACATTATTGTCCACAAAATGCTCTGCGAACAAGAAAACACCTTGTCTTTATTTCCTATCTGTAGTGTTAAAAATCTATCAGGGGATGGGATGTTATACATTCCCCTAAGTAAAACATTATGGCTTGACTTTCCCTATACTCCTCTAAAAGGACAAACTGTTGCTCACAATGCAATCTCTTGAATTGGCTAAATGGTCTTTCAAATAAACATTTTGAGAACTAGGTCTCCCAGGTGCTTGTAAATTCTTCCAGTCCCTTCATGAATGTATCAGTGTGACTTCATGACAACTATATGGAAAATAAAAAGTGTGATGTGTGACTAGCTGGGGTGAGTTGAATAGACATCCACTGTTATTCCAGTTTCACGGTGATTTTGTGCAATAGCAAGCGAGACCTGAAGGCAACAGAATTCTGCCTTTAATAATCCAATATCTATTCCCTCATTTTCCTAACAGAATTCTGCTTTTGCTAGAAGAGGCAATATGCCCAGCTAAAAACTATATTTCCCAGTCTCTCTTGCTGATGGGATCACCAGATGACTCAGTTCAGGCCAATAAAGTGTATGTAGGTGGAAGTTATTTCTGTCTCTCTCTCTAAAAATCAAAAACTTTTTTTAAAGTTTTAAAAAAAAAAGAGCAGCTAAGGACAGTGCATCAATTATCTATTACTGGCTAACAAACCACCCCAAAACTTATTGACTTAAAACAACAACCACTCTTACTCATGAGTCTATATGTCAGCAATGGTTGGGCTCAGCTGAATGGTTTTTCTGTTGCTTTGGCCTGGGGTCATTCATGTGGATGCAGTACTCCATGGGCTCAAGTGGTACTAGATTGTCTAGACAGTGGTTATCAAACATTTCTGTCTTGATATCCCTTTACACACTTAAAATTTGTTGAGGACCAGAAGAGCTTTTATTTAACTGAGTTATCTATTGGAATTTATTGATATTTACCATATTAGAAAGTAGAAATTTTTTAAAAACCAGAATACAGCCCTAGCTGGTTTGGCTCAGTGGATAGAGTGTTGGCCTGCGAACTGAAGGGTCCCAGGTTCAATACTGATCAAAGGCACATGCCCGGGTTGCAGGCTCGATCCCCAGAAGGGGGCGTGCAGGAGGCAGCCAGTCAATGATTCTCTCTCATCATTGATGTTTCTCTCTCTCTCTCCCCCTCTCTCTTCCTCTTTGAAATCAATTAAAAAATATTTTAATAAAATAAAATAAAAACCAGGATACATAAGCACACATTTTCTATGAACCAACAGAGCAATGATGTCATCAAACATCATGTAGCCTTTGAAAAACTCTAATGTACACTTGGGGAAAAATGAGCAAAGAAGGCACATGTCTTAGTATTATTATGAAAATAGTTGTGACCTCAGGGACCCCCAGAAAGGGCCTCAAACTGCTAGCCTAAGATGGTCTCACTCACATGTCTGACAATTGGTACTGGCTGACACCTGGTCCTCGCTCTCATTATGTGGCTCTCATCCACAAGGAAGTTAAGTTAGCCTGGCCATGGTGATCTCAGGGCAGGAAATAGAGTGAAAGAGAAAGCTATAAAGTGCCTTGACACCTTTATTAGAAATCCTACAAGGATGCTTCCACTACTTGATATTGGTCAAAGCAAGTCTGGTGATGGGAAAAGTGCAAAGATATGGCTTTTTTGCAAACAGTCTCCCTCGGACAGCTAACCCCTTGCAGAAATGGGTGGTGGTGGCAGGCCAAGTATTTGATGCTGCTGACCCAGCTAGTCAAATGGTGAGCCATCTAGTCCCGCATCTCACTCCCTTATTAGCCTGCGAAATACACAAATGAGACAGGTCTCCAGTTAGTGGTGCTGGTGGGAACACAAGAAAATTAAGGTTAAGATGGGTGAAATTTGTGTGGGAAATAGAAGCTGGCCAATAATCCTTCTGTAGACCATGTGGAGAGTAATGTGAATGCTCTTTTTATAGTGCTCTTGCCATTTATGGTAAGGAGTAAATCTCAACCATTTATTTATTTTATTGTTTGGCAAAGGGTTGTTTTTTTTTTTTTACTTTGCAATTAATTCTTCCGTAGCAGTTGAGTTCACAAAAAGTACATGTTTACTAAAAAATTAAGTACTACCCAGCCGGTGTTGCTCAGTGGTTGAGCACCAACCTATGAACCAGGAGGTCATGGTTCAATCCCTGGTCAGGGCACATGCCTGGGTTGCCAGCCTGATCCCCAGTGAGGGGCATGCAGGAGGCAGCTGATCAATGATTCTTTCTCATCGTTGTTTCTCTCTCTCTCTCTCCCACTCCCTTCCTCTCTGAAATCAATTAAAAATATATTTAAAAAACAAAAACAGCCGAACCGGTTTGGCTCAGCGGATAGAGCGTCGGCCTGTGGACTCAAGGGTCCCAGGTTCGATTCAGGTCAAGGGCATGTACCTTGATTGTGGGCACATCCCCAGTGGGGGGTGTGCAGGAGGCAGCTGATCGATCTCTCTCATTGATGTTTCTAACTCTCTGTCCCTCTCCCTTCTTCTCTGTAAAAAAATCAATAAAATATATATATATTTAAAAAAAAACAAAGAATGGTATCCCCTTTGTTACAAGAAAAAATAAGCACTGAATTTTCTTTCCTCAAGAAAGGTATTGATGATTGTAAAATTTGTCCAAAATATTTATTAGCATTTACCATCTACAATGAGGACCCTGAAAACCAGAAGTCCAACCTACTAAAAGCATCGTTATCTACTTCAAAATGTGTTATTTTAAAAAGTCTGTAGCTAAAGAAAATAATTTAACACAAGCATCTGCTCAAGGTATGAAGACATAGCACTGTATGCAGCAAAGCTATTCATTCTGACCAAATGTCTACCTCTTTATTTTGATTTTCCATTCCAAATGTTCTGGTGCACATAACATTGCAGCTAATGTGATGGGTCAATTAGCAGAACAGAACTTTACAGTTAAATGATGCCAAGTTTATATCAATGATTTCAGATGTTTCAAATGGAAAATCAGTTAATACCAATTATGATTTCATTGTTCCATCTATTTCATGAAATCAAAGTAAAGCTGAAAATGAAACATCTGATATGAATGCTATTACAAATTCAGTTATAAAGTTTAATATGTCAGATTAAGGTACTTGTTTTTATATGAAACATGCACTTTTTTATTTCATGGAGGACAGTGATGTGGTACAAATAATGACATTATCTCATTAAGAAACCTATGGAGAAGATAAGTTCTTGGAATTGGTTTGCCACATACATTATTCATGATTGTGCTGAAACAAGCAGGAGTATTCCACTAACCAAAATAGAAGCTGTAGCTGTCAAAACTTCAAATATGTTTCTATATATACACAGAGTAATTGAACTACAAAAATTTTGTGACAATGTTGAACACAAAAATAAGCATAATCATCATCACGGCAATACATTCTTTCTTTGCTACCCTCATCCATCAGATTTTAGAGAAATGTTTGAGCTTTTGAGTCTTCCAATGGTATAAGATATTTGTGAGTGTGAAAAAAGTTCTCTAAATTTTGGTTGCATTTTTCCAAAATTCTATTGAAAATCGTTAGTCAAAGTATTCCACAAATGGAGAATCAAAATATTTAAGTTTTTAACAAATTGAAAAGTGATTAAAATAAAGCCTGCAGACAGAAGTTTTTATGCAGACATATATATACAAATTCAAGAAGGAAACCAAAGAGAGAGAGAGAGAGAGAGAGAACCTCAGATCGTGTACATTACTTAATTTTGAGATTATATTATTGTGTTTGGGATCGCTTGCTGTGGTAAGACCCTTTGGATGGCACTCATTATTAATTGGATAAATCCATATATTCTTCAGTAAATGCATTCAAATTGATAAAGCTTACAATGTTGCAGCATCTAAATTTGGTGACATTGCAAAAGAATCATAAAAAATAGACAATTTTTAAGATAAGTTTTGTCTTATAAAATATTTGTTGAAAATACCTGGAGGTGCCCAGCCAGTGTGGCTCAATGGTTGAGCATCAATCTATGAACCAAAAGGTCAGGATTCGATTCTTGGTTGGGGCACATGCCTGGGTTGCAGGCTCAGTCTTCGGTGTGGGGCGTGCAGGAGGCAACTGATCAGTGACTCTCTCTCATCATTGATGTTTCTATCTCTTTCTCTCCCTTTCCATTCCTCACTGAAAATTAATTTAAAAATTTTAAAAAAAGAAGAAAGAAAACGAAAATATCTGGAGGCAAAATGATAGCACCTGTCAAAAATTATTTGCATTTAAATATGTATACATTTCAATATTCACAAAAATAGAGATGAGAATTTGCCTATTTAGCAGAATTCGCTTAGAATCTATAGAGTAAATTCGCAATTAAAAATATTATGGTCTAAAGATTGAATTGATTGATGTGCCAACAATCTCAAGTTATCAACCACATAAATGCAAACTTAAAGAAAATTATAGCCAATTTTATGAAAAAATAATAAAAAACAATAAAATCATGTTAAAATACATTTTAGATAAGCATCAGTGGCACAGTCTTAGAGAAGAGTTATAGCTAAGAAACTAATAAAAATGTGTAAACTATAAATATTGAATCATTATGTTGTGCACCTGAAACTAATATGTTATATGTCAACTATACCTCAATTTTAAAATGTGTAAATATATGCAAGAATGATTGCTGTGTCTGTTATTTCTAATGTCAAAATTATCAATATGCAAATGTTTTCATTTTGTATTAATATATACACATATACATTACTTTTATTTTTGAAAGATTTTATTTCTAAGAAAACTATTTTTGGATCCCTCAGTATAACAAAACCAAATCGTTGGTCAATAAATAAACATTTTATTTATTTTAGACCTTCCTCTCTTCCTGATTTGGACTACAAGTTACATGGTTAAACCAGTTACAATTGTATGATTCATGTTCCCACAGAGCTTTCTAATATAACTAGAGGCCTGGTGCACAAAATTTGTGCACTTGGGGGGGCGGGGCGGGGAGGCAGTGGTCAGCCCAGCCTGCGCCCTCTTGCAGTCTGGGAGCCCTCAGGGGAAGTCTGATCGATGGCTTAGGCCAGTGATGGCAAACCTATGACACTCGTGTCAGAGGTGACACGCGATCTCATTTTTTTGGTTGATTTTTCTTTGTTAAATGGCATTTAAATATATAAAATAAATATCAAAAATATAAACCTTTATTTTACTATGGTTGCAAATATCAAAAAATTTCTCTATGTGACACGGCACCAGAGTTAAGTTAGGGTTTTTCAAAATGCTGACACGCCGAGCTCAAAGGCTCGCCATCACTGGCTTAGGCCCACAGTCGGACATCCTTAGCGCTGCTGCGGAGGCGGGAGAGTCTCCCACCACTGCTGCTGCACTCACCAGTCGTGAGCCCAGCTCAGGGCTTCTGGCTGAGCGGCGCTCCTCCTGTGGGAGTGCACTGACCACCAGGGGACAGCTCCTGCATTGAACATCTGCCTCCTGGTGGTCAATGTGCATCATAGCGACCAGTCGTTTTGCTGTTCAATTTGCATATTAGCCTTTTATTATATAGAAGAATTGTATTAAAATAAGAGAAGCTTTGATGCTATCATAAGAGGGCAGAAGAAATGCTCAATTTTCACTCAACACAAAACATCTTATTTTTTCTCTTCTTTGTTGCCCAATAGCTTCAGGGTGCAGGTTTTGATGTTACATCATTCTGTTAATTATATTTCTCACTCCTTCTCACTATGCTGCATTTTTATGATACTCAAGGAAGGATTTCTCACTCTGGAGTGCCCAAGGGTTCTTCTTGTAATGGTAGCTAAGGATATTTGATCTAGGCTAGCACAGTGCCTCTTTCCAGAGTGCTCATACCCAGCAAGACCTCTCCAACTTTATTTGGATCAAATCCTGAACCAGAAAATCCAGTTAGAGAAAGCCAATAGCTATTCCCTTAGATGTCTCCTTTCTTTCTCTTTCCTTTCCCCACACCCCCAACTTTAATAAATTACTACAATAAGGTAAAAAAAAAAAAAAAGCAATAAAACTTCTTGCTTGAAGTATAAATAAGGAAGTATTCTTCATTAAAGGTGTTTTAGCTGAATTTTTTTAAGAATCAGATCTTACTAAGGCCCCACTTCAATTATTTCCCAGCGTGTGGGCAACTGCTGCATAATATTTTGAAATATTTTGAAAATAGACTGGCCTAAATCACTACAGTGGGAGAGGTCAAGCATGCTTTCATACCTTTGTTGTTTCTATTTTTACAATTGTAATGATCACTTATGTGTTTCTGTTGCTTTTGTTCCAGAGTGTTTTCAGTCTTCATCCTATATGTTAGTTATGATAATGCTAGTTGCCCTGGAATTGCAATGGTTTAAACAATCAAAGCTGATCAAATAAAGTCCAGTCAGCTAGAGGTTAGGGATGTGGGTTGGGTATCTGCTCCATAGAGTCTCTCGGGGGTTCAGGCTGACAAAGACTTTGCCACCTTAGAGTGGAGGATCACATGGGAAGTCATAATGCGTCAAGCCTGAAAGTAACCCATATAGTTTCCACCTACATTCCACTGGCCAGCCCTCAGTCACACCTAATGGTGTCTAACTGCATTCTGGGAAACCTAGTCCGGCTGTGTGTCTAGGCAGAAAGTAAACAAATGTGGTGAATGGCTCACTAGTCTCTGCTACAATTAATTAGACACAGTCAATGTAGTCATTAGAACCTCAAAACAGGCTGAATGAAAGCTTTTGGAGGAATAAATCTTAAATACAAGCTCAATGCCAAATGCACATTGTGAATGCTTGTTAAATGCTGCAAATTGCCTTCAGTTACCAGAGAAAATGTTAATTCATTTTAAGAAGTAGTAACATGTTTAGGGAACTGAAGAAGTTTGTCTCTGAAGAGAGTGTGAAATTCAAATTAATTATCCTTTATCTTACTACTTTTGAGTATTTGACTGCCCACACACCTTGACTGTCCATTTGAAAACAATTAGCAAACTTATGGCCCTATGCCTCAAAGGCCTCAGCCTTACTGAACTTCTGAAACAAATTTTACACATAATTACATAGTGCCTAAATAGGATGCTCTTTACAATTGCTTGTCTACAACTTCATAGCAAAATGGAGTTCTCTGCCATAAGTTTGAAACTGCTTGCTGCTGCAATGATAATTTCACAAAATCTCTTTGTATTTTGCAAATGACTTGCAATCATTGCAATCATAGCTAGTCCTTTACCATCTTTGACAGAATTTTCATTCTCATTTTACAAGTGAGACAGCAAATAGAGTCCAATGGTTCTCATTGTTATCCAGTCCTCAACTGAGCTCCCTCTCCTATATCTATATCTATAGCTACAATTATATTTATACTAGAGACCCGATGCACGAAATTCGTGCAAGGGGCTTGGCCTTCGCAGCCGCGGCAGCTTGCCTCAGCCCTCCCTCGCAGACCCGGCTTCGTCCAGAAGATCATCTGGTCTAATTAGCATATTATGCTTTTATTATTATAGATATTTGTATCTGTAGTTTCATCATCCTTATTACTGTATGTGTAAACATGCATTAATATATCCTAAGTAATAAAAAAATTTGACTGCATTTGTTTTCATGAATTTCTGTCCTAATAAATGATAATCATATTGTTAGTGCTTATTTCCAAAATTGTCTTCATAAAAACACTTTTAAAAAAAACATTTGAATGATGGCAGAGGAAAATTATATAATCCAAACTCTTCTTTTTAAAATCTTTCATTTAAGTATAATTGGTATGCAATATTATATTGGTTATATGAGTTTTGGTGTCAAATCACAATATAGTGATTTGACATTTTTATAGCTTACAATGTGATCACCCCAAACTCTTCTTTAAAATTATTTCTTCAGGAGAACCAAGATGGCGGCATAGGTTAACGCTGGAGTTTGCTGCTTTGAACAACTACTTCAAAAGTGAAACCAAAAAACGGAAGGGACATCACCCAGAACCACAGGAACGCTGGCTGAGTGGAAGTCCTACAACTAGGAGGAAAGAGAAACACATACGGACACTCAGAGGAGGCGCAGTGCTGAAGTCAAATTCTGAGGTGCGGAGTGTGCGGAGCGGGCTGGCAGCGGAGGGCGCGGTTGTTGTTTTCAATCGGGAGGGAGTCGCAGACTCTGAGCACCAGATCCGGGCGAGTCTTTAGGGACCCAGACTCAAACGGGAGAAGCGGGACTGTCTGGCTTCGGTCAGAGCGAGTGCAGCTTTCTCTCCGAGCTTTGCAGCGGGTGCTGGGACTCAGAGAGGCAGAGCCCCTTGGGACAGGACTGAGAGCCGCCATAACTGCTCTCTCCGGCCCACCCTGTTGATCCTGTGCGACCCACCCTGCCCAAGCCCTGCACAGAGGCATTTGCCAGATAGCCTCAGGCAAAGGCTAGATTAGCACCTCCCTAGAGGACAGAAGTTCTCTCACTGCTGACACAGCTGATTCTCATAGCCACTTGGCCTGGAGGTCAAACCCTCCCTGGAATTAGCTACAACAATCAAGATTTATCTATAAGACTGCGAACAAAGACCACTAGGGGGTGCACCAAGGAAGCATAACAAAATGCGGAGACAAAGAAACAGGACAAAATTGTCAGTGGAAGAAATAGAGTTCAGAACCACACTTTTAAGGTCTCTCAAGAACTGTTTAGAAGCTGCCGATAAACTTAATGAGCTCTACACGAAAACTAATAAGACCCTCGATCTTATATTGGGGAACCAACTAGAAAATAAGCACACACGGACTGAAATAACGAATATTATACAGACGCCCGACAGCAGACCAGAGGAGCGCAAGAATCAAGTCAATGATTTGAAATGCGAGGAAGCAAAAAACATCCAACCGGAAAAGCAAAATGAAAAAAGAATCCAAAAATGCGAGGATAGTGTAAGGAGCCTCTGGGACAGCTTCAAGCGTACCAACATCAGAATTATAGGGGTGCCAGAAGATGAGAGAGAGCAAGATATTGAAAACCTATTTGAAGAAATAATGACAGAAAATTTCCCCCACCTGGTGAAAGAAATGGACTTACAGGTCCAAGAAGCGCGGAGAACCCCAAACAAAAGGAATCCAAAGAGGACCACACCAAGACACATCATAATTAAAATGCCAAGAGCAAAAGATAAAGAGAGAATCTTAAAAACAGCAAGAGAAAGAAACTCAGTTACCTACAAGGGAATACCCATACGACTGTCAGCTGATTTCTCAACAGAAACTTTGCAGGCCAGAAGGGAGTGGCAAGAAATATTCAAAGTGATGAATACCAAGAACCTACAACCAAGATTACTTTATCCAGCAAAGCTATCATTCAGAATTGAAGGTCAGATAAAGAGCTTCACAGATAAGGAAAAGCTAAAGGAGTTCATCACCACCAAACCAGGATTATATGAAATGCTGAAAGGTATCCTTTAAGAAGAGGAAGAGGAAGAAAAAGGTAAAGATACAAATTATGAACAACAAATATGCATCTATCAACAAGTGAATCTAAGAATCAAGTGAATAAATAATCTGATGAACAGAATGAACTGTTGATTATAATAGAATCAGGGATATAGAAAGGGAATGGACTGACTATTCTTGGGGGGGAAAGGGGTGTGGGAGATGTGGGAAGAGACTGGACAAAAATCGTGCACCTATGGATGAGGACAGTGGGTGGGGAGTGAGGGAGGAGGGTGGGGCGGGAACTGGGAGGAGGGGAGTTATGGGGGGGGAAAAAAGGAACAAATGTAATAATCTGAACAATAAAGATTTAATTAAAAAAAAAATAAAATAAAACACGCAATAAAAAAAAAAAAAAGAACTGTTTAGAAGCTGCCGATAAACTTAATGAGATCTACACGAAAACTAATAAGACCCTCGATCTTATATTGGGGAACCAACTAGAAATTAAGCACACACAGACTGAAATAACGAATATTATACAGACGCCCGACAGCAGACCAGAGGAGCGCAAGAATCAAGTCAATGATTTGAAATGCGAGGAAGCAAAAAACATCCAACCGGAAAAGCAAAATGAAAAAAGAATCCAAAAATGCGAGGATAGTGTAAGGAGCCTCTGGGACCGCTTCAAGCGTACCAACATCAGAATTATAGGGGTGCCAGAAGATGAGAGAGAGCAAGATATTGAAAACCTATTTGAAGAAATAATGACAGAAAACTTCCCCCACCTGGTGAAAGAAATGGACTTACAGGTCCAAGAAGCGCGGAGAACCCCAAACAAAAGGAATCCAAAGAGGACCACACCAAGACACATCATAATTAAAATGCCAAGAGCAAAAGATAAAGAGAGAATCTTAAAAACAGCAAGAGAAAGAAACTCAGTTACCTACAAGGGAATACCCATACGACTGTCAGCTGATTTCTCAACAGAAACTTTGCAGGCCAGAAGGGAGTGGCAAGAAATATTCAAAGTGATGAATACCAAGAACCTACAACCAAGATTACTTTATCCAGCAAAGCTATCATTCAGAATTGAAGGTCAGATAAAGAGCTTCACAGATAAGGAAAAGCTAAAGGAGTTCATCACCACCAAACCAGGATTATATGAAATGCTGAAAGGTATCCTTTAAGAAGAGGAAGAGGAAGAAAAAGGTAAAGATACAAATTATGAACAACAAATATGCATCTATCAACAAGTGAATCTAAGAATCAAGTGAATAAATAGTCTGATGAACAGAATGAACTGTTGATTATAATAGAATCAGGGACATAGAAAGGGAATGGACTGACTATTCTTGGGGGGGGAAAGGGGTGTGGGAGATGTGGGAAGAGACTGGACAAAAATCGTGCACCTATGGATGAGGACAGTGGGTGGGGAGTGAGGGCGGAGGGTGGGGCGGGAACTGGGAGGAGGGGAGTTATGGGGGGAAAAAAAAAGGAACAAATGTAATAATCTGAACAATAAAGATTTAATTAAAAAAAATAAAAAAAATTAAAAAAAAGGTTTTCTCTGAAAAAAAATAAAATAAAATAAAATAAAATAAAATTATTTCTTTTTAGCCAAGTTCATTTTACCTATGTGTGAGCTCATTTGTTTCATTTCTCCGTTCATTCATTAAGTCAACCATTCACAAATATGATTGATCTCATTCTTTTAGTTAAATTAAAAATAGCTACAAATGCTGGGGTTCTTTGCAGGGGTCACATTTTGAGAAACAAGATTAGGGTTCAAGCTCCGTGGACACAAAACTATAAGCAGGAAGCGCTTGTGACTCTAAGTTGTAGTCATGTGTTATATTTGTACGTGCTGCAGAGATATTCAATTCACCAATTCATTTTTTTCCAGCTTTATTGAGGTATAACTGATAAACAAAATTGTAACATACTTATTCATTTTTGCATCTGTTCTTCAGTTACCTACTGAGCAGAAACCATGTGCTGGACACTGTCTTATGTGCTGAGGATCCCAAAGTCTCTCCCCTCATGGAATTTCCATTCCAGTGGGGAAGACACTCAATAAGCAGATAGATGGATGGATGGATGGATGGATGGATGGATGGATGGATGGATGGATATAGATGTACATATAAGACAAAATATTTGTTATATTTTATGTGTATTACATAATATTTTTCATTGTAACGTCTACATAATATAATAGCACAGGAACCTTATTTTCTTTAATCAAAATCTTTTATTTTGATTTTTTTCCTCTGACTCAGACAGGCCACACCTAGTACCTGACTCACCCACCTCCCTCTCCCTTGCTAAATCATTAGGCCATCAGGACAGTGAGGTTCTGGTCAGCATCCAATAGTCTTAGAAACAAAGCCTCAAGTCTGTTGACCACAGAGACAGAATTTTGGTCAAACTAGAGATAACACCTAGGCCTCAGTTGTGTTTCAGCTCCAGGCCCAGAAAAGCAGCAAAACCAGATGAAGCAACGCCATGGCTGACCTCAGGACCAGATGCACTGATTAGCTATGGCCTGCCCTAGCACTGACCAATCAGTAGAGACCACGAACTTACCACTACCCTAACTCTATTAGTCACCATGATTAATGATTTTTTTCCCCTATATAACCCATCCCTTGGAAGCCATCAGAAAGTCAGGTCTTTGAGCATTAGCTACCTATGACGCCAGGGATGGTGCCATCTCCTTAATAAATCCTTACTTTCTTGGCTGCAAACTCCTGCTGGTGTCTTATTGGGCTATGATGCATCCAAGCAAGCAGATGCCTTCAGTCCAGTAACAATAACAATGATATATATTATATCACTGGCAAAGCCAATTTTGTGGCTTTTCCTGCCTACACAACAGCACTATGTAAATATTCTACCTCTGCCCTTGGAACATTCAGCACTTTGGGAAAATTCCCGCTGTTGGTGAACAAAAGGGCTCCAGAATAGTAAAATGTAACAGAAGTGAAGTTCATTAATAATTGGAATACAAATACAAGTGCTGCGTTTTGCCATTTGTTATTACATTATTTTAGAATTGCATCCCTCCTCTTTACCAACCCAAAACAAAACTCCAAGTTGTTACTGTTGAGTTATTTATTTTCTTCCCCTCCAATGAACACAAATTTGTAGAATTCTAACGTGCTTGAGAGATCAGCTTCAGTCACCACATTATTTTACAAATAAGGGGAGCTGGGTTCAGGAAGATGGAGCAATTTGCCCAAGATCACAGAAGTAGTTGGGGGAAGGGCTGGGTCTGGATTCTAGTTCTGGTCTTCTATCTCCAGGAGAGCACAACAGTGGGTGGCAATCTATTTTGTCATAGTAATGAGAAAATACTGGCAGACTCAGCTAAATAAAGTGTGACTTAGGGGTTATAAACTAGAAAATTGAACGCCTGTTTGCAACTTTCTTTCTCTACATGCTTTTCTTTTAAGGAAAAAGTTAGATTTCCTTCGCAACGTTGAATGACTTTGTGACATAGTCAGGAAATGGAATCTGAGCTGAAAATTGGGAAAACAATACCCCTGAGAAAAAGAAATTAAAATCAATATAGTCCTTCCAAACACAGGCCAGCTGATGTTTTTTCTAAACTGCCTTCTTAATGATTGAAACATTCAACAATTTACAACTTAGGTAAGACAAAGTAAACAATTTTTTAAACAAATAAAAAGAATTTATAAGTTAAATAAAAGGAAGTAAACAAATTTCTAAGCCACACATGAAAAAACTTTATTAAAGATAAAAAGGTACAAATTAAAATATCGGAGTACCTTTTTTTTATTATTATTATTAAATGTACTAGGAGTGTTTCTAAGGATAATACTCAGTGCTTATGAGGGTTGATAAGATGGGAACACTGGCTAATAGATGTGTATATTTACTAGTATATAACCATCCTAGAAGGCAATTTTTCAGAAAAATATACCAGAAGCCCTGAAATGTCCATGCCCTTTGATCAGAAATGCACTTTTAGAATTGGTTCTAAGGCCCGGCCAGCATGGCTCAGTGGTTGAGCATCGACCTATGAACCAGGAGGTCATGGTTCAATTCCTGGTCAGGACATATGCCTGGGTTGCAGGCTCAGTCCCTAATGTGGAGCATGCGGAAGGCAGCCGATCAATGATTCTCATCATTTATGTTTCCATATCTCTACCTTCTCCCTTCCTCTCTGAAATATATATATATATATATATACATCTATGTATATATATATATATATATATAATTGGTGCTAAGGAGATAGAGATTTCATCATTATTGTGCTATTCATGATGGTAAAATATATATATATATATATATATATATATATATATATATATATATATATATATATATTTAGACTAAACAGCCAACAGAAAAAACCATGAGTGAAGAAAGTATGGTACACCAATCACATGGATGTTTCAATGATTATTAATGATATAGGAGAAAATGCTCACAATATGAAGTTATATCAGAGATTCTCAACTGGGGATAATTCTGCCCACCAAAAGACATTTGGCAATGTCTGGAGACATTTTTGGTTGTCACAACTGGGGGGAGGGGTGCTACTGGCATTTAGGGGGTAGAAGCCAGGGAGGCTGCTGAACACCCTACACTACACAGGCAACCCTCTACCCAACAATAAAGCATTTTCCTGCCCAAATGTCAACAATATCACGGTTAAGAAACTGAGTCTGATGAATAAAACATTGCACAACATTATGAATGTTGATCAATCTCAAGTTTTAAGAGGAAAAAAACAGAATATCACTTGGTGATAAAACTATGAACAATGTTTTTCTTCTTTATACTTTGTTTTCCTAAATATTCTACCTTGAACATGCATTACTCATATAGTCAATTAAAAGATTTTAAAATAATCTTTCAAAAGTTTTCTGCAGCCTCTTGAATCAAATCAAACTCATCACCTCCACCATCAGAATTACAAATAATTTGGCCCTGCCTGACCTATGGAAGGAAACCTTATTCCTCCCTAATTTTCATCAAGAACTCTCCACTTTAGCCCTGGCCAGTGTTGCTCAATGGTTAGAGTGTCCGCCCCTCCCACTCTCTCTGAAAATCAATGGAAAAAAATATCCTCAGATGAGGATTAAAAAAAAAAAAAGAACTTTCCACTTTAATTAGACAAATTTCTCTGGAGTCTCTGAACATCTCTGCTTATTTGCTCATCTCCTTGATTATCTGTGACACAAGATAATTGCCCATCTCACAGGATTGTTGAGAGGATCAAATGAGATAAAATATGCAGAAGCATTTTATAATTGTCAAGTCCACGTGCCTGGGTAATATAGCCCAGCCAAGCTGACACATAAAATTAATCATGACAGTGTCTAATGCAGACCTGTTGATGTGGTTCATTTAGATCAGCTTCCCTCATGAGCATGTAGCAGAGTAGAAGAGGGTTGAGGGTGGACCTAGAAGAGCAAAGGGTAGACAGAAGCTATCCAGTGTTCCCTGGTAAAATAAATTTGATTAACACTGAGTTAGAGTTAATCCAATTTTTATTTTTTGTATTGAAGAGGAGAAGCATTCTGAAAAGGAGAGGTGGGATATTCAGAGGTTCATGGGTTAATAGGTAGGTATAAATGTGCACTATAGGTGGGGAGTGTAGGTGGGTTTATGTAGTTGGAGTAGGACATCCAAGTGTAATGGGGAGGGCAAGGGGGGCATTAGTGGAGGAGCTTACAGACTGAGGACTTTAGAATATATAATGAGGGTTAATTTTATTCAAGAGGTGATTGATAGTTATTCTGGGCTTCTTAGAATGGGAGTGGCCTAATCCAAATAAAAGCTGAAAAAAGTATTCATGCTGCTATGTGTAGGATGCATTGGAATAAAGTCAAGAAACTAAAAATCCAGAAAGGAGGCAAGAGATGCACTGTGGATCTAAAATGGCCATTGAGCCTGGCCAGTGTGGCTCAGAGGTTGAGCATCGACCTATGAACCAGGAGGTCACAGTTTGATTCCCGGTCAGAACACATGCCCGGGTTGCTGGCTCTATCCCCAGTGTGGGGCATGCAGGAGGCAGCCAATCAATGATTCTCTCTCATCATTGATGTTTCTATCTCTCCCTCTCCCTTCTTCTCTGAAATCAATAAAAATATATAAAAATAAAAATAAAGACTTGAAATGTGCGTTGATTATTATGGGATTATGATGGAAATGAAAGGGAGCAGGAGAGTCAGGAAAGTTTCCAGGGGAAAAAATGCTTAGTGGCAGACTTGAAGTAGCACGTAAAAAAGGGAGATAATTCTACAATTGGAAAATAATTATGTGATTTCATCATAATTAAAGATCTAGGATACTCATGCAGTCCCTCCAACTCCAGTCAACAACCAGTTCTTTCATCCTAAACAAACATTGACGGATGCTTTCTTTATGTGAGAGGTCAAAATGACACAGCCCCATTCAATCACTTGTGCTACTGGAGAGCCACTTCTTATAATAATATAATTGGGAATGAAATTGCAGAAGCTTCTTAAGGAAATGGCTCAGAAAAGAATAAATTCATAATGGGAAATAATCAGTACAGTTGGAAAAATGCCATGGAAGGGTTGTGTTATATGCAATAAGAGCGTGTCTTTCATTACTGCAACTGGTGAGGAGCCTCACACTTCAGCAAGAAAAGAATCAGGACTCATGGAAGAAATACAATGTGTATTATTTTTTAATCCTCACCTGAGGATATTTTTCCATTGCTTTTTAGAGAGAGTGGAAGAGAGAGGGAAAAACAGGGAGAAATATCTATGTGAGAGAAACACATCAATTGGTTGCCTCCTGCATGAGACCTGACTAGGACCCGGGCTGGGGAGGAGCCTGCAACAGAGGTATGTGCCCTTGACTGGAATAGAACCGGGGATCCTTCAGTCTGTAGGCTGATGCTCTATCCACTGAGCCAAACTGGCTAAGACTACAATGTTTATTTTTTTCTACAAAGTATTGGTCCCCCATCCTGGCAACTGAGTCATTCATGAAAATACATAAAGTTGTATCCTGTTCTCTATCACATCCTCCAATGAGGACACAGGCAAAGCCTCAGTCTCTCCAACCACCCAACCTGCCACAGCGAGCAGGGAAGACTCTGGGTAGAAGGCTCTGACTCATATCATGGCCCAAAGGAATGGACATTGGTCTTGGAGTTGGATGGTACAGGCCCTGCTCTGCTACTTGGCTGTATCAAATCATTTCACTTTCTGAACCTGTTTCCTTGCCTTTAGAATGGAGATCATTTATCTTAGAGTGATTAAAATAATGTAAATAAAAACATTTTATGGACTGAAAAATATAATCCAATCTATGGTATTATTATTCACTGGGGTCCTTTTCCTATAAGCAGTCACCCCAATCTCAATTGGCCCCAACTTGGGTAGAAAGGGGCATTTGGAGCTCTGGACTTGGGTGACTGAGAGCCACAACAAGGTGCCACCCACAAACAGATTCCTTAGGGTCCCCAATGAGTCAGAAAAGTACCTATGGCCCAGAACTTGGTTTCCTCCCTTATTCCTAAATGGTAGCCATGGAAATCCCTAGTCATACTGTCAAGAATTCGATCAGCCATTTTGACTACAATAGAGACAGAAAATTTGGCTTTAATATAGTTAGAATTAAATGCTTCCATTAATTGCTTTTACAGTATTTTTCTGTCATTTAATAAAGAAGAAAGCAAACAGCAGCAATTTCCCCAAAAGGTCAGTAGACATGAAGATATGGGTAATTTCCCCTCTCTCAGAATGGCTTGATTTTGCCTGAAAAAATACCATCTCTCCTGAGTAATAAGTTACTGCTTTCCCAGATGATGTGGCAGGAAATTAGAAAATGATGGCTTCAGTGGCAGTCCCCTTTACAGAGGGCCTGAGGCTAAGAAGGAATCATTAACTGTGTCCTCTTCCTACCACATCAGTCATTAAATTAGGAGAGCTCCAAGACCCAAAAGTTTCCAATGATATCAAGGTAGTCTGGTCATCAAACCATGTTAGCAACTCCAACGGCTCTATGAAATTGAGAGTGTATGCTTCAAAGACTGTGGATGTGATAACAAAGATAGCTCACATTTATTGAGCGCTTATAATGTAAGCCAGGCTCCTTCCCTGAAGCAGCTCATTGAATCCTCACCAAAAAACTTCATAAAGTAAGTGCTATTATTGCCTCCATTCTATAAATGAAGAATCAGAGATGTAGGGAGTTAATTAAATAGCCCAAGCCACCCTAGCTGGTTTGGCTCAGTGGATAGGGCATCGGCCTGTTGACTGAGGGTCCCAGGTTGGATTATGGTCAAGGGCACATGCCCGGGTTGTGGGCACGATCCCCAGTGGGGGGCGTGCAGGAGGCGGTCTATCAATGATTCTCTCTCAACATTGATGTTTCTATCTCTCTCTCCCCTCTCCCTTCCTCTCTGAAACCAATTTTTTAAAAAAAGAAAGAAAGCAGATTGGTGGTTGGAGGGAGGAATGGTGAGTAGGTACTTAATGAGTATGGGTTTTTATTTTGGAATGATAAAAATATTTTGGAACTAGATAGAGGTGGCCAATGCACAACATTGTAAGAATACTAAATGCCACTGATTTGTTTCATTTTAAAATGTTTAATTTTATAGTACATGAATTTCGCCTCAATAAAAATAAAATAATCAGTTAAGCATATTTGTGGGTCTATTTCTGGGTCCTCTGTCCTGTTCCATTGGTCTATCTGTCTATTCCTCTACCAATATTGCATAGACTTAATTGCTGCAGCTATGTGGTGCGTCTTGGTGTTGGGTGGACTGATTCCTCCTACTTTGCTATTTTTTTTTCAGGATTGTTTTGGCTATTCTCAGTCCTTTCCCTTTCCATATAAATTTTATAATGATCTTGTATACACTTACAAACTTACGTGCTTGAATTTTGGTAGGAATTATATTAATACTGTAAATCAATTTGGAGAGAATTGAAATGTGTCTTGAATTTTATTGCTAATTTGTTAAGTATGCCTTTCCACTTTTTTGGATCTGCTTTGATTTCTTCATTGGTATTTTGAAGTTTTCTCTCCTTTTTTTAAGTAATTGTAAATAGTATTTTATTTTTATTTTATTTTTAAAATATATTTTTATTGATTTTTAGAGAGATAGGAAGGGAGATAGAGAGATAGAAACATCAATAAGAAACATCATCAATGAGCTGCCTTCTGCCTACCTCCTTTTTACCTAGGGATCAAGCCTGCAACCAAGGCACATGCCCTGACCAGGAATCGAACTGGTGACCTCCTGGTTCATGGGACGATGCTCCATCACTGAGCTACACCAGCCGGGCAATAGTATTGTATTTTTAATTTTGGTGTTTTTGTGCTAATTTTAGGTATAGAGAAATGCCATTGATTTTGTATGTTTGTCTTGTGTCCTGTAATTTTGCTGAACTCGCTTATTATTTCTAGGAATGGTTTTGACAGATTCCTTGGGAATTTCTGGGTAAACAATTGCATCATCTGCAAATAGAGACCATTTTAATCCTTTAAAAAAAAAAAAAAGACTACTAATAGGTAACCATTTACATAGTATGTGTGCTTGGTAGTGAAAGCCTTGACTGTCTGCTAAGTTCCATTAAAGCCACTAGGGTTGCTGCATTGCTGAATGTCTGCTTTTATGTATTTTCATATCGAGGTGGGAAAACTAGCCCTTAGGACAGGACTCTGCCATATCAGAGTGGGACATAACACATGTAGATGAGACATATCAGAAAAGTTGAATCCAGAGATTAGAGACTGTGAGAAATGGCTCACCTGTCCAAATTTCAAATGACGGACTAGGGAACAGAAGCATGGCGAAAATGAGACTTTTAATAATACTCTCCAGAGCAGGCGCCCATTGTACAGGAACACACATGGGGCCAGGAGTATAGCCTATTTATTTACTCCCTCCTCCCGTTCCTCATTGGCTAAGTACTATTTTGTCACCTATTTCCTAATAGGCTGCCTAGGTCTTGCTATCTCCCATTGGGTTATTTTAAAAAATGGGCTGAGGCCTTCTCTAGTTGCCTCCACCTCCCTTTGTCTAGGGCAGAGGTTCTCAACCTGTGTGTCTTGACCCCTTTGGGGGTCGAACGACCCTTTCCCAGGGGTCGCCTAAGACCATCGGAAAACACATATATAATTACATATTGTTTTTATGATTAATCACTATGCTTTAATTATGTTCAATTTGTAACAATGAAATTGGGGGTCACCACAACATGAGGAACTGTATTAAAGGGGCGCGGCATGAGGAAGGTTGAGAACCACTGCTCTAGGGGACTCTTCCTAGGATTAGCCACAAGTAGAGCTCTCATCCTCTCTCCCCACCCCCACATCCTGTTTGCTCTGGGAAAATTCAGCAGCCACCTGGCCACATGCTGTTTCTTTTCTATGAAGACAAATCAGAGGCACATTTCTCACAGAGAAGGAGACAGCCATGGTGCCTCAGTGGAGAACAGGAGTGGGGTTGGCAAGGGAGGAGGCCTTTACTAGATATAGAGCAATAAAATGTCCTGGAAATTTGAAGGGCACCTGCTAACAGAAATTAAGCATATGAAATGATGATGGAAATTTTCAATCTCACAACTTTTTCCTAGCTTTCCTCTCCATCTCCACATCCCCCATTCTCATTCCAATTGATTGATCCCCACGTGCTATTATCTTAATTCCCCGCCAATGCCTGACACAGTGAGGAATTCATAAGGGTAGTCAGCAAGAATGAATAATGGCAAGGCCTGGACCCTGGAAATTGGTGAGTGGATTGATTCACTTTTTCCCTGAAGTTTTCCCTATGTCTGAGTGGTTAGGTAACAGATAAACACCATTCTCAATTATGGAGTCTTCTATAATTAACTTCCTATAAAGTGGTGCTCAACAAAAGGTTATTGGATGGAAGGATGGATGGATAAATGAACACCAAGAGCAGGAAGGAATTCTGAGATGTGAATACAGCAACAGTCAGAGGTGGAAGCCTGAGGATGGATGGGAAGGTTGCCAAGAGTCTTTCAATACAGAAAAAGCACGAGGAGGATGAAAATTGTCCATCCCTAATCCTCTGGAGCAGCAAACTCACACAATAGGCAACCTGGCATTTTTATCCCCATAATGTCTCTGAAAAGATTAGGCCTTGTGTTCTAGGGTTGTTTTCATTTTTCACTGACTAAGCGAGGCATTGTTTTAAAACAAAAGCTCCTTTTGAACAATATTTTGCATAGCCTTTTGACTACTCAGTGAGTCCTCTCCAAAATTTGTTTCTCATTTCCATATTTATGTCATCCCCAACCTCAACAACATTTTTATTCTGTAAAAGAATAATAAGATCATGTAGCTTATAGACATCTGGAGCTTGTGGTATTTTAGAAATACAGATCTGTAGTGTCAAAATCTTAAAAGATAAAACTTATAGTCATATTATTTCTCTGCCTGTGCAATCCAACAACATTATAAAAATACCAATACACATTGCAAACTGTGGCATCAAAAGATAATTTAAATAAATGAAATATTGTTCTGCATTTTGTGTGTTTAATTATGCACTCCCAAATCTAATTTTAGCTTGAAAAGCCACCTGATTTATTCTAGAATTATACCTGTCAGGAACAGTTACTTTAAATTATATCAAAGTGAAGGATTTTTTAAATTTACTTTTTTAAAAAGTAAAACCTACCCATATCTGGTACCTTTCTTAAGTAGACTCTGGCATTTGATAGCATATTTTATTATTTTATTTCAAGTCAGTATTCAAGGAAAGCTTTTGAAATCATTTTGATTACCCTGACAGCTGAAATGAAATTTTTACATTTTGATTACCCTGACAGCTGAAATGAAATTTTTACATGAATAGCATATTTGGAGCCTGGATCTGGTTGACACAATGAATGCAACAATGAAAATAATTTTACAGCAGCGCAGCCTAGTATATTAGCTTCATGTAAATTTTATATCAGACAGGTTTTTTAAAAAACACTCTTCTTCTCCAAGAAACCAGTAGCTTTCAATTTTTTCTGTTGACCAAGAAAAATCAAAAGCTTTGAAGGTCTGAATAGTTACCAGAGTCCCAGAAACTCATTGCCCAGCATCCTATCTTAGAATTATTTTCAGAGGTTTTAGAAAGAAAAGATGTCCTGGGGACCACACAATTAGGAAATTTGTCCATTTCCAGAATAACAGTAGATTCCTGTAGAGACTTAACAAATTGTGCTTGAACATGTGAAAATGCCCGCGATAAAAATCTGCCCTCTCAAAACTGTTCTAATCAACAAAGCAGTGGTGGCTGCAGATTCAAATTGGCAATTAAATTCAAGATACATTTCAGGTTTTCTTCCCCATTTACATAGCTTGGTAGGAGGATAAAGGACAGGAAACAAGGCCTTCATTTCATCAGGATGCCTGTGGTAAGCAGGGTCATGGTCCCCCAAAGATGTCCACATCCTAATCCCCAAAACCAGTGAATATGTTACATTAAATGGTAAAAGGGAATTAAGGTTGCAGATGGAATTAAAGTTAATAAACAACTGGCCTTAAGATAGGGAGGTTATTCGGGTTTGTCCAGATGGACTTAAAATAACCAGAGGGGTCCTTAAAAGTGGACTTTAAGATGGAGGAAGGGGCCATAAGCCAAAGAATGCAGGCAGTCTCTAGAACCTGGAAAAGGTGAGGAAACAGATGTTCAACTAGAGCCTCCAGAGGGGAACAGAGTCCTGCTGACACCCTGATCCTAGCTCAGTGAGATCTGTGTCAGATCCGTGTAGTATATAAAAGCTGAATAGTCGCTGTGACAAGCACTGCCCACTAGGGAGCAGACGTTCAACACAGGAACTACTCCCTGGTGGTCAGTGGGCTCCCACAGCAGGAGCACTGCTCAGCTGACTGACGGGACACCAGATGCTGGGCTCATGGCTGGCGTGACAGCGAGCCTAGGGGGATGTTGGACTGCCAGTTTCAGCCGATCCGCACAGGCCATGCCAAGGGACCCCACCGGTGCCCGGAAGGCCTCTAGTAAAAGTATCAAGTAATAAATTCATGTTGTTTCAAGTCACTAGGTTTGCACTAATTTGTTCTAGCAGTGATAGGAAACTAATACAACACTCAACAGCTCCTTGAATGCATGGTTTCTTTTGCTCCCACACCCATGCAGGGCACAGGCCCCAAATCTGCATGCCAGCTCAACAGCCCCAGTCCAGGAGCAGCCCCCCAGATCAAGGTTTCACAACAAACAGAACAGGCACAGTAGTCCATGTTTATTGATCACTGCAGTTTCCAATGCAATAGGATTCAGGTCATTTTTATAGGCAGGCCTGGATCAGCCCAGTGCTGAGGTTAACCACAGTTGTCATGTCAATGCCATTATGTATATACTAGAGGCCCGGTGCACAAAAATTTGTGCACTCGGGGAGGGAGGGGGGGTCCCTCAGCCCGGCCCGTGCCCTCTTGCAGTCTGGGACCCCTCGGGAGATAACGACCTGCTGGCTTAGGCCTGCTTCCGGGTGGCAGAGGGCAGGCCCAATCCCTAGGTGCAGCCCCTGTTTGGGCTCAGAGCAGGGCCATTTGGGGAGTTGGGGCACCGCCCCATGTCATGCACAGAGCAGGGAGGATCAGGAGGTTGCGATGCCACCCTCAGTCACGCGCAGGGTAGGGCTGATTGGGGGGTTGGGGCACCGCCCCCTGTCACACTCAAGGCAGGGTCGATGGGGAGGTTGCGGAGCAACCCCCTGTCACGCACAGAGCAGGGCCAATCAGGGGGTTGGGGCGCTGGCCCCTGTCACTCACAGAGCAGAGCCCATCAGAGGGGTTGGGGCGCCGCCACTCTCACACTCAGGGCAGGGCCGAAGGGGAGGTTATGGCTCTACCCCGTCACGCACAGAGCAGGACCCGTTGAGGGGGGCGGGGGGAGGAGGGGGTTGGGGCACCATACCCTGTCACACACAGAGCAGGGCCGATCAGGGGGTTGGGGCACTGCACCCTGTCACACACAGAGCCGCAGAGCGATCAGGGGGTTGGGGAGCGCCCCCCTATCAGGCACAGAGCAGGGCTGATCAGGGGGTTGGGGCGCCTTCCCCTGTCCTGAACAGAGCAGGGCGGATAGGGAGGTTGTGGCCCCGCCCCCTGTCGCACACAGAGCCGCAGGGCGATCAGGGGGTTCAGGGGGTTTGGGCACTGCCCCCTGTCACACTGATGCCGGTGCCGGGAGGCCTCGCAGCTCCGCTGATCCCCGTGCACTGGGTGTGTGTGTGGGGGGGGGAGTGTCCCTCAGCCCAGCCTGCCCCCTCTCACATACTGGGAGCCCTCAGGCGTTGACCCCCATCACCCTCCAATCGCAGGATCGGCCCCTTGCCCAGGCCTGATGCCTCTGGCCTAGGTGTTCGGCCCGGGCAGCGGGGACCCGCAGCTGCAGCGGTCCCGCGATCGTGGGCTCCGCTTTAGGCCCAGGCAAGGGACCCCTAGCTCCTGGGACTGCCCAGCTCCCATTACTGGCTCCACCCCTACTTCCTGCTATCACTGGCCAGGGCGGAAAAGGCACCTGATTCTCCGATCATGGCTGGGGGGCTGGGCAAAGGCAGCCCCAGGGCCGCCTTTGCCCTGCCCCCCAGCTCTTAGCTCCCCCCTGGGTTTCTGATCACTGTCAGTGGCAGGGGGCTTCTTCCTGCTTTCCCTTTCGCCTCCCTGCATTGTGCCTACATATGCAAATTAACCGCCATCTTGTTGGCAGTTAACTGCCATCTCAGTTGGCAGTTAATTTGCATATAGCCCTGATTAGCCAATGAAAAGGGTAGCTCGTACGCCAATTACCATTTTTCTCTTTTATTAGTGTTGATTCATATTCCAAATCTGAGTAATTGTTATTGTTTTATTATGAGGTGCAAGTAGAGTCCCTTTCCAACAGACATCAAAGACCAAGTCAATACCTGCTTTCTCGACCCGGTCAACTAGGGAAGACATGGTACAGGACCTAAACTCAGCTAATCAGGATGCCAAGAACAAGTTTGAGATCCCTGCCAATATTCTCGGTCATAACAGCATTCAGTACCCATTGAGAAGAGCAGTGGAGCCCAAAGACCCTGGCCCATATTTTCTGTGGTTCTACCTGTCCAGAGTCCCTTCATTTCAGTGCATTTTCTGAGTCTGCTTCAACAGCTTTCCCATCAATCCCATTAAACACTTGATATTCCTTTTCTGCCTAAGATAAACACAGTCACTTTATGTCTGAGCCCTAATTGGATCAGCAATTATTACCAGGAGAAGTTTTCAGACAGCAGATCTTCTGGAGTTGAGGGGAATCTAGGATTGATTACATAACCTAGCTGAAGTAAAGGCAGTGAGCATTCAAGAATGGAAATTTGGTAACTCTTAGCTAAGAGTAGAAAAGCAACCAATCAAATTCTAATTTTTACAGTATCTGTTAAAAAGCAAGCCTTGAGGGACCACACTGGTACTGCCATATATAACAACATGAGAAATCAGGACTGAAGAGTGATGTGACTAATATTTAAAAACTTAAAGAGAATAACACACTCAAATTATTAATTCTTGGCTGAAAGCAAAAACTGAAGCTGGGACTTCCTATGTCTGTGCTAAAATGAATGTCTGATTTTTTGTAGCAGCAATATAAAACTAGCCAAAATCAAACCTGCACTATAATGCAGAACTAATCTATAATGTCGATTGAATCACAGCCTCAGCAAGTCCCTTCTATAAACATTGGGCATCAATAAAGAGCTTACCTTGAGAATTGCGGTCGTGTTGACTGGAAGGATGTCAAGAACTCAAAGACCCAAATCCCAAACTCCACTGGACCTTGGTTTACAGCTCAAGCCTAGGCTGCCTGTCACTACTTGAAGCAATTCAGCAGAGACAGGGTTGAATCTTATATGAGCGTTTGTTTCAATACTGCTGGCAAGTTGAGAGAGCAGCAGGTCATCCACGAAAATCTGCTCTGCAGCCCCCCATAGGCCAGCTGCTTATATGGGATGGGACCAAGATTACATGGGGAAGTAGGCTATGCAGGCTGGGGTGGGACTCCATTGTTTGGTACATAAGGTTAATCTTTCCATGATAATAGGCAGTTCTTGAATGACAATGGACCGCATTCCAAGGTTGACTGGGGGCACCCCGCTCCCCGTACAACTCCCAGCCAGGTTAGAATGTCCTTTCTTTAACCAGAACAAAATAAACACGGTTAACAGAGCATGGTTAATATTTCCTATAACCATAGCTAGAGCCCAATATCCTATTTTTGCCCCAAACAATCTGATGGGGCAGTCTGGAGACTCTCTCTTTCCTTGTGAGAGCTGCCTTACATAGGGACCCTATGTTAGTTCAGACCCTGAGCCCCCTAATGAAGGAAAGCCAGAGGCCTTAAAGAAGAATCCTGAAATTACTTCACACACACACACTCACGCACACACAATTATCAACCTTCCACCTATCCTCTCCCAAAGGGACCTGTCAATACTTATTTACCAAAGAAACTGCACTGGGCAATGAAAAAACACCTAGCCTTTTAGAGATTATCGAACACTGGATCTGAATTAACACCACTGCCACTCACTAAACAGAGGGGAGGCTTAGAAGATTCAGGTGATAAAGGAGGTTGAGTCCAAGTCCAAGTGTGCTTTTATTATTTTTTTAATCCTCGCCCGATGATATTTTTCCATTGATTTTTAGAGAGAGTGGAAGAGAGAGGGAGAGACAGAGAGAAAGAAACATGGATGTGAGAGAGACAAATTGGTTGTCTCCCGCATGCGTCCTGACCTGGACCAGGGATTGAGCCTGCAACCAAGGTATGTGCCCTTGATCAGAATCAAACCTGGACTTTTCAGTCCATGGGCCGTTGCCCTAGCCCAGGGGTGGGCAAACTTTTTGACTCGAGGGCCACAATGGGTTCTTAAACTGGACCGGAGGGCCGGAACAAAAGCATGGATGGAGTGTTTGCGTGAACTAATATAAATTCAAAGTAAACATCATGACAGAAAAGGGTATGGTCTTTTTTTTTTTTAGTTTTATTCATTTCAAACGGGCCGGATCCGGCCCGCGGGCCGTAGTTTGCCCACGGCTGCTAGCCACTGAGTGAAACTGGCTAAGGCCCAAGTGTGTTTGGCTCAGTGGTTAGAGTGTTGGCCTGTGGACTGAAAGGTCCCAGGTTGATTCCAGTGGGGAGCAAGTGCCTGAGTTGCGAGCTTGATCCCCACAGTCCCCAGTAGGGGCTGTGCATGAGGCAGCCGATGAATGATTCTCTTTCTAATCATTGATGTTTCTATCTCTCCTCTCCCTTCCTTTCTGAAATCAATTTTTAGAAATGTACATATTTTTAAAAATGGACATAATGACACTGAATTCAGCCCATGATGGTTTATCTGTTTGCTAAGGATTTCTTTACCACTGATAAAATCCCATTGTCTCTGATCCACAGGTAAAATGAGCATGGGAGCCCCCAGGGTTACCCCTTCCACTCAAAATAGGAAATAAAGAATAATACTATATATGAGGGAAATATAGCAATTAGTGTCATCATGAAATTCCTAAGAAATGCAGAGAGGGTGATTCTTAGTGCATCCCCACTTTAACTTTTCAGTTGTGCAGAGGATGGGGGTTTCTTAGAGGAGGATGGTGGATTAACATAAGCTTCATCGGGGTGACTCCAATTGCAGTTGCATTTCTAGATGTGGCCCATTTACTAGGGAAGGTTAACCCAGTGCCTGGTGTCTAATCCTGTATTTCCCCCAGGAGCAATGGTTGAACGTTCACAAATTCAGTGTTCAACGTTCCTTTGTAGAGCATAATTACCACAAATAATAAAAATCACTGTGTTTAAATCACCAAGAATTTTGCAGAAGTAGTGCTGGAAAGAATGACAGAAAGCCTGAAGATACCTTTCTTTTCAAGGAAGAAGATTGACCCGGGCATCTGGAGATGACTGCAAAAAGAAAGAGTAGAAGGTGGTGAAGTCTGATAACTGGAGGATTTTAGGAGGGCAGAAGAAATTTCTGGAGGTATCATTAAGGAGCAATTAAACACAAGAAATGGACCAATATCAGAAATGTGAGTGGAGTGGTGAAGGCCTGGGGTGGGGGGCGGGGGTGGGGGGCGGGGGGGGAGGAGCACAGGCTAGAGGGGGTCAATGGGAGAAAAAGGGAACATATGTAATACTTTCAACAATAAAGATTACAATATATCAAATAAATAATAAAATAAAATGTAAAGATGTTACTAAGGCAGAAGTCTTTAAAAGGACCAATCAGAAGCCAACCAAGCATATATCTACCCCTAAGAAACTTAACTGGCAACTCCCTTGGGTCCCTCCCCTCTCTGCTGCTCCCTGATGCAGGGAGTCTATCTCTCAAAAAACTTTGTTTCTGCTAAGAAAGGAAGAAAGAAAGAAAGAAAGAAAGAAAGAAAGAAAGAAAGAAAGAAAGAAAGAAAGAAAGGAAGGAAGGAAGGAAGGAAGGAAGGAAGGAAGGAAGGAAGGAAGGAAGGAAGGAAGGAAGGAAGGGAGAGAGAGAGAGAGAGAGAGAGAGAGAGAGAGAAAGAAAGAAAGAAAGAAAGAAAGAAAGAAAGAAAGAAAGAAAGAAAGAAAGAGAAAGAAAGAAAGAAAAGAGAAAGAAAGAAAGAAAGAAAAGAGAAATGTGAGACAGAGAAATCAGGGGCAGGTTTGTGACAGAAATATATATATACAGGGTGGGGCAAAAATAGGTTTACAGTTGTGAGTACATGAAACAGAGTTCATTCTTGTATTATTTATTAATTATTGTATCATTTTCCATACGAACAACTGTAAACCTACTTTGGCCCCACCCTGTACAAACATATATTTGGTTCTTGACTAGCTTTCAACCTCACTGTGCCCATGGTCACCCTTCCTCGCACCTATAATGGGAACCCTGATTCTCCTCTCCCCAAAACTATAATAGCAGCTCAAACCTCTTCTTCAAAACCTCCACATTTGGAAAAAGAAAAGATTACCTGCAGAGTACAGAAGTATATAATTCCGTTTATATAATTCTGTTTACAACTCAATGTCACAAAATAGAATCCATTTTCCTTTGCTATTTCTATGCCCAAAGAAGACAAAGGTAACCTTTTGAGGGAAATTATTCATAAAGGAAAAAGCATTAGAGTTTTGTAGCAGACTTTCAGGTGACCTATACAGATGTATAAAAATAGGGCTTCAATCTATATTAGCTAACTAACCCGAAAAGAACAAAACATAATCAAATTGCAGTAGCACTCCTCAATTTAATTTAACCTTTGAGAGGCCTGGTAGATATTCTCTTAAAATTAATTTCCCCCAGTGATTCTCCAAGGAACAGAGGGAAATAGAACTTATGTTTAAATATATTCATGCAAATTTATACACATACTGTAGTTAATTTGCCTTTGTTTCTTCTACCACAAAGGATTCTAGACTGCTTATTAAGTCTTTTCAGCTTAAAAAAAAATCTTTGGAGAAGAGGCCTTTTTCTGAAAAACTCAAGGATTAGTGCCCAATCATGAAGTACTTATGAAAAAAATTCACCAAAAAATATAAAATGTACTCTGCCCTAATAATTAAGCCTGCTCTGCTGAGTTTCCTTTAAAGTCCTAGCAATTATGAGATTCTTGATTAAAAATTCACCAAAAGTTTGATATCCAATGAATGGTTCAAAAAATACTTGGATTTGTGTTTCTATACTTATTTTGGGTTTGTCAGTTAATTCGTTTAAAAATCTTAAAGTAGAAATAAAAAAAAAATGTAATCAGTTTGACAAGGGCATTTGCCGGATAGCCTCAGGCAAAGGCTAGAGAAGCACCTCCCTAGAGGACAGAAGTTCTCTCACTGCTGACACAGCTGATTCTCATAGCCACTTGGCCTGGAGGTCAAACCCTCCCTGGGATTAGCTAAAACAATCAAGGTTTAACTATAAGACTGCGAACAAAGACCACTAGGGGGTGCACCAAGGAAGCATAACAAAATGCGGAGACAAAGAAACAGGACAAAATTGTCAATGGAAGATACAGAGTTCAGAACCACACTTTTAAGGTCTCTCAAGAACTGTTTAGGAGCCGCCGATAAACTTAATGAGATCTACAAGAAAACTAATGAGACCCTCGATGTTATATTGGGGAACCAACTAGAAATTAAGCATACACGGACTGAAATAACGAATATTATACAGACGCCCGACAGCAGACCAGAGGAGCACAAGAATCAAGTCAATGATTTGAAATGCGAGGAAGCAAAAAACACCCAACCGGAAAAGCAAAATGAAAAAAGAATCCAAAAATGCGAGGATAGTGTAAGGTGCCTCTGGGACAGCTTCAAGCGTACCAACATCAGAATTATAGGGGTGCCAGAAGATGAGAGAGAGCAAGATATTGAAAACCTATTTGAAGAAATAATGACAGAAAACTTCCCCCACCTGGTGAAAGAAATGGACTTACAGGTCCAAGAAGCGCGGAGAACCCCAAACAAAAGGAATCCAAAGAAGACCACACCAAGACACATCATAATTAAAATGCCAAGAGCAAAAGACAAAGAGAGAATCTTAAAAGCAGCAAGAGAAAGAAACTCAGTTACCTACAAGGGAATACCCATACGACTGTCAGCTGATTTCTCAACAGAAACTTTGCAGGCCAGAAGGGAGTGGCAAGAAATATTCAAAGTGATGAATACCAAGAACCTACAACCAAGATTACTTTATCCAGCAAAGCTATCATTCAGAATTGAAGGTCAGATAAAGAGCTTCACAGATAAGGAAAAGCTAAAGGAGTTCATCACCACCAAACCAGGATTATATGAACTGCTGAAAGGTATCCTTTAAGAAGAGGAAGAAGAAGAAAAAGGTAAAGATACAAATTATGAACAACAAATATGCATCTATCAACAAGTGAATCTAAGAATCAAGTGAATAAATAATCTGATGAACAGAATGAACTGGTGATTATAATAGAATCAGGGACATAGAAAGGGAATGGACTGACTATTCTTGGGGGGGAAAGGGGGGTGGGAGATGCAGGAAGAGACTGGACAAAAATCGTGCACCTATGGATGAGGACAGTGGGTGGGGAGTGAGGGCGGAGGGTGGGGCGGGAACTGGGAGGAGGGGAGTTATGGGGGGGGGGGGAAGAGGAACAAATGTAGTAATCTGAACAATAAAGATTTAATTTAAAAAAATGTAATCAGTTTGACAAGGTACTCCTATCTTTAGGAACAGGAAAAACAATAAATTGTCACCACTAACCAGAAAAGATTGAATATCTAATTGGCCTGAACTTTAATAGAATAGCTGACCTAGGGGACAGTAGGGAGTGGTGTTTAATTGGGGGAGGGGGAGGAATGAACTAATTTATATTAGAATTATTTTAAAGGAATACTTGGAATTCCTGCTTGATTAAGTTTAAGAAAGAGAAATATTGCCAAGGACTGACACAAGTAGAGGGAAGCAAGCATTCTTATACACAGCTGGCAGCATTATAAATTGGGTCCAACTTCCTGGAAGGCAATTTGGCAATAGATGTCTTCAAAAACACAGACAGTGCGGTGGTGAGGGCCTGGGGTGGGGGGAGGGGAGTAGGCTGGAGGGGGTCGATGAGGGGAAAAGGGGACATATGTAATCCTTTCAACAATAAAGATTTTTTTTGAAAAAAGAAAATAAAGGGAGGGAAACTAAGCTTATAAAATTGCAAACCAAAATTTTAACCATTTGCCTGCTGCCAGTTGTTCTTTTCTATTTGCCAGACACTGTCCCTTCACCCAGCTGAGTGTCTGGACTTTCAGACTACAAAGCTGAACTGGAACCTTCCAGGAAGGGGTTAGCTTGCACACCAATGATCATAGCAGCAGTGTTCCCAATCACCATGGAAACAACCCAAGTGTCCATCAACAGGTGGCTGGATAAACAAAATGTGCTTATACATACAATGGAATGTTATTCAGCCATGAATATGCTTGAAATTCTGATTCATGCGACAACATGGATGAACCGTGAAAACATCATACTAAGAAAAATAAGCAGGCACAATAAAAGAAATATTGTATGATTCCACTTATAAGAAGTACTTAGAATAGGCAGAGGTGTCAACCTTGAAGAATCACTGTTTATAGAAAAAAATCAGAAAAAAAAATGGAGGAGAAATGTCCCTTGGAGATGTAGCAATAGAGGACAAGAAGTAAGAAAGTAAAGATAAAAAACCTGCAGAAACAAAAAGAAATGACATCTTAACCACTCCTAGTCCACCCCACCACTATCATCACCAATATTATCTATTAAAGATACTACACTTCATTATTTTTTTAAAAAATGTCCTCATTGACCAGGACTTCCACTTGGAATTTATCTTTTAAAAAGAAAGGATATAATAACATTTTACACATCATTGTTACTTTGTTGCTAAAATTAGAAAAAATTGAAAACAATAAAAACACCTATCAATAAAGAATTGTTTAAGCCGAAACCGGTTTGGCTCAGTGGATAAAGCGTCAGCCTGCGGACTGAAAGGTCCCAGGTTCGATTCCGGTCAAGGGCATGTACCTAGGTTGCGGGCACATCCCCAGTAGGAGATGTGCAGGAGGCAGCTGGTCAATGTTTCTCTCTCATCGATGTTTCTAACTCTCTCTCTCCCTTCCTCTCTGTAAAAAATCAATAAAAAAAAATAAAAATAAATAAATAAATAAATAAAAATAAATAAATAAATAAATAAAAGAATTGTTTAAATAAATGGGTCTTTCTTCTGCCATCTTCCCCAGCTTCAGCCTATTCTCAACACAACAGCCAGCATCATAAAGTGCGTGACCTGATGGCCATGTCACTACTGTGCTTAAAACCCTCCAGAGGTTCCCCTCACTCAGGGTCAAAGCCAAATATTCATCATGGTCTAGTGCCACATTTTGCATGGTGTAGAGTTGCCATTTACGTGGTTCTTCCCTGAACAAGTGTATGTGCATCAGGTAATCTGTGGTCTTCACTTTAGAGACAGAAGAACTTAGAATCTTAAGCAGCTCCTTTGTGATATTCCATTTGATATTTGCCTTGACAGACACACTCCTACGTACATTTTTTACATTTTCTCCAGAACTGTAATTATATTAGAGAGACTGAAGAGAAAGCTGTTTCTCTCAGTCATCACCAAGCAACTATAATCTCTCACCTGGATTACTGCAAAGCTGCCTACCCAGTTTCTTGACAGCCACCTCAGTCCCCTTTAAATTATTCTCCACAGTATATTCAAATTAACCTCTCTTTTAAAAAAAACAGTCATGCCTAGCCGGTTAGGCTCAGTGGATAGAGCATCGGCCTGCGGACCAAAGGGTCCCGGGTTCAAATCCGATCAAGAGCACATACCTCGGTTGCAAGCTCCTCCCCGGCCCGGGCCCTGGTTGGGGGTGTGCAGGAGGCAACCAATCAATGTGTTTCTCTCACATAGCTATTTCTCTCTGTCTTTCTCTGTCACTTCTACTCTCTCTAAAAATCAATGGAAAAATATCCTCAGGTGAGGATTTAAAAAATAATAAATAAATACACAGTCATAATTTCTCCATGCTTAAAGCTTATTAATGCCTTCCCATTTCTCTACAGATGAAGATCCAGATCCCTGATGGTCAAGGTTCTAAAATAGTGCTATGCAATGGGAATATATTGGGAGCCATGTATGTAATTTTAAATTTGTTAGTAGCCATATTTTCTCAAAAATTTTCAAAAAGATAAACTAATTTTATACTATATTTTATTTTAGTCAATCTATCCACACAATTATCATCTCAATATATAATCAAAAATTTAAGTAGATCTTAAATGTTCTCACTACAAAAAAAAATGTTATATATAGTGATGTATGTGTTAACTGTGGTAATCATTTCACAATATATTTGTGTATCAAGTCATCACGGTAAAGCCCCTGAAATGAGTGTTTGCCCCAAATCTTCCTCACTTAGAAGGCACTGTTTCCAGATTGCATGATATATGACAGGGAAGTGAGGAAAGCCCTGGATTTTTTGGTTGGTGGCCCTGGGCATGAGGCCAACTCCACCAGTCACTACCCTTGTGACCTCAGTGAGCAGCTGTACCATTCTAAGATGCAGCATGCTGCAAAAGCAGGTTTATAAAAACTGCCCATTTGAAATTACTGGGCAGCCCTGCACATCAAGAATGGTGGCATGTGAGAATGTGTTCTTCAATTTAAAATGCTCCACGGGCCGGTCGGTGTGGTTCAGTGGTTGAGCGTCGACATATAACCTAGGAGGTCATGGTTCGATTCCTGGTAAGGGCATATGCCCTGGTTGTGGGCTCAATCCCCAATGTGGGGCATGCAGGTGGCAGCTGATCAATGATTCTCATTATTGATGTTTCTATCTCTCTCTCCCTCTCCCTTCTTCTCTGAAATCAATTTTTTAGAAAAAAATAAAATAATATGCTCCACAGAGCTGCTAATTATTGCCTTCCTTGCTAGTTTTCATTTGCACTTTGCCCTAATGTTTAAGTTAATTCATTGGGATATACAAATTATTCCCCGGTTGCTATAAGACAAAGAACTACTTGAGCCTCTTCAATCCACCTGGAGGCATGTACACAGTAAACTCTATATAAAGGGCACCACCCAACCAAGCATTTAATGCATGTATTTCCTGAGTGTCTTGAATGACCTTTCTCCAACAGATGATCGGGATAGCTTGATATACAATAAAGTATGTTATTGCTAAAGTTGGCACAAAATCTAAGGGTGACACTTGTTCTCTTCTTTAAACTTTTCCTTTACTTTCTTTCAATTTTCCACAAGAACATATATTGCTATTATACTTGAGGGATAGTCTTGTTTAAAAAGAAAAAGAAAAAACTTTAATGCTGATTTTATTTTAGACCAACCCTTATAGCTAATACTTTCAAAACACCAAGTAGCAGGCCCTGTGATAAGAACTTTGTATATATTAATCCTCTCGACAACTCTATGATGTAGGTATGATTATCTTACTCCCTTTTACAGATGAGAAAATAGACACACAAAGATTAAGCAATCTACCAAGGACCACACAACTAGTAAGTGATGGAGCTGGGATTTGAACCCAAGCACTTTGATGTCAGGGTTCATGCTTTTAATAGTATTCCAAGGAAGAAGAATGTGAGTGATTAGTATTACCATCTACCATGGCTCTAAGCATTCGATTACATAGGCAGGCTCCTTTGGAAAAAAAATGAGTGATCTATTAGACTGTGGGGTCCCGAAGGCAAGAACTATGTCTCATCCATCTGTGTTTCTGTACCAATTAGCTTTTGCTACACAGCAAACCACCCTAAAACTTAGGTACCTAAAAACCACAGCCATCTATTTCAATCACAGTCTTGTGGTTTGCCATCTCTGGGTCTTTCTTTTGCTGGTCTTCTGCTATGCTTAGTTGAGCCACATCAGTTAGCTGCTAGTCTGCCTCTGGAAGTCGGATAGCTATCAGCTAAGGTGATTGGAGCCACTGGGCCACAGGTCTGTGATCTTCCAGCAGCCTAGCTTGGGCTTCGTCATAAGGCAGGGTCCCAAGAACCTCAAGAATAGTTAAGCCCCAGTGAGCAAGAGCTTTTCTGGTCTCTGCTTACTAGTATATCACATTTACTACTGACTTAGTTGCCAAAGCCAATCACCTGGCCAAGCCCAGAGTCAGTGTGGGAGAGGACTACCAAAAGGCACAAATACAGAGGGATAAATAATCTGTGGTCATTTATGCAATGTACCAGCATCTCCATAATCAAACACAGAACCTAATAAACAATAGGCACAAAATAAGTGCTAATTGAATTGAATACTAATACTGTCTCCCCTTCATGAAAAATCGAGATAAAACCAACAATCTCTTCCCTCTCTGCACTAAGGACAGACACTACATCAAGCAGATGGAAGAGGCTGACTGACCCTTCCTCTCAGAGGAATATCTCACCTTGATGCTGGAGCCTATCATTTGATAGTCTCCTCCTAATGCAGGCTCTTCTCAGTTCTTGGGTGTGTTCTTACTGGTGGCTACTTCCCTAAAGCTCTTGGAGTCCCAGAACTTGCTCTTGTCAATAGTTCCACCAAGCTGCACATTGGACCTCCCTTTCTCCCACACCATCTATGGGGTTCCTCAAAGACACCTCTATAGCCCTGGCCAGTTTGGCTCAGTGACTAGAGCGTAGGCCTGCGAACTGAAGGGTCCAGTGTTCGATTCCAGTCAAGGGCACATGCCCAGGTTGTGGGCTCAATTCCCAGTAGGAGGTAGCTGATCAATGATTCTCTCTCATCATTGATGTTTCTATATCTCTCTCCCTCTCCTTTCCTCTCTGAAATCAATAAAAAATATATATATTTTTAAAAGACACCTCTATAAAGCTGCTTCAATTAGCATTTCTCCTCGCTCTCTAGTGGCTACCTCAAGTTGTGCAGCCCTTTGAAGAAAAAAGTGTTCAAAGCCTCTACAACTGCACCAGAAGAAACATTGTGTGCTTTAGGTCAGTAGTTTTCAACAGGGGGTGATATTTCCCTTAGGGACGTTTGGCAGTATTTAGACCAGAGGTTCTCAACCTGTGGGTCGCGACCCCTTTGGGGGTCAAACAACCCTTTCACAGGGGTCGCCTAAGACCATCGGAAAACACATATATAATTACATATTGTTTTTGTGATGAATCACTATGCTTTAATTATGTTCAATTTGTAACAATGAAATTGGGGGTCACCACAACATGAGGAACTGTATTAAAGGGTCGCAGCACTAGGAAGGTTGAGAACCACTGATCTAGACATTTTCAGTTGTTACAACTGGAGGAAGGGTACTGGCATCTAGTGGGGAGAGGCCAAGGATGCTACTAAACATCCCACAGGATTCAGGACAGCCCCCATGACACAGAACTATCTGGTTCAAAATGTCAATAGTGACATGGTTGAGAAACCCTACCTTGGGCTCAGAATGAGCCCTCATCGTCCTAAGGATGCACCCACAGCTCCACCAGGGTTGTTACATGGCTGGATCAGTCACATGCTCTGGGAAGAATCAATCTCCAGGCAACAAGCCCAAATTTTCTCTATACATCTGAAATCTCAGTAATGTTTGTGGAGCCTCCCACAATTCCCTAGTTTAGATAGACAAACTAAACTCTAAATAGGAGCTTGGTTTCATGCAAAAAAAAAATGATCTTACTGTCTCTTCATCTATGTTCAATCCTACTGATTCTGAGAGCAATTTTCTCAGAAAAGAGGAGTGCTTAAAGGTGTTTATAGCAATCCAGTTAACAGTCTCAGAAATAAAAAATGGCTTCCAATGTAGGACTTCTGTGTGAACACCCAAACTCTTTCATAAAATGTACCTTAGTTGCAAGGAATAAATGGCGGGCATTCAGTTTTAACAAAATGGCATTTGTTCTGTGGAAGGAAAGAATCTTACTGTCACAGAGAACACCAAGAACCAAGGGGATGAAAGCAACACAGACATTGATTGCTATGGCAGCTCCCCATACAAAAGCGACAGGAATTGAAAGCCTTGATCTAGTTGCTCATCTTACCAGGCATTTTAGCAATGCTAATTAGAAGAGAGTAGCTGCTATTTCCCTAGCATGAAAGATGAACTAAAATTTATCTAGGAAATTTCCTTCTGAAATTTTCACAGAAGGAATCAATAGCAAAGGGGTTTTTTTTATTATTATTAACCCTGGACTTTAATCCTTACCTGTTCACTTTCTTCTGGTCCTTTATGCTGGTAGCTAGGAACATCCTCCTCACTCAGAATCTGAAGTTCCTCATTTAAGAGTGAGGCAGAGAGAGCAATAAGGAAGCGAAGGAACCACGGCTCCAGCTGCTCTTTGCCTTACCTAGAAAGCTTTTCTCCACTTCTTCCTAGATCCTGAGTCTTCTGAACACCTCCTCTCCCTGCCCTCCATTTCCATCTTCTCTCTTCTTCCTGTTTCCCCACGCCTGCCTATGGACTCCAGAGCCCCTGGAGGGCAGAGGGGGACTAGAAGGAATCCCAGATGTGGGATGGAGATATAGCCAATGTTGTGGGAGAAGGTGCAGCCCTCCCTCTACTTGACCTCATCCTCCACTTCCCACCTCCCAGTGTTTGCTGTGTGGCTCAAAATAGAATTTGGAACCAAAAGCCCTCTATTCTGGTCATTCTCTTGATGCAAGGCCAGTTCTAGGATTTAGACTCATCCAAGAAAGAACTAAAAGTCTTTCCCCAGCCCTTAGCATTATGAACCCAACTTCCTACTTGGACCTCATTCTCTAGCATCCTCTAAACTGGCTACTCCCTGTCACTGCCTAGACTTCTCCAAGTAAACTGTGGGACAGCAATGAAGTGTGCCCAGAAGTAGGCATTGGGAGAGGAGTTTCTCATCAAAAGTTCCCCAATTGGCTCTTGGTTAGGATTCTGCTGCTACTGGTTCTTATTCCAGAGGCTTCTTACTTCAGAGGAAAACTTTGAGGAATTGTGAAGCCGAGCTCTCCATCTAGGCCAGAACCACCTTTGGCTGAACTTCATTCATTTCAATTGTGTCACAATAGAGTCATAATCTCTGTGTTGAGTCGTAGCTATCAAATGTAAAGGATAGGGACAGTTGACATGCTGGAGCAAAACGGTGGCCTGAATTGGTATTGGTGGAAAGCAAAGCATCAGTCTGTTGGTGCTCTTTCTCAGGCTCCCAGTGCAAGAGTAGCACTGAGCTATTTCTCTTTAAGGTCTCTAGTGAACAATGGTCCCCCATCACTGGTTGAGCATCATTGATCTGCGCAGGTTCCAGCTGTGCCTGCTAACCACCATGATCCTTTCCATCACCTCCAGGGCATTTTCTGTGGTCCTCCTACATCTAAAGTGAGTTCTGCTCTCTTCCAGTTCTGGAACTTCCTTATCCCGAAGATCCACAGCAGCCAAGATCAAGATTCCGCCCTTTTTAAACTCCAAGCAGAAATATCCACCTCCTCCTATTCTTTGATAGTCCAACCCAGTTATAAGTTGTCTTCATGGCAGCCTTTACACCTCCCTGTAAATTTTTTCTTTTCCATTCTGAGAATGGTAAAAAGGACGTTTATTTCTTTATGAACTTTGACTTCAAGCAAATAAGTCAAAAATTAATTTTGTAATCATTTTCTACATGATTTTCAAAAGCATATTGGCTAATGGAGAGATAAGATACTATAAAAGAAATTCAGTTCAAAGGGAATAAACATCCTTATTTGTTTCCATGGAATATGACTTTTCATGAACAATGGCCTCTCACAGGTTCTCAGAGGCCACTTAATCTATACTCTCAGATGAAATATTAAATTCTTTCCCAGTCAATTACACCTTTGACACCACCAAGTGCCAGTAGAATGTCTGATGAAAAGAACATCAAACTCAGCTAGTGTGGCTCAGCGGATGAGGGTCGACCCAGGAACTAAGAGGTTGCTGGTCATGCCCAGGTTTTGGGCTGGATCTCTAGTAGGGGGCATGCAGGAAGCAGCCAATGTTGATGTTTCTCTCTCATCAATATTTCTATTTCTCTCTCCTTTTCTCTCTCTCTCTAAAAACCAATAAAAATATATTTTTTTTAAAAAGAACATCAAGCTGGACCTCAAGAGATCTGGACTCTGGACTAAACTAAGTCTGTATTTGTGGTTTCAGCTTCCTTACCTCTAAGACTCCTTCCATCTTCACCAGTCTGCATTGCCTTAAGAAACAAGGAAGAGAAGGAGGAGGAGGAGGAGGAGGAGGAGGAGGAGGAGGAGGAGGAGGAGGAGGAGGAGGAGAAAGAAATGAAGTTAACCTGGCACTACTTCATGCAGTAGTTCTCTCAAGTTGGCTTCCCGTTGGAATCATTTAGGCAGTATTTACAAAAGATGGACTCCTAGGATGCCATCTCAGATATTCTGATATAATTGGTCTGGAAAGCAGGCTGGGCACCAGGGTTTTTCAAAGCTCCCCAAGTGATTCTAATGTGCAGCCAGGGCTGAGGCCCACTGCATTCATGCAAACTTCTGGGGATCAACACATCTCTTTTAAAAGACTCAATCTATTTTTAAAGCCATTCTAGAATATTGCACCTGGCCCTCCACCCATTTATGAAAATAAAGTTTTATTGGAACACAGCCATGCTTATTCATGTTCATATTGTCTGTGGCTGCTTTTGTGTTTCAATGGCAAAATGGAATAGTTGTGATGGAGACCATGTGGCCCACAAAGCCTGAAATATTTACTATCTGGCCCTTTAGAGAAAAATGTTTGCTAACCTCTAGCTTAAAATCAACATCAAATTCACCGATTTATAGTTTGGGGAATTCAGGGGAGAGGGAGAGAGAGATAGAAACATCAATGATGAGAGAGAATCGTTGATCGGCTGCCTCCTGCATGCCCCCTACTGGGGATCAAGCCAGCAATCCCGGCATGTGCCCTTGACCAGAATCAAACCCCAGGACCTTTCAGTCCACAGGCCGATGCTCTATCCACTGAGCTACACCCACTAGGGCTGATTTGCTTTTTAATATTTGGACATTCCCACCTACAATCCCCCTGGGCCCTCTCCTACTTCCCATGATTATTTAAGAGACTAGTAATATGTTGGCAATATCACCCATCACAACCCTAAGGATTAGGAGTAATAAATTTTATTCTGATATATGAAGATATTTAGTAGAAATCATTTAAGGTTGCCTATGACTGCATTTAATAATTGTTATAGCCCAGCCGGCATGGCTCAGTGGTTGAGCACTGACCTATGAACCAGGAGGTCACAGTTCAATTCCCAGTCAGGGCATATGCCTGGGTTGTGAGCTCAATGCCCAGTGTGGAGCATGCAGGAAGCAGCTGATCAATGATTCTCTCTTATCATTGACTAGAGGCCCAGTGCATGAAATTTGTGCATGGGTAGGGTCCCTAGGCCTGGCTGGCAATCAGGGCCGATCTATAGGTCGATCGGAGGGGCAATCAGCACCCACTGGCACCCGCCATGGCTGGCCTGGGCCTGCGGGCTGGGGGCAGCTCCTGCATTGAATGTCTGCCCCCTGGTGGTCAGTCCGTGTCATAGTGACCAGTTGTTCTGCCGTTCGGTCGATTTGCATATTAGGCTTTTATTATATAGGATGTTTCTATCTCTCTCCCTTCCCCTTCCTCTCTGAAATCAATAAAAAATATTTTTAAAAATAATTGTCATATACATGAGATTATTGATCAGAATTAGTGTGCATTTTATAAGTGTTTACTTATATTTCCTATCTGAGCAATCCTGCATACAGTGTGCAGCCACACTTCCTACTCCATTCTCTGAACCTGCAAACTACTAAAAACTAAGATTGACAGGCCAGCAGATGACATTTGGCTCAGACGGACTAGAAGGTCCCAAACAAGAAAGTGGCCCCAGCAGCCTCATTTCATGGAACAGCCAGCAGTCACCCTATCCGGCTCAACAGGAGGCAGCTGCACCAAGGGCGACACAGCAGGCCAACGATACCAACTGTGGCTTACAGCCAACAGCCTCAATGGCCAGCATTAATCAGGTTGAAGGACAACGAAATCCATCTAATCAGACTAGAATACCTACATCCCCCAGGCTCCACCCCTTGTGGCTTTGGTGCATAAAACTCAACCCCAAGGACAGCAAAGGCTGCATCCTAACCTTCCTTGGTTGACTCCATTCCCCCATTCCCTCTAATAAAGTTCCCTCCTGCTTGCTCGCTGCATCTGCCTAATTTCTTGAGCGACTCCAATCTTACAAAGATTATAATATATACTAGTGGCCCGGTGCATGGATTCATGCACATTGAAAGGAAATTAATTAGGAAAAATATTTTAATATTGCTATTCACCTTTTCTCTATAATAGAAGTGTCAATCAAATTCACGATCAACAATGACAGATCAAAACACACATGTGCAATTGGTGCCAGCGAGAGCTTTATATGTATCTTGTATGCACAAGCCAATGTTTATTTTTAAATTGCCAATGTGTGTCATATATACCAGCTGGTCGGTTGGTCAGATGGACAAATGGACAGTCAGATGGTCGCTTAGCCTTTTATATATATAGATAATACATAATATTTGATATACAATGCTTACTATTTCATATATACCATGTTATATGATAGATAAACTATATCTGCAAGACAGATATTGTTGCTGTCACACTCTCTTGGGAGTTTTTGGATCCCACTCAACAGGTGTTTCTAAAGTTTATGATCAACAAGCCTTGGGAAATGAGCCTAAAAATAAGTGTTTCACTGAATCTTTAGGCATGAAGAATATATGGAAAGCCCTGGTCAGGTAGCTCAGTTGGTTGGAGTGTCATCCTGATATGCCAAGGTTGTGGGTTGAATCCCTGGCCAGGGCACATACAAGAATCAACCAATAAATATATGGATAAGCGGAACAACAAATTGATGGGGTTTTTTTCTCTCTTTCTCCCTTCCTCTCTGTTCCTAAAATCAATAAATAATCTAATCTAATAAAAGACAAAATGCAAATTGACCGTACCTTAGCTATGCCTTAAGCCACTCCCACTAGCCAATCAGAGTGACTATATGCAAATTAACCCAACCAAGATGGAGGCCAGCAGCCACAGAGCTGGAGCAAGCAGGAGGCTTGGTTGCTCCAGCAATGGAGGAAGCCAAGCTTCCTGCCTGCCGCGGCCAGCTCTGAGCTCCCCTGAAGGCAACAAAGTTTCAATTATAGAAGGTAAATAAATCCCAGAATAAAAAAAAAAAGAAAAAAAAGAGAGGCTGGGAGTTTCCATTGCAGGGGGGCGGGGGGCTTGGCTAGCCTGAAAACGGCCCTCAGCCCCTCACCCAGACTGGCCAGGCACCCCAGTAGGGACCCCCCACCCTAAAGGGGGTGTGGCCAGCCTGCAAACAGCCATCAGCCCCTCACCCAGGCTGGCCAGGCACCCCAGTGAGGACCCCACTCTGAAGGGGGTGTGACCAGCTGCAAACAGCCATCAGCCCCTCACCCAGGCTGGCCAGGCAACCCAGTGGGACCCCCACCCTGATCCGGGATACCCTTCAGGGCAAACCAGCCGGCCCCCACCCATGCACCAGGCCTCTATCCTATATAATAAAAGGGTAATATGCAAACTGACCCTAACAGCAGAACGACTGGGAATGACTGGTCACCATGACACACACTGACCACCAGGGGGCAGATGCTCAATGCAGGAGCTGCCCTCTGGTGGTCAGTGTGCTCCCAAAGGGGGAGGTCTGCTCAGCCACAAGCCAGGCTGACGGCTGCCAGTACAGCGGTGGTGGTGGGAGCCTCTCCCGCTTCCTCAGCAGCGCTAAGGATGTCTGACTGCAGCTTAGGACTGCTCCCCACTGGCAAGTGGACATCCCCCGAGGCCTCCAGGGCTTCCGGGGAGTGGGCCTAAGCCAGCAGGTGGTCATCCCCCGAGGGGTCCCAGACTGTGAGAGGGCACAGGCCAGGCGGAGGGACCCCCCGCCGAGTATACAAATTTTTGTGCACCAGGCCTCTAGTCCTATCTAATATTAGACAAACATGGTAATCGACCGTACCTTCACTATGCCTCCCATTGGCTAATCAGCAAGATATGCAAATTAACTGCCAACAAAGATGGCGGTTAATTTGCATTTGTAAGTGCGAAGCGAAGACTGAAGGCGGCTCCATCCAAAGCAGTGAAGGCTTGAAGGTGGCTCCGGCTGAAGCGAAGGCCTGGGTCCCAGGTGCCGGAGGAAAACCTCTGCTGGCAGCCAGGGGAAGGGAAGGCCTATTGCACGAATCTTTTCATGCAATAGGCCTCTAGTCTATATATAATACCCTAATATGCAAATAGACCGAACAGTAGAACAACCGGTCACTATGACATGCGCTGACCACCAAGGGGCACACGCAGAACATGGCAGGCATCAGCAGCAGGCGGCAGAGCATGGAACATGGTGGGCATCAACCTCGGCGGGATGGTGGAACAGGTGAGCAAGGGTGCCAGACCAAGGCGGGGTGCTGGTTGCTGTCATTGGGGCAAGCCTCTGGTGGTTACTGAAAATTCTTTGCTACCACGCACAGCAGTCCTGCTGGGCACTCACACCATCAGGGCTTCTCCACCTCCCCCTGCTCCTGAAGGGCAATTGGGGCCAGCAGCCACCTCTTGCACCCGCCACTAGCTACAGGCCACTCACACCCACTGCTGGTTCCAGAGCCACCCCTCGCACCTGCTGCCAGTGCCCAGTGCTGTCAGCAGGTGCCAATGGCGGCTGCGGGCCCCAATTGCTCCTGAGGAGTGACTGGGGCAGCAGCCACCGCTCACACTGCTGCTGGTGCCAGTCCAAATTGCTCCCCGCCGTCAGTGGGTGCGAGCGGGGCCGGCACCGTCAGCATGTGGGATCCACGCAGCGGGAGCAGGGCTGCCGGCAGACAGGGGACTGGGGGCCACAGTGGGAGGGGCTGGCAGGGGCACAGAGGATGGGCTGAGACCCGCCCCTGTGCCTACTGCAACCTCATGGCCTACAGTTCCTTTCAAGATGCACAAATTCACGCACTGGGCCCCTAGCAATAATAATAAAAGAATATATGCAAAGAAACTTGTAAGAACATCCACCCCACCTGACTTTCCCTAGATTGTTCCCACATTGCACAGTAATCTGAATTTCTGATATCATTCAGCATGATCTGCCTGAGCATTTATAATTACATGTAATTATTAAACATGCACTTCCACCCCAGGCGAATTAAAATTAGTGATATTTTTCTCTTTCACCTACAGAGTTAAAGCAGGCTTTCTTACAGACTGTGTTCCATGAACCGTTGATAAATTCTAGAAATTGCCACAGCCAGAGAAACCACATCAGCGCATGGGCCTGCTTCAATCACACACTTGCTCTGGTTCTAATAGCTTGTGGGTTCAGAGGACACAGCACTGGGCTGCTGGCAGTCCTCAGAAATTAAGTGTGTAATCATGCCTCCTGCATGAAAATCGCTTTCGTTTCAGTCAATAAGCCTCTGAAGAAAATAAAATCATTAACCGGAATAGGAAAATCTGAGCAAGCATTTTAACGCATTTACTATATGCTTTCACCACTAGAAAATCCTTTGATTAAGGAAAAGAAAATTGCTGAGAATTTACAAAGGCTAAATGATCTTCAGAGCTACTCAACCTTTTATTCTAGTCCTGCTTCCTGGCCCCTCACATTGTGACAGTCTACATCATTGCTAATTTCTGGAGATCTACTTCAAACCACCGCAAAGCGCTGCTGTGCTTTCAGTGTTGAATGTGGTTTTCATGATCTAATTGCTTTCAAAAGCAATCTAGCCATGGTGGATTTGTGGTATATTTCTCTTAGCCAGAATGTTTCATTAACCAGGAGACCCCATTTTCACATGTAGCCTAACGCAGTTTAGCACATTAAGTCACAGAAAAAGAACTGTTCTGATTCCGTCCCTGAGCAGGGGAGATCAGACCTTATTTTTCACCTATCAGCATGTCCCATGCCCCAGCTAATAATGGTAGAGAGGGGATTTGAACCCAGCCCATCACCTCTGAGCAGGGAGATGAAGCGGGGTTTTTTTCCCCCTCTCAGAGTGCTCACATCTCAGATAAAGATTCTCAGGGTGATTTGACATTGATCGGACTGGCTCTAAAGCCCACATTATCTACACTTCACAATAATACTGTGGATTATGTTTTAAATGTACCAAGGTCACTTGCTAATTAAAATAAGTCTGGGTTAAATATTTTAATAAGGCAATTAGTGGCCTAATACTCTCTGTTGGTAAAATCCAAAATTAAACACAGTCATCAGATGACGTAGCAATTCCACTCCTAGGTTTATACCCAAGAAAAGTGAAAGCATATGTTCACACAAAACTTGCAACATGAGTATACATTGCATTATTATTCACAATAGTCAAACAATGAAAACAATCCAAATGCCCAACCACTGAGGCATGGATAAAGAAAATATGGCATTTCCAAGCAATGGAATATTATTCACCCATAAAAAGCAATGAAAGTCTGATACATGACTGAGGCAAAAATAGGTTTACAGTTTATCCACTCTTGGATACAATAATAAGTGAATAAATAATAATACAATAATGAACTGTGTTTTGCATACTCACAACTGTAAACCTAATTGTGAAACCCAGAATTTATTTTTTTTTAATTGAATTTATTGGGGTGACATTGGTTAATAAAATCACATATGTTTCAGGTGTACAATCCTATAATACATCACCTGTATATTGTATATTGTATTTACCACCCCAAGTAAGTCTCCTTCCATCACCATTTATTCCCCTTTTACCCTCATCTACTTCCTCCATCCCCCTTTCCCTCTAATAATCACCATACTGTTGACTCTGTCTATGAGGTGTTTTGTGGGGGTTTTTTCTTAATCCCTTCACCTTTTTCATCCATCAGAGTTTATTCTTGTATTATTGTTTATTAATTATTGTATTCAAAAGTGGATGCAACTGTAGCCATGACTGGATGGTTCAGTTGTTTGGAGTGTCATCCCATAAACCAAAGGTTCTGAGTTCGACTACCAGTCAGGATACATAGCTAGGTTTGGGGTTCCATCCCCAGTCAGAGTACATATGGGAGACAACCGATCAACGTTTCTCTCTCACATTGAGATCTCTCTCTCTCTCCCTTCCCCTCTCTCTAAAATCAATAAACATATTTTTAAAAAGTGGATACAACTGTAAACCTATTTTTGCCTACATTGATTATGCTAAATCGGAGAAGCTTGATCCAAAAGACCACATACATATGATTATATGAAATATCCAGAAAATGTAGATATATAGATATAAAAAGCATATTAGTGGCTATCAGGAGCTGGGGTGGTGAGGGGGAAAATGGGGAGTGACTGTTAATGGGTATAGAATTTCTCAGGTGATGAAATCTTCTGGATTAGATTGTGGTAATAATAGTTGCATAACTTTGTGAATATACTAAAAACCACTGAATTGTACATTTTGAAAAAGATTAATTTTATGGTATGTGAATTATAACTCAAATTTTAAAAAGGGAGGGAGGGAAGGAGGAAGGGAGGGAGGGAGGAAGGAAGGAAGGAAGGAAGGAAGGAAGGAAGGAAGGAAGGAAGGAAGGAAGGAAAAAGAAGGGAGAAAAGAAACCCTAGGACTAAGAGAGAATACCCAAATGGTGGGGAGACAGGACTTCCCAAGGCTGGGATTCAGCTCTCACTGGAGAAGGTGTGGCTGTGGGGCCATTGATTGACTGAGAAGTTTGCCAGGTTGCCATGGGCCAGACGTGGTCTCTGAAACAAGCCAAAAGGCATGGCCAGGAGCTGTGGGTCAGGGCTAGCAAGCTGGGGGCCAGCAGGTGATAGGAAGGAAACTGGCCACTGAGCGAAGCTGATGAAATTGGTCAGAAATCTGCTCTTAGAGGTGCTGTTGAATTTGCTGGGAAGCTGTCAAGGGCCCTGGCCAGAGTCTCCAGAAAGCTGCAAGGGTGCCAACTCACAGGGTGCTTCTGAACTCACTGGGAAGCCAGTGGGAGCGTCTATGAAGAGGGTTATCTCTCAACCCACCACAGCTGGGGCACCGGCAAAACTTGCCATGAAGCTGCCTGAAGTGGTGCCAGGAAACTGGTGGGGTGAGCTCCACTCACTGTCTCATAAGCAAGCCAGTACCACAGGAGCAAGAAGAAGCAGAGTGCACCAGAACCAGGAAGAGAAGGCCCTTCCTTCTCCTGTCTCCCCAGCACCCTCCACCAATGAAGCTTAACCTTGTGGCAGCTGGCAATGGAGAAACATTCCAATATCACAATCAGGGCAACAAAGAGTGATTTGAGCTGAGAGACAAGAGATCAATAGTGGGCATAGATACTAGCAGCTCTTTTTCATATAAAAATGCTTGTGTTCAAATAAGTTTGGAAAACACTACTTAACATACCACCTTGATAACACACATTACTGTTTCAGTAGGGCTAAGAAGTACTATGCAAAAGAACCCCATTGAGCTCTGCTCAAGGAGCAATCCAAAACTCACTTGATCATAGAGCTCTGTTTCTCCTGATAATTAACACCCCACAGGATAGTCACTGTGGGGTGGGGAGACTGCATGAAATAACTGAATAGGAGAGAAGAAATGGAGTTGGGGAGCAGCTTGTATGTCTTCACTGAATCCCATGGAGCCTGTCTGCTGTTTCAGGGACTCCTCTGGAAGCAAATGCACACAAATGAAGTCATCTGGGCTCCTTCGTGGCATTTCCATCACTTTATTTACTGCACACAAACCATAGCTCTGCAGACACTATGGAAATACAGTTTATTTAGGTAACTAAAAATATCCCCCAAATGGCATTTGGCCATTGCTGCATTTCCCAATTCCTCCTGCTTGCCCAGTCTTTGCTCTAAATTGCTCCTTGATAGTACAATGGAAAGAGGATGGGCCTGGCTGGCGAGGCTCAGTGGTTGAGCATAGACCTACGAACCAGAAAGTCATAGTTCAATTCCCAGTCAGGGCACATGCCTGGGTTGTGGGCTCAATCCCCAGTGTGGGGTGTGCAGGAGGCAGTCGATCAATGATTCTCTCTCATCATTGACGTTTCTATCTCTCCCTCCCTCTCCCTTTCTCTCTGAAATCAATAAAAAAAAATATATTTTTTTTATAAGAAAGAGCATGGGATTTAAAAGCTGGAATTTATGGTATTTGGGTCAGGGGCTTTGGAATGCCATAATCCTGTCTGGCCACTCATCCATTTTCCTTTTGTGAGTTCCTGAGGAAAGCAGAAGCACAAAAAGTAATGGATAAGACTCAAAACAAGAAGAAATAAACCAAAGAACTTATATACTTACTAGAGGCCTGTTGCATGAAGAGATCCGTGCAATAGGCGTTCCCTTCTCCTGGCTGCAGGCACAGGTTTTCCTCCGGCACCTGGGACCCAGGCCTTCACTCAGGCCAGAGCCGCCTTCAGTCTTCCGTCTTTGCTGCTCCAGCCGGAGCCACCTTCAGTCTTCCATCTTCACTGTTCCAGCTCGCCTTCAGTCTTCCCTCCACTGCTTGGAGCCTATGTGTGCAAATTAACTGCCATCTTTGTTGGCGGTTAATTTGCATATCACACTGATTAGCCAATGGGAGGCATAGCGAAGGTACGGTCAATTGCCATGTTTGTCTATTATTAAATAGGATATGCATAGCCTATAGACACAGGCAATAGGGTAGTGAAGACCTGGGGTGGGGGGGTGAGTGGTGGGTAGGGGCTGGGAGGAGGAGGAGTAAAGGGGGGGATGGGAGAGATCTGTAATACTATCAACAATAAAAAGTATATTAAATAAATAAATACATAAATAAAAGACTCAAAACAGTGTTTTATTATTTGCTCACTAGAAGGGGCAGAATGCCGCTAAGAAAAGAGTGAATTTAGGTGGGCTACATGGGGCGAGAGCCCCTACATCATTCTTGGGTTTAAAATCCAGTTCCATCCCACTTTTAGACAGTGTAGGGGAGGGAGAAATAATTTTTCTCTACCCTTTCAAGATCTCAACTGGGGCCCCTATAACTGAAGACAAATTAACAAGAGAAAAACAAACAAAAATTTATTAACATCTATACCTCATGTATACATGGGATATATCCAGGGGGAAATAAGTAACTCACTGAGGTGGCTTAGAATTTAGGCTTAAATTCCATCTTCATCTAAAGACAAAAGGGAAGAGGGTGTGAGGTTGGCCAGTTATGAGGAAGTAACCAGGAAAAGTACAGTGAAGAAGAGTAAGGTTTGTTATGCAGATTTTAAGCTAGTGCCTTCTTCATTGACAAGGGCACGTAAGTGGCAATCTAAGCTCCCAGAAAAATTCAGGTTATCTATATAGAATGTGCAGAAGTCTAGCCCTCTCTTGGATCACTTGCTCAGGGGGAAGCCAGCTATCATATTACAGTGGGGCCTTGACTTATGAGTGTCCTGACTAACGAGTTTTTTGAGATACCAGCTGTCTCTCAGCCGATTTTTTGCATTGAGTTGATAGAGGAATTTGAGTTAACGAGCTCCTTAACAAGCTCCTTAATGAGCTCGGTCTCGAACGAATTAAACTCTTAAGTCAAGGCCCCACTGTATAAGCTGACCTTTGGAAAGGTCCATGTGGTCGGGAACTGAGGGAGGCCTCTGACCAATAGCCACGAGTATCTAAGACCTCCTAACAAGAGCCACGTGAGTGCACCACCTTGGAAGCAAATCCTCCAGCCTCAGTCAAGTCTTCAGACGACTATAGCCCCAGCTGACAGTCACGACTACAACCTCATGAAAGACCTTGAACCAGAACTACTGGCCAAACTACTCCCATATTTCTGACCCTCAGGAACTATGTGATAATAAATTTTTGTTGTTTTAAGTTACTAAATGTTGAGGTAATTTGTTACACAGCAAATAGATAACTAATACAAATTTTACAAATGTAATTCTGAAAAAGTGATTCTAAACTCTGGGGTACCATCTCATTTTTACAGAGAGAGAGAGAAATAAATTCTCTGGTCATGCTAATAGTAAAACCAGGATTAAGATCTCTAAAATCTATTCTATTGCAACTACATTCTTTGCATTTATTCCCATATTCATTCAGTCAACATACATTATCAAGCACTTGTTGTGCCCAGATTTCATCTCCTCGGGTGAGGGCACGCGCCCGGCCGCCGCTGCTGCCGCGTGGGTCCGGTCCGGGGGCGGCGGGCCGGTGGCAGCCTGCGCCGGGCTCCCGCCATGGGCTGGGGAGTCGGTGCCCGAGGCCGCCAGCAGCGTGGTCAGGCCCCGAGACGACTCGCCCTTTCACACTTACTATGTACCAGGCAATGTTCTAGATCCTAAAGATACAGCAGAAAATCTCTGCCCTCGTGGGACTGTCATACTAGTGAAGGAGAAACAAACAGCAATACATAGAATGTTAGGTACTAATAAGAGCTAAGGAGGTAAAACAAAGCAGTGACTTAGATCAATCAGACTTCACTTCTGGCTCTCAAAATAGCCCTGGTCAGTTTCCTTCCATGTGGTGATTCTCAGATAGGTTCCTTCCATCTCCCGGCCCCACCTTCCCAGGGTCACAGAGTTCTCTGAAGATGACCAGCAGATGAGTAGGGTGAGGGAAGAGAAAGTACACCTGCTTCTCAATCACATCCAACCAAAAGCAGCACACATCCTTTCTATTCACAAACAATGACAATAAAATGTTGCATGGCTCCACCATGATACAAAGCAATCTGGGAAATGGAACCCCAACAATAGCTCTATGCTACAAAGGGGAGCAGAACCTTTGGAAGGCAGCATTTTTTCTCTGCTACAGTCTCACTGGTCTATTCCAGCTTTCTGCCTTCTCAACTTTCTGGGCCAGACTGAAGCCCGGGTACAGTCACTCCAAGGGGGCGGGGGGGGGGGGGGAGGCGGGGGGGAAATGTCTCCCATCTTGATATCTAAATCTCATCTCAAGAAATTCAATTCTTTATCAGAGTCATTTCCCTATTTCTTAACACGTTGCCAAAAAAGGCAGTCACCTGCAGTGGCGACATATGGAGTTCTCCCTCCATCCTTAGAGAAGCTTATCAGATTTTCTTTTTCATTCCCACGAGACAGAAATACCAGCCTAGCTAGTAACTCCCTGAAGTCTTAATCAGGGAAAGAAAAGGAGGCAGAGTCAGCATGTGCCAATAACCATTCACAACTCTGCTAAGAGTAAGTGACTGGGTTTTCCATCACAAACCGTAAATTATCCAGGCATCATCCTAACTGCTTATCCACAGCTACTCTCCCCAAGTCAAGGGAACACTTTACAAATGCATATTAGATCCACACAGTCCTCCAAGAGAAAAGAACAGCCCCAGTTAATTGCACAAGCAGTTAATGTCAGGAATAATCACTGAGATGAGAGTGGTTCATTAAAGCAAGTCAGGAAAAAGAAGTCTATTTAAAAAGCTAAATGGGGTTCTGAAAGGCAGACCCTGAAAAGAATGATTTCTGGGCTGATTTTATTTTAATGCAAAGATCTACTCTTTCTTTTCACTCCCTATGGTTATTTTATACAAATTGTATTCCATGAGTCCCTTGGGAAACACAGGTACAAGCTTTATTTGCACTTCCTATGAAAATGACTTCCAAGGGGCTGAATTATACATTTTTTTTAACATTCCTTAAACATTCAAATGTTCTGGAGGCAATAGATGCAAATGCAGAGACACATTGTGTTGGTTGACAATTTCAGAGTGTCTAACGTCAACCTGTAACCTTTCACGTTAAAGAAATTTGTTCACCCTGAACTATTTACCAACTTCCCCTTGGAAAGACAAATCATCAGCATATGTCCATAAAAGTGAATTAATTTGTTAACCCACAAGAATAAATAAAAACACCCTAGGTTTTTATTAGCAATCGCATCTGTTCCCGTTCTGCCTTTGAAAGCAAACGTGTAAAATGTCACTACACAGACAGAATGCTACGGCCATTTTAACTCAGGAGACACTAAAACACATGCTGGTCTTGGTGTTTCTGTCTATGACATTAAAACCAGACACTGCGTGAACACAATACTCTCATCCCAACTTCTTAAAGCCATTTGAGGTCTCCTTGTTGGAAACAAGTCTGCAACTTGGTCAGTGTTTATCATTGACAAAGGCTTCAAGAGAGGATATCTCTAAACAATGAGGCTGATTTCTTCAGGTGTCTCTGATAGGGGCAGAAATAGAATATTGGAAACCAACTATAACTGTAAGAAATATTAATCATGCTCTGTTAACCGTGATTGTTTTGTTCTGATTAAAGAAGGCACATTCTAAACTGACTGGCAGTTACACACACGGGACCTGGGAGCTCACCTGGAAATGCAGCCCATTCTCCCCATTTGGAGCTGCATAATATAATGGAAAGATTAACCAAAATGAGAATCGCCATCCCTTTGACGACCTCAGCCCTTTTGCATGTCACTAAGCCCTTTGAAGATCCCCAGCCCTCTGCTTACATGTTAACTGCCCATTTGGCATACTCTTTGGCTACTTCCTCATGTAATCTTTGTCTTTCTACCCAATATAAACAGCTGACTTATTGTGGGGTGCAGAGCAGATTTTTGTGGATGACCTGCTGCTCTCCAGTACTACTGGCAGTATTGGAATACGCGCTCATATATGATTCAACCCTGTCTCTGCTTAATTGGCTCAAGTAGTGACAGACAGCCCGGACCCATTGATTGTCCCATTACAGCTCTAGAAACAACTTTGAAAGTATACTCGTTTGCTAGGGCTGCTATAGCAAAGTACCACAAACTTGATGGCTTTAAACAGCAAAAATGTATTCACATGACAGTGACAGCCAAGAGCAGAAGAGCCACCCAGTTAACCGCCCCAGGTGTATGAGCTATAGATCATATCATTGTCTAAAACCAAGGTTTTGTGCCTGTTTGTCATGCAGCACTATTGGGGCAAGAGATAACTGATACAAAGTCCTAGCTTTTGGTTTCTGCTCTTATCCAAGGAATGTTCAGAAAGCCAAAGACAGCTTCATAATACCTGACCACTCAACAGTTTTGTGGGGCAACCAACCAATTCACTTCTTGTAGCGTTTTCTCTATCCCTGAAAGGATGCGAACATGTGGGTAAATTCCCTTAGCATCTTTCATTAGTAGACTACCTGAATCATGAATATATCAAAAGACGGAGGAAAATGTATGCCTGTTAAATATACTCAGTGGTAGCATAGAATGTTTTCATTTATGCAAAAAAATTATAACAAAATATGCACAAAAAAGAACCTCAAAGGTTACATACTAAAACTCCAAAAAGGTTTTTTTCCCTAAGAAACTATGTGGGATTATAGGTTAATGTTCTTCTTTTGCTTATCCATGATATCTGATTTTCCTGAAATGAACATGAATTTGTAATTTTAAAAATAGAGAAACATAGACTTAAAAAAAACAGCAAAACATTAAAAGAAAAAAGCAAATACTTAAATTTATTTTCAGGTGTTGAGCAGGTTATTATCATTTGTGGTTTAAGTCAATTATGCAAACTATTGGATAAAATTAATTAACTGAAATTTAAAAAGCAGAGATCAAGGAAAATTTTTTAAAAACAGACAAAATTACTTGCAGACATATAAATAGTTGCCAGGTATACCTAGATTAGTAATGCTTTAAAAAAAAAAAGAAAAAAAAGAAAAAAAGACTGGGTTTGAGCATTTCCAGTCAATTGTTGCCTTGAGCACAGTCAACGAATGTTTTCTATATAAGGCATGATAGTAAATATTTGAGGCTTTCTGGGCCAGACTGTCTATTATAGATACTCTGCCGCTGTAGCACAAAAGTGGCCATAGACCATCTGTATATGAATGGGCAGAAGTGTGTTCCAATAAAACTTTATTTATAAAAGCATATGGCAAGCCAGATTTGGCCCATAGCCATAGTTTGCCTACTTCTGATTTAGACAAATTGCTACCATAACAATAATAGCTAACGGTCATATTGACAATAACTTATTTATATCAGAATGATGTACAATTCTCTGCACCACCTTTGCCTGCTGTTAAATCCTTTTTCTTCTTTATGTCTCAGCTTCTTCTTCCAAGAAACCTGAGACTGCTTACCTTAGAAGGACATTCTAATCACCTATTTACTCATCTTTCTCCTCCATTATGCTAAGAGCAAGCTTATGTCTTAATCTTGTGGAGAACCTGGATCATAGTAGATGCTCAATAAATAAATGTGTAGTGACTATTCAGCAAAACACAATCATGTAAAGAGAATAAGAATACAAGTCATAGACTTGGTGAAAATAGTTGCAAAGATTTATGTGATAAAGGACTGTTATTCTAAATATACAAAGAACTCCTTAAAATGAATAACACAAAAATTACACAAAATATCTGAATGGACACCTTGCCAAAGAAGATATACAGATGGCAAATAAGCATATGAAAAGATGTTCCACATCATTTGTGATCAGGAAAATGCAAATTAAAATAACAATGAGGTACCACCACACACTTATTAGACGGGCCAATTTCCAAAACACCTACATCACCAAATGCTGATGCGGATGTGAAGCAATAGGAACTCTCATTCATTGCTGGTGGGAATGCAAAATGGTACAGTCACTTTGGAAGACAGTTTGGCAGTTTCTTACAAAACTAAACATACTCTCCGTACAATCCCTAAATTGCACTCCTTGGTATCTACCTAAAGTACTTGAAAACTTATGTCTACACAACAACCTGCATACAGATATTTATAGAAGTTGTATTCATAATTGCCAAAACTTAGAAGCAACCAAGATGTCCTTCAGTAAGTGAATGAAAAAACTGTGGTACATCCAGACAAAAGAATATTATTTAGTGCTAAAAAGAAATGAGCTGTTATGAAAAGACATGGAGGAAGTTTAATGCATATTACTAAGTGAAAGAAACCAATCTGAAAAGGCAACATACTATATGATTCCAACAATATAACATTCTAGAAAAGGCAAAACTGTGGAGATAGTAAAAAGATCAATGGTTTCTACGTTTTGGGGGCCAAGGACAGGGATGAATAGGCAGAGCATAGAGGATGTTTAGGGCAGTGAAAATACTCTACATGGTACTATAATGATGGGTAGGTGTCATTATACATTTGTCCAAACCCATAGAATGAACAACACCAAGAGCAAACTCTAATATAAACTATAAACTTTGGGTGATAATGATTTGTCAATGCAGATTCATTTATTGTAACAAATGTACCACTCTGGTGGGGCATGTTGATATTGTGGGAGCAGGAGGTATATGAAAAATCTCTGTTCTTTCCACTCAGTTTTGCTGTAAACCTAAAACTGCTCTAAAAAATAAAGTCTACTTTAAAAACACATACACACACAGTTACATCATTATTGCAAGTGCTTACTCAGCCTCTTCTATGGCCTTAGGAGGCATTAAAAACTAATTAATTAGGCAACAGATCTGACACCAAAAGCACATGTGACAAAAGAAAAAATAGATAAATTGGACTTCATCAAAATTAAAAAGTTTTGTGTTGCAAATGTTACTATCAAGAAGGTAAAAAGACAACCCACAGAAAAGGAGAGCATTTTCTACAAATCCTTGATCTAATAAGGGACTGGTGGTATCCAGAATACTATGTAAAGAACTCTTGCAATTCAATAAGAAGACAAATATGCCAATTAAAACATGGGCAAAGGATGTAAATACAAATTCCTTCAGAGATGTACAAATACATATTTCTTAGCATAAGAGTGAAATACTGCAATAATAATAATGATTGTTAATACTAATAATTTTCATTTAAAAAGAAATTATGCCCTAGCTGGATTGGCTCAGCGCATAGAGCATCAGTCCCGCAGACTAAAGGGTCCAGGGTTCGATTCTGGTCAAGGGCACATACCTTGGTTGCAGGCTTGATTCCTGGTCCTGGTCCGGGAGCGTGCAGGAGGTAATCAATCGATGTGTCTCTCTCACATCCATGCATTTCTCTCTCTGTCTCTCCCCTTCCTTCCAGTCTGAAAATCAATGGGAAAAATATCCTTTATTTTAAAAAATAAAAATGTTGGATGTTTTAAAGATATTTGAAACAGAAATTATCATTTTAATCCCTTTTCAGCCATTTTTAATCCTTTTTGGATCAAGGCAGATGTTAAAATTGATAATTAACATAAACTCCCTGCGCTGACCAGTGTAACTCAGTTGGTTGGGCATTATCCATGCAACCAATTGATGTTTCTCAGATCAATGTGTTTCTCTTTTTTCCCTCTCCCTTCCTCTCTCTCTAAAATCAATTTTTTAAAATTTTATAAATAATAAAATAATAATAAACTTCCTTTCTTACATATATTTTAAAGTGTTAGAAATGACAATGTCAAAAATTCAATTTTTTTACCCACTTCACTGGTGTGGTTTCCATTTCACAGAAAACAGCCACCAATTCATTTTTGTCAATCTCCATAGTAAAGTGGACAGACACAGAATGGCAAAAAGAGCACTCCATGGTTTTTTCCAAGTCTGTCTCCCAAGTCTTTTTATTTAAACAACTAGAGGCCTGGTGCACGAAATTCGTGCGGGGGGGGGGGTCCCTCAGCCCGGCCTGCACCCTCTCACAATCTGTAACTGTTGGCTCCTAACCGCTCACCTGCCTGCCTGCCTTATTGCCCCTAACTGCTCACCTGCCTGCCTGATTGCCCCTAACCACTTCTGCCTCAGCCCTGTTGCCATGGCTTCATCCGGAAGGATGTCCGGAATGATGTCCGGAAGGTTGTTTGGCTGTCTGGTCTAATTAGCATATTACGCTTTTATTATTATAGATAGGAGAATTCATTTCCTTTAAAAGAAATAGCACTTTGATTAATTAAAAAGAGGATGAAAAGTTATACTAGATCAAGTCAAACAACAGGCAAGTTTTGCATCCACCTATTTAAACAGTAAAAAAGAAGTTGATTTTCATTCCATTATGATCGTATCAAAGCAAGGCATCATGATCAAACGCAATTACTTAATCCTGATATTTTTAATTATTCCAAGTGTGTTTGATTCTATTCTATATTTTCTTTTTTTAAAAATATATTTTTATTGATTTCAGAGAGGAAGGAAGAGGGAGAGATAGAAACATCAATGATGAGAGAGAATCATTGATCAGCTACCTCCTGCACACCCCCTTCTGGGGATCAAGCCTGCAACCTGAGTGCCGGGAGCCGGTCCATCCTTGCTGTTTCAAGGGACCTGGCATATATGGCATACGGTTCTTAATATGTTTGCTCACCTTCTTGGCACTGTGTTTTAACCAAGGTCACCTCTCTGAGAAAGGTTGTTTCCCCAGGTAGGGATTTTTCCCTGAAGTTAGGGAGGGGATGAAACTCCTTAACTAAGTGCCAGGCGGGTAGTTAATCAATTTAACTACAAACAATCATGCTTAAGCTACATAATCTTTACTCCCTGGAATGGAGATAAGAAATGCCCTAACCTTTGTAATAGAAATTGACAGGATTAAAATCAACTGGTATAGCCGAAACCGGTTTGGCTCAGTGGATAGAGCGTCGGCCTGTGGACTGAGAGGTCCCAGGTTCGATTCCGGTCAAGGGCATGTACCTGGGTTGCGGGCATATCCCCAGTAGGAGATGTGCAGGAGGCAGCTGATCGATGATTCTCTCTCATCGATGTTTCTAACTCTCTATCTCTCTCCCTTCCTCTCTGTAAAAAATCAATAAAATATATTTTAAAAAAATCAACTGGTATAAATACAGATGCAACAAGACAACAACAGACAGAATTAAGAAGACAGAACCTACACAGAACGTTCTCTAGAGACAGAAGAACTTCGCTGGAGAGAACATGGCAAAAGGTCCTGGACAGAAACTGGCCTCAGAAGCTAGAGACAGAACCTAGCGAGAGAACATGGCAAAAGATCCTGGACTGAACCTAACTACAGAAATTGGCAAGAGAACCTGACTAGAACCTGGTGACTGAACCTGGCTGGAGAACCTGGACAGAACCTGGCTGGAGAACCTAGCGAGGGAACATGGCTACAGAACCTGGCTGGAGAACCTGGAGAACCTAGCAAGAGAACATGGACACAGAACTTGGCTGGAGATCCTGAGCAGAACCTCTCTGGAGATCCAGACCAGAACTTGGCTGGAGATCCTGGCTGGAGATCCTGGCTAGGCTGCTGATCAACTGAACACTGTCTCCGTGTCCTTCCTTCTTCGCCGACTCCGTCTACACCTTTGGGGACCAGAATCAAACCATGACTCAACCACAGAGTCACACCAGCAGGGCTATTCTATATTTTCATAAAGTACTTTCATTTCTCCCAACATTTTACCTTATTATTGGGAACTTTATAATTCTTAGTGCATTGGTTTCCAGCTTAAGTGTGCATTTGCAAATATACTTTGCCCATATTAACTAGAAAAGCAAAAGTGATCCTATTACTATCTCTTAGGACAGTAACAAAAGAATATACAAAGATGCTCTTAGGAAAAATTGTCAAAAACTTGTAAGGGAGCAAAGATTATTGAATGTCACCTTGGCCAGTGTGGCTCAATTGGTTGGAGTGCTGTTTCAGTGTACCCAAACAATTGATATTCTCTCACACTGATGTTTCTCTCTTTCTACCTTCCCCTCAAATCAATGAACAGATCCTTGGGTGAAAATTAAAAATATATATATATATATATATATATATATATATATATATATATATATATATTTGAATGTCTTCCCAATAGAGTGCTGGGTATTTTCCAATGGAATCTTCCAGGATTATCTAATTCTATAAGGGTACATGCACCTTTGTCATTCCACCATTAGGCTATTTTACAACTCTATAAAGGTAACTGTTAAGTTGTAGAAAACTGTCAGAAGTGCAAATAATTGCTACCAATTGAAATGCAAATTCATTTTACCTGGTAGAAACATAAATTTCTGCCCTGTAGAAAGGATGACCTCAAACATTACATTTTATTGCCATATAGGTCACCGCTGTCATATATACATATATCAAGCCACATATATAATATTCTAATAGCATGTTAAAAAGGTAAAAAGTTAACAGATTAAATTCATTTTAATAATATATTTTATTTAACTCGATATACCCAAAATATCATTTCAATAAGTAATCAACTTTTAAAATGTTTAGATACTTTATATTCTTTTTTTATATACTACGTTTTCAAAATCCAGTGTGGATTTTACATTTACAGCACGTCTCCATTCATCCTAGCCACATTTCAGGTGCTCAATAACCACAAATGGTTAGTGGCTACCATATTAGATGGTGCAGCTATAGTTTTTTTTCTCTCTGCATAGGTCTGGATGGTTCCACTATGCAGAGAAAAAACAATGGTTCCCATGCCACTCTGTGCTACAACTCTCGGCATTAACCCTAGGTATTTCTTCAGCACCCATTTTGTGCCTAGCTGCTTGCTACTTACTAGAGCAGGTATAAAAACTGTGTAATGAACCCTGGTCAGTGTGGCTCAGTTGGTTGGACATCATTCCATGCACCAAAATGTTGCCAGTTTGATTCCCAGTCAGAGCACATGCCCAGATTGTGGGTTCAGTCCCCAGCAGGGGGACTGCAGTAGGCAGCCGATACATGATTCGCTTTCATATTGAAGTTTCTTTCTCTCCCTCTTCCTTCCTCTCTCTAAAAAAAATCAAACTATTCTTTAAAATAAATAAATAAATAAACCAGTCATATTTTTGAATAAATAATAAAAATTAAAACTGTGTAATGAATGTCCTTTACCCTCAAACAGTGAGATAAGACATATGATCATTAAAAAATTAAAAAAATAAGACATTGTATAAATGAATTCTTGAACTTAGTAGATAATAGAGAAACAAAATAAATCAATATAGATAGGCATAGTCAAGGAGGGGGATACTTGGTAGGGAAGAAAGGAGTCAAGGATATTCAAGGCTTAATAAACAGGATGAGAAAGGAAAGTGGTAAATTAGAGCTTAGACAAATTAGACAAACAGGAAGTTACTGGCCTGATGTTATCAAAGACTATTTGGTTCAAATCATTGTTTTCATAATATCTGGATGCTCTTTGTTGGGAAATTAAAATGACTTTAGAATGAAAGCAGATCTTTTATGTTACATGTTGTATGCTCTCAACTCTGTTTTAAAAATTCATTAAAATACAGGAAGGAAACACTCAGAAATGGCTCCCAGATAACTGGATTGATTATAGTGGGGTGATCCTACTTTTTTGAAGTTTCATTTGTAAAAACCAATCATTTAATACGTTTTTAAGTTAAAAATAACATACTGTTTTTAATATGTAAAGAAGTTGGATTTGTCTGATGGCTCCAAAAATTCTGAAATGAGATTGGACAAATAGATATGTCTAACCACTCCAGTATGATCTCTTGATGTTTTAAAAACTAGAACAAACGTCTGGGGCTTTTCACATATTCCAGAACCATGGGCTATGGGACTGATAAACTATGAAATAAGCTTTCATTCATTTTCCATGAATTTTGTCTTGCAACTATGAGAAGAGTCAAGTATTGCTCGAGTTAATAAGTGGCCACCTAGGGTTGATTTTAATTTTGGAAAAGCAGCTTCTAAAGGTGACTGCCTCGTTGTTAAATAAAGTTCACAGCTAAAGGTTTTGACAAGTAAAATTAATCAACTGCCCAAGGTGGTTCGCTTGATCACACATCCTCTGCTGGCCACGCAACTGTTGGAAACTTTTAACACAGTTTTCATCTTTGACCTTTGTCTTTATGATTTAGTTCATAGAGCAAACTGTTGTCATATTTTCCAGTTAACTTGACCAAGCAGCCCTTGAGGAATAATTGTATCCTTTACTTTCACTTTGACCACCCTACCTCTAGCACAATCATTAAGCATGTCTTATCCTTATTTGCTTTTGATATTTACTAATTACTGTTAACCGTTGCCCTTTGTCTATTTCATCCTCTCATTCTGACTCTTTCCACCTACTCAGCTATTTCTCGTCCTTCCCACTCATTGTCCTGGTTTAGCCCATTAGTTTCAAGTTTGATTTCTTGAAATAAGCCAGGCATATTTTCAAAATACTAGAACATTCAGGAGACTTGTAATGAGATGGCTGTTTAAGTGTGATGACTCCTTATCAATCAGTGAGGTTGGCAATTTTTACAGATTAACCATTGTATTTATGAAGCTATAGGGTTTGGTTTGGGTTTTTAAGCAAGTGTGAACCTAAAGAAATCCTGAATAGCTTGCTTGTACTCATGGAGCCAAGCAGTGGGGTGGTTGGGGGCGGGGCAGGGGGGGGGGGAGGAGAGACAGAAAAATGAGCTATAGAAAATAGTATACAAAGGTATATGAGTTCACTGTAGTGGTCTTTATGCAAGTGAAAACACTGGAAACAACCTAAATATCCAATAGGGGCATGGTAGGGGAAATTATATTTATATCTAAGCAGTGAAATATACAACTATTCAAATATTGATTATGATACCATTTGAGCAAAGAGCAGAGATGGTGCCTTGTTTATCTGTGTCTGCAAAAAGTAGTGCCAAGCACTGACTATGTGATATGCTCAATAATTATTTGTTATATGAATCATGGTATGGTAAGCCATTCAAAATACAGTTGCAAAGTCAAAGAACTATGTGTGTGTGTGAGTGTGTGTGTGTGTGTGTGTGTGTGTGTGCGTGTAGCCCAAATTTATTTCTATTTAAAAATGCTCAAGAGACTTTAAAAAGGCCCAAAGGCATCCAGGTTTAATTTAAGATCATCCTGAGGTGGTATCTGTCGGTTTCTTCTTTGTTTTTTTCTGGGGCATCAATTTGATCCTTGTTAATGAAACACCCCGACAATTCTAGTTGGATCTTGGCAATTTCCTGTGACTCCTAGTATCTTTCATAAATGGCCATCAGGTTATAAAAGATGAAAAGGTAACACCAGAAATAATCATGAAACGTCTGCAGATTCTACTTGAATATCCTTTCTGCATTATTCTTCGTAACCAGGCCCAATGATTATCAATTTGAGTAGTGAAGATCATGATGAGTGTACCTGTAAAGACTGATATTAAATGCAGCTCTTTCAGAACAGAAACCAGCAAACCCCTTTCAAGATGAAATACCCTCAGAGAACTTTTGTAGCATCCAGTGATGTTAATGATTGAAGTGATGTCTTGGAGATGTACCATATTGCACCATGCTGAGACATCTAAGACAAGGTGCCTTAGGACATGCAGTATTTTCTACAATACTTATCAATGCCATGGAAATAAAAGGAAAGCCAAATCTGTAGTGTAGTATAATTACTATAGATACAGTCCACAACAGTTTTTGAAATGGACTTCTCCAAGGTTGTTGGGACCAACAGTCATTTTCAAGTTTATAGTGATAAATCAGTTGTTGCTTGTGGTTGCCACATGGCCAATTTGCACATTTCCTTCATTAAGAAACTTCAAAAGTGGTGGTGGGAAGACAGAGGAGATTTCAGGACCCATTGGGGGGCGGGGGGCGGGGGTAATGTTTATACCACTGGGAATTTGTGTCCAAAGCATTGATGTTATTAGATTAACTTGACTATAGGAAGTTATCAGCAGGTTTCCATACAAATAATGTTTATTTTTCTGTATTCATGGCCTCCTCTTCTTACTGCTGGCCCCACTCAACTCCCATTCAGAAACAATGTCCAATCAGTGTGGCTACAGAATTTATGAAAGGCTCCATGAAAAAGGAAAGGCCTGATTGGGATCTTAAAGAATGGGAAAACCTTTGGTAGGTAGGTATGAAGAAGAGGAAAGCGCATTAGTGCTAAGCCATGGGGCTAAGGAGAATAAGGTTCCCTGAGGGTCAGAAAACTCTGACCTGGTCACAGTAATGGGTTTACTTAGGTGGCAGTGGTTCTGGGGAACCACTTAAGTTTATGAATGTTTGATGCATGAGTTGGAACGTTATTCTGTAGTTGGTGGAGAATCCATGGTGCAACCCCCCACAGTGAGGTGTGAAGGAAGAGGCAGGGGAACAGAATATCAGCATCACACATGGAACGCTTCCAAACTACACAGGTCTCCCCTGCCCCAGTTGAAAACCATTGCTGAAAGAAAACAGCACTCAGATAAAACCTTCAAAGGCAGAGAAAAGCTCATGACTGGGATTTAATAGCAGCAAAGTGATAACTGTGATAAGAAACCAACCCTCTTACCCCTGAGCTTTGTATTCACCTTTCTGTCCCCTGTACTTTCCCTCAAGGAACTCTTCTCCCTCTACTCTTTAACTGAACAACAACTCAGAGAAAATATTTTTCTTTTATGTTTCCATGGCAGAGTGGAAACAATGACATTTTCCAAAATTACATTACAAACCATTAAGATAAGAAACCACAAGAAGATAGGGGAGGCTGGGGGACTGTCTGGGGCGGGGGGATAAAATGGATACATATGTAATACCCTTTGTAATACTTTAAGCAATAAAAAAAAAAAAGAAAAGAAAAGAAACCACAAGAAGATAAGAAGAGCACAAACAGAGTCAATTTTCCCAAGTAAAGATTTGGAGTTCAAACTTCCCTAAGATAGGTAATGTCATTGAAGCAGTGCACCTGAGAGGTGCTATTGCTAAAGGAGCACCTCCCAAACAGGAATGCCAGTCCCTGAGTAAGGGGTTCCAACTACATAGAACACCCAACTCTTTCTAAAGCCTCTCCAATTTTTAGTCATAACATCTCTCTCTCTCTCTCTCTCTCTCTCTCTCTCTCTCTCTCTCTCTCTCTCTCTCTCTCTCTCTTTTCTTTCCTAAACTAGGACCTTTTCTAAAAACTTTTTCAGGCAGGAAAATGCCCAACTCTATGAATGTCTAAATGTCATCATTTCATTCAGAGGCCATTCTTCCCAATTCCTCATCTAAGTTATGTGAGCACCAAGCTCTGCCTGTTCTTTAGCACCCAGGAAACAATACAAAAGATCAATGGAACCAAGAGCTAGTTCTTTGAAAGGATAAACAAGATTGATGAACCTCTAGCCAGCTCACCAAGAAGCAAAGAGAGAGGAACCAAATAAACAAAATCAGAAACAAAAGAGGCAAAATAACAACAGACCCCACAGAAATATGAAGAATGGTAAAAAAAAAAAAAAAAAAAAATACTATGAGCAACTCTATTCCAACTAACTGGACAACCTAGAAGAAATGGACAAATTCGTAGAAAAATACGACCTTTCAAAACTCAACCAGGAGAAATAAAAAAAAATCTGAATAGCCTCATATCTATGGAGGAAATTGAATCAGTATTCAAAAAACTTCCAACAAACAAAAGCCCTAGACCAGACAGCTTCACAGTGGAGTTTTATCAAACATTCAAAGGAGAAATAAAACCTATCTTTCTCAGACTATTCCAAAAAATTCAAGAGGAAGGAACACTTCCAAGCTCTTTCTATGAAGCCAGTATTACCCTAATCCCAAAACCAGATAAAAACAATACAAAGAAAGAGAATTACAGGCCACTATCCCTTATGAACATAGATAGATGCCAACATCCTCAACAAAATTCTAGCAAATCAAATCCAGCATTACATTAGAAAGATCATACACCATGACCAAGTGGGATTTATTCCGGGGATGCAAAGATGGTACAATATCCACAAATCAATAAACGTGATACATCACATAAACAAACTGAGAGATAAAAACCATATAATCATATCCATTGATGCAGAAAAAGCATTTGACAAAATCCAGCACCCTTTCTTGATAAAAACTCTTTCAGCAAGGTGGGAATAGAAGGATCATACCTCAACATAATAAAAGCCATATATGACAAACCCACAACCAACATCATACTTAATGGGCAAAAATTAAAACCATTTCCCCTAATAACAGGAACAAAACAGAGATGCTCACTCTCGCCACTCCTGTTCGACATAGTACTGGAAATATTAGCCATTGCAATTAGACAAGAAGAAGAAATAAAAGGCATCCAAATTGGAAAAGAAGCAGTAAAACTGTCCTTATTAGCAGATGACATGATACATAGAAAACCCCAAAGACTCCATCAAAAAACTACTAGACTTAATAAATGAATTCGGCAATGTAGCAGGATACAAAATTAACACCCATAAATCTATGACTTTTCTATATACCAATAATGAACTCACAAAAAGAGAAACTAAAAAAGCAATCCCATTTACCATTGCAACAAAAAAAATTAAGATACCTAGGAATAAATTTAACCAAGGAGATAAAGGACTTGTACTCAGAAAATTTCAGGATGCTGAAAAAAGAGATAGGAGAAGACATGAACAAATGGAAGAATATACCATGTTCATGGATTGGTAGAATCAACATCATTAAAATGTCCATACTACCCAAAGCAATCTATAAATTCAATGCAATTCCCATTAAAATACCAATGGCATACTTCAAAGACCTAGAACAAACTCTCCAAAAATTAATCTAAAATAAAAAAGACCCTGAATACCTGCAGAAATCTTTAGAAACAAGAACAATGTTGGGGGGAATCACAATACCAGATATCAAGCTATACTACAAAGCCACTGTTCTCAAAACTGCCTGGTACTGGCACAAGAACAGACATAGACGAGTGGAATAGAACAGAGAACCCAGAAATCAACACAAGCCATTATGCTCAATTAATATTTGAAAAAGGAGGAAAGAGCATACAATGAAGTCAAGACAGTCTCTTCAATAAATGGTGTTGGGAGAATTGGACAGATACTTGCAAAAAAAAAATGAAACCAGACCACCAACTTACACCTTACACAAAAATAAACTCAAAATGGATAAAGGACTTAAACATAAGATGGGAAACCATAAAAATCTTAGAAGAAGCCATAGGCACCAAAATAGCAGACATTTGTCATAGCACTTATCTTTACCAATACAGCTCCTAGGGCAATGAAAACTAAGGATAAAATAAACAAATGGGACTACATCAAAATAAAAAGCTTCTGCACAGCAAAAGAAACCATCAACAAAACAACAAGAAAGCCCACTGAAAGGGAGACTATATTTGCCAATGTTATCTCTGATAAGGGTTTAATCTCCAAAATTTACAGGGAACTCATACAACTTAACAAAAGGAAGATAAACAATCCAATCAAAAAATGGGCAAAGGACCTAAATAGACACTTTTTGAAAGAGGACATACAGAAAGCCAAGAGACATATGAAAACATGCTCAAAGTCACTAATAATCCAAGAGATACAAATCAAAACAACAATGAGGTACCATCTCACAACTGTCAGAATGGCTATCATCAACAAATCAACAAACAAGTGCTAGAGAGGATGTGGAGAAAAAGGAACCCTCCTTCACTGCTGGTGGGAGTGCAGCCACTGTGGAAAACAGTATGGCGTTTCCTCAAAAAATTAAAAATGGAACTGCCATTTGACCTAGTAATCCCACTTCTAGGAATATGTCCCAAGAAACTGGAAACACCAATCAGAAAGGATATATGCATCCCTATGTTCATAGCAGCACAATTTACAATAGCTAAGATTTGGAAACAGCCTAAATGCTCATCAGCAGATGAGTGCATGAGAAAACTGTGGTGCACCGGGCCTCTAGTAGTATATGTGTTGGAGTCTTGGCTCTGAATTCTTTCCTAGCCAGAACTCAAGTACCGAGGTTGCTGAACCCTGGTTTGGTCTGACCCCACAGGTCTAACACTTGGTATGGTTAATATAGTTAATGCTTCAACTTCATCTTTGATTCTAAAGATACTTTGGATTTATTATTGGCCTAAATTTTAAATTTTACTTTTGAAATGTCCTCTGCCTGTATTCATTGTGATATTTCCTTTGAATGTGTTTTGCAAGTTTATTCATGCTTTTCTAATGTAAATTAAATTATGTGAGAGTAATGCACATTCAGACAATAGCATTCATCAGATGTCACCACTGAAATAGAAGGATTCTCCAGGGATTCAGCTCTAATCCTTCTCTCTTCCTTATTCTATAAAATCTGTGTGATTTTATCAATGTCAATGACTTTAATTAGCATCTGAAAATGATGGCTCACAGTCTAGACTTCCCATTTGAACTTCTCTCCTGAGATTCATATATGGTTCCAACTGCCCACAAGGTATCTCTACTTGGATGTTCTACAGGCTTCTCAAACTCAACATTTCAAAAAGGGAATTCATTGTCCCCCAATACTTATTCTTCCTCTCTTAATCCTTCACTCAATGAACAATAGTACCATTCTTCTGGAAATCTGGCATGTGAGTCTCCCCACCAGACCAGACGCCCTAGGTCTCATTTTATCTCCAAATCTTCAAATCCTAGCACAGGACCTAGCATATTATAGTGCCCACTAAGTGTTTTTTCACCTAATAATTAAATGAACAAATTTATTCTGGTTCTGGTTACCCCAGTAAAAATATCATCCCCTGTCTAACCCAGGTAAATATGCCCATACTTTCAGCACCATCTAGTCATGTCCAAGGCAAGTCTTTGTGAGAAACCTTATCACCACCAGCAGGGAGTGTAGGAACCATATGAGCCACCATAGGCCACTATGGAGTGGGGTCAGCATCTGTCCATTCTGAGTCCTGCCATTTCTGTTTTTCCTCAAGCCAAATACTCACAGCGCCCTCATGAAGAAGTGAGCACTTCTTTTTAAAAAAATATATTTTTATTGATTTCAGAGAAGAGAGGGAGAGATAGAAACATCAATGATGAGAAAGAATCATTGATAGGCTGCTCCTGAATGCCCCACACTGGGGATTGAGCCCACAACCTGGGCATGTGCCCTTGATCAGAATCAAACCCAGGACACTTCAGTCCACAGACCAATGCTCTATCCACTGAGCCAACGCTGCTAGAACTGCACTTCATTACTCAGTGATTCAGGAAATGATCCCAGTGTATAGAGTTGGGGGGTGGGATGAGAGGGGGAGGGGTTGAGATCAAATATTATGGTCCTGATTTGGCTCTCTTGTCCTTTGTTTTATACATAGAGGCAAAATCATCACTGTTAAAGCCATTGGACTATGTCTCATGTGGATGGCCCCTTGTTCTTGAACTCTTCCACCTCTCCCTCTCCTTAAGTCCTTAAGTCCTCTCTCTTTAAGAGCTTCTCCATTGAGTGTCCCTTCTAGGACCTCCCTAGGGATTGCTAACCCTCCCTGTAGAATAATAAAGTCCCTATCTTTTCTTGAGACTTTTGAATTCAGACTTCCCAATAGTGAGGACTTTTTCCCTCTACTCTAGCTGATACTAGCTCTGGTCCTATGAATGTGGTGGGGAAAAGATGACAAGCTGTAGATGATTTCCCTCCTAGGTTCCTAAAAAATGCCACTCACCACCTAAGGCATTAATTTCCTTCCAAAGACTACTTGAAATTTGCGTAATAGTATCAATGGCTTTGGAGCTATTCCTTAATGTTTCTATATCCATTGCTCATACATCTTTAAAAATTTTTTAATATACATATTTTATTTCAGAGAGGAAAGGAGAGGGAGAGACAGAAACATCAATGATGAGAAAGACTCATTGATCGGCTGCCTCCTGCATATGTTTCAAGGGACCTGGCGTATATGGCATGCTGTTCTTAATATGTTTGCTCCCCTTCTTAGCCCTATGTGTTTTAACCAAGGTCACCTCTCCGAGAAAGTTTGTTTCCCCAGGTGGGGATTTTTTCCCTGGAGTTAGGGATTAACAGGACTAAGGAAGAGAATAAATTGGTGAAGCCCCCTAGTGTTACAGAAATACCATGTACTACTTATGAAGAACTTGGACTAAGACTATTGGCAATAAATTTGGGACTTGTTGGGCCCACATCCCCCGGGGTCTGCCCACCAGGGAAAGCACCAAAGCCTATACCCCTGGAGACCCACCGACACAGGGCAGTCCCAGGGAAGGCAAGCAGCGAGGCTGGGAGGACATAACCTTTACTGGGTAGGATAATCTCCTTCAGTCGATTCCTTGTAGCTTATGAGTAGAGCAGTGACCTTGGAATAGCCCTTATAATGGAACACAGAGATTAACCTAGACAGGATTAAACTCAACAGAACTAGATTAACAAACACCCTAACCTTTGGAATAGAATTAATAGGATTAAACTCAACAGAACTAGATTAACAAACGCCCTAACCTTTGGAATAGAATGGGTAGGATTAAAATCAACTGGTATAAATACAGATGTAACAGGACAATATATACTGAACCTGGCTGGAGAACCTGGCTATGATGATAAACTGAACACTGTCTCTGTGTCATTCCTTCTTCGCTGACTCCATCCACACCTTTGGGAATCACTGGACCTGCTGGGGCTGGACCCCAACACTGCAGACCCCACATTGGGGATCTGGCCCACAACCCACGCACATGCCCCAACTGGGAATCGAACAGTGACCTCCAGATTCATAAGTCGATGCTCAACTACTGAGCCGAAAGGGGGGGCGGGGAGTCTTTGCTTATACATCTTGAGTTTCAGTATGAAACTTTTCCATGATAATGGGTGATGAATGGCAACACAGTGAAGTAGTTTTCTAAAGTTCAGTGTTCTTCCTACCTCCGACTTTGATGATGGAGGAATGGAGTGTGGGGTAGAAGTTTTAGTTCACTCTGCCTTATCCTCCCACTCCCTCTACAGCTGACAAAACTCCATTTTGCACAGATAGATTAACCTTCAATCAAGTTATAAACACATCTTGTGGTCTAAGAGCAGTTCTGTACCACTAAGATAACCTGTAATGTTTTGTGTGTTTTTTTCTATAAAAAAAATGTATTGCCCTCCTGGCATGGCTCAGTGCTTAAGTGTCGACCTGTGAACCAGGAAGTCACTGGTTCGATTCCCGGTCAGGGCACATGCCCAGGTTTCAGCTTTGATCCCCAGCGGGGGAGTGTGTAGGAGGCAGCCAATCCATGATTCTCTCTCATCATTGATGTTTCTATCTCTCTCTCTCCCTTCCTCTGAAATTAATAAGATTAAAAATATTTTTTAAAAAAATTTTATTGTTGAAAGTATTACATAGGTCCTCCTTTTCCCCCCATTAATACCTTCTAGCCCACTCTCATCCTCCCCTGCTCTCCAAGCCCTCCATAAACAAAGGGAGGTGGAGACAGCTAGAAAGGTCTCAGCCCAATATTTTAAATGGCCCAATGGGAGACAGAAAGACCTAGGTGACGTATTAGGAAACAGGTGACCAAATAGTACTTAGCCAATGAGGAACCAAAAGAGAGAGTAAATAAATAGGCTATATTCCCTGCCCCACGTGTGTTCCTGTACAACAGGTGCCGGCTCTCGGGAGTATTATTAATTCTCATTTTCTCCATGCTTCTATTTCCCAGTCCATCATTTGAAATTCAGACAAGTGAGCCATTTCCCACAAGCCTGCCAGTTTCATGGATGCTGGCAGAAGAAATAAGACCCCTGGATCAGAGAAAAAGGACTTTATTGCTCACAGAATGAGCCATAATTTTTTCTTATTTTAGAAGAAAAACTTATAGGATTAATAGGGGAAAATAAAGAGATCAGGAAGTTACAACTTGTTCTGGACACAGTAGAAAGTAAGATACCAAATTGGCTGAGCATTGACCTATGAACCAGAAGGTCACAGTTCTATTCCCAGTCAGAACACATGCCTGGGTGGTGGGCTCAGTCCCCAGTGTGGGGTGTGCAGGAGGCAGCCGATCAATTATTCTCTTTCATCACTGATGTTTCTATCTCTCCCTTCCTCTCTGAAATCAATAAAAATATATTTTTAAAAAATATATATTCTTTTTAAATAGAGAAAACACTAAATTGATATACATTCTAGCACAAGTTCTTTTACTCATCACAAAATATGACCAATTAGAATAGCACCAATCCTGGTGATCCAAGGCCTTTCTCAAAATGACTTCTCTCAGAACTGCCAAGGCCAAGACTGGTTCCAATCTCAGTACTACCACCCTTCACCTCGCCAGCATATAAAGCAATGAAGACCTTCACATAAACCCCCTGGGCACATTCTTTCTTCTGTAAACAAATAAAAAGCATGATTTCACTGCCTTGATATAAGCATCCTATTTTTTCCTGAGCCTCCTTTTCTTCACAGTTACCTCCTCCAAAGGATTAGTACAAGCCTTTATACTTAATAGATTCTTTTATTCCTGCTCATTTTATGGGATGGTTATGAGGATTAAATTTTAAAATGTATATAAAAGGACTTTGTAATCATGAATAGCACAAGCACAGATAAGAAAGTGTCATTATAATAATTACCACTTATTCAGAAGCCAACAATAGCAGCCCTCCTTCCTCCTCCCTTCTCCTGTTCTTCCCCCCACATCCCCCCCCGTTTCCTTCCCTCCCTCCATTCTAAATCATTTCAAGCAAAAAGCAATAACCCATCAAATCAATAACCAATATAGACACCACAAGACACAAAATACCAGTAATATAAAAGATCACAGTCTCTTGAGGCAATAAATGGCTCTGTGATTGGCCTGAATTCAGAGCAAAGCCATGGCTGTGGTTTTGTAAAGATGAGTCCCCATTTTTTGCCCCATTTCTATTTGAGGGGTAAGCTAAGTGATGAAACACAGCAAAATAAATGCAATATGCTTAGATATTAATGATGTATGTTTTGCATTGTTCCACTAAATTTCAAAATTTTAAATATAATCAAATTAAATAATATTAAATATTAGAAAAATAATAAAATGCATAGGTTTTCCTTTAGAGGACAAATTCAGCCTTTATTTGCACATCTCAGCCTTTGGGGGTTGCAGGAAGATAGGTCCTCCTGTTTTGACTTTGCCAAAGGAAAAACAAGTAGGGCCATAGAAAGAATTAGCCTTTCCCAAGGACAGATTATGAGGTGCCTTTTCATATGTTGACTCATTCCTCAATACACACAACAGTCCTAAAAATATATCATCCTCACCTTAGACACTAGCAAAAGTGAGACTCGGAAAAAGAAGTAACTTCCAACAGGCTTCTGACGCCAAATGGTGAAAAACAGAGCTAAATGGAAAGACAAATAGGAAGGATCACACAGAACATAAGTGGGAACAGAAGACTCAGTGGAGTTTTGGGATCAGTGGGGAAATCCATTACATGACCAAACCAATGTCAAACAATAGAACTAACAAGCTGGAAGATCTTCCATGCCAAAGTAGTAGCAGATGCTCTCTGCACCCAAACCACATCCTCACTCTTACCATTTCCATGCACACCAATCAGCTTCCAGGTGCCAGTACCTGCCATTATCTGGGGCCAGAGCAGCTATCTTGCTGGAAATGCTGGGGGAATAGCATCCCCCAGGGAATAACCCTCCACCAATGACTGACAAGAGTAGGTGAATAAATACCCCAGCTCCTTTGCCTCTCAGGAGAGCTGACTCTGGGGTGTATGTTCTACTTAGTTTCCCAGGGTTTCCCCAGTGAGATTGCACCCCAGTTGCCCACAGTAGTAACTGGCTTAATAATACACACTTTATTGGCTGCCTTCTTTTTCCATCTCACTTCCACTTCCTACCAGTGATTCTTAGAACTAACTCACCAGTTAACTATTTGCATAAAATCTTTGTCTCAAGGTCTTCTTCTTGAGGGAACCCACACTAAGAAAACAGCCTATTCTATGAATTTAGAACAGTGGCAAACTTGAATTGCATTACTAACTCCAATAAATTCAAGAACTAGTCTATAAAAGATAAGTTACTACATCACTCATCCCTGGCTGCAATAGCAAGTGGGTACTCTGCAGAGGGTGAGCCACACCTCACTCTCTCCTCAGGCTCTCCTAAGTTAATTTCAGAAATCCCTGAACATGGTTCATGTATGCTGCAAACAAGGCAGTCAGGTCCCTGCCACTTGAGCTGGTTCTGCACCCTGTCCACTGCCCCCAGGGAAGATCACCATCCCTTCCCTGGGTTTCTCACCACTCTGAGGTCACACTGAGCTCCACAGGAAGGGGAAAGAGTGTCCTTTTCCCTGCCTTTGTCACACTGGTATTGTTTGTGTTCCAGAGTCACATCAACCCCTTGTGGAAAAGCCCCTCTGGTATCTGCTGCCCGCAGTCCCTCCAAACACAGACATCAACCATGAAGCCATGGGGCCATTTTGGAGAGCATCTGCAAGATGGTACCCTGCTGTTTTTACCAAAATCATTTCCCGTAATCATCCCTAAGCTCCCTTGATCTTATTCCTCCCCAAACCCTCTTGCTGAGAGAGTCTTGATGCATTATTATCATCTTTCCCATGTGCATGTGAATTGCAGGACTAGTCAGTCATAGATTATGTGCCAGGAGGGACCCTCGCTTCACCTATTATCAGAGACTATACACATCATCCCACTCTCTATCTTTACTAAATTGACCTCAAAAAATCAGAGCTAAAGTGATTTTGGATACAGTGATGAATCGGTCTGATAATTCCCATCATTAAATCAACTCAGTGACTTTCATTCGGTTCTATCTGAAGCCCTAAAACCTTTTCTAAAAAACACAATGTACCTCTCCTTTGCCCTGGAAAGTTTGCAGGAAGCATTGGTCCAAAGTCATAAACTTCTGATCTGATTAGACTTGGGTAGCCAATGGGAGAAATCAGAGGTCCAAGGGTTTTGAAGTGTTTCAAGCAGAGTACAATTGGAGTATTAAGAAAATATCAAGATGTAATCAATTGAACATAGAAACACAAGAAACCAGAAAGATATATCTCAATGGCTCAAAGGCCATATCCTCTTTAAATCCCATTCTGTTCCCTGCACATACTCATACACATACGTGAATCATGCATGTGCACACGTGATCACTCACTCATTTGAACAGGCACATAGCACTTAGCTTAACAGACAGGGTAGCATGCTGATTCTAGAATAGGACTCTGGGATTAAATCCCACATCTGCCACTTATTACTTTAGTAACTTGGACAAATTACTTAACCTCTATGTGCCTTGGTTTCCCCATATGAAAATTAAGATAATAATTAACTATTTTAAAGTGCTTAAAAGAGACTCACAAAATAAGCACTTTATGTAATAGTATGTATTTTACCATCTTTTCTCTTATTCTAGTCACCTGTGCATTTTGTCTTATCCTTTCAATTACATTTTAGACGTCAGAAGGCAGGAATCACATCTTTGTACTGATATTTCTCCTGCAAGGCCTTACATTTGCAAGATGCCTAACAATAAATGCCTACATAATTTCATATAATTTAGTATCCACCCAAACTGAGGCCTCATCCAGCTCTATAGGGAATATTTTTATCATGGCATGAAGCCACAAAGATGAAAATAATTCAGTAAAATAAAAGTAGATTTAAAAAAATGAATTTGAAATAATATGCAAATGTACCCCTCAGATGAGAGCTCTACTGAGACTAAACAGAAGTAATGGCAGGGACCATGTCTGATGCCACAAATACCACCCCCCATAAGACCAACAATGCTTGAGGAGATCCTGTTTTCTTGTATTTCTCACAAGATCAATTCAAATTGAATACTCATTACAAAAGTAAGAAGAAATAAAGAATTCAAAAATCCATGAAAGCATAAGAAACAGGTACATTTTATTTTATTTTGTTAGCAGAAGCAAAGTTTATTGAGAGATAGACGAACTCCCAGCAGCAGGCAGGGAGGGAGGCAGTCCAAAGTGAGCTGCCCCCATGTACCTACATGTACCAGGTAGAATAGATTCATCCAAATTTATCAAAATTTCAATCTCATATACACAACAATGAATGAAATATATTCGTTAATTCCTAGTGCTGTACCAGTCCCAGTAATAATAGCTACAATTTATTGTGTTCCTATTCTGGGCCAGGTATTTTGAATATGTCATGGTACTTTCTAAGTTAAAATGACAGATTTAAAACACATCTGATTTTGTTCCTTTCCCCAAACTAAACTAAAACTATCAAGAAAGGATTTTTTAAAGTGGAGAGAAAGGAGAGGAGAAAACAACATAAAAATTGTGGAAGTTGGGGAAAATACCAATCAAGGTACTGAGACACTTTTTGAAAATAATACTATTTTTGTTGTTAATCCTCACCTGAGGGTATTCTCTCCATTGATTTTTAGAGATAGTGGAAGGGAGGGGGAGAGACAGAGAGAGCAAAACATAGATTGAGAGAGACACATCAATTGGTTGTCTCCCCCTTACACCCCGACCAGGGCTGGGGATTGAGCCTGCAACTGAGGCACATGCCCTTGACCAGATTCAAACCCATGACCCTTCAGTCCACAGGCTGATATCCACTGAGCCAAAACGGCCAGGGTGAAAATAATACTATTAATAGTGAATTTTCGTGAATAAATTAGGTAACCTAATCTTTTACATTTCAGATTTTACTTATAATGAAATGGTCTGTGGTGTGGAACAGTCTTCAATACCTGAACAGAGCAGTAATATTTGTGTCTTATCAGAAATGTTAATTTAATTATGAGTGAAAGTAATTATCTTTCTATCAGAATTAATATGCCATTCAAAATATCTGTAGACATCTGTGAATTGCATAAGAAAGGTTCACAGCTTAGGGAACTAGTTGTAAAATTTCCTTGGCCAAGGATCTAATCTATTATGTCCAGCAAGTTTAAATGATCATAAAAATTAGATTGTAACCCTAAATGTATTTACTAATAATAAAATACAATTTTTTAAAGAGATAACAAATTATATGATCCCCTTATGTTTAAAACCCACATATAAGATACTATTTATTCAATATGTATGTGTTGTATTAGTCAGGACATTTCTGGTTGCAAGTGATCATAAAACCAACTCAAACTCATTTATATTATTTTAAATATATTTTTTATTGATTTCATTGGAAAGGGAGAGGGAGAGAGAGATAGAAACATCAATGATGAGAGAGAGTCATTGATTGGCTGCCTCCTGCATGCCCCCCACTAGGGATGGAGCACGCAACCCAAGCGTGTGCCCTTGACTTGCCCAGGACCCTTCAGTCTGCAGGCCAACACTCTATCCACTGAGCCAAGCCAACTAGCGCCTCATTTATATTAAAAAGAGAAATGTTCAGCTTGGTTAATTGAAAAGTAGAAGTGATAGGGGCAGAAATAGGATATTTGGGACCAATTATAATTGTAACAAATATTAATCATGCTCTGGTAACTGTGATTGTTTTGTTCTGATTAAAGAAGGCACATTCTAGCCTGGCTGGGGGCTCACCTGGAAATGCAGTCCATCCTCCCCATCAGGGAGCTGCCTATTATCATGGAAAAATTAACAACCTCGTTTCAGAAACCACAAATGCCAGCCCTTTGAAGACCCTGCCCCCACCCTTTGCATATCACAAGCCCTTTGCATACCCACAGACCTCAGCCTGCATTATCTGTAAACTGCCCATTTGGCACACCCTTTGCCTACTTCCCCCGTATAACCTTTGTCCTTCTATCCAATATAAGCAGCTGGCTTATGGTGGGGGGCAGACCAGATTTTTGTGGATGACCTGCTGCTCTCCCATCCTCCTGGCAATCAACCTTGTCTCTGCTTAATTGGCTCAAGTAGTGACAGGCAGCCCAGATTCATTGTTTGTCTGGTTACAGAAGGGAGGAATTCTCGTTTCAGCAACAGTTATATCAAACAGTGGCATTAGGACTCTCTACAGTTCACATCTTGACTTCTTTTTCTTTTTTTTTTTTTTTATCCTCACCTAAGGATATTTTTCCATTGATTTTTAGGGAGAGTGGAATAGAGAGGGAAAGACAGAGAGAAACATCGATGTGAGAGAAACACATCAACTGGTTGCCTCCTGCACGAACCCCAACCAGGTTCTGGGCTGGGGAGAAGCGTGCAACCAATGTACTTGCCCTTGGCCGGAATCGAACCTGGGACCTTTTGGTCCACACGCCGACGCTCTATCCACTGAGTCAAACCAGATAGGGCACCTTGACTTCTTAACATCTATACACCTTACTTTTCAAACATACAGTTTTAAAAATGTATTCTCCCAACAATATGCAGTTATTCTATGTACCACCAAATTGCATTCACCCACTTCCCAAAAAGATGTGCCCCAATGCCAAGTCTCATTATGTTATTATAATCAAGATCTCTGAGTGATATCTCCCAGACAAGTCTACATGCTGTTGTCTGAAATTTTATGCATAGATTATTTAACCACTTCCAACAGACCCAATACACAAAGGCTAGGGGACAGGTGAGTGGAAAGCAGGACCACTGTTATTAAAACAGCTCTCATTTGGAAAATAATGGAAAGGAGGAATAAACCACAATGATCATGAGCAATAGATCCTAATTGGTTTTGCTCTCTGGGAGAAGCCCACTTATTCATTGTCCTCCATATCTGCATCTGAGATGGGCATTGGTGGAAGAGTCTCCTCTTAGGGGGCTGCACCTTTTAGCAGCTTAATCCCCATTATTGCAAGTTATAGGGGGCCTGAAAATAACCTTTTAGGTTAAACAGGAAATCACAGACCTTTGCTCACCGAACTTAGGGTTTCTCCTGCAATACAACCTTCTTAAAAGCTTGAGTTTTTGCTTGTATTCATTCAGTTAATTCTCTGAGCTAAGAACTAAAGAGATCTTGTCAAGTCATAGACCATGAATTTGGACCTTAACCTAAGAATTACTATCTTTCAGTAACAAATCTTAGTGCTCTGCCTAGCCTCCAGCCTTCAGCTTAATGGCCAACATCTTGACATCTGATTCAGAGAAATGAAAAACAGTAGCAGAAGTAGGGAGGCACAGCTACTCTGTATCCTCAGGCTGCATGTTCTAAAACTTTATCAGGGAGGACGCATACTGCAGAAGATGCCCAGGAGGGGCAAGAATATGGAGTATTTCCCAGGCTCCAATTTTATTACCTACTATTTCCTGTCTTTCTCTCTTTTCACTTTAGCTTCTAACAGAGAATTCACCTTTTCCAATCCTATATGGGTCATGATGTTCTGACTCTCAGACAGCTTTGATGCTGGCTGCAGGCAGAAAGACCTCTAATAGTCAAGTTGAAATAGCTTCAAGTTGAGATGCTTTTCTCTTTCTTGTAAGCACTATTGGGAATCAAAGATAATCACTAACATATCCCAATACCCTGACTTGTTTTCTTACCAATTCCCCCCAAACTTCAATCTCGGTACATATAAGGTCTGAGTCCCAAGATGCTGTGGCAGCAATTTAACCAACTTCTTTGCTAACACAAAAAATCGAAACTGCCAACCTTCCAGCCAGGGTTAGAGAATCCTCATAGCTCCATACCAATCTTGATAAACCATCTTGATTCCACCTTTTGGTTGTGTCACTCATACTGTTAGAAATAAGGCAAGCCCCCAAATCAGGGGCTCTGGTAGAACACAAAGCACACTCAGGAGCCAGGCAGCAAGGCAAATATCTTTCCTCCTGCAGGAGGCTGAGCACACATGGTCTGGGAGCACCTGAACACCAAGCAAGCAGTACACTCAGCTTTTTAATCCTGACACATGTGTCCTGTCCTCACTCTTGATTGGAGCTCAGGCACATAGTCTTTTGCGATTGGCTAATTCAAGGGGAGGGGTTGGCCTTTGCTGTTTCAAGATGGCGGCCCCCAGGGGAGCGGCAAGCCATGCGGCCAACATGGCGGCTGCCAGGTCACGCAGTCCAAAATGGCAGCTGTCTACACTGTTCTTTGACAGAAAAGATGATTTGTTTATTCTCACAATACTCCTGTTAAAAAGCAGCAACAGCCCAGCCAGCGTGGCTCAGTGGTTAAGCAGCGACCTATGAACCAGGAGGTCATGGTTCGATTACCAGTCAGGGCACATGCCTGGGTTGCAGACTCCATCCTCAGTGTGAGGCATGCAGGAGGCAGCCGGTCAATGATTCTCTCTCATCATTGATGTTTCTCTCTCTCCCTCTCCCTTCCTCTCTGAGATCAATAAAAATATATTTTTTAAAGCAACAATGGGCCCCAAATGGAGTCACTTGTGCTAAGCCCACAACAGCCAACTGTCAATGTAATAATGCCCAAACCTGTAAAGAATTTGTATAAGAGTTTATTTGAGCCGAAGCCGGTTTGGCTCAGTGAATAGAGCGTCAGCCTGCAGACTGAAAGGTCCCAGGTTCGATTCCGGTCAAGGGCATGTACCTGGGTTGCGGGCACATCCCCGGTGTGGGATGTGCAGGAGGCAGCTGATCGATGTTTCTCTCTCATCGATGTTTCTGACTCTCTGTCTCTCTCCCTTCCTCTCTGTAAAAAATCAATAAAATATATTTAAAAAAAAAAGAGTTTATTTGAGCCAAACGGATGACATATGTCAAGGAGCAAGACTTCAAATGCTCCCAACAATAATGGTTTTGCAGCTCCTTTTTATGCATTTGAAATTAAGGAGGGAACAGAAGATCGCATGGAGGAGGAAAAGAGCAAGGTGGGGATTGGATTACAGGATAGTTAATAAGATTATGTGCTCTCTTGAGGGTGGTTATGAGGAAGAAACTGGTCTTGCAGAACTTGTTATCTAAATGCAGAGGCCCTGGGACTGTGAACAATGCACTGCCCTGGGTGGGAGGGTTGCTATGCTGGTGCCAGGACCAACCATGGATGTGGCCTGACACCTGGGGACCTTCCTACAGGGCCACAAAGGGGGCAGGGGGCATATCTGCAAGACAAAGACCCCAGCGGGAGATAGATAGATAGATAGATAGATAGATAGATAGATAGATAGATAGAGACAGGCTCTCTGCATGTTTCTTCCCTCTGATCACTCTGATTTGGAAATTATTCCCAGAGTCCACTAGTGTTAATAAACGGGGTCCCTTCCTTTCTCTAGGAAGCGGGCTTGGTATTTCTTTGGTCTTCTGTAACAGTTATAGCTCTTTTCAAAGGTGTGTTAACCTAGATGCACAGAAACAGTGACAGAGCTTGCCCAAGGCAAAGATAAACCTTTTGCTATAGGCCTGGATTATGATTACCCACCAGGACCTACCCAATTAGGAGTTTATGATCAGATCACCCAGTGAGGTTACTTTCCATGGAACCCTTTTTTTTGTTCACAAAACCAAGATTTAATTGCAGTTTCAACCTCTCTCAGGAATGAGACCTTTAACCAGTCAATGTGGAATTTCCTGATCAGCACTAGTAAAGTAATCTGAATAAAAGACACCCCCACAGCCCTAGCCGGTTTTGCTCTGTGGACAGAGCAGGGGTCCTCAAACTTTTTAAACAGGGGGCCAGTTCACTGTCCCTCAGACCGTTGGAGGGCCAGACTATAGTTAAAAAAAAAAAACTATGAACAAATTCCTATGCACACTGCACATATCTTATTTTGAAGTAAAAAAACAAAACTTCAAAAAAAAGGCCCTACTAACTGGAAAAAAAAAAATAGACCTCCTAACTTCAAAAAAAAAAAAATCCTAACTTGTTCTTACCTTGGTCCTCAGGCAGCAGCAAGCGCTGCACAGGCAAGCTCGTGACTTGTCCGATCACACTGGAGACTGAGAGGAGGAGTTCAGAGACAGAGAGAAGGAGGGGAGTTGGAGAGTGCGGGCCCGGGACGAGTCAGCTGCTAAGCAACAGGCAGCGGCAGCAAAAACACCCGGCGAGCCAGATAAATGTTTTCAGCGGACCGCATGTGGCCCGCGGGCCATAGTTTGAGGACCCCTGGGATAGAGCGTCAGCCTGCAGACTGAAAGGCCCAGGTTCGATTCCAGTCAAGGGCATGTACCTTGGTTGCAGGCACATACCCAGTAGGGGGTGTGCAGGAGGCAGCTGATCGATGTCTCTCTCTCATGGATGTTTCTAACTCTTTATCCCTCTCCCTTCCTCTCTGTAAAAAATCAATAAAATATATATATTTTAAAAAGACACCCCCACACAAATCCTTCCTCCAAAAGGGGACCTTGACGGAAACAATCTTTTCTTTTGCTAATAACTTCCTTGTCTTACCCATTTCTGCCTATAAAAGCCTTCCATTTTATACTCAGCTCCTTCCTACTTGCTAGATGGATGCTGCCTGACTCGTGAATGGCTCAATAAATCAATTAGATCATTAAAGGTATTAAGTTGAAATTGTTTATAACAGTCTCTACTTACTGGTACACATGTTGATGCTTACTCTGGGCAAGGAACTCAACAAGGCTAATTTTGACATGCTAAGTTTCTTCTGCACCATCACAAAGAGTTCCTTCGTTAATTCAGTTTTCCCCTTCATTTTCCCATTTCAAAGAAAGTTTGTGGAGCCCCAAGAGCCCTCAGTTTGGAGGCAGGCCCTTGAGGCCCAACTTACGTTTTCTTTGCAAGATTTCTCCTATTTTTTTCATGCTCACATCCTTCCCACCACCCTACCACATGACTTCTGCATTTAGGGTCCTCTATGAGGTCTCAAAGAAGCAATCACTGTATTCCCTCCCCCTACACAACTCTCATGCCCCCCTCCTCCCCCAACACACACACAGGGAAAGTAAAACCACATTTCATTCCCAGTACATACTGGCCTATTCATTGTCTTAAATGGCTTCTTACCCTCACACATAAATGAATATCTAGTGTAGTCATTCAGAAGTAAAAAATTCAAGTTCTTTAAAATAAAAAACATAAATATCTTCCTCGCTATTTAAAAATTATTAATATACTAGAGGCCTGGTGCATGTGCACCAGTGGGGTCCCTCGGCCTGGCCTGTGGGATCGGACCGAAACCGACTCTCCTATATCCCCTGAGGGGTCCGGGATTGTGAGAGGGCACAGGCCAGGCCGAGGGACCCCATTGGGGCTGGGGAGGGACACAGGAGGTTGTCCAGCCAGGGAGGGACCATGGAAGGGCTCCAGGCCATGTCCAGCCCATCTCACTCAGTCCCGATCAGCTGTACCCCAGCAGCAAGTTCACCTACTCGTTGGAGTGTCTGCCCCCTGGTGGTCAGTGCACATCATAGCGAGCGATTGAGTGGCCTTAGTGTATTATTAGCATACTAGAGGCCCAGTGCACAAAAAATTGTGCACTCGGGTGGGGGGTCCCTCAGCCCGGCCTGTGCCCATTCACAGTCCGGGACCCCTTGGGGGATGTCCACCTGTCGACTTAGGCCCACTCCCTGGGGGATCAGGCCTAAGCTTGCAGTCAGACATCCTTCTGGCAGCCAGGGAGCCCTCGGGGGATGTCCGACTAAAGGCTTAGGCCCCCAAGGGATCAGGTCTAAACCGTTAGTTGGACATTCTTAGTGCTGCCACGGAGGTGGGAGAGGCTCAGCTTCTGGCTGAGTGGCACTCCCCATATAGAAGTGCACTGACCACCAGGGGGCAGCTCCTGCATTGAGCATCTGCCCCCTGGTGGCCCGTGCGCATCATAGCAACCGGTCATTCTGCCATTCAGTCAATGTGCATATTAGCCTTTCATTATTATTATTAGAGGCCCGGCGCACGAAATTCATGCGTGGGTATGGTCCCTGGGACTGGCCTGCAATCAGGGCCATCTTCCCTGGCTACCCGCAGCTGGCCCTGCCCTCCACTGCCACCCATTCTCGTTCTCCACTGGTGACCGATGCCTGATGGCCGGGGGAAGGGACTGAGAGATCGGTTGTTCCCACTGCTCGCTGGCCCCGTCCCTGCCTCAGGTTTGCGCTCTGTGTGAGGGGCTACCAGCGGGGTGGGGGCCTTAGCCTGGCACTCCCCATGTTCCCTGCTATCCACCCCTGGTTCCCAATTTGCCATCAGGCAATCGGATTCTGCCAGTCGGGGAAAGGGACTGAGAGGTGGTCAGTACGCCTCATTGTGACTGGTCCAGCAGTCATTCCACTGTTAGGGTCAATTTGCATATTACCCTTTTATTATATAGGATTATATAGGATGTCCCCATTTCCCCCTTTTCTCCCCCTCTACCCAGCTCTTGCCCCCCACTTCTCTCTGGCCATTACCATACTGTTGTCTGTGTTCATGGGTTGTGTATATATTTTCTTTGGCTAATCCCTTCTTTAAATTCACTTCTTTAAATTTTTATTTTCAGATAAGTGCTTATAACTGCACTATTATATATTTTCTATTATATCATTTAGAATTAAGATATTTTTTAATTGAACCCTTGTAAATTTTAGCACAATTTAATAAATTATGCTAGAAGCAATTAGGAGATTTTTCATGTAATGCAGATACAATTCAATTAATATTTTATTAATTTTTAATTTTTTAATTTGAAATAATCTCATACATGTAAAAAAAACTATAAAATACTACAGCATATTATATGTACCCTTCACCCAATTTCTTAGGTGTTAATAATTTAAACATAACCATTATACAACTAACAAAATTTGGAATATATTTTTCTTATAATCTCTTTAATGTTACTTAATCCATTTACTTTGTTTTTGTTAATCTTCACCCAAGGATATTTTTCCATTGAATTTTAGAGAGAGTGAAGGGAAAGGGAGAGACACATTGATTGGTTGCCTCCTGCACATGCTCTGATAGGGCCTGGGGATCAAGCCAGCAACTGAGGTACAGGCCCTTGACTGGAATCAAACCTGGGACCCTTCAGTCCACGGGCTAATGCTCTACCTACTGAGCAAAACAGGCGGCAGCTTAATTCATTTACTTTTAATCTGTAGGTGTCTTTATATTTAAAGTGGGTTTTATTTTTGATTCACCCTCATAATCTGTCTTTTAATTGGTGCATTTATGCCACTGACTTTCAGAGTGCTTACTGATAGAGCTACTACCATATCAGGCGGCTTCTGGGGCTTCTGGGGCGGGGCTGCCTTGCTGCCCAGGACTTGCCGATGGGGTCCCAGGTGGCAAGGCGGGGCCAGGTCTGCCTTGGATGGCGGTGCGCTGGCGGCTCGCGCTGTCCCACCCTGCCTGCAGTATGCAAATTAGCCGCCATTTTGTTGGCGATTAATTTGCATATCATGCTGATTAGCCAGTGGGAGGCATAGCGAAGGTATGGTCAATTACCATGTTTGTCTATTGTTAGATAGGATTATGCTTTGATTGGTTGAATGGCCGACTGGTTGACCAGACACTTAGCATATTAGGCTTTTATTATATCCCCTAGGGGAGGATAGCTGCTGTGTGCCCAGATCTAATTGACTTCTCAGCAAACCCTAGATAGTGCTTTCCTTTCCAAGATATGAATAGGTAAAGAGGGTTAAATATATGTCAAAATAGCAATGGTTATCTATAGGTTGTAGAATAAAGATAATTTTTATTTTCTTCTTTCTGCTTTCAAATATTTTCTAAATTGTTTAAAGTAACTGTCTTGTTTTTGTAAAAAGAGAAAAAGGGTCCAAAAATTTTTTTAAAATTCACTTAGCACAGGAGATCTTGGAATCATGGAAATGTTCTATAACTGGATTGTAGCGATGGTTGCACAACTCTGAATTTACTGAAAACCATTGAACTATGTACTTTACGGATGAATTTTATGGCCTATAAATCATATCTCAATAAAGCTGTTAAAAGAAAATTTACATTTCACAAAATTTAAAGGGCAGTAATTCCATCAGAGTACCCATATAATAACCTCATAAAATGCTGGGAGAAAATAACAGAAGAGGTGAGATGAGAAAATGATGTGGACAATTGAAGGAGAAAGACAAGAAGGCAGGAGAGAGAGAGAGAGAGAGAGAGAGAGAGAGAGAGAGAGAGAGAGAGAAAGGAGGCAGAGAGGGATGGAGGGAGGGAAGGAAGAACGGAAGGAAGGAAGGAAGGAAGGAAGGAAGGAAGGAAGGAAGGAAGGAAGGAAGGAAGGAAGGGAGGGAGGGAGGGAGGGAGGGAGGGAGGGAGGGAGGGAGGGGAGGAAAGGATGTGGGAAGGAGAAAAGAGCTCGAAAATTAAACAGATGTCCCATAGCATAGTAAAGACTGCCCAGGTGTACAGCTCCATCATTTCCACTTCATGGGTTATATGTGGTCCATCAACATGTTGGCCCTCCAATACGGCAGCAGAAGGCTGGTGCTTTGAAGATGTTGATATAATTTGGAAAATCTATCACCAATTCTGCCAGAGTGCCCTATATTACTGGAAAGGGGACCTGGCCCTGAGCAGATCTGTGTAGGACCGCCGCTAGTGTGTAGGTTTTTGCCTTCGTGCAGGAAAAAATTCACAACACGAGTGTAGGGACAGTGAAACAAGGAAGGGCCTAGGATAGAAGCAACAGGAGAGAGACTAGGCAGGGAAATGAGCCTAGGCTGGGCTGCTTTAGCTCATTAAGAAGTCAGAGAAAAGGGTGTTAGCCCTGGACAAGCTGCCGCAGCCCATTGCCCCCTGGTTGCAAGTCTCTGTGGGGTCCTTTAGAGTTTAGGAGACACATACCTGTGGAAGAAGAAGAGGGGGAAGCGAAAGGCAAGGGTGTGCTCCTGGAAGGCAGAGCAAGTGCTAGGAACTTTGTTTTGAGGATTTTTAAAGGCTGGGAGTTTAGGGGATAACTTAGGGGAGGATCTCAATAGAATATTCATCAATTTTATGCTGATGTTCCAAAATGAGATTTATTCCCTTAACTTCATCTGTCCCTGGATGTAGTTGGCAAATGGCACTAATTGGATTTCTGCTATCTATCTTCCTGAATAGAGTGATTTAAGCTATTTACCCTCTGGTTGGGGAGAAATGTAAACCATTCATTCTAAAGTGTCCTTGGTTTTAAAAGATAGATTTTACGATTTACTAGATGGCTGTAAACTGCTTGGCCATTTAACTATCTGGCTCAGTTCCCCTATTCTGCTTGTCCCGGCTTACTAACCTGTGTCACCCCACACATAGCAATTTTAGCATTGTATCTTTGAAAGATTGTGTACAACAAATAAAATGCAACCATGGCTCCCTAGCTGGTTTTCTCAGTGAATAGAACATCGGCCTGGGGACTGAGGGTCCTGGGTTTGATTCTGATCAAGGGCGCATGCCTGGGTTTCAGGCTCAATTCTCCAATAGGGAGCATGCAGGAAGCAGCCGATCAATTCCCTCTCATCATTGATGTTTCTATCTCTCTTTCCCTCTCTCTTCCTCTATGAAATCAAATATATATATCATATATATATTTGATATATATATGATATATATGATATATGATATATGATATATATATGAGATATATATATATATATATATATATATATATATATATGCGCTATTGTGGTGTTGGTTACCACATAGACACAAACAACTCAAAGTATTTGTTTTGCCTAAATGGAGAAATGCTATCTTCATATAATTTAACAACATTTGTTTAACATCTGTTGGATACAATGAATTCCACTTCCTATTTTGAGGGATATAGAGATGAACAAGGTATGTTCCTGTCCTCTAGGAATTTACAATCAAATCGTATAGGTACATTCTATTTTAGGGGAGCTGCCACACTTTATGAAAGAGATACGAGCGGAATTTTGCAGAGAATCTGGAAAGCATGAGATAAGGGAGCACCTTTCAGCCTGGGAAACAGCACTGAGGATGTTAGGTTTAGAGTGTGATTAGGAAATAGTGAATCATTTGTTATATGTGCTGCTGAAGCAAGCACTGAAACATTTGCTTTGACTGATAAGCAAGTAGTGGAAAAATATGTAATGGGGAATTTGAGCCCTCTGTATATGTAATGTGAAGTCAGTGAAAATATTCTGAACAAAGATTCCCAGTTTCTGTGAAGTGTAAGATGGTGTGGTTTCAAGGATATGTCCACAAATTCTTTGATATGGATTGTGCATGTGAGAGGGAGATAAATTATTTGTGGTCAGAGGACAAATTGTGATGACTTCAGTTTTTTGTTTTTATTTTTTGTTAATCCTAATGGATAATCTTCCATTGATTTTTAGAGAGAGTGGAAGGAAGAGAGAGAGACAGAGAGAGAGAAACATCGATGTGAGAAAGACACATTGATTGGTTGTCACCCACAAGTGCCCTGACAAGGGCCAGGGTCGAGCCTGCAACCAAGGTAAATGCCCTTGACCAGAATCAAACCCAGGACCCTTCAGTCCAAGGGCCAATGCTCTATTCACTGAGCCAAACCTGCTAGGGCAATTGTGGTGACTTTAAAGATACATCCACAAATTCTTTGATATTCCTTTCCTCAAGAGATGGAACTTAATTCTACTCCCCTTGACTGTGGGCTATACTTAGGGACTCTCCTCTAATGAATAAAATGTGGCAGAAGTGATAAATGTCACTTTCAAAGTTAGGTTATGAAAAGAGTTCAACTTCCATTGGGGGAGGTTGCTCACACTCTTGGATCACTTTCTATGGGAGAAGCCAGCTTCCATGTGCTAAGGCAGCCTGGTGGAAAGGCTCATGTGGTGAGAAACTGAGGCCTGCTGAAAATCCTCTGAGTGAGCCTGGAAACAGATTATTTCCCCAACCAAGCCTAACATGACTGCAGCCCTGGATAACACCTTGATTGCAGCCTCGGGGGAGCTCCTGATGCAGAATCACTGAACTAAGCTGCTTCCTGGCTTCTGATCTATAGAAACTGGAGTTTGTCATTTTAAAAGGTTAGGTTTTGAGGTAATTTGTCATGCAACAGTAATAGATAATACCAATGGCTTAGAGCAGTGGTTCTCAACCTTCTGGCCCTTTAAATACAGTTCCTCATGTTGTGACCCAACCATAAAATTATTTTTGTTGCTACTTCATCACTGTCATGTTGCTACTGTTATGAATCGTCATGTAAATATCTGATATGCAGGATGGTCTTAGGTGACCCCTGTGAAAGGGTCATTCGACCGCCAAAGGGGTCGCGACCCACAGGTTGAGAACCGCTGGCTTAGAGAGACTGGAAAAGGCAAAGAGATAAGTTAGGAGAGTTGGCAGTCGGCAAGGCAAGAGACAATGAAAATGTAAATCAAAATAGTAATGATGAGTACAGAAGAGGGGATCTATGCCCAGGATGTGATGGAAATTTTGGGGTTTTTAAAACATATTTTTATTGATTTCAGAGAGGAGGGGAGAGGGAGAGAGAGATAGAAACATCAATGATGATAGAGAATCATTGATGGGCTGCCTCCTGCATGATCCGAACTAGGGATCGAGTCCGCAACCCGGGGATGTGCCCCAACTGGGAATCGAACCATGACCTTCTGGTTCATAGGTTGACGCTCAACCATTGAGCCACATTGGCTGGGCCATGATGGAAATTTAAATGATAGGATTAATTGGGAGTGGGGGTGGGGATAGGGGTAGTACTGAGAGAGAAAGAGATGTTATAAGGCTCTTTCCATATCCAGTTGAGATGACCAGGGAAATGGTAATGTCATTCATGAAAAATGGAATACAAAAAAGAAAGCACAGGAAGGAGGTAATGGCAAGTTGAGTATGTGCTGCCATGTCTGTGTGTGTTTGAGTTTTAAGCATGTTGACTTTCATATACTAGATAATGTCCACACAGAGATACCCGAAAAGCTATTGCAAAATCATACCTGGCACACTAGGGCACAGTTGATTCAGACTAGAAATGGGATTCAAAGTTAACAGATATGGGATAAAATGATCCCTACTTTGAAGTGCCAGGCTGTAAAGCACCTTCCAGACTTTCAATTTTGTCATTGCCTGAAAATAAGAGAAGGTTGTTCATAGTATAATAAGCTTCAGGGGGTCCAGTGGAAGGGGATTTGGAAAGCAAAAGACTGAGATGGGTAGAATGAAAGTATAGAAGAAGATCCTTTGTCATTGGGATAATTAAGGCTAGAAAAATTCTCATATATACATCAACAGGGGGTTTTGTTTTGTTTGTGATATGGGGAATCAGGAAAAGAAGAAAAGGAATGCTTTGGAACATTTAGTCCCACTACTAACAAAGTAATGGTATAAATAAATGATTTAACAGTAACCTAGTCAAGAAGCCAGAACTCAGAAAGTAAATAAAAATGCATGGCCTGGCTGGTATGCTTGGTGGTTAGAGCATCAGCCTGCACACTGAAGGGTCACGGGTTCAATTCCTGGTCAAGGGCACCTACCTGGGTTGCAGGTTTGATTCCCCAACCCCAGTCAGGGCACATGTGGGAGGCAACCAATCAATGTGTCTCTTTCACATCCATGTTTTTCTCTCTGTGTCTTCGCCTCCCTCCTTCCTTTCCACTCTCTCTAAAAATCCATGGAAAAAATATCCTTGGGTGAGGATTAACAACAAAATTAAAATTTAAGTTTAAAAAAATGCATGCCTTTCCTATGACACCTGCTATCATGAACCACTTCCTATGGAAGTTTGTTTCACTTGCATGAAAATATGCATTTATATCAAACAGGATACATTTAGACAACCAATTTATTCATTTAAATAGAGTAACAACCTGTGACGCTTTAAGCCAATATTTGAAAACACATCAAAGATTCAAAGTTAATATAGAGGACTCCGAGGAGAGAATTAAAAGCCTCAAGGAAAATCATGCTGCCAGAACTGGAACGACAGTGAGCTAAAATTTCAGATTTTGTTCTTGCATTAGTTAATACATTTGGGCAGAAATATGGCTTAGAATAAATTTATGTTAGTGCTTCTAATAGCCTAATGTCTTTCTTTCTCAGCCTCTGCCCAAAGCAAAATCACAAGTCCCTCAAGTGCCCTCCTTTAGATCAAATAACCCTTACAAGTTTGCCTTCTCGGCACAAGGATTTTTATTTCTTTGCTTGCTTTGCACTCAGGAGTGTGCATACCATCCTGGAAATCTGGTGCATCAGACCACTGCTGCTTCAACAGCCATGAGTCCCTCAGCACAACATGCCAGATGCCGGGAGCTGGATAATTATGGCTATTCCCCACTTTAAAGGCTACTGTTTATTGGACAATTTAAATAGGAAACAGGTGTGGATCTCAACTAACAAACTTAACTGTGCAAGAAAGGCCACATTTCACTGTTGCCTTTAAGTTAACCCAAATTAGACTGAGCCCTCATTTTCCTGGCTTGCAGGAAATCCAGTCTTAATCATTTGTGCCCACCTCCACTCCCATCGCCCTGGGCTTTAAAATATGCCATCAGCCAATCAATCATCAAACACTAGTCTGCAATGGTTACAGCTGAAAAGTCCAGTGACCTGTGAGTTACAATTACTTCCTGCCTCCTGGATGTATACATTCATCAGTGAGTAACAGCCAGAGAAAACTTCCTTGGCCCTAGAAGCTGACTCAATGACAGTGTTGTATTCTTATTCTAATGCATCTGTTACATTTCAGACCTTTGACTGCCTGACTCCACACTTTCTCCTGGAAAAATATCCAGATTCCCAAACCCTTGTAGCCATGATGAGGAATGTAGACAACCCTAGGGATAGGCTCATGGGAGCCGAGGCAAGACTGAGTGACCATAAAGGACAGAGTCAAGGAACCAGCTAGACCTATACAAGGGCCCTGAAGCTCATAATCAAAGTGTAAGTAGGGGTCTTGAGGTAAATGAGCAATCCAGGCGTAGCAGGCAGAGGACTGGAAAGTATCCATTGGATTGAGCAGTTAAGAAGGTCATTTGGTCACTTTGACAATTTCAGAGCAGCAATTGAAAGGCAAATCTGATTGAAATACACTTAAGAGTTTTTAAAAGAAGTGGGAAATGGAGACAGCAAGTTTGGTCTATTCTTGTGAAAACGTGATAACTAGAGGTGGTTTGGGGGAGTCTGCCAAGGCTTACTATAGTTTTAACATAATAGCAACTTGAGTGTCTTTAAAAGCTACAGTGAAGGAGTCAGCTTGAGTATATAAAACAAAAGAAATATCAGAGAAAGCCATACCTTATTCTAGTGGAGAGGTGAGGGAAGGGACTCAACAGAGACAAGAAATAGAGAAAAGGGTTTGTTTGTAAAAAGAGAAAGAAAATGGAGTCCCCCTATGAATATAGGGAAGGAGGCAAGGGTGGGGGCTGCATTGGGTAAGTTTGAGGTCATGAGGTCAGGAAGTTGAGAGAGCTCCAACCTCAGAGCCTCATTTTTCTCTGTGTAGTCTGTAAGACAAGGCCATCTGCCAAGTGATGGCATGAACAGTGGGTTTGAAGCATTAGGCAAAGATTTTAGTTTTGTTTACTTTTTATTTTGCAACTATATGCACAGCGATCTCATTAAATCCACTTATTAATTTGAATAGTTTGAGGATTATTTTATATTTTCTAGATATACAATCATGGAACCTAAAAGTAATGAATTTATTTTTTTCCTTTATAAAACTTGTGCCTCTTGGCCCGAACCAATATGCTCAATTAATATTTGACAAAGGAGGCAAGAACATACAATGGAGCCAAGATAGTCTCTTCAATAAATGGTGTTGGGAAAATTGGACAGATATATGCAAGAAAATGAAACTAGACCACCAACTTACACCATACACAAAAATAAACTCAAAATGGATAAAGGACTTAAATGTACGACAGGAAACCATAAAAATTCTAGAAGAATCCAAAGGCAACAAAATCTCAGACATATGCCGAAGCAATTTCTTCACTGATACAGCTCCTAGGGCACTTGAAACTAAAGAGAAAATGAACAAATGGGACTACATCAAAATAAAAAGAAACCATCAACAAAACAACGAGAAAACCCACTGTGTGGGAAAATATATTTGCCAATGTCATATCTGATAAGGGCCTAATCTCCAAAATTTATAGGGAACTCATACAACTTAACAAAAGGAAGTTAAACAATCCAATCAAAAAATGGGCAAAGGACCTAGATAGACACCTTTCAAAAGAGGACATTCAGAAAGCCAAGAGACATATGAAAACATGCTCAAAGTCACTAATCATCCGAGAGATGCAAATCAAAACAACAATGAGGTACCATCTCACACCTGTCAGACTGGCTATCATCAACAAATCAACAAACGACAAGTGCTGGAGAGGATGTGGAGAAAAAGGAACACTTGTGCACTGCTGGTGGGAATGCAGACTGGTGCAGCCACTATGGAAGACAGTATGGAGTTTCCTCAAAAAACTGAAAATGGAACTCCCATTTGACCCTGTGATCCCACTTCTAGGAATATATCCCAAGAAACCAGAAACACCAATCAGAAAGGATATATGCACCCCTATGTTCATAGCAGCATAATTCACCATAGCTAAGATCTGGAAACAGCCTAAGTGCCCATCAGTAGATGAATGGATTAGAAAACTGTGGTACATCTACATGATGGAATACTATGCTGCTCTAAAAAGGAAGGAACTCTTACCATTTGCAACGTCATGGGTGGAACTGGAGAGCATTATGCTAAGTGAAATAAGCCAGTCAATGAAGGAAAAATACATGATCTCACTCATTCATGGATAATAGAGACCATTATAAACTTTTGAACAATAATAGATACAGAGGCAGAGCTGCCTCAAACAGATTGTCAAACTGCAGCGGGAAGGCTGGGGAGGGTTGGGGGGCAGGAGGGAGGGGGGTAAGAGATCAACCTAAGGACTTGTATGCATGCATATAAACATAACCAATGCACATAAGACACTGGGGGATAGGGGAGGCTAGGGGACTGTCAAGGGCGGGGGGGAAAAAAGGACATATATGCAATACCCTTTGTAATACTTTAAGCAATAAAAAAATAAATAAAAAGAAAAAAAATGCAGAAGTGCTTTTTATACAGGAGAATGATGGTCCTAATTCAAGGACTGCTCAAACCCCTCAATATACTATGGATAATTAACGAAACACAAAAAACTCAATAAAGCTTTTTTTAAAAAAATAAAAATAAAAAAACTTGTGCCTCTTATTTCTTTTTTTTAAATATATTTTTATTGATCTCAGAGAGGAAGGGAGAGGGAGAGTGAAACATCAATAATGAGAGAGAATCATTGATTGGCTGCCTCCTGCATGCCCCACGCTGGGGATCAAGCCTGCAACCTGGGCATGTGCCCTAACCGGGAATCAAACCGTGACCGGGCATGCCTCTTATTTCTTTTCCTTGCCTTATAGCATTGGCTACAGCTGGGCTTACATTAATTCTTTGGCCTGGGATTCCCACACCACACCTTTATGATACAGGTTTGAGGTTTTAGTTTCTTCAGGAGACTTATTTTTCCTCACTCCAAGCATACCTGGAACAAGATTGCTTCTCTCCTAGACCCCATGGACAGAGGCTTCTAGTTACACGTACACAGAGAGGTAGCCTTTCCTGGGGGGGGGGGGCAGTTTTAGTCTGGGATTCCAATTTCAGCTCCTCATCTCACACGGAGCCAAGGACACCTCTCTTGGGTGGACAGTCCTTGCCTCCCAAAGTCCTTCTATGATCCTAGCCTAGAATTGACTACATTCCTTATGATGAAAACAAGGGTGTAGGAACCTGGATATTTTTCCAGGCTGTGGATTTTAAACTTTAGCCTCTATAGCTGGGTTCACATCCAGTCTTTTGGGCCTCCAGAACATCAGCTGGGGTACTATGAGTCTTCTTTCTTTCTTTCTTTCTTCCTTTCTTTCTTTCTTTCTTTCTTTCTTTTTTTCTTTCTTTCTGTCACCTGATGACCTGCCTTTGTTATTTCCAGTTCAGCCTTGCTACTGGTGCTCTAGTGATCCTTTCATGGTATAAATCTGTAGAGTTAACTGCTTGGTTTGTTTGTTTTCAGGAGCCCTCAACAATCCAGATAAAAAGATGGAGAGAACAAGGGTTGCATTTATCCTCATCTGGGCTTTGTAGGACAGGCAAGACAAAAAGACAGGATAACTAGCAGGAAAGTGTTGAAGTTACACTGGAGAGGAAAGGAAGTGAGTCCAGGAAGGGGCAGGGTAAAGGGATTGGGTCAATGAGATAGCAGAGCATTTGTTCTAGGAATAAATGAGTGCAAGAACAGGCAAGCCAGGAGATCGTGCTCAGAGGAGGAATAATGGAGCTTAAGCCATAAAAACAAGATTGTTTTCAGGTGTCAAGACCCTGGGAATGGCTTACTGAAGTGGGAAGTGGGAAAAGCCTGCTGGAATTTGATCCTGGTAGGTGATGCTTCAGCTTTCCCTACCTACCATTCTGTCTTCCAGGCTCAGGTCAACCATTTCCAACCCTCCTAATCATCCCTGTAAATTTTATTTAAGCTAGTGGTTACCAAAGTGTGGTGTAGGAGCCTCTGGAGGTAATGTTGTCTGGAAGTTAGGAACATGAGTTTAGGAGTCAGACTGCCTGAGATTGCATGCATCCTTTCCCGCTAGGTTTGCCTTGGACAAGTTATTTAACACCTCTGAACCTGAGTTTCCTCACTTCTAAAATGGGGATATTGAATCAAATCAACGATTTGGAATATAAGGAAGTAGAAAACACCCAATCAGAACAGCAAAATAAAAAAAAAAACTGTGGATACTGTAAGGAACCTCTGCAACAACTTCAAGCATGCCAACATTCACATCATGGGGGTGCCAGAGGAAAAGAGAGCAAGAAAAAAAGAAATACTTTCAACAATAAAGATAAATTTTTTAAAAGGAAAATGACTAAAAAGAAATAGATAGATAGATAAGATGTGTTTTGGAATTTTAAAAAAAATCTATTTGAAAATAAATAAATAAATCCAAATTCATTCTATCATATAAATTAACCGATTTCACAGTGTACAATAAGAAATACTACTTGCCACGGCCTGTTGGAGACTAGAAACTAATTTGTGACAGTAAATTTTTTTTTGCAGCAAAATATCTTTTACTGAGCACTTGTGGAATCATAATCTCATTTTCCAAAGTGCTATCTCTGAAAACATAATCAAAAGGAAATTTATCTCTTTACATAAATTAATGCTGCAGACAATTTTTCATGAACACCTTTATTGAAGGCTACCACTAAATGAGATATACTTACGCTTGCAACCACAATTTATCTTGGTTAGTAGACATTTTGCTCCCTGGGAAGGAATTTTAATATTCTCTGAGAGCAAAGCCACTCGGAAATGAAGAGGTATGTCAAAATGTCAACAAAGAAATTAAAAACAACAACAACAAAGAAATCAATGTAAACTAATTCAAGGATAGAGGCACTATAAGAAGCACTGGGGTGCCTGGCCAGTGTGGTGGTTGAGCGTTGACCTATGAACCAGGAGGTCATGGTTCGATTCCCAGTTGGAGCACATGCCCAGGTTGTTGGCTCAATCCCCAGTGTGGGGCATGCAGGAAGCAGCCAATCAATGATTCTCATCATTGATGTTTCTATCTCTCTCTCCCTCTCCCTTCCCCTCTGAAATCAATAAAAATATTTTATTAAAATAAATAAATAGGAGAAACCAAGATGGAGACATAGGTAATCACCTATACTTACTGCCTCTCACAACCACATCAAAATTACAACTAAACGGCAGAACAACTACCACCCAGAACCTCGGGATAGCTGGCCGAGTAGAAGTTCCACAACTAGAGAGGTGAAGAAGGCGCATTGAGACTGGTAAGAAGTGCAGAAGCACGGAAAGTGCTGGCACCTGGATGTGCTGTTCTTTAAACCGGGAGGGAGATACAAGCTCCCCCTTGCTCTGAATTCCAGTTACGGGCAAGACTCTGGGGGACCCAGACACATATGGGGAGAAACTGGACTATCTGGCATTGGGACAGGAACATGAGGGCGGCTTACTGTTAGAAGGGGCTCGCAGCAATCATTGTTCCTACTCGGATGCTCCAGACGCTGAGAATCAGGGACTTCTCCGGTTCAGGGAAGCCATTGCTGTTTGCTCCGCCCTGGTGATTCCCAGAGACCCCGCCCCTCCCAATTTACAACCCACCCAAGCTGCGTGCATCAGCTTTTGCATATGAATGGCCTGTCCTTTCGCCTAAAACAGTGGTTCTCAACCTTGGCTGCACATTAGAATCACCTGGGAATCTTTTTAAAATCCTGATTTCTGGGCCTCATCCTCCGGAAATTCTGTTTCTTTGTGATGGGGTGGGGCCACAACATTAGTAACAAAGAAACAGAATTTCTGGAGGATGAGGCCCAGAAATCAGGATTTTAAAAAGATTCCCAGGTGATTCTAATGTGCAGCCAAGGTTGAGAACCACTGGCCTAAAACAAACTGCAGCTGGGTCAGAGAGCCCTAGAGATTTCAAAAGAAGGCCCACTACCTGGCAGCAGCAGCAGCAGCAGCCTTGCTTCACAGCTGGGCCTCGTCTGGGCATTTCCAAACCCCATACAAAGAGGAGGAATCTGCAGCTTTCTCTGTAGCTCCTGCTGGGTGGCCCCAGACAGTGGCTGACCTTGCACCTTCTTGGAAATGATAACAGATCACAATTCTTCACATCCATAAGAAGCACACTCAGGGGGCAGACTCAGTGAGCACCAAAGTCCTACTGAAGCAAGTCCTGCCCCATAAGGGTGTCTCCTATGCAACAGATCTTCCAGTAAAGACACAGCTGCTCACCACAGCCAACTGGCCTGGAAGTCAACTCCTCCCAGTGATACCAACAGCAATCAAGGGTTAACTACAACAAAACTGTGCAAACAGCCCACAAAGGGGTGCACCAAGAGTGTCTACCTCAGGTGACTGAGGAGGCTGAGCCACTGGGCCCTATAGGACACCAATCACACAAGGCCACTCTATCAACTCAAGGAGACATAGCAGCTACCCCGTACATAGAAACAAACACAGGGAAGCAGCCAAAATGAGGAGACAAAGAAATAAGTCACAAATGAAACAAATGAATAAAAACAAGATACTGGATATAGAGTTCAAAACCACAGTTATAAGGTTACTAAAGAATCTTCTAGAAACCTCTGAGAAATTTAGTGAGACCCTCAAGGATATGAAAAAGGACCAATCAGAAATTAAGCATACACTGACTGAAATAAAGAATAATATACAGAGATCCAACAGCAGACAAGAGGATCCCAAGAATCCCCAGTGTGGGGCATGCAGGGGATTCAAGTCAAAGATTTGAAATACGAAGAAGCAAAAAACACCCAACCGGAAAAGAAAAAAGAAAAAAAGAATCCAAAAATATGAAGATAGTGTAAGGAGCCTCTGGGACAACTTCAAGCGTACCAACATCAGAATTATAGGGGTGCCAGAAGAAGAGAGAGAGCAAGATATTGAAAACCTATTTGAAGAAATAATGACAGAAAACTTCCCCTACCTGGTGAAAGAAAGACTTACAAGTCCAGGAAGTGTAGAGAACCCCAAACAAGAGGAATCTAAAAAGGACCACACCAAGACACATCATAATTAAAATACCAAGGGCAAAAGACAAAGAGAGACTCTTAAAAGCAGCAAGAGAAAAACAGTTACCTACAAGGGAGAACCCATACGACTGTCAGCTGATTTCTCAACAGAAACTATGCAGGCCAGAAGAGAGTGGCAAGAAATATTCAAAGTGATGAGTAGCAAAAACCTACAACCAAGATTACTCTACCCAGCAAAGTTATCATTCAGAATAGAAGGTCAGATAAAGAGCTTCACAGACAAGAAAAAGCTAAAGGAGTTCATCACCACCAAACCAGTATTATATGAAATGCTGAAGGGTATTCTCTAAGAGGAATAAAAAGGTAAAGATAAAAATTATAAACAACAAAGTGACAATAAATACATATCTATCAACAAGTGAATCTAAAAATCAAGTGAATAAAAATCTGAACAGAATAAACTGGTGAATATAACAGAATCAGGGGCATAGAAAGGGAGTGGACTGACAGTTCTCGGGGGGGGGGGTGTGGGGGTACAGGAAGATATTGGACAAAAATCTTGCACCTATGGACGAGGACAATGGGGGGGGGGGGTAAGGGCATGGGATGGGGTGGGAACCAGGTGAAGGGTAGCTATGGCAGGGAAAAGAGGAACAACTGTAATAATCTGAACAATAAAGAATTATTCAAAATAAATAAATAAATAATTAAATTTTTAAAAGAGCATTGGGATAAGTTGCCATATGCAGGAAATTTGGGAAGGGCTGTACCTCTATAATTAACACTATGTATTATCCACTGACCTATGATCCCCTTGCCCTCTTATTTATTCATTTCTTTGCTCATGTTCTGATATCTTACAGCAATCAGGAATCCCACCAAACATCCAGTTTTACTAGAAAAAGCTCAAACTAGGTTGTTTAAATTCAGAAACGCTCCCACACTAACTGGTAAATAGCTGCTGCCTTACTCCCCTTTAGTCCTCTCCCACACTGATGTAACCACTGGAGGTCTGAAGAGCCCCAAGTGTATGCTTCCTGGGTACATGGTGCCCAGTGGCCTTCCAACTAGCCCACCACAACTCCCATGCACCAGCTTCCACCTTGATACGTCCTCCCAACCAGAGAAGACTCAGTCTTCAGCGAGGAAGATGTCATTTCAGTCAAGAGTGTTGGCACTCAGTGGACAAATGCCCAGTGCCCATCTGATTCTTGAGGTTGTGACCCATCATTGCAGGCTTGTGTTCCCTTGGAATTGCCCTTACATGGCCACCTATGGGAACTACATCTTCCTCAAGGTACCAAAAAGGTTATTAGGTATTTTGAATACTACCTCTGGTTAAATGTGCAGCCAAGGTTCTCAACCTTGGCTGCTCATTATTTCATTTATGCCATGATGTTTCCTTTTTATTGAATACAACACCATTCTGTTTTCCTCAAGCAAATATACATCTTCAGTCTCTCATCCCAGTATGAAAGTTCACATGAACTTAATGCAATGGTGAATTTCACAGCAATTTAAGAATCTTAAATTGCTTCCAGTCTCCCTGAAGTTCTTCCCTATGCTTGCATTTCAAATAAGATGAACTTTGAGCAATTTGGTTCTCTGCATTCTCTTATTTTCTCCTCCCATCCCCCATTGGCTGCAATGCTGTGAAGAAAAAGTCTATTTCATTAAATATACTTATAAAGTGGAATGGCATAAACAATATGCCATTTGATATTTAATTAAGACCAAGCTAGTATTATTAAAGATAGTGTGCCACACATATTTAAGCAATTATATGTTTATGTGATCCTTTTGCCTCTCTCCATAATTCTCTCTCTGGTTGAGTATTATTGGCTGTCATAGATATGGCTAAATATTATCATCTTTCCCCAACCTTTTTTCCCCTTAAGCTATCTTATTTTTAATGTCTGGTTTCATGGACTGAAAGGTATTTCAAGAACTGAAATATTTCTTCATGGTATTGCTCAAGGTATTTCATGGACTGAAAGGTATTTCAAGGTATTTCATGGACTGAAGGTATTCCTTTCAGTCACAACAGTTGGAACATCTGTATATAACAGGTTATATTGTGGCAGAAACACCATTATTTAGATTGATTTTTAGCCTGTTATTTTGTGTTTTCTATTCCATGCTATTTCTACACTTTGCTCTTTTTAAATTATTTACTTCTTCTTTTGTATTGATTAAGGTTTTCTTTTTTTATTTCTACTGGTTGGGAAGCTATAAAGTCTATTCTTGTCAGTGATATTTCCCTTAAAAATTTAAATTACTATCTTGCTTAACAAAGTTAAAATAAAATTAAATATCTCTATTCTAGAGCAATACAAGGACAATAGATGGATTCTTTTCTGCTCATTTCCACTCTTCCTTTACATTGCTTTGGATCAATATTTTAGTTTTGCCTTGTTTCTAATACTTTTATAGTTCTTTTACAATATGAATATTTTAGATGTGTCCATCTGTTTATAACATTTTTAAATAAATCTTTATTGTTCAGATTATTACAGTTATTCCCCCTTTTTCCCCCCATAGGTCCCCTCCATCCAGTTCCCACACCACCCTCTGCCCTTACCCCCCTCCCCCACTGTCCTCATCCATAGGTGTACACTTTTTGTCACCGGGTCAAAGGTCATACACATGGAAAATGTAGCTATTTCCATCCGTAACGTGGCCCTGTGCTCGGAAAGGTCTCTCACCACTTGTTCACGCTCTACTCAGAAAGGGTGCAGAGCCATGTAACGGCTTTTTAATATAATGTATCCTCTTATGTTTAAAATGAGGATTTCGCTACCAAAACTGAGGAGAAAGCAACACTGCAGCTGCTCTCGCCCCTCTCACCCTTTGGGTGATAGTTGTGCATGGGGCTGCGAGCTGGCTCGTGGGCCTTCGACGAAGCCATCTGGGCTGCTCGCGCAGTTCCGCCGGCTTCCCAGGGGCCGTTGCAGCCTCGCAGGGGCCGTCGCAGCCTTGCAGGGGCCGTCGCAGCCACACATGGGGCGTCGCAGCCTCATGCAGCCTCACAAGGGCCGTCGCAGCCTCGCAGGGGCCGTCGCAACCTCGCAGGGGCTGTCGCAGCCTCACACAGCCTCGCAGGGCACATCAGAGCCTCACAGGGGCCGTTGCAGCATCACGCAGCCTCGCAGGGGGTGTTGTAGCCTCGCAGGGGCTGTCGCAGCCTCACACAGCCTCACGGGGGTGCCGCATCCCACATTGGGGGTGAAGGTGTGAGACAGAAGCTCCTCTCACTGTCTCTCCTGCTGCTCACTTATGTATCGCCGATGCTGGAAGTTTCTGAGAGCAGTCTGCAGGTGCTGGACATCATACTTTAACTGGTCAACACGAAGTTTGGCATTCTGTCTTTTGTTGGGAGGCTCCTTGCTGGACAAAATCTCCAGGCGTTCTAGCTGGCTGAATATCTGGTATGCTTGCTTGGATTTCGTTTTCTACTAAGTGCACAGACTGCTTGTCTGCTGTCTCCTGGTGTCCCATGTGAGACTGGATCTGGTGGACCTGCTTGTGCAATTGCTGGTACAGCGGTTCCATGTCGCCTGCCCAGCCGGGTCCGGCTCCAGCTTCCTCCGAACCTGATTCTGCTTCTTGAGTGTGTCCCTTATGGATGCGAGGACTTGAAATCTGCAGTCTGCTGGGCTGGGCTGCAAAAGCACAGGTGGTTCCTTTTGTGCCACTGGCACAGCTTGGGTGGGGATGTAAATTGAGTAGGGCGGGGTCTCAGAATCACCAGGGCAGAGCAAACAGCAATGGTTGTCATCAGTGTCTCTGTGACTCCTCGCCTCTCCGTGACTCCACGTCCCTGAGTGCCGCACCCCCACAGCAACAATGATCCCTGCGAGCAGCTCCACGAGAAAGCCACCCTCGCTCTTCAACCCGCGGCAAGACAGTCCAGCCTCTCCCCGTAGGGGTCTGGGACCTCAGAATCCCGCTCCAAACAAGCTCAGTGTATTCAAGAGCTTGTATCCCCTTCTGATTGAAAAAAACCGCGCATCCAGTTGTAGCCCGCCTGGTGTGCGCCTCCATACCTCTGTTCTTGGCGCCTCTGCACCTCCTACACAGTCTCAATGCGCTTCTTTCTTTCCTTCCAGTTGTAGAACTTCCATGGGCCAGCTTTCCCATGGTTCTGGATGATAGCTGTTTTGTCTTATAGTTGGTAGTTTCAATGTTGTTGTGGGAGGCAGCACACACAGGTCTATACCTTATGCCACCATCTTGGTTCTCCCCTCATTCCGTCTTAACTAGGCACCAGGCACGCCTGCCAGGCCATGGCTCTGTGCACCTAGAGCTGGAGCGGGCTGCCCGAACCACCGACATGGAGACAGTGCGCCTGGCCCCAGCAGCCCAGCTCTCGGTGCGTGGCAGCAGAGTGCGCACTGGGGACCGGCCCGCGGGGCCTGGGACTGAGCCCGCAGCCACCCAGCTCCCCGAGCCCTGCGCCTCCCCACTGCTCACCAAGGCCCGGGAGGGCTGTTTATAAAATTTTTAACCATCGCTCCTTCTTGCATCTTATTCCATTCTGGATTCAATTTACTTCTTACTGAATTATATATTTTATAGCTTTTTCAGTGAGAATGTGTGAAGAGTAGATTTAACTTTTGTTTCTCTGAAAGCATCTTTCTTTGACCCCCATTCTTTAATGATAGCTTAGCTGAGTATAACATTCTGGATTAATCATAGTTTTATTTCAGCACGACAAGCTTCTACTGTAGTCTGGCTTCTTTTGTTGCAGTTAAGACATCTGCTATCAATCTGTGTTTCTTTCATAGGTAATCTGTTTTTTTTTTCCTCTCGGGTTCCTTTTAAGCTTTTATTTGATTTACCATTTGACCACTATGTGTTCCTGTGTGGGTTTACTTTTTTAGTCATTTTACCCAGATTCAATTCTGGAAAATTTTTGGCCCTTATTACTTTGAATAATCATCTTCCACATTCTCTCTCTCTTATCCATTTCTACTTCTGGAACTTTGTCTAGATATATATTTTAGAAATCCTTATTTACTTCCTTTCATATTTTCCATCTCTAGCCTCTGTACTACTTTCTGAGGAATTTATTAAAATTTATATTTTAATTTACTGTTTCTCTCTTGAGCAGTGTCTAATATGCTGTTAAAGTTGTCCAATAAGACTTTAATTTCAACAAATATATATTTCAATTCTAGAAGTTCTATATATTTTTCTAAATCTACTGAGTTATCCTATATAGGGATTTATTCTCTTCTTAGGTTTTCAATTATTTCTTTATGTCATAGATTATTTTAACGACACTTATTTTATAATGTTTCTCTGATAATTCTAGGATTCTAGTTTTGCTATTTGTGGTATCTGCTGAATTTTGCCCTTAATGGATTTCTACAAATTTTTAAAATTTTTAATTATGAGCTCACATTCAGTGGAATTCATCTGTGAGAATTACATGTTGCTTGAGTTGAAGGTATGGATCTCCAGAGAGTTTTTGTCAGGAACTCCAAGATATTATCAGCCTAGACAATATTTCTTGTCAATTTCTTAAATTGAGGATTCCCTTTTCTTTTTTTCTTTTTTTTAAAAATATATTTTATTGATTTTTTACAGAGAGGAAGGGAGAGAGATAGAGAGTTAGAAACATCGATGAGAGAGAAACATCGATCAGCTGCCTCCAGCACATCTCCTACTGGGGATGTGCCCGCAACCCAGGTACATGCCCTTGACCGGAATTGAACCTGGGACTTTTCAGTCCACAGGCCGACGCTCTATCCACTGAGCCAAACCGGTTTTGTCTCCCTTTTCATATAGGTAATATAAATTCAAGATCCAAGTAACAAGAATGTGCACCCATAGTTACAAGTTCTCAAGAGAATTTGTTTCCCCAAAAGACAAAAACAAGATAGGTAAATATTATTTCCTTGTGACAGTTGATAATGACAGATTATTTTTGAGTAAAACTTTCATTGATTTTATCTAGAGTTTCAGTTTATGATTATCTCAGTTCCATCTCTCTACCTTGAATAGACCCAAGACCTTTCCTGTTCCTACATGGCCTTTAAAACCCAATTTCCATAGTTACTGGGACTGGCAATCCCCCTTTGACCTTCCAGAGACCATCCAAACCTTCAGACTTGGGTTGAAGATGGGTTAGTTTCTTTATATTTTTACTCACTAAGAAATTCCTTCACTTTCTTGTGAACTCAGCTATACATTTAAAATTAAGTTAGTTATATATTTCCCAGTATTTCTGGTTATTTAAAACTGGGAGTGTTATCTAATTATTTAGTTTTCCATAGTGTTATTAGTAGGTTTTTATGCTCATAAGTCATAATTAGGTTTCAATTATAATTGTTTGAAGAATAAAACAAAATTTACTTGCATTGGGTTTGGTCCAAACAATATTTTTCCACTTTCAAAAGAGCTTTTCATCTAAAGGAAAGTCAAGAGTAGATACTAAGTTGTACATTTAGTCAAGTATATGAAAAATTAGCAATCTTAAAAATTCATTAAACCATCGCATTAATCTGGTACAACTATAACTTCAGGTTTTCTGGTTATTTTAACTCAATATATAACATACTTTATAAATGTAAGATTTTCACACTCAAATATTATCATAATTACCTTTAAGAAACTACACAAATTTTATTGCTGAGGAGTTTTTATATAGTACAATTCCCAAACTATTGTTTCTTCTAGACAATAATTTTAGTTACTTCTATGTGTTCTTTCTCTACAATTAATAGGTAAAACAGTATTTCAGAAATGGAGCTACTTGTTGCAATCATTGCCCAAACATTTATTAACTTCCTGACACTGTATTCATACACAGGGTATAGAGATCAAAAAAGCCAAATAGCCTCTGCCTCCAGGAACACAGCTAGGTAATAATAACAAAAGCAGAAATATTAATAACCTGCCGAAACCGGTTTGGCTCAGTGGATAGAGTGTCGGCCTGAGGACTGAAAGGTCCCAGGTTCGATTCCGGTCAAGGGCATGTACCTGGGTTGCGGGCATATCCCCAGTAGGAGATGTGCAGGAGGCAGCTGATCGATGTTTCTCTCTCATCGATGTTTCTAACTCTCTATCTCTCTCCCTTCCTCTCTGTAAAAAGTCAATAAAATATATTTTTTAAAAAAAAGAAATATTAATAACCCAAAATAAAAACCTTCTTATACATTGGGCTCTACACTAATTTGCTGCAATATTATTCCTATCCATATATATATAGAAATGTTCCCCAAATTCTGCATGTTTTATATAAACATATAAATATTTAATTTAAACTGAATTAAATATATCTATATCTATGCATAAGATTTGAAGTTTCATGGTTTCCAAGCTCTATGTTCAGAGATGACAGTGACAAACTCAAATAATGTCCAAATACTTAGGATTCTTTTTCCTTCTCTAAAATCATCAATAATATTTTTAATAGCTATCATCTGTTGGGCAAATATTATTTGACAGGTATAATGTTAAAGACTTGTCTTATTTAATCTTCACGCAATCTTATGCTTAGATGGTATTCCCTTTACACAGTGAGGAAAGGGGATCAAAAAGGTCAGCTAACTTGTCCAATCACTATGCTGCTTCAGGTTTGTCTGACTCCTAACTATTCTGCCATGGTGGCTTATGCCCTGGCCCTGTTCAGACGTCTGACACCAATGCCAAAAGGAACAAAGATTGGAATTTGACCTTGATGAGTGTACCAGAAAAAGAGATTTAGTCTTGAGATATATATATATATATATATTTGCAAATAAATGATCTCATTCACTCAACAAATATTCATTGTGTGCCTGACTTTTTTCTGGGAGCTGATTATTGACTTAAAATTGAAATGGTTGCGCCGAAACCAGTTTGGCTCAGTGGATAGAGCGTCGGCCTGCGGACTGAGAGGTCCCAGGTTCGATTCCGGTCAAGGGCATGTACCTGGGTTGCGGGCACATCCAGTAGGAGATGTGCAAGAGGCAGCTAATCGATGTTTCTCTCTCATCGATGTTTCTAACTCTCTATCTCTCTCTCCCTTCCTCTCTGTAAAAAATCAATAAAATATATTATAAAAAAAAAAAAAGAAATGGTTGCTACACTCAGGGTGATGTACTACTTTACTAAGGAAGATAAAAAAAAAGGGGGGGGGGATGTAATTTAGAACATTCTCCTGAAGTATAGCAAGGAACTCAGCTTGAATCTAAATTTTATTCACCATAGAAATCAGGTATACTTAAAAACTTGAGAGGTAGAATTGGGGATCCTTAAGCATTTATGATAATGTGCCTCTAAAAGAAACTCATTCTAGCCCTAGCTGGTTTGGCTCAGTGGCTAGAGTGTCAGCCTGCAGACTGAAGGGTCCAGGGTTTGATTCTGGTCAAGGGCACATGCCAGGGTTGCAGGCTTGATCCACAGTAGGGGGCGTGCAGGAGGCAGCAGATCAATGATTCTCTCTCATCAGTGATGGTTCTATTTCTTTCCCTCTTCCTTCCTTTCTGAACTCAATAAAAATATCCTACCCTTTTCATTGGCTAATCAGGGCGATATGCAAATTAACCACCAGCCAAGATGGCAACTAATTTCATACTGAAAGCAGGGCCTGACAGTGCAAACAGCAGCTCACCTCTATCAGGGGCTGGCGGCAGAGGTCCCTGCCCTCATCCGGGCCTCCCAGGGGACCCAGGGCTGGCCGGTGGGACCCCTGTGATCGGAACCTGCCCCGCTCTCATCAGGGCCACCCTGAGGGGACAGGGCTGGCGGGTGGGACCCCGGTGATCAGGCATCCCACCCCACTCATCTGGGCCTCCCTGCGGGGACCCAGGGCTGGCGGTGGGACCCCAGTGATCAGGCACCCGCCCGCCCTCATCCGGGTTTACCATAGGGAACCCAGGGCTCGCAGGTGGAACCCCTGTTATGGGGACCAGCCCCGCCATTATGCGGGCCTCCTGCAGGGTACCCAGGGCTGGCGGGTGGGACCCCTGTGATCAGGAACCCGCCCGCTCTCATCTGAGCCTCCTACCGGGGACCCAGGGCTGGCGGGTAGGACCCCTGTGATCAGCACCCACCCCGCCAGCATCCGGACGCCCGCAGGGGACCAAGGGCTAGCAGGTGGGACCCCTGTGATCGGCACTGGACCCGCCCTCATCCGGGCCTCCAGGGGGTCGCAGGGCTGCTGGTTGGGACCCCGGTCATAAGGGACCCGCCCGGCCCTCATCCGGGCCTCCAGGAGGGGTGGACTCAGCGTTGTCCAGTGGGACCGCGGGGATCAGGCACCTGCCTGCCCTCATCCGGGCTTACGAGGGCGACCCAGGTCCGGCGGTTTGGACCCCTGTGATCCGAACCGGGCCTCCCAGAGGGACCCAGGGCTGATCTTGGAACCCCGGTCATCAGGCACCCTCCCTCCCAAATCCGGCCCTCCCACATTGGACCCAGGGCTGTCAGGTGGGAACACTGCGATCGGCACCCACCCCGCCCTCATCCGGGCCTCCCGCTGGGGACCAAGGGCTGGCGGGTGGGACCACGGTCATCAGGCACCCGCCAGCCTCATCCGGGCCCCCCGCGGGCGACCTTGGTCTGGGGGTTGGGACCCCCAGTGATCGGCACCAGCCCCGCCCTCATCCGGGTCTCCCGGAGGGACCCAGGGCTGGCGGGTGGCATCCGGGTCCTAAAGCACCTGCCCCGCCCTCATCCAGGCCTCCCAGGGGGACACAGGTCCGGTGGTTGGGAACCCTGTGATCTGCACACACCGCGCCAGCATCCGTACTCCCGCAGGGGACCCAGTGCTGGCGGGTGGGACACCTGTACCCTCCTCCCCTCATCAGGGCATCCCGCGGGGGACCCAGGTTTGGCGGTTGGGACCCCTGTGATCCGCACTGGACCCGTCCTCATCCAGGCCTCCCGGGGGGACCCAGGGCTGATCTTGGAACCCCGGTCATCAGGCACCCTCCCTCTCTCATCCGGGACTCCCGCGGGTGACCCAGGTCTGGCGGTTGGGACCCCAGTGATCGGCACCAGCCCCGCCCTCATCCGGGTCTCGCGGAGGGACCCAGGGCTGGCGGGTGGCACCCGGGTCCTAAGGCATCTGCCCCGCCCTCATCCAGGCTTCCCAGGGGGACACAGGTCCGGCGGTTGGGACCCCTGTGATCGGCACTGGACCCGCCCTCATCCGGGCCTCCAGGGGGTCCCAGGGCTGGCGGGTGGGACCCCGGTCATAAGGCACACCACCCCGCCCTCATCCGGGCCTCCAGGGGTGGTGGGCCTCAGGTCCGGCGGTTGGGACTCCTGTGATCGGCACCGGACCCGCCCTCATCTGGACCTCCCGGGGGTCCCAGGGCTGGCGGGTGGGACCCCGGTCATAAGGCACCAGCCCGGCCCTCATCCGGGCCTCCAGGGGGAGTGGGACTCAGGGTTGTCCGGTGGGACCGCGGGGATCAGGCACACGCCCGCTCTCATTCGTGCCTCCCAGGGAGACCCAGGTCCGGCAGTTGGGACTCCTGTGATAGGCACCGGACCCGCCCTCATCTGGGCCTCCCGGGGGTCCCAGGGCTGGCGGGTGGGACACCTGTACCCGCCCCCCCTCATCCGCGACTCCCGCGGGGGACCCAGGTCTGGCGGTTGGGACCCCTGTGATCCGCACCGGCCCCGCCCTCATCCGGGACTCCTGGAGGGACCCAGGGCTGGCGGGTGGCACCCGGGTCCTAAGGCACCTGCCACGCCCTCATCCAGGCTTCCCAGGGGGACACAGTTCCGGCGGTTGGGACCCCGGTGATTGGCACTGGACCCGCCCTCATCCGGGCCTCCAGGGGGTCCCAGGGCTGGCGGTTGGGACCCCGGTCATAAGGCACACCACCCCACCCCTCATCCGGGCCTCCAGGGGTGGTGGCCTCAGGTCCAGCGGTTGGGACTCCTGCGATCCGCACCGGATCCGTCCTCATCTGGGCCTCCCGGGGTCTCAGGGCTGGCGGGTGCGAAGCCGGTCATAAGGCACCCGCCCGGCCCTCATCCGGGCCTCCAGGTGGGTGGGAGTCAGCGTTGTCCAGTGGGTCCGCGGGGATCAGGCACCTGCCTGCCCTTATCCGGGCTTACCAGGGGGACCCAAGTCCGGCGGTTTGGACCCCTGTGATCCGCACCGGGTATCCCGGGGGGACCCAGGACTGATCTTGAAACCCCGGTCATCAGGCACCCTCCCTCCATCATCCGGGCCTCCGACAGGGGACCCAGGGCTGTCAGGTGGGGCCACTGTGACCTGCACCCACGCAGCCCTCATCCGGGGCTCCCGCGGGGGACCAAGGGCTGGCGTGTGGGACCGAGGTAATCAGGCAGCCGCCCCCCTCATCCGGGCCTCCCGCGGGAGACCCAGGTCTGGCGGTTGGGACCACTGTGATCGGCACCGGCCCCGCCCTCATCCGGGTCTCGCCGAGTGACCCAGGGCTGGCGGGTGGCACCCGGGTCCTAAGGCATCTGCCCCGCCCTCATCCAGGCCTCCCAGGGGGACACAGTTCCGGCGGTTGGGACCCCTGTGATCGGCACTGGACCCGCCCTAATCCGGGCCTCCAGGGGGTCCCAGGGCTGGCGGTTGGGACCCCGGTCATAAGGCACCCAACCCCGCCCTCATCCGGGCCTCCAGGGGTGGTGGGCCTCAGGTCCTGCTGTTGGGACTCCTGTGATCCGCACCGAACCCGCCCTCATCTGGGCGTCCCGGGGGGGGCCCCGGGCTGGCGGGTGGGACCCCGGTCTTAGGGCACCCGCCTGCCCTCATCCGGGCTTCCCAGGGGGACCCAGGTCCGGCGGTTGGGACCCCTGTGATCCGCACCGGGCCTCCCGGGGGGACCCAGGGCTGATCTTGGAACCCCGGTCATCAGGCACCCTCCCTCCCTCATCCGGCCCTCCAACAGGGGACCCAGGGCTGTCAGGTGGGACCACTGTGATCGGCACCCACGCCGCCCTCATCCGGGGCTCCCGCGGGGGACCAAGGGCTGGCGGGTGGGACCGAGGTGATCAGGCACCCGCCCGCCTCATCCGGGCGGGTGCCTGGCGACCCAGGTCTGGAGGTTGGGACCCCTGTGATCGGCACCGGCCCCGCCCTCATCCGGGTCTGGCGGAGGGACCCAGGGCTGGCGGGTGGCACCCGGGTTCTAAGGCACCTGTCCCGCCCTCATCCATGCCTCCCAGGGGGACACAGGTCCGGTGGTTGGGAACCCTGTGATCTGCACATACCGTGCCAGCATCCGTACTCCCGCAGGGGACCCAGTGCTGGCGGGTGGGACACCTGTACCCGCGCCCCCTCATCAGGGCTTCCCGCGGGGGACCCAGGTTTGGCGGTTGGGACCCCTGTGATCCGCACTGGACCCGTCCTCATCTGGGCCTCCCGGGGGGACCCAGGGCTGGCAGGTGGGATTGGGGTCATCAGTACCCACAACCCTCATCCGGGACTCCCGCGAGGGACCCAGGTCTGGCGGTTGGGACCCCCTGTGATCAGCACCGGCCCCGTCCTCATCCGGGTCTCACGGAGGGACCCAGGGCTGGCGGGTGGCACCCGGGTCCTAAGGCATCTGCCCCGCCCTCATCCAGGCCTCCCAGGGGGACACAGGTCCGGCGGTTGGGACCCCTGTGATCGGCACCACACCCGCTCTCATCCGGGCCTCCAGGAGTTCCCAGGGCTGGCGGTTGGGACCCGGGTCATAAGGCACCCCACCCCGCCCTCATCCGGGCCTCCAGGGGTGGTGGCCCTCAGGTCCGGCGGTTGGGACTCCTGTGATCGACACCAGACCCGCCCTCATCTGGGACTCCCGGGGGTCCCAGGGCTGGCTGGTGGGACCCCGGTCATAAGGAACCCCACCCCGCCCTCATCCGGGCCTCTAGGGGTGGTGGGCCTCAGGTCTGGCGGTTGGGACCCCTGTGATCGGCACCGGCCCCGCCCTCATTCGGGTCTTGCGGAGGGACCCAGGGCTGGCGGGTGGCACCCGGGTCCTAAGGCATCTGCCCCGCCATCATCCAGGCCTCCCAGGGGGACACAGTTCCGGCGGTTGGGACCCCTGTGATCGGCACTGGACCCGCCCTCATCCGGGCCTCCAGGGGGTCCCAGGGCTGGCGGTTGGGACCCCGGTCATAAGGCACCCAACCCCGCCCTCATCCGGGCCTCCAGGGGTGGTGGGCCTCAGGTCCTGCTGTTGGGACTCCTGTGATCCGCACCGAACCCGCCCTCATCTGGGCGTCCCGGGGGGGGCCCCGGGCTGGCGGGTGGGACCCCGGTCTTAGGGCACCCGCCTGCCCTCATCCGGGCTTCCCAGGGGGACCCAGGTCCGGCGGTTGGGACCCCTGTGATCCGCACCGGGCCTCCCGGGGGGACCCAGGGCTGATCTTGGAACCCCGGTCATCAGGCACCCTCCCTCCCTCATCCGGCCCTCCAACAGGGGACCCAGGGCTGTCAGGTGGGACCACTGTGATCGGCACCCACGCCGCCCTCATCCGGGGCTCCCGCGGGGGACCAAGGGCTGGCGGGTGGGACCGAGGTGATCAGGCACCCGCCCGCCTCATCCGGGCGGGTGCCTGGCGACCCAGGTCTGGAGGTTGGGACCCCTGTGATCGGCACCGGCCCCGCCCTCATCCGGGTCTGGCGGAGGGACCCAGGGCTGGCGGGTGGCACCCGGGTCCTAAGGCACCTGTCCCGCCCTCAACCAGGCCTCCCAGGAGGACACAGGTGAGGTGGTTGGGAACCCCGTGATCTGCACATACCGTGCCAGCATCCGTACTCCCGCAGGGGACCCAGTGCTGGCGGATGGGACACCTGTACCCGAGCCCCCTCATCAGGGCTTCCCGCGGGGGACCCAGGTTTGGCGGTTGGGACCCCTGTGATCCGCACTGGACCCGTCCTCATCCGGGCCTCCCGGGGGGACCCAGGGCTGGCGGGTGGGATTGGGGTCATCAGTACCCACAACCCTCATCCGGGACTCCCGCGGGGGACCCAGGTCTGGCGGTTGGGACCCCTGTGATCGGCACCGGCCCCGCCCTCATCCGGGTCTGGCGGAGGGACCCAGGGCTGGCGGGTGGCACCCGGGTCCTAAGGCATCTGCCCCGCCCTCATCCAGGCCTCCCAGGGGGACACAGGTCCGGTGGTTGGGAACCCTGTGATCTGCACATACCGTGCCAGCATCCGTACTCCCGCAGGGGACCCAGTGCTGGCGGGTGGGACACCTGTACCCGCGTCCCCTCATCAGGGCTTCCCGCGGGGGACCCAGGTTTGGCGGTTGGGACCCCTGTGATCCGCACTGGACCCGTCCTCATCCGGGCCTCCCGGGGGGACCCAGGGCTGGCGGGTGGGATTGGGGTCATCAGTACCCACAACCCTCATCCGGGACTCCCGCGAGGGACCCAGGTCTGGCGGTTGGGACCCCCTGTGATCAGCACCGGCCCCGCCCTCATCCGGGTCTCACGGAGGGACCCAGGGCTCGCGGGTGGCACCCGGGACCTAAGGCACCTGCCCCGCCCTCATCCGGGCTTCCCAGGGGGACCCAGGTCTGGCTGTTAGGACCCCTGTGATCTGCCCCGGGCCTCCCGGGGGGACCAAGGACTGATCTTGGAACCCCGGTCATCAGGCACCCTCCCTCCCTCATCCGGGCCTCCCAGAGGGGACCCAGGGCTCTCAGGTGGGACCACTGTGATCGGCACCCACCCCGCCCTCATCCGGGGCTCCCGCGAGGGACCAAAGGGTGGCGGGTGGGACCGAGGTGATCAGGCACCCGCCCCCCTCATCCGGGCCTCCCGCGTGGAACCCAGGTCTGGCGCTTGGGATCCCTGTGATCTGCACCGGCCCCGCCCTCATCCGGGTCTCGCGAAGGGACCCAGGGCTGGCGGGTGGCACCCGGGTCCTAAGGCATCTGCCCCGCCCTCATCCAGACCTCCCAGGGGGACACAGGTCCGGCGGTTGGGACCCCTGTGACCCGCACCGCACCCGCTCTCATCCGGGCCTCCAGGAGTTCCCAGGGCTGGCGGTTGGGACCCGGGTCATAAGGCACCCCACCCCGCCCTCATCCGGGCCTCCAGGGGTGGTGGCCCTCAGGTCCGGCGGTTGGGACTCCTGTGATCGACACCAGACCCGCCCTCATCTGGGCCTCCCGGGGGTCCCAGGGCTGGCTGGTGGGACCCCGGTCATAAGGAACCCCACCCCGCCCTCATCCGGGCCTCTAGGGGTGGTGGGCCTCAGGTCTGGCGGTTGGGACCCCTGTGATCGGCACCGGCCCCGCCCTCATCCGGGTCTTGCGGAGGGACCCAGGGCTGGCGGGTGGCACCCGGGTCCTAAGGCACCTGCCCCGCCATCATCCAGGCCTCCCAGGGGGACACAGGTCCGGCTGTTGGGACCCATGTGATCGGCACCGGACCCGCTCTCATCCGGGCCTCCCGGAGGTCCCAGGGCTGGCGGTTGGGACCCCGGTCATAAGGCACCCCACCCCGCCCTCATCCGGGCCTCCAGGGGTGGTGGGCCTCAGGTCCGTTGGGTGGGACTTCTGTGATCGGGACCGGACCCGCCCTCATCTGGGCTTCCCGGGGGTCCCAGGGCTGGCGGGTGGGACCCCGGTCATAAGGCACCCGCCCGGCCCTCATCCGGGCCTCCAGGGGGGGTGGGCCTCAGGTCCGTTGGGTGAGACTTCTGTGATCGGGACCGGACCCGCCCTCATCTGGGCTTCCCGGGGGTCCCAGGGCTGGCGGGTGGGACCCCGGTCATAAGGCACCCGCCCGGCCCTCATCCGGGCCTCCAGGGGGGGTGGGACTCAGGGTTGTGCTGTGGTACCGCGGGGATTAGGCACCCGCCTGCCCTCATCCGGGCTTCCCAGGGGGACCCAGGTCCGGCGGTTGGGACCCCTGTGATCCGCACCGGGCCTCCCGGGGGGACCAAGGACTGATCTTGGAACCCTGGTCATCAGGCACCATCCCTCCCTCATCCGGGCCTCCCACAGGGGACCCAGGGCTGTCAGGTGGGACCACTATAATCGGCACCCACCCCGCCCTCATCCGGGCCTCCCGCGGGGGACCAAGGTCTGGCGATTGGGACCCCTGTGATCCGCACTGGACACGTCCTCATCCGGGCCTCCCTGGTGGACCCAGGGCTGGCGGGTGGGATTCCGGTCATCCGTACCCGCACCCCATCATCCGGGACCTCCGCGGGGGACCCAGGTCTGGCGGTTGGGACCCCTGTGATCGGCACCGGCCCCGCCCTCATCCGGGTCTGGCGGAGGGACCCAGGGCTGGCGGGTGGCACCCGGGTCCTAAGGCACCTGTCCCGCCCTCATCCAGGCCTCCCAGGGGGACACAGGTCCGGTGGTTGGGAACCCTGTGATCTGCACATACCGTGCCAGCATCCGTACTCCCGCAGGGGACCCAGTGCTGGCGGGTGGGAATGGGGTCATCAGTACCCACAACCCTCATCCGGGACTCCCGCGAGGGACCCAGGTCTGGCGGTTGGGACCCCCTGTGATCAGCACCGGCCCCGCCCTCATCCGGGTCTCACGGAGGGACCCAGGGCTCGCGGGTGGCACCCGGGACCTAAGGCACCTGCCCCGCCCTCATCCGGGCTTCCCAGGGGGACCCAGGTCTGGCTGTTAGGACCCCTGTGATCTGCCCCGGGCCTCCCGGGGGGACCAAGGACTGATCTTGGAACCCCGGTCATCAGGCACCCTCCCTCCCTCATCCGGGCCTCCCAGAGGGGACCCAGGGCTCTCAGGTGGGACCACTGTGATCGGCACCCACCCCGCCCTCATCCGGGGCTCCCGCGAGGGACCAAAGGGTGGCGGGTGGGACCGAGGTGATCAGGCACCCGCCCCCCTCATCCGGGCCTCCCGCGTGGAACCCAGGTCTGGCGCTTGGGACCCCTGTGATCTGCACCGGCCCCGCCCTCATCCGGGTCTCGCGGAGGGACCCAGGGCTGGCGGGTGGCACCCGGGTCCTAAGGCATCTGCCCCGCCCTCATCCAGGCCTCCCAGGGGGACACAGGTCCGGCGGTTGGGACCCCTGTGACCCGCACCGCACCCGCTCTCATCCGGGCCTCCAGGAGTTCCCAGGGCTGGCGGTTGGGACACGGGTCATAAGGCACCCCACCCCGCCCTCATCCGGGCCTCCAGGGGTGGTGGCCCTCAGGTCCGGCGGTTGGGACTCCTGTGATCGACACCAGACCCGCCCTCATCTGGGACTCCCGGGGGTCCCAAGGCTGGCTGGTGGGACCCCGGTCATAAGGAACCCCACCCCGCCCTCATCCGGGCCTCTAGGGGTGGTGGGCCTCAGGTCTGGCGGTTGGGACCCCTGTGATCGGCACCGGCCCCGCCCTCATCCGGGTCTTGCGGAGGGACCCAGGGCTGGCGGGTGGCACCCGGGTCCTAAGGCACCTGCCCCGCCCTCATCCAGGCCTCCCAGGGGGACACCGGTCCGGCTGTTGGGACCCATGTGATCGGCACTGGACCCGCCCTCATCCGGGCCTCCAGGGGGTCCCAGGGCTGGCGGTTGGGACCCCGGTCATAAGGCACCCAACCCCGCCCTCATCCGGGCCTCCAGGGGGGGTGGGACTCAGCGTTGTCCAGTGGGACCACGGGGATTAGGCACCCGCCTGCCCTCATCCGGGCTTCCCAGGGGGACCCAGGTCTGGCGGTTGGGACCCCTGTGATCCGCACCGGGCCTCCCGGGGGGACCCAGGGCTGATCTTGGAACCCCGGTCATCAGGCACCCTCCCTCCCTCATCCGGCCCTCCAACAGGGGACCCAGGGCTGTCAGGTGGGACCACTGTGATCGGCACCCACGCCGCCCTCATCCGGGGCTCCCGCGGGGGACCAAGGGCTGGCGGGTGGGACCGAGGTGATCAGGCACCCGCCCGCCTCATCCGGGCGGGTGCCTGGCGTCCCAGGTCTGGCGGTTGGGACCCCTGTGATAGGCACCGGCCCCGCCCTCATCCGGGTCTGGCGGAGGGACCCAGGGCTGGCGGGTGGCACCCGGGTCCTAAGGCACCTGTCCCGCCCTCATCCAGGCCTCCCAGGGGGACACAGGTCCGGTGGTTGGGAATCCTGTGATCTGCACATACCGTGCCAGCATCCGTACTCCCGCAGGGGACCCAGTGCTGGCGGGTGGGACACCTGTACCCGCGTCCCCTCATCAGGGCTTCCCGCGGGGGACCCAGGTTTGGCGGTTGGGACCCCTGTGATCCGCACTGGACCCGTCCTCATCCGGGCCTCCCGGGGGGACCCAGGGCTGGCGGGTGGGATTGGGGTCATCAGTACCCACAACCCTCATCCGGGACTCCCGCGGGGGACCCAGGTCTGGCGGTTGGGACCCCCTGTGATCAGCACCGGCCCCGCCCTCATCCGGGTCTCACGGAGGGACCCAGGGCTCGCGGGTGGCAACCGGGACCTAAGGCACCTGCCCCGCCCTCATCCGGGCTTCCCAGGGGGACCCAGGTCTGGCTGTTAGGACCCCTGTGATCTGCCCCGGGCCTCCCGGGGGGACCAAGGACTGATCTTGGAACCCCGGTCATCAGGCACCCTCCCTCCCTCATCCGGGGCTCCCGCGAGGGACCAAAGGGTGGCGGGTGGGACCGAGGTGATCAGGCACCCGCCCCCCTCATCCGGGCCTCCCGCGTGGAACCCAGGTCTGGCGCTTGGGATCCCTGTGATCTGCACCGGCCCCGCCCTCATCCGGGTCTCGCGAAGGGACCCAGGGCTGGCGGGTGGCACCCGGGTCCTAAGGCATCTGCCCCGCCCTCATCCAGACCTCCCAGGGGGACACAGGTCCGGCGGTTGGGACCCCTGTGACCCGCACCGCACCCGCTCTCATCCGGGCCTCCAGGAGTTCCCAGGGCTGGCGGTTGGGACCCGGGTCATAAGGCACCCCACCCCGCCCTCATCCGGGCCTCCAGGGGTGGTGGCCCTCAGGTCCGGCGGTTGGGACTCCTGTGATCGACACCAGACCCGCCCTCATCTGGGCCTCCCGGGGGTCCCAGGGCTGGCTGGTGGGACCCCGGTCATAAGGAACCCCACCCCGCCCTCATCCGGGCCTCTAGGGGTGGTGGGCCTCAGGTCTGGCGGTTGGGACCCCTGTGATCGGCACCGGCCCCGCCCTCATCCGGGTCTTGCGGAGGGACCCAGGGCTGGCGGGTGGCACCCGGGTCCTAAGGCACCTGCCCCGCCATCATCCAGGCCTCCCAGGGGGACACAGGTCCGGCTGTTGGGACCCATGTGATCGGCACCGGACCCGCTCTCATCCGGGCCTCCCGGAGGTCCCAGGGCTGGCGGTTGGGACCCCGGTCATAAGGCACCCCACCCCGCCCTCATCCGGGCCTCCAGGGGTGGTGGGCCTCAGGTCCGTTGGGTGGGACTTCTGTGATCGGGACCGGACCCGCCCTCATCTGGGCTTCCCGGGGGTCCCAGGGCTGGCGGGTGGGACCCCGGTCATAAGGCACCCGCCCGGCCCTCATCCGGGCCTCCAGGGGGGGTGGGCCTCAGGTCCGTTGGGTGAGACTTCTGTGATCGGGACCGGACCCGCCCTCATCTGGGCTTCCCGGGGGTCCCAGGGCTGGCGGGTGGGACCCCGGTCATAAGGCACCCGCCCGGCCCTCATCCGGGCCTCCAGGGGGGGTGGGACTCAGGGTTGTGCTGTGGTACCGCGGGGATTAGGCACCCGCCTGCCCTCATCCGGGCTTCCCAGGGGGACCCAGGTCCGGCGGTTGGGACCCCTGTGATCCGCACCGGGCCTCCCGGGGGGACCAAGGACTGATCTTGGAACCCTGGTCATCAGGCACCATCCCTCCCTCATCCGGGCCTCCCACAGGGGACCCAGGGCTGTCAGGTGGGACCACTATAATCGGCACCCACCCCGCCCTCATCCGGGCCTCCCGCGGGGGACCAAGGTCTGGCGATTGGGACCCCTGTGATCCGCACTGGACACGTCCTCATCCGGGCCTCCCTGGTGGACCCAGGGCTGGCGGGTGGGATTCCGGTCATCCGTACCCGCACCCCATCATCCGGGACCTCCGCGGGGGACCCAGGTCTGGCGGTTGGGACCCCTGTGATCGGCACCGGCCCCGCCCTCATCCGGGTCTGGCGGAGGGACCCAGGGCTGGCGGGTGGCACCCGGGTCCTAAGGCACCTGTCCCGCCCTCATCCAGGCCTCCCAGGGGGACACAGGTCCGGTGGTTGGGAACCCTGTGATCTGCACATACCGTGCCAGCATCCGTACTCCCGCAGGGGACCCAGTGCTGGCGGGTGGGAATGGGGTCATCAGTACCCACAACCCTCATCCGGGACTCCCGCGAGGGACCCAGGTCTGGCGGTTGGGACCCCCTGTGATCAGCACCGGCCCCGCCCTCATCCGGGTCTCACGGAGGGACCCAGGGCTCGCGGGTGGCACCCGGGACCTAAGGCACCTGCCCCGCCCTCATCCGGGCTTCCCAGGGGGACCCAGGTCTGGCTGTTAGGACCCCTGTGATCTGCCCCGGGCCTCCCGGGGGGACCAAGGACTGATCTTGGAACCCCGGTCATCAGGCACCCTCCCTCCCTCATCCGGGCCTCCCAGAGGGGACCCAGGGCTCTCAGGTGGGACCACTGTGATCGGCACCCACCCCGCCCTCATCCGGGGCTCCCGCGAGGGACCAAAGGGTGGCGGGTGGGACCGAGGTGATCAGGCACCCGCCCCCCTCATCCGGGCCTCCCGCGTGGAACCCAGGTCTGGCGCTTGGGACCCCTGTGATCTGCACCGGCCCCGCCCTCATCCGGGTCTCGCGGAGGGACCCAGGGCTGGCGGGTGGCACCCGGGTCCTAAGGCATCTGCCCCGCCCTCATCCAGGCCTCCCAGGGGGACACAGGTCCGGCGGTTGGGACCCCTGTGACCCGCACCGCACCCGCTCTCATCCGGGCCTCCAGGAGTTCCCAGGGCTGGCGGTTGGGACACGGGTCATAAGGCACCCCACCCCGCCCTCATCCGGGCCTCCAGGGGTGGTGGCCCTCAGGTCCGGCGGTTGGGACTCCTGTGATCGACACCAGACCCGCCCTCATCTGGGACTCCCGGGGGTCCCAAGGCTGGCTGGTGGGACCCCGGTCATAAGGAACCCCACCCCGCCCTCATCCGGGCCTCTAGGGGTGGTGGGCCTCAGGTCTGGCGGTTGGGACCCCTGTGATCGGCACCGGCCCCGCCCTCATCCGGGTCTTGCGGAGGGACCCAGGGCTGGCGGGTGGCACCCGGGTCCTAAGGCACCTGCCCCGCCCTCATCCAGGCCTCCCAGGGGGACACCGGTCCGGCTGTTGGGACCCATGTGATCGGCACTGGACCCGCCCTCATCCGGGCCTCCAGGGGGTCCCAGGGCTGGCGGTTGGGACCCCGGTCATAAGGCACCCAACCCCGCCCTCATCCGGGCCTCCAGGGGGGGTGGGACTCAGCGTTGTCCAGTGGGACCACGGGGATTAGGCACCCGCCTGCCCTCATCCGGGCTTCCCAGGGGGACCCAGGTCTGGCGGTTGGGACCCCTGTGATCCGCACCGGGCCTCCCGGGGGGACCCAGGGCTGATCTTGGAACCCCGGTCATCAGGCACCCTCCCTCCCTCATCCGGCCCTCCAACAGGGGACCCAGGGCTGTCAGGTGGGACCACTGTGATCGGCACCCACGCCGCCCTCATCCGGGGCTCCCGCGGGGGACCAAGGGCTGGCGGGTGGGACCGAGGTGATCAGGCACCCGCCCGCCTCATCCGGGCGGGTGCCTGGCGTCCCAGGTCTGGCGGTTGGGACCCCTGTGATAGGCACCGGCCCCGCCCTCATCCGGGTCTGGCGGAGGGACCCAGGGCTGGCGGGTGGCACCCGGGTCCTAAGGCACCTGTCCCGCCCTCATCCAGGCCTCCCAGGGGGACACAGGTCCGGTGGTTGGGAACCCTGTGATCTGCACATACCGTGCCAGCATCCGTACTCCCGCAGGGGACCCAGTGCTGGCGGGTGGGAATGGGGTCATCAGTACCCACAACCCTCATCCGGGACTCCCGCGAGGGACCCAGGTCTGGCGGTTGGGACCCCCTGTGATCAGCACCGGCCCCGCCCTCATCCGGGTCTCACGGAGGGACCCAGGGCTCGCGGGTGGCACCCGGGACCTAAGGCACCTGCCCCGCCCTCATCCGGGCTTCCCAGGGGGACCCAGGTCTGGCTGTTAGGACCCCTGTGATCTGCCCCGGGCCTCCCGGGGGGACCAAGGACTGATCTTGGAACCCCGGTCATCAGGCACCCTCCCTCCCTCATCCGGGCCTCCCAGAGGGGACCCAGGGCTCTCAGGTGGGACCACTGTGATCGGCACCCACCCCGCCCTCATCCGGGGCTCCCGCGAGGGACCAAAGGGTGGCGGGTGGGACCGAGGTGATCAGGCACCCGCCCCCCTCATCCGGGCCTCCCGCGTGGAACCCAGGTCTGGCGCTTGGGACCCCTGTGATCTGCACCGGCCCCGCCCTCATCCGGGTCTCGCGGAGGGACCCAGGGCTGGCGGGTGGCACCCGGGTCCTAAGGCATCTGCCCCGCCCTCATCCAGGCCTCCCAGGGGGACACAGGTCCGGCGGTTGGGACCCCTGTGACCCGCACCGCACCCGCTCTCATCCGGGCCTCCAGGAGTTCCCAGGGCTGGCGGTTGGGACACGGGTCATAAGGCACCCCACCCCGCCCTCATCCGGGCCTCCAGGGGTGGTGGCCCTCAGGTCCGGCGGTTGGGACTCCTGTGATCGACACCAGACCCGCCCTCATCTGGGACTCCCGGGGGTCCCAAGGCTGGCTGGTGGGACCCCGGTCATAAGGAACCCCACCCCGCCCTCATCCGGGCCTCTAGGGGTGGTGGGCCTCAGGTCTGGCGGTTGGGACCCCTGTGATCGGCACCGGCCCCGCCCTCATCCGGGTCTTGCGGAGGGACCCAGGGCTGGCGGGTGGCACCCGGGTCCTAAGGCACCTGCCCCGCCCTCATCCAGGCCTCCCAGGGGGACACCGGTCCGGCTGTTGGGACCCATGTGATCGGCACTGGACCCGCCCTCATCCGGGCCTCCAGGGGGTCCCAGGGCTGGCGGTTGGGACCCCGGTCATAAGGCACCCAACCCCGCCCTCATCCGGGCCTCCAGGGGGGGTGGGACTCAGCGTTGTCCAGTGGGACCACGGGGATTAGGCACCCGCCTGCCCTCATCCGGGCTTCCCAGGGGGACCCAGGTCTGGCGGTTGGGACCCCTGTGATCCGCACCGGGCCTCCCGGGGGGACCCAGGGCTGATCTTGGAACCCCGGTCATCAGGCACCCTCCCTCCCTCATCCGGCCCTCCAACAGGGGACCCAGGGCTGTCAGGTGGGACCACTGTGATCGGCACCCACGCCGCCCTCATCCGGGGCTCCCGCGGGGGACCAAGGGCTGGCGGGTGGGACCGAGGTGATCAGGCACCCGCCCGCCTCATCCGGGCGGGTGCCTGGCGTCCCAGGTCTGGCGGTTGGGACCCCTGTGATAGGCACCGGCCCCGCCCTCATCCGGGTCTGGCGGAGGGACCCAGGGCTGGCGGGTGGCACCCGGGTCCTAAGGCACCTGTCCCGCCCTCATCCAGGCCTCCCAGGGGGACACAGGTCCGGTGGTTGGGAATCCTGTGATCTGCACATACCGTGCCAGCATCCGTACTCCCGCAGGGGACCCAGTGCTGGCGGGTGGGACACCTGTACCCGCGTCCCCTCATCAGGGCTTCCCGCGGGGGACCCAGGTTTGGCGGTTGGGACCCCTGTGATCCGCACTGGACCCGTCCTCATCCGGGCCTCCCGGGGGGACCCAGGGCTGGCGGGTGGGATTGGGGTCATCAGTACCCACAACCCTCATCCGGGACTCCCGCGGGGGACCCAGGTCTGGCGGTTGGGACCCCCTGTGATCAGCACCGGCCCCGCCCTCATCCGGGTCTCACGGAGGGACCCAGGGCTCGCGGGTGGCAACCGGGACCTAAGGCACCTGCCCCGCCCTCATCCGGGCTTCCCAGGGGGACCCAGGTCTGGCTGTTAGGACCCCTGTGATCTGCCCCGGGCCTCCCGGGGGGACCAAGGACTGATCTTGGAACCCCGGTCATCAGGCACCCTCCCTCCCTCATCCGGGGCTCCCGCGAGGGACCAAAGGGTGGCGGGTGGGACCGAGGTGATCAGGCACCCGCCCCCCTCATCCGGGCCTCCCGCGTGGAACCCAGGTCTGGCGCTTGGGATCCCTGTGATCTGCACCGGCCCCGCCCTCATCCGGGTCTCGCGGAGGGACCCAGGGCTGGCGGGTGGCACCCGGGTCCTAAGGCATCTGCCCCGCCCTCATCCAGGCCTCCCAGGGGGACACAGGTCCGGCGGTTGGGACCCCTGTGATCGGCACCGCACCCGCTCTCATCCGGGCCTCGAGGAGTTCCCAGGGCTGGCGGTTGGGACCCGGGTCATAAGGCACCCCACCCCGCCCTCATCCGGGCCTCCAGGGGTGGTGGCCCTCAGGTCCGGCGGTTGGGACTCCTGTGATCGACACCAGACCCGCCCTCATCTGGGCCTCCCGGGGGTCCCAGGGCTGGCTGGTGGGACCCCGGTCATAAGGAACCCCACCCCGCCCTCATCCGGGCCTCTAGGGGTGGTGGGCCTCAGGTCTGGCAGTTGGGACCCCTGTGATCGGCACCGGCCCCGCCCTCATCCGGGTCTTGCGGAGGGACCCAGGGCTGGCGGGTGGCACCCGGGTCCTAAGGCACCTGCCCCGCCCTCATCCAGGCCTCCCAGGGGGACACAGGTCCGGCTGTTGGGACCCATGTGATCGGCACCGGACCCGCTCTCATCCGGGCCTCCCGGAGGTCCCAGGGCTGGCGGTTGGGACCCCGGTCATAAGGCACCCCACCCCGTCCTCATCCGGGCCTCCAGGGGTGGTGGGCCTCAGGTCCGTTGGGTGGGACTTCTGTGATCGGGACCGGACCCGCCCTCATCTGGGCTTCCCGGGGGTCCCAGGGCTGGCGGGTGGGACCCCGGTCATAAGGCACCCGCCCGGCCCTCATCCGGGCCTCCAGGGGGGGTGGCCCTCAGGTCCGGCGGTTGGGACTCCTGTGATCGACACCAGACCCGCCCTCATCTGGGCCTCCCGGGGGTCCCAGGGCTAGCTGGTGGGACCCCGGTCATAAGGAACCCCACCCCGCGCTCATCCGGGCCTCTAGGGGTGGTGGGCCTCAGGTCTGGCGGTTGGGACCCCTGTGATCGGCACCGGCCCCGCCCTCATCCGGGTCTTGCGGAGGGACCCAGGGCTGGCGGGTGGCACCCGGGTCCTAAGGCATCTGCCCGGCCCTCATCCAGGCCTCCAAGGGGGACACAGGTCCGGCGGTTGGGACCCCTGTGATCGGCACCACACCCGCTCTCATCCGGGCCTCCAGGAGTTCCCAGGGCTGGCGGTTGGGACCCGGGTCATAAGGCACCCCACCCCGCCCTCATCCGGGCCTCCAGGGGTGGTGGCCCTCAGGTCCGGCGGTTGGGACTCCTGTGATCGACACCAGACCCGCCCTCATCTGGGACTCCCGGGGGTCCCAGGGCTGGCTGGTGGGACCCCGGTCATAAGGAACCCCACCCCGCCCTCACCCGGGCCTCTAGGGGTGGTGGGCCTCAGGTCTGGCGGTTGGGACCCCTGTGATCGGCACCGGCCCCGCCCTCATCCGGGTCTTGCGGAGGGACCCAGGGCTGGCGGGTGGCACCCGGGTCCTAAGGCACCTGCCCCGCCATCATCCAGGCCTCCCAGGGGGACACAGGTCCGGCTGTTGGGACCCATGTGATCGGCACCGGACCCGCTCTCATCCGGGCCTCCCGGAGGTCCCAGGGCTGGCGGTTGGGACCCCGGTCATAAGGCACCCCACCCCGCCCTCATCCGGGCCTCCAGGGGTGGTGGGCCTCAGGTCCGTTGGGTGGGACTTCTGTGATCGGGACCGGACCCGCCCTCATCTGGGCTTCCCGGGGGTCCCAGGGCTGGCGGGTGGGACCCCGGTCATAAGGCACCCGCCCGGCCCTCATCCGGGCCTCCAGGGGGGGTGGGCCTCAGGTCCGTTGGGTGAGACTTCTGTGATCGGGACCGGACCCGCCCTCATCTGGGCTTCCTGGGGGTCCCAGGGCTGGCGGGTGGGACCCCGGTCATAAGGCACCCGCCCGGCCCTCATCCGGGCCTCCAGGGGGGGTGGCCCTCAGGTCCGGCGGTTGGGACTCCTGTGATCGACACCAGACCCGCCCTCATCTGGGCCTCCCGGGGGTCCCAGGGCTGGCTGGTGGGACCCCGGTCATAAGGAACCCCACCCCGCCCTCATCCGGGCCTCTAGGGGTGGTGGGCCTCAGGTCTGGCGGTTGGGACCCCTGTGATCGGCACCGGCCCCGCCCTCATCCGGGTCTGGCGGAGGGACCCAGGGCTGGCGGGTGGCACCCGGGTCCTAAGGCACCTGCCCCGCCCTCATCCAGGCCTCCCAGGGGGACACCGGTCCGGCTGTTGGGACCCATGTGATCGGCACTGGACCCGCCCTCATCCGGGCCTCCAGGGGGTCCCAGGGCTGGCGGTTGGGACCCCGGTCATAAGGCACCCAACCCCGCCCTCATCCGGGCCTCCAGGGGGGGTGGGACTCAGCGTTGTCCAGTGGGACCACGGGGATTAGGCACCCGCCTGCCCTCATCCGGGCTTCCCAGGGGGACCCAGGTCTGGCGGTTGGGACCCCTGTGATCCGCACCGGGCCTCCCGGGGGGACCCAGGGCTGATCTTGGAACCCCGGTCATCAGGCACCCTCCCTCCCTCATCCGGCCCTCCAACAGGGGACCCAGGGCTGTCAGGTGGGACCACTGTGATCGGCACCCACGCCGCCCTCATCCGGGGCTCCCGCGGGGGACCAAGGGCTGGCGGGTGGGACCGAGGTGATCAGGCACCCGCCCGCCTCATCCGGGCGGGTGCCTGGCGTCCCAGGTCTGGCGGTTGGGACCCCTGTGATAGGCACCGGCCCCGCCCTCATCCGGGTCTGGCGGAGGGACCCAGGGCTGGCGGGTGGCACCCGGGTCCTAAGGCACCTGTCCCGCCCTCATCCAGGCCTCCCAGGGGGACACAGGTCCGGTGGTTGGGAATCCTGTGATCTGCACATACCGTGCCAGCATCCGTACTCCCGCAGGGGACCCAGTGCTGGCGGGTGGGACACCTGTACCCGCGTCCCCTCATCAGGGCTTCCCGCGGGGGACCCAGGTTTGGCGGTTGGGACCCCTGTGATCCGCACTGGACCCGTCCTCATCCGGGCCTCCCGGGGGGACCCAGGGCTGGCGGGTGGGATTGGGGTCATCAGTACCCACAACCCTCATCCGGGACTCCCGCGGGGGACCCAGGTCTGGCGGTTGGGACCCCCTGTGATCAGCACCGGCCCCGCCCTCATCCGGGTCTCACGGAGGGACCCAGGGCTCGCGGGTGGCAACCGGGACCTAAGGCACCTGCCCCGCCCTCATCCGGGCTTCCCAGGGGGACCCAGGTCTGGCTGTTAGGACCCCTGTGATCTGCCCCGGGCCTCCCGGGGGGACCAAGGACTGATCTTGGAACCCCGGTCATCAGGCACCCTCCCTCCCTCATCCGGGGCTCCCGCGAGGGACCAAAGGGTGGCGGGTGGGACCGAGGTGATCAGGCACCCGCCCCCCTCATCCGGGCCTCCCGCGTGGAACCCAGGTCTGGCGCTTGGGATCCCTGTGATCTGCACCGGCCCCGCCCTCATCCGGGTCTCGCGGAGGGACCCAGGGCTGGCGGGTGGCACCCGGGTCCTAAGGCATCTGCCCCGCCCTCATCCAGGCCTCCCAGGGGGACACAGGTCCGGCGGTTGGGACCCCTGTGATCGGCACCGCACCCGCTCTCATCCGGGCCTCGAGGAGTTCCCAGGGCTGGCGGTTGGGACCCGGGTCATAAGGCACCCCACCCCGCCCTCATCCGGGCCTCCAGGGGTGGTGGCCCTCAGGTCCGGCGGTTGGGACTCCTGTGATCGACACCAGACCCGCCCTCATCTGGGCCTCCCGGGGGTCCCAGGGCTGGCTGGTGGGACCCCGGTCATAAGGAACCCCACCCCGCCCTCATCCGGGCCTCTAGGGGTGGTGGGCCTCAGGTCTGGCAGTTGGGACCCCTGTGATCGGCACCGGCCCCGCCCTCATCCGGGTCTTGCGGAGGGACCCAGGGCTGGCGGGTGGCACCCGGGTCCTAAGGCACCTGCCCCGCCCTCATCCAGGCCTCCCAGGGGGACACAGGTCCGGCTGTTGGGACCCATGTGATCGGCACCGGACCCGCTCTCATCCGGGCCTCCCGGAGGTCCCAGGGCTGGCGGTTGGGACCCCGGTCATAAGGCACCCCACCCCGTCCTCATCCGGGCCTCCAGGGGTGGTGGGCCTCAGGTCCGTTGGGTGGGACTTCTGTGATCGGGACCGGACCCGCCCTCATCTGGGCTTCCCGGGGGTCCCAGGGCTGGCGGGTGGGACCCCGGTCATAAGGCACCCGCCCGGCCCTCATCCGGGCCTCCAGGGGGGGTGGCCCTCAGGTCCGGCGGTTGGGACTCCTGTGATCGACACCAGACCCGCCCTCATCTGGGCCTCCCGGGGGTCCCAGGGCTAGCTGGTGGGACCCCGGTCATAAGGAACCCCACCCCGCGCTCATCCGGGCCTCTAGGGGTGGTGGGCCTCAGGTCTGGCGGTTGGGACCCCTGTGATCGGCACCGGCCCCGCCCTCATCCGGGTCTTGCGGAGGGACCCAGGGCTGGCGGGTGGCACCCGGGTCCTAAGGCATCTGCCCGGCCCTCATCCAGGCCTCCAAGGGGGACACAGGTCCGGCGGTTGGGACCCCTGTGATCGGCACCACACCCGCTCTCATCCGGGCCTCCAGGAGTTCCCAGGGCTGGCGGTTGGGACCCGGGTCATAAGGCACCCCACCCCGCCCTCATCCGGGCCTCCAGGGGTGGTGGCCCTCAGGTCCGGCGGTTGGGACTCCTGTGATCGACACCAGACCCGCCCTCATCTGGGACTCCCGGGGGTCCCAGGGCTGGCTGGTGGGACCCCGGTCATAAGGAACCCCACCCCGCCCTCACCCGGGCCTCTAGGGGTGGTGGGCCTCAGGTCTGGCGGTTGGGACCCCTGTGATCGGCACCGGCCCCGCCCTCATCCGGGTCTTGCGGAGGGACCCAGGGCTGGCGGGTGGCACCCGGGTCCTAAGGCACCTGCCCCGCCATCATCCAGGCCTCCCAGGGGGACACAGGTCCGGCTGTTGGGACCCATGTGATCGGCACCGGACCCGCTCTCATCCGGGCCTCCCGGAGGTCCCAGGGCTGGCGGTTGGGACCCCGGTCATAAGGCACCCCACCCCGCCCTCATCCGGGCCTCCAGGGGTGGTGGGCCTCAGGTCCGTTGGGTGGGACTTCTGTGATCGGGACCGGACCCGCCCTCATCTGGGCTTCCCGGGGGTCCCAGGGCTGGCGGGTGGGACCCCGGTCATAAGGCACCCGCCCGGCCCTCATCCGGGCCTCCAGGGGGGGTGGGCCTCAGGTCCGTTGGGTGAGACTTCTGTGATCGGGACCGGACCCGCCCTCATCTGGGCTTCCTGGGGGTCCCAGGGCTGGCGGGTGGGACCCCGGTCATAAGGCACCCGCCCGGCCCTCATCCGGGCCTCCAGGGGGGGTGGCCCTCAGGTCCGGCGGTTGGGACTCCTGTGATCGACACCAGACCCGCCCTCATCTGGGCCTCCCGGGGGTCCCAGGGCTGGCTGGTGGGACCCCGGTCATAAGGAACCCCACCCCGCCCTCATCCGGGCCTCTAGGGGTGGTGGGCCTCAGGTCTGGCGGTTGGGACCCCTGTGATCGGCACCGGCCCCGCCCTCATCCGGGTCTGGCGGAGGGACCCAGGGCTGGCGGGTGGCACCCGGGTCCTAAGGCACCTGCCCCGCCCTCATCCAGGCCTCCCAGGGGGACACCGGTCCGGCTGTTGGGACCCATGTGATCGGCACTGGACCCGCCCTCATCCGGGCCTCCAGGGGGTCCCAGGGCTGGCGGTTGGGACCCCGGTCATAAGGCACCCAACCCCGCCCTCATCCGGGCCTCCAGGGGGGGTGGGACTCAGCGTTGTCCAGTGGGACCACGGGGATTAGGCACCCGCCTGCCCTCATCCGGGCTTCCCAGGGGGACCCAGGTCTGGCGGTTGGGACCCCTGTGATCCGCACCGGGCCTCCCGGGGGGACCCAGGGCTGATCTTGGAACCCCGGTCATCAGGCACCCTCCCTCCCTCATCCGGCCCTCCAACAGGGGACCCAGGGCTGTCAGGTGGGACCACTGTGATCGGCACCCACGCCGCCCTCATCCGGGGCTCCCGCGGGGGACCAAGGGCTGGCGGGTGGGACCGAGGTGATCAGGCACCCGCCCGCCTCATCCGGGCGGGTGCCTGGCGTCCCAGGTCTGGCGGTTGGGACCCCTGTGATAGGCACCGGCCCCGCCCTCATCCGGGTCTGGCGGAGGGACCCAGGGCTGGCGGGTGGCACCCGGGTCCTAAGGCACCTGTCCCGCCCTCATCCAGGCCTCCCAGGGGGACACAGGTCCGGTGGTTGGGAATCCTGTGATCTGCACATACCGTGCCAGCATCCGTACTCCCGCAGGGGACCCAGTGCTGGCGGGTGGGACACCTGTACCCGCGTCCCCTCATCAGGGCTTCCCGCGGGGGACCCAGGTTTGGCGGTTGGGACCCCTGTGATCCGCACTGGACCCGTCCTCATCCGGGCCTCCCGGGGGGACCCAGGGCTGGCGGGTGGGATTGGGGTCATCAGTACCCACAACCCTCATCCGGGACTCCCGCGGGGGACCCAGGTCTGGCGGTTGGGACCCCCTGTGATCAGCACCGGCCCCGCCCTCATCCGGGTCTCACGGAGGGACCCAGGGCTCGCGGGTGGCAACCGGGACCTAAGGCACCTGCCCCGCCCTCATCCGGGCTTCCCAGGGGGACCCAGGTCTGGCTGTTAGGACCCCTGTGATCTGCCCCGGGCCTCCCGGGGGGACCAAGGACTGATCTTGGAACCCCGGTCATCAGGCACCCTCCCTCCCTCATCCGGGGCTCCCGCGAGGGACCAAAGGGTGGCGGGTGGGACCGAGGTGATCAGGCACCCGCCCCCCTCATCCGGGCCTCCCGCGTGGAACCCAGGTCTGGCGCTTGGGACCCCTGTGATCTGCACCGGCCCCGCCCTCATCCGGGTCTCGCGGAGGGACCCAGGGCTGGCGGGTGGCACCCGGGTCCTAAGGCATCTGCCCCGCCCTCATCCAGGCCTCCCAGGGGGACACAGGTCCGGCGGTTGGGACCCCTGTGATCGGCACCGCACCCGCTCTCATCCGGGCCTCGAGGAGTTCCCAGGGCTGGCGGTTGGGACCCGGGTCATAAGGCACCCCACCCCGCCCTCATCCGGGCCTCCAGGGGTGGTGGCCCTCAGGTCCGGCGGTTGGGACTCCTGTGATCGACACCAGACCCGCCCTCATCTGGGCCTCCCGGGGGTCCCAGGGCTGGCTGGTGGGACCCCGGTCATAAGGAACCCCACCCCGCCCTCATCCGGGCCTCTAGGGGTGGTGGGCCTCAGGTCTGGCAGTTGGGACCCCTGTGATCGGCACCGGCCCCGCCCTCATCCGGGTCTTGCGGAGGGACCCAGGGCTGGCGGGTGGCACCCGGGTCCTAAGGCACCTGCCCCGCCCTCATCCAGGCCTCCCAGGGGGACACAGGTCCGGCTGTTGGGACCCATGTGATCGGCACCGGACCCGCTCTCATCCGGGCCTCCCGGAGGTCCCAGGGCTGGCGGTTGGGACCCCGGTCATAAGGCACCCCACCCCGTCCTCATCCGGGCCTCCAGGGGTGGTGGGCCTCAGGTCCGTTGGGTGGGACTTCTGTGATCGGGACCGGACCCGCCCTCATCTGGGCTTCCCGGGGGTCCCAGGGCTGGCGGGTGGGACCCCGGTCATAAGGCACCCGCCCGGCCCTCATCCGGGCCTCCAGGGGGGGTGGCCCTCAGGTCCGGCGGTTGGGACTCCTGTGATCGACACCAGACCCGCCCTCATCTGGGCCTCCCGGGGGTCCCAGGGCTAGCTGGTGGGACCCCGGTCATAAGGAACCCCACCCCGCGCTCATCCGGGCCTCTAGGGGTGGTGGGCCTCAGGTCTGGCGGTTGGGACCCCTGTGATCGGCACCGGCCCCGCCCTCATCCGGGTCTTGCGGAGGGACCCAGGGCTGGCGGGTGGCACCCGGGTCCTAAGGCATCTGCCCGGCCCTCATCCAGGCCTCCAAGGGGGACACAGGTCCGGCGGTTGGGACCCCTGTGATCGGCACCACACCCGCTCTCATCCGGGCCTCCAGGAGTTCCCAGGGCTGGCGGTTGGGACCCGGGTCATAAGGCACCCCACCCCGCCCTCATCCGGGCCTCCAGGGGTGGTGGCCCTCAGGTCCGGCGGTTGGGACTCCTGTGATCGACACCAGACCCGCCCTCATCTGGGACTCCCGGGGGTCCCAGGGCTGGCTGGTGGGACCCCGGTCATAAGGAACCCCACCCCGCCCTCATCCGGGCCTCTAGGGGTGGTGGGCCTCAGGTCTGGCGGTTGGGACCCCTGTGATCGGCACCGGCCCCGCCCTCATCCGGGTCTTGCGGAGGGACCCAGGGCTGGCGGGTGGCACCCGGGTCCTAAGGCACCTGCCCCGCCATCATCCAGGCCTCCCAGGGGGACACAGGTCCGGCTGTTGGGACCCATGTGATCGGCACCGGACCCGCTCTCATCCGGGCCTCCCGGAGGTCCCAGGGCTGGCGGTTGGGACCCCGGTCATAAGGCACCCCACCCCGCCCTCATCCGGGCCTCCAGGGGTGGTGGGCCTCAGGTCCGTTGGGTGGGACTTCTGTGATCGGGACCGGACCCGCCCTCATCTGGGCTTCCCGGGGGTCCCAGGGCTGGCGGGTGGGACCCCGGTCATAAGGCACCCGCCCGGCCCTCATCCGGGCCTCCAGGGGGGGTGGGCCTCAGGTCCGTTGGGTGAGACTTCTGTGATCGGGACCGGACCCGCCCTCATCTGGGCTTCCTGGGGGTCCCAGGGCTGGCGGGTGGGACCCCGGTCATAAGGCACCCGCCCGGCCCTCATCCGGGCCTCCAGGGGGGGTGGCCCTCAGGTCCGGCGGTTGGGACTCCTGTGATCGACACCAGACCCGCCCTCATCTGGGCCTCCCGGGGGTCCCAGGGCTGGCTGGTGGGACCCCGGTCATAAGGAACCCCACCCCGCCCTCATCCGGGCCTCTAGGGGTGGTGGGCCTCAGGTCTGGCGGTTGGGACCCCTGTGATCGGCACCGGCCCCGCCCTCATCCGGGTCTGGCGGAGGGACCCAGGGCTGGCGGGTGGCACCCGGGTCCTAAGGCACCTGCCCCGCCCTCATCCAGGCCTCCCAGGGGGACACCGGTCCGGCTGTTGGGACCCATGTGATCGGCACTGGACCCGCCCTCATCCGGGCCTCCAGGGGGTCCCAGGGCTGGCGGTTGGGACCCCGGTCATAAGGCACCCAACCCCGCCCTCATCCGGGCCTCTAGGGGTGGTGGGCCTCAGGTCTGGCGGTTGGGACCCCTGTGATCGGCACCGGCCCCGCCCTCATCCGGGTCTTGCGGAGGGACCCAGGGCTGGCGGGTGGCACCCGGGTCCTAAGGCACCTGCCCGGCCATCATCCAGGCCTCCCAGGGGGACACAGGTCCGGCTGTTGGGACCCATGTGATCGGCACCGGACCCGCTCTCATCCGGGCCTCCCGGAGGTCCCAGGGCTGGCGGTTGGGACCCCGGTCATAAGGCACCCCACCCCGCCCTCATCCGGGCCTCCAGGGGTGGTGGGCCTCAGGTCCGTTGGGTGGGACTTCTGTGATCGGGACCGGACCCGCCCTCATCTGGGCTTCCCGGGGGTCCCAGGGCTGGCGGGTGGGACCCCGGTCATAAGGCACCCGCCCGGCCCTCATCCGGGCCTCCAGGGGGGGTGGGCCTCAGGTCCGTTGGGTGAGACTTCTGTGATCGGGACCGGACCCGCCCTCATCTGGGCTTCCTGGGGGTCCCAGGGCTGGCGGGTGGGACCCCGGTCATAAGGCACCCGCCCGGCCCTCATCCGGGCCTCCAGGGGGGGTGGCCCTCAGGTCCGGCGGTTGGGACTCCTGTGATCGACACCAGACCCGCCCTCATCTGGGCCTCCCGGGGGTCCCAGGGCTGGCTGGTGGGACCCCGGTCATAAGGAACCCCACCCCGCCCTCATCCGGGCCTCTAGGGGTGGTGGGCCTCAGGTCTGGCGGTTGGGACCCCTGTGATCGGCACCGGCCCCGCCCTCATCCGGGTCTGGCGGAGGGACCCAGGGCTGGCGGGTGGCACCCGGGTCCTAAGGCACCTGCCCCGCCCTCATCCAGGCCTCCCAGGGGGACACCGGTCCGGCTGTTGGGACCCATGTGATCGGCACTGGACCCGCCCTCATCCGGGCCTCCAGGGGGTCCCAGGGCTGGCGGTTGGGACCCCGGTCATAAGGCACCCAACCCCGCCCTCATCCGGGCCTCCAGGGGGGGTGGGACTCAGCGTTGTCCAGTGGGACCACGGGGATTAGGCACCCGCCTGCCCTCATCCGGGCTTCCCAGGGGGACCCAGGTCTGGCGGTTGGGACCCCTGTGATCCGCACCGGGCCTCCCGGGGGGACCCAGGGCTGATCTTGGAACCCCGGTCATCAGGCACCCTCCCTCCCTCATCCGGCCCTCCAACAGGGGACCCAGGGCTGTCAGGTGGGACCACTGTGATCGGCTCCCACGCCGCCCTCATCCGGGGCTCCCGCGGGGGACCAAGGGCTGGCGGGTGGGACCGAGGTGATCAGGCACCCGCCCGCCTCATCCGGGCGGGTGCCTGGCGTCCCAGGTCTGGCGGTTGGGACCCCTGTGATAGGCACCGGCCCCGCCCTCATCCGGGTCTGGCGGAGGAACCCAGGGCTGGCGGGTGGCACCCGGGTCCTAAGGCACCTGTCCCGCCCTCATCCAGGCCTCCCAGGGGGACACAGGTCCGGTGGTTGGGAATCCTGTGATCTGCACATACCGTGCCAGCATCCGTACTCCCGCAGGGGACCCAGTGCTGGCGGGTGGGACACCTGTACCCGCGTCCCCTCATCAGGGCTTCCCGCGGGGGACCCAGGTTTGGCGGTTGGGACCCCTGTGATCCGCACTGGACCCGTCCTCATCCGGGCCTCCCGGGGGGACCCAGGGCTGGCGGGTGGGATTGGGGTCATCAGTACCCACAACCCTCATCCGGGACTCCCGCGGGGGACCCAGGTCTGGCGGTTGGGACCCCCTGTGATCAGCACCGGCCCCGCCCTCATCCGGGTCTCACGGAGGGACCCAGGGCTCGCGGGTGGCAACCGGGACCTAAGGCACCTGCCCCGCCCTCATCCGGGCTTCCCAGGGGGACCCAGGTCTGGCTGTTAGGACCCCTGTGATCTGCCCCGGGCCTCCCGGGGGGACCAAGGACTGATCTTGGAACCCCGGTCATCAGGCACCCTCCCTCCCTCATCCGGGCCTCCCAGAGGGGACCCAGGGCTCTCAGGTGGGACCACTGTGATCGGCACCCACCCCGCCCTCATCCGGGGCTCCCGCGAGGGACCAAAGGGTGGCGGGTGGGACCGAGGTGATCAGGCACCCGCCCCCCTCATCCGTGCCTCCCGCGTGGAACCCAGGTCTGGCGCTTGGGACCCCTGTGATCTGCACCGGCCCCGCCCTCATCCGGGTCTCGCGGAGGGACCCAGGGCTGGCGGGTGGCACCCGGGTCCTAAGGCATCTGCCCCGCCCTCATCCAGGCCTCCCAGGGGGACACAGGTCCGGCGGTTGGGACCCCTGTGATCGGCACCGCACCCGCTCTCATCCGGGCCTCGAGGAGTTCCCAGGGCTGGCGGTTGGGACCCGGGTCATAAGGCACCCCACCCCGCCCTCATCCGGGCCTCCAGGGGTGGTGGCCCTCAGGTCCGGCGGTTGGGACTCCTGTGATCGACACCAGACCCGCCCTCATCTGGGCCTCCCGGGGGTCCCAGGGCTGGCTGGTGGGACCCCGGTCATAAGGAACCCCACCCCGCCCTCATCCGGGCCTCTAGGGGTGGTGGGCCTCAGGTCTGGCAGTTAGGACCCCTGTGATCGGCACCGGCCCCGCCCTCATCCGGGTCTTGCGGAGGGACCCAGGGCTGGCGGGTGGCACCCGGGTCCTAAGGCACCTGTCCCGCCATCATCCAGGCCTCCCAGGGGGACACAGGTCCGGCTGTTGGGACCCATGTGATCGGCACCGGACCCGCTCTCATCCGGGCCTCCCGGAGGTCCCAGGGCTGGCGGTTGGGACCCCGGTCATAAGGCACCCCACCCCGTCCTCATCCGGGCCTCCAGGGGTGGTGGGCCTCAGGTCCGTTGGGTGGGACTTCTGTGATCGGGACCGGACCCGCCCTCATCTGGGCTTCCCGGGGGTCCCAGGGCTGGCGGGTGGGACCCCGGTCATAAGGCACCCGCCCGGCCCTCATCCGGGCCTCCAGGGGGGGTGGCCCTCAGGTCCGGCGGTTGGGACTCCTGTGATCGACACCAGACCCGCCCTCATCTGGGCCTCCCGGGGGTCCCAGGGCTAGCTGGTGGGACCCCGGTCATAAGGAACCCCACCCCGCGCTCATCCGGGCCTCTAGGGGTGGTGGGCCTCAGGTCTGGCAGTTGGGACCCCTGTGATCGGCACCGGCCCCGCCCTCATCCGGGTCTTGCGGAGGGACCCAGGGCTGGCGGGTGGCACCCGGGTCCTAAGGCATCTGCCCGGCCCTCATCCAGGCCTCCAAGGGGGACACAGGTCCGGCGGTTGGGACCCCTGTGATCGGCACCACACCCGCTCTCATCCGGGCCTCCAGGAGTTCCCAGGGCTGGCGGTTGGGACCCGGGTCATAAGGCACCCCACCCCGCCCTCATCCGGGCCTCCAGGGGTGGTGGCCCTCAGGTCCGGCGGTTGGGACTCCTGTGATCGACACCAGACCCGCCCTCATCTGGGACTCCCGGGGGTCCCAGGGCTGGCTGGTGGGACCCCGGTCATAAGGAACCCCACCCCGCCCTCACCCGGGCCTCTAGGGGTGGTGGGCCTCAGGTCTGGCGGTTGGGACCCCTGTGATCGGCACCGGCCCCGCCCTCATCCGGGTCTTGCGGAGGGACCCAGGGCTGGCGGGTGGCACCCGGGTCCTAAGGCACCTGCCCCGCCATCATCCAGGCCTCCCAGGGGGACACAGGTCCGGCTGTTGGGACCCATGTGATCGGCACCGGACCCGCTCTCATCCGGGCCTCCCGGAGGTCCCAGGGCTGGCGGTTGGGACCCCGGTCATAAGGCACCCCACCCCGCCCTCATCCGGGCCTCCAGGGGTGGTGGGCCTCAGGTCCGTTGGGTGGGACTTCTGTGATCGGGACCGGACCCGCCCTCATCTGGGCTTCCCGGGGGTCCCAGGGCTGGCGGGTGGGACCCCGGTCATAAGGCACCCGCCCGGCCCTCATCCGGGCCTCCAGGGGGGGTGGGCCTCAGGTCCGTTGGGTGAGACTTCTGTGATCGGGACCGGACCCGCCCTCATCTGGGCTTCCTGGGGGTCCCAGGGCTGGCGGGTGGGACCCCGGTCATAAGGCACCCGCCCGGCCCTCATCCGGGCCTCCAGGGGGGGTGGCCCTCAGGTCCGGCGGTTGGGACTCCTGTGATCGACACCAGACCCGCCCTCATCTGGGCCTCCCGGGGGTCCCAGGGCTGGCTGGTGGGACCCCGGTCATAAGGAACCCCACCCCGCCCTCATCCGGGCCTCTAGGGGTGGTGGGCCTCAGGTCTGGCGGTTGGGACCCCTGTGATCGGCACCGGCCCCGCCCTCATCCGGGTCTGGCGGAGGGACCCAGGGCTGGCGGGTGGCACCCGGGTCCTAAGGCACCTGCCCCGCCCTCATCCAGGCCTCCCAGGGGGACACCGGTCCGGCTGTTGGGACCCATGTGATCGGCACTGGACCCGCCCTCATCCGGGCCTCCAGGGGGTCCCAGGGCTGGCGGTTGGGACCCCGGTCATAAGGCACCCAACCCCGCCCTCATCCGGGCCTCTAGGGGTGGTGGGCCTCAGGTCTGGCGGTTGGGACCCCTGTGATCGGCACCGGCCCCGCCCTCATCCGGGTCTTGCGGAGGGACCCAGGGCTGGCGGGTGGCACCCGGGTCCTAAGGCACCTGCCCCGCCATCATCCAGGCCTCCCAGGGGGACACAGGTCCGGCTGTTGGGACCCATGTGATCGGCACCGGACCCGCTCTCATCCGGGCCTCCCGGAGGTCCCAGGGCTGGCGGTTGGGACCCCGGTCATAAGGCACCCCACCCCGCCCTCATCCGGGCCTCCAGGGGTGGTGGGCCTCAGGTCCGTTGGGTGGGACTTCTGTGATCGGGACCGGACCCGCCCTCATCTGGGCTTCCCGGGGGTCCCAGGGCTGGGGGGTGGGACCCCGGTCATAAGGCACCCGCCCGGCCCTCATCCGGGCCTCCAGGGGGGGTGGGCCTCAGGTCCGTTGGGTGAGACTTCTGTGATCGGGACCGGACCCGCCCTCATCTGGGCTTCCTGGGGGTCCCAGGGCTGGCGGGTGGGACCCCGGTCATAAGGCACCCGCCCGGCCCTCATCCGGGCCTCCAGGGGGGGTGGCCCTCAGGTCCGGCGGTTGGGACTCCTGTGATCGACACCAGACCCGCCCTCATCTGGGCCTCCCGGGGGTCCCAGGGCTGGCTGGTGGGACCCCGGTCATAAGGAACCCCACCCCGCCCTCATCCGGGCCTCTAGGGGTGGTGGGCCTCAGGTCTGGCGGTTGGGACCCCTGTGATCGGCACCGGCCCCGCCCTCATCCGGGTCTGGCGGAGGGACCCAGGGCTGGCGGGTGGCACCCGGGTCCTAAGGCACCTGCCCCGCCCTCATCCAGGCCTCCCAGGGGGACACCGGTCCGGCTGTTGGGACCCATGTGATCGGCACTGGACCCGCCCTCATCCGGGCCTCCAGGGGGTCCCAGGGCTGGCGGTTGGGACCCCGGTCATAAGGCACCCAACCCCGCCCTCATCCGGGCCTCCAGGGGGGGTGGGACTCAGCGTTGTCCAGTGGGACCACGGGGATTAGGCACCCGCCTGCCCTCATCCGGGCTTCCCAGGGGGACCCAGGTCTGGCGGTTGGGACCCCTGTGATCCGCACCGGGCCTCCCGGGGGGACCCAGGGCTGATCTTGGAACCCCGGTCATCAGGCACCCTCCCTCCCTCATCCGGCCCTCCAACAGGGGACCCAGGGCTGTCAGGTGGGACCACTGTGATCGGCTCCCACGCCGCCCTCATCCGGGGCTCCCGCGGGGGACCAAGGGCTGGCGGGTGGGACCGAGGTGATCAGGCACCCGCCCGCCTCATCCGGGCGGGTGCCTGGCGTCCCAGGTCTGGCGGTTGGGACCCCTGTGATAGGCACCGGCCCCGCCCTCATCCGGGTCTGGCGGAGGGACCCAGGGCTGGCGGGTGGCACCCGGGTCCTAAGGCACCTGTCCCGCCCTCATCCAGGCCTCCCAGGGGGACACAGGTCCGGTGGTTGGGAATCCTGTGATCTGCACATACCGTGCCAGCATCCGTACTCCCGCAGGGGACCCAGTGCTGGCGGGTGGGACACCTGTACCCGCGTCCCCTCATCAGGGCTTCCCGCGGGGGACCCAGGTTTGGCGGTTGGGACCCCTGTGATCCGCACTGGACCCGTCCTCATCCGGGCCTCCCGGGGGGACCCAGGGCTGGCGGGTGGGATTGGGGTCATCAGTACCCACAACCCTCATCCGGGACTCCCGCGGGGGACCCAGGTCTGGCGGTTGGGACCCCCTGTGATCAGCACCGGCCCCGCCCTCATCCGGGTCTCACGGAGGGACCCAGGGCTCGCGGGTGGCAACCGGGACCTAAGGCACCTGCCCCGCCCTCATCCGGGCTTCCCAGGGGGACCCAGGTCTGGCTGTTAGGACCCCTGTGATCTGCCCCGGGCCTCCCGGGGGGACCAAGGACTGATCTTGGAACCCCGGTCATCAGGCACCCTCCCTCCCTCATCCGGGCCTCCCAGAGGGGACCCAGGGCTCTCAGGTGGGACCACTGTGATCGGCACCCACCCCGCCCTCATCCGGGGCTCCCGCGAGGGACCAAAGGGTGGCGGGTGGGACCGAGGTGATCAGGCACCCGCCCCCCTCATCCGTGCCTCCCGCGTGGAACCCAGGTCTGGCGCTTGGGACCCCTGTGATCTGCACCGGCCCCGCCCTCATCCGGGTCTCGCGGAGGGACCCAGGGCTGGCGGGTGGCACCTGGGTCCTAAGGCATCTGCCCCGCCCTCATCCAGGCCTCCCAGGGGGACACAGGTCCGGCGGTTGGGACCCCTGTGATCGGCACCGCACCCGCTCTCATCCGGGCCTCGAGGAGTTCCCAGGGCTGGCGGTTGGGACCCGGGTCATAAGGCACCCCACCCCGCCCTCATCCGGGCCTCCAGGGGTGGTGGCCCTCAGGTCCGGCGGTTGGGACTCCTGTGATCGACACCAGACCCGCCCTCATCTGGGCCTCCCGGGGGTCCCAGGGCTGGCTGGTGGGACCCCGGTCATAAGGAACCCCACCCCGCCCTCATCCGGGCCTCTAGGGGTGGTGGGCCTCAGGTCTGGCAGTTGGGACCCCTGTGATCGGCACCGGCCCCGCCCTCATCCGGGTCTTGCGGAGGGACCCAGGGCTGGGGGGTGGCACCCGGGTCCTAAGGCACCTGCCCCGCCCTCATCCAGGCCTCCCAGGGGGACACAGGTCCGGCTGTTGGGACCCATGTGATCGGCACCGGACCCGCTCTCATCCGGGCCTCCCGGAGGTCCCAGGGCTGGCGGTTGGGACCCCGGTCATAAGGCACCCCACCCCGCCCTCATCCGGGCCTCCAGGGGTGGTGGGCCTCAGGTCCGTTGGGTGGGACTTCTGTGATCGGGACCGGACCCGCCCTCATCTGGGCTTCCCGGGGGTCCCAGGGCTGGCGGGTGGGACCCCGGTCATAAGGCACCCGCCCGGCCCTCATCCGGGCCTCCAGGGGGGGTGGCCCTCAGGTCCGGCGGTTGGGACTCCTGTGATCGACACCAGACCCGCCCTCATCTGGGCCTCCCGGGGGTCCCAGGGCTAGCTGGTGGGACCCCGGTCATAAGGAACCCCACCCCGCGCTCATCCGGGCCTCTAGGGGTGGTGGGCCTCAGGTCTGGCGGTTGGGACCCCTGTGATCGGCACCGGCCCCGCCCTCATCCGGGTCTTGCGGAGGGACCCAGGGCTGGCGGGTGGCACCCGGGTCCTAAGGCATCTGCCCGGCCCTCATCCAGGCCTCCAAGGGGGACACAGGTCCGGCGGTTGGGACCCCTGTGATCGGCACCACACCCGCTCTCATCCGGGCCTCCAGGAGTTCCCAGGGCTGGCGGTTGGGACCCGGGTCATAAGGCACCCCACCCCGCCCTCATCCGGGCCTCCAGGGGTGGTGGCCCTCAGGTCCGGCGGTTGGGACTCCTGTGATCGACACCAGACCCGCCCTCATCTGGGACTCCCGGGGGTCCCAGGGCTGGCTGGTGGGACCCCGGTCATAAGGAACCCCACCCCGCCCTCATCCGGGCCTCTAGGGGTGGTGGGCCTCAGGTCTGGCGGTTGGGACCCCTGTGATCGGCACCGGCCCCGCCCTCATCCGGGTCTTGCGGAGGGACCCAGGGCTGGCGGGTGGCACCCGGGTCCTAAGGCACCTGCCCCGCCATCATCCAGGCCTCCCAGGGGGACACAGGTCCGGCTGTTGGGACCCATGTGATCGGCACCGGACCCGCTCTCATCCGGGCCTCCCGGAGGTCCCAGGGCTGGCGGTTGGGACCCCGGTCATAAGGCACCCCACCCCGCCCTCATCCGGGCCTCCAGGGGTGGTGGGCCTCAGGTCCGTTGGGTGGGACTTCTGTGATCGGGACCGGACCCGCCCTCATCTGGGCTTCCCGGGGGTCCCAGGGCTGGCGGGTGGGACCCCGGTCATAAGGCACCCGCCCGGCCCTCATCCGGGCCTCCAGGGGGGGTGGGCCTCAGGTCCGTTGGGTGAGACTTCTGTGATCGGGACCGGACCCGCCCTCATCTGGGCTTCCTGGGGGTCCCAGGGCTGGCGGGTGGGACCCCGGTCATAAGGCACCCGCCCGGCCCTCATCCGGGCCTCCAGGGGGGGTGGCCCTCAGGTCCGGCGGTTGGGACTCCTGTGATCGACACCAGACCCGCCCTCATCTGGGCCTCCCGGGGGTCCCAGGGCTGGCTGGTGGGACCCCGGTCATAAGGAACCCCACCCCGCCCTCATCCGGGCCTCTAGGGGTGGTGGGCCTCAGGTCTGGCGGTTGGGACCCCTGTGATCGGCACCGGCCCCGCCCTCATCCGGGTCTGGCGGAGGGACCCAGGGCTGGCGGGTGGCACCCGGGTCCTAAGGCACCTGCCCCGCCCTCATCCAGGCCTCCCAGGGGGACACCGGTCCGGCTGTTGGGACCCATGTGATCGGCACTGGACCCGCCCTCATCCGGGCCTCCAGGGGGTCCCAGGGCTGGCGGTTGGGACCCCGGTCATAAGGCACCCAACCCCGCCCTCATCCGGGCCTCCAGGGGGGGTGGGACTCAGCGTTGTCCAGTGGGACCACGGGGATTAGGCACCCGCCTGCCCTCATCCGGGCTTCCCAGGGGGACCCAGGTCTGGCGGTTGGGACCCCTGTGATCCGCACCGGGCCTCCCGGGGGGACCCAGGGCTGATCTTGGAACCCCGGTCATCAGGCACCCTCCCTCCCTCATCCGGCCCTCCAACAGGGGACCCAGGGCTGTCAGGTGGGACCACTGTGATCGGCTCCCACGCCGCCCTCATCCGGGGCTCCCGCGGGGGACCAAGGGCTGGCGGGTGGGACCGAGGTGATCAGGCACCCGCCCGCCTCATCCGGGCGGGTGCCTGGCGTCCCAGGTCTGGCGGTTGGGACCCCTGTGATAGGCACCGGCCCCGCCCTCATCCGGGTCTGGCGGAGGGACCCAGGGCTGGCGGGTGGCACCCGGGTCCTAAGGCACCTGTCCCGCCCTCATCCAGGCCTCCCAGGGGGACACAGGTCCGGTGGTTGGGAATCCTGTGATCTGCACATACCGTGCCAGCATCCGTACTCCCGCAGGGGACCCAGTGCTGGCGGGTGGGACACCTGTACCCGCGTCCCCTCATCAGGGCTTCCCGCGGGGGACCCAGGTTTGGCGGTTGGGACCCCTGTGATCCGCACTGGACCCGTCCTCATCCGGGCCTCCCGGGGGGACCCAGGGCTGGCGGGTGGGATTGGGGTCATCAGTACCCACAACCCTCATCCGGGACTCCCGCGGGGGACCCAGGTCTGGCGGTTGGGACCCCCTGTGATCAGCACCGGCCCCGCCCTCATCCGGGTCTCACGGAGGGACCCAGGGCTCGCGGGTGGCAACCGGGACCTAAGGCACCTGCCCCGCCTTCATCCGGGCTTCCCAGGGGGACCCAGGTCTGGCTGTTAGGACCCCTGTGATCTGCCCCGGGCCTCCCGGGGGGACCAAGGACTGATCTTGGAACCCCGGTCATCAGGCACCCTCCCTCCCTCATCCGGGCCTCCCAGAGGGGACCCAGGGCTCTCAGGTGGGACCACTGTGATCGGCACCCACCCCGCCCTCATCCGGGGCTCCCGCGAGGGACCAAAGGGTGGCGGGTGGGACCGAGGTGATCAGGCACCCGCCCCCCTCATCCGTGCCTCCCGCGTGGAACCCAGGTCTGGCGCTTGGGACCCCTGTGATCTGCACCGGCCCCGCCCTCATCCGGGTCTCGCGGAGGGACCCAGGGCTGGCGGGTGGCACCCGGGTCCTAAGGCATCTGCCCCGCCCTCATCCAGGCCTCCCAGGGGGACACAGGTCCGGCGGTTGGGACCCCTGTGATCGGCACCGCACCCGCTCTCATCCGGGCCTCGAGGAGTTCCCAGGGCTGGCGGTTGGGACCCGGGTCATAAGGCACCCCACCCCGCCCTCATCCGGGCCTCCAGGGGTGGTGGCCCTCAGGTCCGGCGGTTGGGACTCCTGTGATCGACACCAGACCCGCCCTCATCTGGGCCTCCCGGGGGTCCCAGGGCTGGCTGGTGGGACCCCGGTCATAAGGAACCCCACCCCGCCCTCATCCGGGCCTCTAGGGGTGGTGGGCCTCAGGTCTGGCAGTTAGGACCCCTGTGATCGGCACCGGCCCCGCCCTCATCCGGGTCTTGCGGAGGGACCCAGGGCTGGCGGGTGGCACCCGGGTCCTAAGGCACCTGCCCCGCCATCATCCAGGCCTCCCAGGGGGACACAGGTCCGGCTGTTGGGACCCATGTGATCGGCACCGGACCCGCTCTCATCCGGGCCTCCCGGAGGTCCCAGGGCTGGCGGTTGGGACCCCGGTCATAAGGCACCCCACCCCGTCCTCATCCGGGCCTCCAGGGGTGGTGGGCCTCAGGTCCGTTGGGTGGGACTTCTGTGATCGGGACCGGACCCGCCCTCATCTGGGCTTCCCGGGGGTCCCAGGGCTGGCGGGTGGGACCCCGGTCATAAGGCACCCGCCCGGCCCTCATCCGGGCCTCCAGGGGGGGTGGCCCTCAGGTCCGGCGGTTGGGACTCCTGTGATCGACACCAGACCCGCCCTCATCTGGGCCTCCCGGGGGTCCCAGGGCTAGCTGGTGGGACCCCGGTCATAAGGAACCCCACCCCGCGCTCATCCGGGCCTCTAGGGGTGGTGGGCCTCAGGTCTGGCAGTTGGGACCCCTGTGATCGGCACCGGCCCCGCCCTCATCCGGGTCTTGCGGAGGGACCCAGGGCTGGCGGGTGGCACCCGGGTCCTAAGGCATCTGCCCGGCCCTCATCCAGGCCTCCAAGGGGGACACAGGTCCGGCGGTTGGGACCCCTGTGATCGGCACCACACCCGCTCTCATCCGGGCCTCCAGGAGTTCCCAGGGCTGGCGGTTGGGACCCGGGTCATAAGGCACCCCACCCCGCCCTCATCCGGGCCTCCAGGGGTGGTGGCCCTCAGGTCCGGCGGTTGGGACTCCTGTGATCGACACCAGACCCGCCCTCATCTGGGACTCCCGGGGGTCCCAGGGCTGGCTGGTGGGACCCCGGTCATAAGGAACCCCACCCCGCCCTCACCCGGGCCTCTAGGGGTGGTGGGCCTCAGGTCTGGCGGTTGGGACCCCTGTGATCGGCACCGGCCCCGCCCTCATCCGGGTCTTGCGGAGGGACCCAGGGCTGGCGGGTGGCACCCGGGTCCTAAGGCACCTGCCCCGCCATCATCCAGGCCTCCCAGGGGGACACAGGTCCGGCTGTTGGGACCCATGTGATCGGCACCGGACCCGCTCTCATCCGGGCCTCCCGGAGGTCCCAGGGCTGGCGGTTGGGACCCCGGTCATAAGGCACCCCACCCCGCCCTCATCCGGGCCTCCAGGGGTGGTGGGCCTCAGGTCCGTTGGGTGGGACTTCTGTGATCGGGACCGGACCCGCCCTCATCTGGGCTTCCCGGGGGTCCCAGGGCTGGCGGGTGGGACCCCGGTCATAAGGCACCCGCCCGGCCCTCATCCGGGCCTCCAGGGGGGGTGGGCCTCAGGTCCGTTGGGTGAGACTTCTGTGATCGGGACCGGACCCGCCCTCATCTGGGCTTCCTGGGGGTCCCAGGGCTGGCGGGTGGGACCCCGGTCATAAGGCACCCGCCCGGCCCTCATCCGGGCCTCCAGGGGGGGTGGCCCTCAGGTCCGGCGGTTGGGACTCCTGTGATCGACACCAGACCCGCCCTCATCTGGGCCTCCCGGGGGTCCCAGGGCTGGCTGGTGGGACCCCGGTCATAAGGAACCCCACCCCGCCCTCATCCGGGCCTCTAGGGGTGGTGGGCCTCAGGTCTGGCGGTTGGGACCCCTGTGATCGGCACCGGCCCCGCCCTCATCCGGGTCTGGCGGAGGGACCCAGGGCTGGCGGGTGGCACCCGGGTCCTAAGGCACCTGCCCCGCCCTCATCCAGGCCTCCCAGGGGGACACCGGTCCGGCTGTTGGGACCCATGTGATCGGCACTGGACCCGCCCTCATCCGGGCCTCCAGGGGGTCCCAGGGCTGGCGGTTGGGACCCCGGTCATAAGGCACCCAACCCCGCCCTCATCCGGGCCTCTAGGGGTGGTGGGCCTCAGGTCTGGCGGTTGGGACCCCTGTGATCGGCACCGGCCCCGCCCTCATCCGGGTCTTGCGGAGGGACCCAGGGCTGGCGGGTGGCACCCGGGTCCTAAGGCACCTGCCCCGCCATCATCCAGGCCTCCCAGGGGGACACAGGTCCGGCTGTTGGGACCCATGTGATCGGCACCGGACCCGCTCTCATCCGGGCCTCCCGGAGGTCCCAGGGCTGGCGGTTGGGACCCCGGTCATAAGGCACCCCACCCCGCCCTCATCCGGGCCTCCAGGGGTGGTGGGCCTCAGGTCCGTTGGGTGGGACTTCTGTGATCGGGACCGGACCCGCCCTCATCTGGGCTTCCCGGGGGTCCCAGGGCTGGGGGGTGGGACCCCGGTCATAAGGCACCCGCCCGGCCCTCATCCGGGCCTCCAGGGGGGGTGGGCCTCAGGTCCGTTGGGTGAGACTTCTGTGATCGGGACCGGACCCGCCCTCATCTGGGCTTCCTGGGGGTCCCAGGGCTGGCGGGTGGGACCCCGGTCATAAGGCACCCGCCCGGCCCTCATCCGGGCCTCCAGGGGGGGTGGCCCTCAGGTCCGGCGGTTGGGACTCCTGTGATCGACACCAGACCCGCCCTCATCTGGGCCTCCCGGGGGTCCCAGGGCTGGCTGGTGGGACCCCGGTCATAAGGAACCCCACCCCGCCCTCATCCGGGCCTCTAGGGGTGGTGGGCCTCAGGTCTGGCGGTTGGGACCCCTGTGATCGGCACCGGCCCCGCCCTCATCCGGGTCTGGCGGAGGGACCCAGGGCTGGCGGGTGGCACCCGGGTCCTAAGGCACCTGCCCCGCCCTCATCCAGGCCTCCCAGGGGGACACCGGTCCGGCTGTTGGGACCCATGTGATCGGCACTGGACCCGCCCTCATCCGGGCCTCCAGGGGGTCCCAGGGCTGGCGGTTGGGACCCCGGTCATAAGGCACCCAACCCCGCCCTCATCCGGGCCTCCAGGGGGGGTGGGACTCAGCGTTGTCCAGTGGGACCACGGGGATTAGGCACCCGCCTGCCCTCATCCGGGCTTCCCAGGGGGACCCAGGTCTGGCGGTTGGGACCCCTGTGATCCGCACCGGGCCTCCCGGGGGGACCCAGGGCTGATCTTGGAACCCCGGTCATCAGGCACCCTCCCTCCCTCATCCGGCCCTCCAACAGGGGACCCAGGGCTGTCAGGTGGGACCACTGTGATCGGCTCCCACGCCGCCCTCATCCGGGGCTCCCGCGGGGGACCAAGGGCTGGCGGGTGGGACCGAGGTGATCAGGCACCCGCCCGCCTCATCCGGGCGGGTGCCTGGCGTCCCAGGTCTGGCGGTTGGGACCCCTGTGATAGGCACCGGCCCCGCCCTCATCCGGGTCTGGCGGAGGGACCCAGGGCTGGCGGGTGGCACCCGGGTCCTAAGGCACCTGTCCCGCCCTCATCCAGGCCTCCCAGGGGGACACAGGTCCGGTGGTTGGGAATCCTGTGATCTGCACATACCGTGCCAGCATCCGTACTCCCGCAGGGGACCCAGTGCTGGCGGGTGGGACACCTGTACCCGCGTCCCCTCATCAGGGCTTCCCGCGGGGCACCCAGGTTTGGCGGTTGGGACCCCTGTGATCCGCACTGGACCCGTCCTCATCCGGGCCTCCCGGGGGGACCCAGGGCTGGCGGGTGGGATTGGGGTCATCAGTACCCACAACCCTCATCCGGGACTCCCGCGGGGGACCCAGGTCTGGCGGTTGGGACCCCCTGTGATCAGCACCGGCCCCGCCCTCATCCGGGTCTCACGGAGGGACCCAGGGCTCGCGGGTGGCAACCGGGACCTAAGGCACCTGCCCCGCCCTCATCCGGGCTTCCCAGGGGGACCCAGGTCTGGCTGTTAGGACCCCTGTGATCTGCCCCGGGCCTCCCGGGGGGACCAAGGACTGATCTTGGAACCCCGGTCATCAGGCACCCTCCCTCCCTCATCCGGGCCTCCCAGAGGGGACCCAGGGCTCTCAGGTGGGACCACTGTGATCGGCACCCACCCCGCCCTCATCCGGGGCTCCCGCGAGGGACCAAAGGGTGGCGGGTGGGACCGAGGTGATCAGGCACCCGCCCCCCTCATCCGTGCCTCCCGCGTGGAACCCAGGTCTGGCGCTTGGGACCCCTGTGATCTGCACCGGCCCCGCCCTCATCCGGGTCTCGCGGAGGGACCCAGGGCTGGCGGGTGGCACCTGGGTCCTAAGGCATCTGCCCCGCCCTCATCCAGGCCTCCCAGGGGGACACAGGTCCGGCGGTTGGGACCCCTGTGATCGGCACCGCACCCGCTCTCATCCGGGCCTCGAGGAGTTCCCAGGGCTGGCGGTTGGGACCCGGGTCATAAGGCACCCCACCCCGCCCTCATCCGGGCCTCCAGGGGTGGTGGCCCTCAGGTCCGGCGGTTGGGACTCCTGTGATCGACACCAGACCCGCCCTCATCTGGGCCTCCCGGGGGTCCCAGGGCTGGCTGGTGGGACCCCGGTCATAAGGAACCCCACCCCGCCCTCATCCGGGCCTCTAGGGGTGGTGGGCCTCAGGTCTGGCAGTTGGGACCCCTGTGATCGGCACCGGCCCCGCCCTCATCCGGGTCTTGCGGAGGGACCCAGGGCTGGGGGGTGGCACCCGGGTCCTAAGGCACCTGCCCCGCCCTCATCCAGGCCTCCCAGGGGGACACAGGTCCGGCTGTTGGGACCCATGTGATCGGCACCGGACCCGCTCTCATCCGGGCCTCCCGGAGGTCCCAGGGCTGGCGGTTGGGACCCCGGTCATAAGGCACCCCACCCCGCCCTCATCCGGGCCTCCAGGGGTGGTGGGCCTCAGGTCCGTTGGGTGGGACTTCTGTGATCGGGACCGGACCCGCCCTCATCTGGGCTTCCCGGGGGTCCCAGGGCTGGCGGGTGGGACCCCGGTCATAAGGCACCCGCCCGGCCCTCATCCGGGCCTCCAGGGGGGGTGGCCCTCAGGTCCGGCGGTTGGGACTCCTGTGATCGACACCAGACCCGCCCTCATCTGGGCCTCCCGGGGGTCCCAGGGCTAGCTGGTGGGACCCCGGTCATAAGGAACCCCACCCCGCGCTCATCCGGGCCTCTAGGGGTGGTGGGCCTCAGGTCTGGCGGTTGGGACCCCTGTGATCGGCACCGGCCCCGCCCTCATCCGGGTCTTGCGGAGGGACCCAGGGCTGGCGGGTGGCACCCGGGTCCTAAGGCATCTGCCCGGCCCTCATCCAGGCCTCCAAGGGGGACACAGGTCCGGCGGTTGGGACCCCTGTGATCGGCACCACACCCGCTCTCATCCGGGCCTCCAGGAGTTCCCAGGGCTGGCGGTTGGGACCCGGGTCATAAGGCACCCCACCCCGCCCTCATCCGGGCCTCCAGGGGTGGTGGCCCTCAGGTCCGGCGGTTGGGACTCCTGTGATCGACACCAGACCCGCCCTCATCTGGGACTCCCGGGGGTCCCAGGGCTGGCTGGTGGGACCCCGGTCATAAGGAACCCCACCCCGCCCTCATCCGGGCCTCTAGGGGTGGTGGGCCTCAGGTCTGGCGGTTGGGACCCCTGTGATCGGCACCGGCCCCGCCCTCATCCGGGTCTTGCGGAGGGACCCAGGGCTGGCGGGTGGCACCCGGGTCCTAAGGCACCTGCCCCGCCATCATCCAGGCCTCCCAGGGGGACACAGGTCCGGCTGTTGGGACCCATGTGATCGGCACCGGACCCGCTCTCATCCGGGCCTCCCGGAGGTCCCAGGGCTGGCGGTTGGGACCCCGGTCATAAGGCACCCCACCCCGCCCTCATCCGGGCCTCCAGGGGTGGTGGGCCTCAGGTCCGTTGGGTGGGACTTCTGTGATCGGGACCGGACCCGCCCTCATCTGGGCTTCCCGGGGGTCCCAGGGCTGGCGGGTGGGACCCCGGTCATAAGGCACCCGCCCGGCCCTCATCCGGGCCTCCAGGGGGGGTGGGCCTCAGGTCCGTTGGGTGAGACTTCTGTGATCGGGACCGGACCCGCCCTCATCTGGGCTTCCTGGGGGTCCCAGGGCTGGCGGGTGGGACCCCGGTCATAAGGCACCCGCCCGGCCCTCATCCGGGCCTCCAGGGGGGGTGGCCCTCAGGTCCGGCGGTTGGGACTCCTGTGATCGACACCAGACCCGCCCTCATCTGGGCCTCCCGGGGGTCCCAGGGCTGGCTGGTGGGACCCCGGTCATAAGGAACCCCACCCCGCCCTCATCCGGGCCTCTAGGGGTGGTGGGCCTCAGGTCTGGCGGTTGGGACCCCTGTGATCGGCACCGGCCCCGCCCTCATCCGGGTCTGGCGGAGGGACCCAGGGCTGGCGGGTGGCACCCGGGTCCTAAGGCACCTGCCCCGCCCTCATCCAGGCCTCCCAGGGGGACACCGGTCCGGCTGTTGGGACCCATGTGATCGGCACTGGACCCGCCCTCATCCGGGCCTCCAGGGGGTCCCAGGGCTGGCGGTTGGGACCCCGGTCATAAGGCACCCAACCCCGCCCTCATCCGGGCCTCCAGGGGGGGTGGGACTCAGCGTTGTCCAGTGGGACCACGGGGATTAGGCACCCGCCTGCCCTCATCCGGGCTTCCCAGGGGGACCCAGGTCTGGCGGTTGGGACCCCTGTGATCCGCACCGGGCCTCCCGGGGGGACCCAGGGCTGATCTTGGAACCCCGGTCATCAGGCACCCTCCCTCCCTCATCCGGCCCTCCAACAGGGGACCCAGGGCTGTCAGGTGGGACCACTGTGATCGGCTCCCACGCCGCCCTCATCCGGGGCTCCCGCGGGGGACCAAGGGCTGGCGGGTGGGACCGAGGTGATCAGGCACCCGCCCGCCTCATCCGGGCGGGTGCCTGGCGTCCCAGGTCTGGCGGTTGGGACCCCTGTGATAGGCACCGGCCCCGCCCTCATCCGGGTCTGGCGGAGGGACCCAGGGCTGGCGGGTGGCACCCGGGTCCTAAGGCACCTGTCCCGCCCTCATCCAGGCCTCCCAGGGGGACACAGGTCCGGTGGTTGGGAATCCTGTGATCTGCACATACCGTGCCAGCATCCGTACTCCCGCAGGGGACCCAGTGCTGGCGGGTGGGACACCTGTACCCGCGTCCCCTCATCAGGGCTTCCCGCGGGGGACCCAGGTTTGGCGGTTGGGACCCCTGTGATCCGCACTGGACCCGTCCTCATCCGGGCCTCCCGGGGGGACCCAGGGCTGGCGGGTGGGATTGGGGTCATCAGTACCCACAACCCTCATCCGGGACTCCCGCGGGGGACCCAGGTCTGGCGGTTGGGACCCCCTGTGATCAGCACCGGCCCCGCCCTCATCCGGGTCTCACGGAGGGACCCAGGGCTCGCGGGTGGCAACCGGGACCTAAGGCACCTGCCCCGCCTTCATCCGGGCTTCCCAGGGGGACCCAGGTCTGGCTGTTAGGACCCCTGTGATCTGCCCCGGGCCTCCCGGGGGGACCAAGGACTGATCTTGGAACCCCGGTCATCAGGCACCCTCCCTCCCTCATCCGGGCCTCCCAGAGGGGACCCAGGGCTCTCAGGTGGGACCACTGTGATCGGCACCCACCCCGCCCTCATCCGGGGCTCCCGCGAGGGACCAAAGGGTGGCGGGTGGGACCGAGGTGATCAGGCACCCGCCCCCCTCATCCGGGCCTCCCGCGTGGAACCCAGGTCTGGCGCTTGGGACCCCTGTGATCTGCACCGGCCCCGCCCTCATCCGGGTCTCGCGGAGGGACCCAGGGCTGGCGGGTGGCACCCGGGTCCTAAGGCATCTGCCCCGCCCTCATCCAGGCCTCCCAGGGGGACACAGGTCCGGCGGTTGGGACCCCTGTGATCGGCACCGCACCCGCTCTCATCCGGGCCTCGAGGAGTTCCCAGGGCTGGCGGTTGGGACCCGGGTCATAAGGCACCCCACCCCGCCCTCATCCGGGCCTCCAGGGGTGGTGGCCCTCAGGTCTGGCGGTTGGGACTCCTGTGATCGACACCAGACCCGCCCTCATCTGGGCCTCCCGGGGGTCCCAGGGCTGGCTGGTGGGACCCCGGTCATAAGGAACCCCACCCCGCCCTCATCCGGGCCTCTAGGGGTGGTGGGCCTCAGGTCTGGCAGTTAGGACCCCTGTGATCGGCACCGGCCCCGCCCTCATCCGGGTCTTGCGGAGGGACCCAGGGCTGGCGGGTGGCACCCGGGTCCTAAGGCACCTGCCCCGCCATCATCCAGGCCTCCCAGGGGGACACAGGTCCGGCTGTTGGGACCCATGTGATCGGCACCGGACCCGCTCTCATCCGGGCCTCCCGGAGGTCCCAGGGCTGGCGGTTGGGACCCCGGTCATAAGGCACCCCACCCCGTCCTCATCCGGGCCTCCAGGGGTGGTGGGCCTCAGGTCCGTTGGGTGGGACTTCTGTGATCGGGACCGGACCCGCCCTCATCTGGGCTTCCCGGGGGTCCCAGGGCTGGCGGGTGGGACCCCGGTCATAAGGCACCCGCCCGGCCCTCATCCGGGCCTCCAGGGGGGGTGGCCCTCAGGTCCGGCGGTTGGGACTCCTGTGATCGACACCAGACCCGCCCTCATCTGGGCCTCCCGGGGGTCCCAGGGCTAGCTGGTGGGACCCCGGTCATAAGGAACCCCACCCCGCGCTCATCCGGGCCTCTAGGGGTGGTGGGCCTCAGGTCTGGCGGTTGGGACCCCTGTGATCGGCACCGGCCCCGCCCTCATCCGGGTCTTGCGGAGGGACCCAGGGCTGGCGGGTGGCACCCGGGTCCTAAGGCATCTGCCCGGCCCTCATCCAGGCCTCCAAGGGGGACACAGGTCCGGCGGTTGGGACCCCTGTGATCGGCACCACACCCGCTCTCATCCGGGCCTCCAGGAGTTCCCAGGGCTGGCGGTTGGGACCCGGGTCATAAGGCACCCCACCCCGCCCTCATCCGGGCCTCCAGGGGTGGTGGCCCTCAGGTCCGGCGGTTGGGACTCCTGTGATCGACACCAGACCCGCCCTCATCTGGGACTCCCGGGGGTCCCAGGGCTGGCTGGTGGGACCCCGGTCATAAGGAACCCCACCCCGCCCTCACCCGGGCCTCTAGGGGTGGTGGGCCTCAGGTCTGGCGGTTGGGACCCCTGTGATCGGCACCGGCCCCGCCCTCATCCGGGTCTTGCGGAGGGACCCAGGGCTGGCGGGTGGCACCCGGGTCCTAAGGCACCTGCCCCGCCATCATCCAGGCCTCCCAGGGGGACACAGGTCCGGCTGTTGGGACCCATGTGATCGGCACCGGACCCGCTCTCATCCGGGCCTCCCGGAGGTCCCAGGGCTGGCGGTTGGGACCCCGGTCATAAGGCACCCCACCCCGCCCTCATCCGGGCCTCCAGGGGTGGTGGGCCTCAGGTCCGTTGGGTGGGACTTCTGTGATCGGGACCGGACCCGCCCTCATCTGGGCTTCCCGGGGGTCCCAGGGCTGGCGGGTGGGACCCCGGTCATAAGGCACCCGCCCGGCCCTCATCCGGGCCTCCAGGGGGGGTGGCCCTCAGGTCCGGCGGTTGGGACTCCTGTGATCGACACCAGACCCGCCCTCATCTGGGCCTCCCGGGGGTCCCAGGGCTGGCTGGTGGGACCCCGGTCATAAGGAACCCCACCCCGCCCTCATCCGGGCCTCTAGGGGTGGTGGGCCTCAGGTCTGGCGGTTGGGACCCCTGTGATCGGCACCGGCCCCGCCCTCATCCGGGTCTGGCGGAGGGACCCAGGGCTGGCGGGTGGCACCCGGGTCCTAAGGCACCTGCCCCGCCCTCATCCAGGCCTCCCAGGGGGACACCGGTCCGGCTGTTGGGACCCATGTGATCGGCACTGGACCCGCCCTCATCCGGGCCTCCAGGGGGTCCCAGGGCTGGCGGTTGGGACCCCGGTCATAAGGCACCCCACCCCGCCCTCATCCGGGCCTCCAGGGGTGGTGGGCCTCAGGTCCGTTGGGTGGGACTTCTGTGATCGGGACCGGACCCGCCCTCATCTGGGCTTCCCGGGGGTCCCAGGGCTGGCGGGTGGGACCCCGGTCATAAGGCACCCGCCCGGCCCTCATCCGGGCCTCCAGGGGGGGTGGGCCTCAGGTCCGTTGGGTGAGACTTCTGTGATCGGGACCGGACCCGCCCTCATCTGGGCTTCCTGGGGGTCCCAGGGCTGGCGGGTGGGACCCCGGTCATAAGGCACCCGCCCGGCCCTCATCCGGGCCTCCAGGGGGGGTGGCCCTCAGGTCCGGCGGTTGGGACTCCTGTGATCGACACCAGACCCGCCCTCATCTGGGCCTCCCGGGGGTCCCAGGGCTGGCTGGTGGGACCCCGGTCATAAGGAACCCCACCCCGCCCTCATCCGGGCCTCTAGGGGTGGTGGGCCTCAGGTCTGGCGGTTGGGACCCCTGTGATCGGCACCGGCCCCGCCCTCATCCGGGTCTGGCGGAGGGACCCAGGGCTGGCGGGTGGCACCCGGGTCCTAAGGCACCTGCCCCGCCCTCATCCAGGCCTCCCAGGGGGACACCGGTCCGGCTGTTGGGACCCATGTGATCGGCACTGGACCCGCCCTCATCCGGGCCTCCAGGGGGTCCCAGGGCTGGCGGTTGGGACCCCGGTCATAAGGCACCCAACCCCGCCCTCATCCGGGCCTCCAGGGGGGGTGGGACTCAGCGTTGTCCAGTGGGACCACGGGGATTAGGCACCCGCCTGCCCTCATCCGGGCTTCCCAGGGGGACCCAGGTCTGGCGGTTGGGACCCCTGTGATCCGCACCGGGCCTCCCGGGGGGACCCAGGGCTGATCTTGGAACCCCGGTCATCAGGCACCCTCCCTCCCTCATCCGGCCCTCCAACAGGGGACCCAGGGCTGTCAGGTGGGACCACTGTGATCGGCTCCCACGCCGCCCTCATCCGGGGCTCCCGCGGGGGACCAAGGGCTGGCGGGTGGGACCGAGGTGATCAGGCACCCGCCCGCCTCATCCGGGCGGGTGCCTGGCGTCCCAGGTCTGGCGGTTGGGACCCCTGTGATAGGCACCGGCCCCGCCCTCATCCGGGTCTGGCGGAGGGACCCAGGGCTGGCGGGTGGCACCCGGGTCCTAAGGCACCTGTCCCGCCCTCATCCAGGCCTCCCAGGGGGACACAGGTCCGGTGGTTGGGAATCCTGTGATCTGCACATACCGTGCCAGCATCCGTACTCCCGCAGGGGACCCAGTGCTGGCGGGTGGGACACCTGTACCCGCGTCCCCTCATCAGGGCTTCCCGCGGGGGACCCAGGTTTGGCGGTTGGGACCCCTGTGATCCGCACTGGACCCGTCCTCATCCGGGCCTCCCGGGGGGACCCAGGGCTGGCGGGTGGGATTGGGGTCATCAGTACCCACAACCCTCATCCGGGACTCCCGCGGGGGACCCAGGTCTGGCGGTTGGGACCCCCTGTGATCAGCACCGGCCCCGCCCTCATCCGGGTCTCACGGAGGGACCCAGGGCTCGCGGGTGGCAACCGGGACCTAAGGCACCTGCCCCGCCCTCATCCGGGCTTCCCAGGGGGACCCAGGTCTGGCTGTTAGGACCCCTGTGATCTGCCCCGGGCCTCCCGGGGGGACCAAGGACTGATCTTGGAACCCCGGTCATCAGGCACCCTCCCTCCCTCATCCGGGCCTCCCAGAGGGGACCCAGGGCTCTCAGGTGGGACCACTGTGATCGGCACCCACCCCGCCCTCATCCGGGGCTCCCGCGAGGGACCAAAGGGTGGCGGGTGGGACCGAGGTGATCAGGCACCCGCCCCCCTCATCCGTGCCTCCCGCGTGGAACCCAGGTCTGGCGCTTGGGACCCCTGTGATCTGCACCGGCCCCGCCCTCATCCGGGTCTCGCGGAGGGACCCAGGGCTGGCGGGTGGCACCCGGGTCCTAAGGCATCTGCCCCGCCCTCATCCAGGCCTCCCAGGGGGACACAGGTCCGGCGGTTGGGACCCCTGTGATCGGCACCGCACCCGCTCTCATCCGGGCCTCGAGGAGTTCCCAGGGCTGGCGGTTGGGACCCGGGTCATAAGGCACCCCACCCCGCCCTCATCCGGGCCTCCAGGGGTGGTGGCCCTCAGGTCCGGCGGTTGGGACTCCTGTGATCGACACCAGACCCGCCCTCATCTGGGCCTCCCGGGGGTCCCAGGGCTGGCTGGTGGGACCCCGGTCATAAGGAACCCCACCCCGCCCTCATCCGGGCCTCTAGGGGTGGTGGGCCTCAGGTCTGGCAGTTGGGACCCCTGTGATCGGCACCGGCCCCGCCCTCATCCGGGTCTTGCGGAGGGACCCAGGGCTGGCGGGTGGCACCCGGGTCCTAAGGCACCTGCCCCGCCCTCATCCAGGCCTCCCAGGGGGACACAGGTCCGGCTGTTGGGACCCATGTGATCGGCACCGGACCCGCTCTCATCCGGGCCTCCCGGAGGTCCCAGGGCTGGCGGTTGGGACCCCGGTCATAAGGCACCCCACCCCGCCCTCATCCGGGCCTCCAGGGGTGGTGGGCCTCAGGTCCGTTGGGTGGGACTTCTGTGATCGGGACCGGACCCGCCCTCATCTGGGCTTCCCGGGGGTCCCAGGGCTGGCGGGTGGGACCCCGGTCATAAGGCACCCGCCCGGCCCTCATCCGGGCCTCCAGGGGGGGTGGCCCTCAGGTCCGGCGGTTGGGACTCCTGTGATCGACACCAGACCCGCCCTCATCTGGGCCTCCCGGGGGTCCCAGGGCTAGCTGGTGGGACCCCGGTCATAAGGAACCCCACCCCGCGCTCATCCGGGCCTCTAGGGGTGGTGGGCCTCAGGTCTGGCGGTTGGGACCCCTGTGATCGGCACCGGCCCCGCCCTCATCCGGGTCTTGCGGAGGGACCCAGGGCTGGCGGGTGGCACCCGGGTCCTAAGGCATCTGCCCGGCCCTCATCCAGGCCTCCAAGGGGGACACAGGTCCGGCGGTTGGGACCCCTGTGATCGGCACCACACCCGCTCTCATCCGGGCCTCCAGGAGTTCCCAGGGCTGGCGGTTGGGACCCGGGTCATAAGGCACCCCACCCCGCCCTCATCCGGGCCTCCAGGGGTGGTGGCCCTCAGGTCCGGCGGTTGGGACTCCTGTGATCGACACCAGACCCGCCCTCATCTGGGACTCCCGGGGGTCCCAGGGCTGGCTGGTGGGACCCCGGTCATAAGGAACCCCACCCCGCCCTCATCCGGGCCTCTAGGGGTGGTGGGCCTCAGGTCTGGCGGTTGGGACCCCTGTGATCGGCACCGGCCCCGCCCTCATCCGGGTCTTGCGGAGGGACCCAGGGCTGGCGGGTGGCACCCGGGTCCTAAGGCACCTGCCCCGCCATCATCCAGGCCTCCCAGGGGGACACAGGTCCGGCTGTTGGGACCCATGTGATCGGCACCGGACCCGCTCTCATCCGGGCCTCCCGGAGGTCCCAGGGCTGGCGGTTGGGACCCCGGTCATAAGGCACCCCACCCCGCCCTCATCCGGGCCTCCAGGGGTGGTGGGCCTCAGGTCCGTTGGGTGGGACTTCTGTGATCGGGACCGGACCCGCCCTCATCTGGGCTTCCCGGGGGTCCCAGGGCTGGCGGGTGGGACCCCGGTCATAAGGCACCCGCCCGGCCCTCATCCGGGCCTCCAGGGGGGGTGGGCCTCAGGTCCGTTGGGTGAGACTTCTGTGATCAGGACCGGACCCGCCCTCATCTGGGCTTCCTGGGGGTCCCAGGGCTGGCGGGTGGGACCCCGGTCATAAGGCACCCGCCCGGCCCTCATCCGGGCCTCCAGGGGGGGTGGCCCTCAGGTCCGGCGGTTGGGACTCCTGTGATCGACACCAGACCCGCCCTCATCTGGGCCTCCCGGGGGTCCCAGGGCTGGCTGGTGGGACCCCGGTCATAAGGAACCCCACCCCGCCCTCATCCGGGCCTCTAGGGGTGGTGGGCCTCAGGTCTGGCGGTTGGGACCCCTGTGATTGGCACCGGCCCCGCCCTCATCCGGGTCTTGCGGAGGGACTCAGGGCTGGCGGGTGGCACCCGGGTCCTAAGGCATCTGCCCCGCCATCATCCAGACCTCCCAGGGGGACACAGTTCCGGCGTTTGGGACCCCTGTGATCGGCACTGGACCCGCCCTCATCCGGGCCTCCAGGGGGTCCCAGGGCTGGCGGTTGGGACCCCGGTCATAAGGCACCCAACCCCGCCCTCATCCGGGCCTCCAGGGGGGGGTTGGACTCAGCGTTGTCCAGTGGGACCACGGGGATTAGGCACCCGCCTGCCCTCATCCGGGCTTCCCAGGGGGACCCAGGTCCGGCGGTTGGGACCCCTGTGATCCGCACCGGGCCTCCTGGGGGGACCCAGGGCTGATCTTGGAACCCCGGTCATCAGGCACCCTCCCTCCCTCATCCGGCCCTCCAACAGGGGACCCAGGGCTGTCAGGTGGGACCACTGTGATCGGCTCCCACGCCGCCCTCATCCGGGGCTCCCGCGGGGGACCAAGGGCTGGCGGGTGGGACCGAGGTGATCAGGCACCCGCCCGCCTCATCCGGGCGGGTGCCTGGCGTCCCAGGTCTGGCGGTTGGGACCCCTGTGATAGGCACCGGCCCCGCCCTCATCCGGGTCTGGCGGAGGGACCCAGGGCTGGCGGGTGGCACCCGGGTCCTAAGGCACCTGTCCCGCCCTCATCCAGGCCTCCCAGGGGGACACAGGTCCGGTGGTTGGGAATCCTGTGATCTGCACATACCGTGCCAGCATCCGTACTCCCGCAGGGGACCCAGTGCTGGCGGGTGGGTCACCTGTACCCGCGTCCCCTCATCAGGGCTTCCCGCGGGGGACCCAGGTTTGGCGGTTGGGACCCCCTGTGATCAGCACCGGCCCCGCCCTCATCCGGGTCTCACGGAGGGACCCAGGGCTCGCGGGTGGCACCCGGGACCTAAGGCACCTGCCCCGCCCTCATCCGGGCTTCCCAGGGGGACCCAGGTCTGGCTGTTAGGACCCCTGTGATCTGCCCCGGGCCTCCCGGGGGGACCAAGGACTGATCTTGGAACCCCGGTCATCAGGCACCCTCCCTCCCTCATCCGGGCCTCCCAGAGGGGACCCAGGGCTCTCAGGTGGGACCACTGTGATCGGCACCCACCCCGCCCTCATCCGGGGCTCCCGCGAGGGACCAAAGGGTGGCGGGTGGGACCGAGGTGATCAGGCACCCGCCCCCCTCATCCGGGCCTCCCGCCTGGAACCCAGGTCTGGCGGTTGGGACCCCTGTGATCTGCACCGGCCCCGCCCTCATCCGGGTCTCGCGGAGGGACCCAGGGCTGGCGGGTGGCACCCGGGTCCTAAGGCACCTGCCCCGCCCTCATCCAGGCCTCCCAGGGGGACACAGGTCCGGCTGTTGGGACCCATGTGATCGGCACCAGACCAGCTCTCATCCGGGCCTCCAGGAGGTCCCAGGGCTGGCGGTTGGGACCCCGGTCATAAGGCACCCCACCCCGCCCTCATCCGGGCCTCCAGGGGTGGTGGGCCTCAGGTCCGTTGGGTGGGACTTCTGTGTTCGGGACCGGACCCGCCCTCATCTGGGCTTCCCGGGGGTCCCAGGGCTGGCGGGTGGGACCCCGGTCATAAGGCACCCGCCCGGCCCTCATCCGGGCCTCCAGGGGGGGTGGGCCTCAGGTCCGTTGGGTGGGACTTCTGTGATCGGGACCGGACCCGCCCTCATCTGGGCTTCCCGGGGGGCCCAGGGCTGGCGGGTGGGACCCCGGTCATAAGGCACCTGCCCGGCCCTCATCCGGGCCTCCAGGGGGGGTGGGACTCAGGGTTGTCCTGTGCTACCGCGGGGATTAGGCACCCGCCTGCCCTCATCCGGGCTTCCCAGGGGGACCCAGGTCCGGCGGTTGGGACCCCTGTGATCCGCACCGGGCCTCCCGGGGGGACCCAGGGCTGAATTTGGAACCCTGGTCATCAGGCACCATCCCTCCCTCATCCGGGCCTCCCACAGGGGACCCAGGGCTGTCAGGTGGGACCACTATAATCGGCACCCACCCCGCCCTCATCCGGGCCTCCCGCGGGGGACCAAGGTCTGGTGATTGGGACCCCTGTGATCCGCACTGGACACGTCCTCATCCGGGCCTCCCTGGTGGACCCAGGGCTGGCGGGTGGGATTCCGGTCATCCGTACCCGCACCCCCTCATCCGGGACTCCCGCGGGGGACCCAGGTCTGGCGGTTGGGACCCCTGTGATCGGCACCGGCCCCGCCTTCATCCGGGTCTCGAGGAGGGACCCAGGGCTGGCGGGTGGCACCCGGGTCCTAAGGCACCTGCCCCGCCCTCATCCAGGCCTCCCAGGGGGACCCAGGTCCGGCGGTTGGGACTCCTGTGATCGGCACTGGACCCGCCCTCATCCGGGCCTCCAGGGGGTCGCAGGGCTGCCGGTTGGGACCCCGGTCATAAGGCACCCGCCCGGCCCTCATCCGGGCCTCCAGGGGGGGTGGGACTCAGGTCCAGCAGTTGGGACCCCTGTGATCCGCACCGGCCCCGCCCTCATCCGGGACTTGCGGAGGGACCCAGGGCTGGCGGGTGGCACCCGGGTCCTAAGGCATCTGCCCCGCCCTCATCCAGGCCTCCCAGGGGGACACAGGTCTGGCTGTTGGGACCCATGTGATCGGCACCGGACCCGCTCTCATCCGGGCCTCCAGGAGGTCCCAGGGCTGGCGGTTGGGACCCCGGTCATAAGGCACCCAACCCCGCCCTCATCCGGGCCTCCAGGGGTGGTGGGCCTCAGGTCCTGCTGTTGGGACTCCTGTGATCCGCACCGAACCCGCCCTCATCTGGGCGTCCCAGGGGGGCCCCGGGCTGACGGGTGGGACCCCGGTCATAAGGCACCCGCCTGCCCTCATCCGGGCTTCCCAGGGGGACCCAGGTCCGGCGGTTGGGACCGCTGTGATCCGCACCGGGCCTCCCGGGGGGACCCAGGGCTGATCTTGGAACCCCGGTCATCAGGCACCCTCCTTCCCTCATCCGGGCCTCCCACAGAGGACCCAGGGCTGTCAGGTGGGACCACTGTGATCGGCACCCACCCCGCCCTCCTCAGGGCCTCCCGCGCGGGACCCAGGTCTGGAGGTTGGGACCCCTGTGATCAGCACTGGACCCGCCCTCATCCGGGCCTCCAAGGGGTCGCAGGGCTGCCGGTTGGGACCCCGGTCATAAGGCACCCGCCCGGCCCTCATCCGGGCCTCCAGGGGGAGTGGGACTCAGCGTTGTCCAGTGGGACCGCGGGGATCAGGCACCTGCCTGCCCTCACCGGGGCTTCCCAGGGGGACCCAGGTCCGGCGGTTGGGACCCCTGTGATCGGCACCAGCCCCGCCCTCATCCGGGTCTGGCGGAGGGACCCAGGGCTGGCTGGTGGCACCCGGGTCCTAAGGCACCTGTCCCGCCCTCATCCAGGCCTCCCAGGGGGACACAGGTCCGGTGGTTGGGAACCTTGTGATCTGCACACACCGCGCCAGCATCCGTACACCCGCAGGGGACCCAGTGCTGGCGGGTGGGACACCTGTACCCTCGCCCCCTCATCAGGGCATCCCGCGGGGCACCCAGGCTTGGCGGTTGGGACCCCTTTGATCAGCACCGGCCCCGCCCTCATCCGGGTCTCACGAAGGGACCCAGGGCTGGCGGCTGGCACCCGGGACCTAAGGCACCTGCCCCGCCCTCATCCAGGCCTCCCAGTGGGACACAGGTCCGGCGCTTGCGACCCATGTGATCGCCACTGGCCCCGCCCTCATGCGGGCTACAGGGGGTCCCAGGGCTGGCGGTTGGGACCCCGGTCATAAGGCACCCCACCCCGCCCTCTTCGGGGCCTCCAGGGGTGGTGGGCCTCAGGTCCGGCGGTTGGGACTCCTGTGATTGGCACCGGACCCGCCCTCATCTGAGCCTCCCGGGGGTCCCAGGGCTGGCGGGTGGACCCTGGTCATAAGGCACCCGCCCGGCCCTCATCCGGGCCTCCAGGGGGAGTGGCACTCAGGGTTGTCCCGTGGGACCACGGAGATCAAGCACACGCCCGCCGTCATTCATGCCTCCCAGGGGGACACAGGTCCGGCGGTTGGGACCCCTGTGATCGGCACTGGATCCGCCATCATCCGGGCCTCCAGGGGGTCCCAGGACTGGCGGTAGGGACCCCGGTCATAAGGCACACTACCCCGCCCTCATCCGGGCCTCTAGGGATGGTGGGCCTCAAGTCTGGCGGTTGGGACCCCTGTGATCGGCATCTGCCCCGCCCTCATCCAGGCCTCCCAGGGGGACCCAGGTCCGGCGGTTGGGACCGCTGTGATCCGCACCAGGCCTCCCGGGGGGACCCAGGGCTGATCTTGGAACCCCGGTCATCAGGCACCCTCCCTCCCTCATCCCGGCCTCCCACATTGGACCCAGGGCTGTCAGGTGGGACCACTGTGATCGGCTCCCACGCCGCCCTCATCCGGGGCTCCCGCGGGGGACCAAGGGCTGGCGGGTGGGACCGAGGTGATCAGGCACCCGCCCGCCTCATCCGGGCGGGTGCCTGGCGTCCCAGGTCTGGCGGTTGGGACCCCTGTGATCGGCACCGGCCCCGCCCTCATCCGGGTCTGCCGGAGGGACCCAGGGCTGGCGGGTGGCACCCGGGTCCTAAGGCACCTGTCCCGCCCTCATCCAGGCCTCCCAGGGGGACACAGGTCCGGTGGTTGGGAATCCTGTGATCTGCACATACCGTGCCAGCATCCGTACTCCCGCAGGGGACCCAGTGCTGGCGGGTGGGACACCTGTACCCGCGTCCCCTCATCAGGGCTTCCCGCGGGGGACCCAGGTTTGGCGGTTGGGACGCCTGTGATCCGCACTGGACCCGCCTTCATCCGGGTCCTGCGGAGGAACCCAGGGCTGGCGGGTGGCACCCGGGTCCTAAGGCATCTGCCCCGCCCTCATCCAAGCCTCCCAGGGGACACAGGTCCGGCGGTTGGGACCCCTGTGATCGGCACCGCACCCGCTCTCATCCGGGCCTCCAGGAGTTCCCAGGGCTGGCGGTTGGGACCCGGGTCATAAGGCACCCCACCCCGCCCTCATCCGGGCCTCCAGGGGTGGTGGCCCTCAGGTCCGGTGGTTGGGACTCCTGTGATCGACACCAGACCCGCCCTCATCTGGGACTCCCGGGGGTCCCAGGGCTGGCTGGTGGGACCCCGGTCATAAGGAACCCCACCCCGCCCTCATCCGGGCCTCTAGGGGTGGTGGGCCTCAGGTCTGGCGTTTGGGACCCCTGTGATTCCCACCGGCCCCGCCCTCATCCGGGTCTTGCGGAGGGACCCAGGGCTGGCGAGTGGCACCCGGGACCTAAGGCACCTGTCCCGCCCTCATCCAGGCCTCCCAGGGGGACACAGTTCTGGCGGTTGGGACCCCTGTGATCGGCACTGGACCCGCCCTCATCCGGGCCTCCAGGGGGTCCTAGGGCTGGCGGTTGGGACCCCGGTCATAAGGCACCCAACCCCGCCCTCATCCGGGCCTCCAGGGGTGGTGGGCCTCAGGTCCTGCTGTTGGGACTCCTGTGATCCGCACCGAACCCGCCCTCATCTGGGCCTCCCGGGGGCCCCGGGCTGGCGGGTGGGACCCCGGTCATAAGGCACCCGCCTGCCCTCATCCGGGCTTCCCAGGGGGACCCAGGTCCGGCGGTTGGGACCCCTGTGATCCGCACCAGGCCTCCCGGGGGGACCCAGGGCTGATCTTGGAACCCCGGTCATCAGGCACCCTCCCTCCCTCATCCGGGCCTCCCAGAGGGGACCCAGTGCTGTCAGGTGGGAGCACTGCGATCGGCACTCACGCCGCCGTCATCCGGGGCTCCCGCGGGAGACCAAAGGGTGGCGGGTGGGACCGAGGTGATCAGGCACCCGCCCCCCTCATCCGGGCCTCCCGCGTGGAACCCAGGTCTGACGGTTGGGACCCCTGTGATCTTCACCGGCCCCGCCCTCATCCGGGTCTGGCGGAGGGACCCAGGGCTGGCGGGTGGCACCCGGGTCCTAAGGCATCTGCCCTGCCCTCATCCAGGCCTCCCAGGGGGACACAGGTCCGGCGGTTGGGACCCCTGTGATCGGCACTGCACCCGCTCTCATCCGGGCCTCCAGGAGTTCCCAGGGCTGGCGGTTGGGACCCGGGTCATAAAGCACCCCACCCCGCCCTCATCCGGGCCTCCAGGGGTGGTGGCCCTCAGGTCCAGCGGTTGGGACTCCTGTGATCGACACCAGACCCGCCCTCATCTGGGCCTCCCGGGGGTCCCAGGGCTGGCTGGTGGGACCCCGGTCATAAGGAACCCCACCCCGCCCTCATCCGGGCCTCTAGGGGTGGTGGGCCTCAGGTCTGGCGGTTGGGACCCCTGTGATCGGCACCGGCCCCGCCCTCATCCGGGTCTTGCGGAGCGACCCAGGGCTGGCGGGTGGCACCCGGGTCCTAAGGCACCTGCCCCGCCCTCATCCAGGCCTCCCAGGGGGACACAAGTCCGGCTTTTGGGACCCATGTGATCGGCACCGGACCCGCTCTCATCCGGGCCTCCAGGAGGTCCCAGGGCTGGCGGTTGGGACCCCGGTCATAAGGCACCCCACCCCGCCCTCATCCGGGCCTCCAGGTGTGGTGGGCCTCAGGTCCGTTGGGTGGGACTTCTGTGATCGGGACCGGACCCGCCCTCATCTGGGCTTCCCGGGGGTCCCAGGGCTGGCGGGTGGGACCCCGGTCATAAGGCACCCGCCCGGCCCTCATCCGGGCCTCCAGGGGGGGTGGGACTCAGGGTTGTCCTGTGGTACCGCGGGGATTAGGCACCCGCCTGCCCTCATCCGGGCTTCCCAGGGGGACCCAGGTCCGGCGGTTGGGACCCCTGTGATCCGCACCGGGTTTCCCGGGGTACCCAGGGCTGAATTTGGAACCCTGGTCATCAGGCACCATCCCTCCCTCATCCTGGCCTCCCACAGGGGACCCAGGGCTGTCAGGTGGGACCACTGTAATCCGCACCCACCCTGCCCTCATCCGGGCCTCCCGCGGGGGACCAAGGTCTGGCGGTTGGGACCCCTGTGATCCGCACTGGACACGTCCTCATCCGGGCCTCCCTGGTGGACCCAGGGCTGGCGGGTGGGATTCCGGTCATCCGTACCCGCACCCCCTCATCCGGGACCCCCGCGGGGGACCCAGGTCTGGCGGTTGGGACCCCTGTGATCGGCACCGGCCCCGCCTTCATCCGGGTCACGAGGAGGGACCCAGGGCTGGCGGGTGGCACCCGGGTCCTAAGGCACCTGCCCCGGCCTCATCCAGGCCTCCCAGGGGGACCCAGGTCCGGCGGTTGGGACCCCTGTGATCGGCACTGGACCCGTCCTCATCCGGGCCTCCAGGGGGTCCCAGGGCCGGCGGTTGGGACCCCGGTCATAAGGCACCCAACCCCGTTCTCATCCGGGCCTCCTGGGAAGGTGGGCCTCAGGTCCGGCGGTTGGGACTCCTGCGATCGGCACCGGACCCGCCCTCATCCGGGCCTCCAGGGGGGGTGGGACTCAGCGTTGTCCCGTGGAACGCGGGGATCAGGCATCCGCCTGCCCTCATCCGGGCTTCCCAGGGGGACCCAGGTCCGGCGGTTGGGACCCCTGTGATCCGCACCGGGACTCCCGGGGGACCCAGGGCTGATCTTGGAACCCCCGTCATCAGGCACCCTCCCTCCCTCATCCGGGCCTCCCACATTGGACCCAGGGCTGTCAGGTGGGACCACTGTGATCGGCACCCACCCCGCCCTCATCCGGGCCTCCCGCGGGGGACCCAGGTCTGCCGGTTGTGACCCCTGTGATCGGCACTGGACCCGCCCTCATCCGGCCTCCAGGGGGTCGGAGGGCTGCCGGTTGGGACCCCGGTCATAAGGGACCCGCCCGGCCCTCATCCGGGCCTCCAGGGGGGGTGGGACTCAGCGTTGTCCAGTGGGACCGCGGGGATCAGGCACCCGCCTGCCCTCATCCGGGCTTACCAGGGGGACCCAGGTCCGGCGGTTTGGACCCCTGTGATCCGCATCGGGCCTCCCGTAGGGACCCAGGGCTGATCTTGGAACCCCGGTCATCAGGCACCCTCCCTCCCTCATCCGGCCCTCCCACAGGAGACCCAGGGCTGTCACGTGGGACCACTGCGATCGGCACCCACCCCGCCCTCATCCGGGGCTCCCGCGAGGGACCAAGGGCTGGCGGGTGGGACCTAGGTGATCAGGCACCCGCCCGCCTCATCCGGGCCTCCCGCGGGGGACCCAGGTCTGGCGGTTGGGACCCCTGTGATCGGCACCGGCCCCGCCCTCATCTGAGTCTCGCGGAGGGACCCAGGGCTGGCCGGTGGCACCTGGGTCTTAAGGCACCTGCCCCGCCCTCATCCAGGCCTCCCAGGGGGACACAGTTCCGGTGGTTGGGAACCCTGTGATCTGCACACACCGCGCCAACATCCGTACTCCCGCAGGGGACCCAGTGCTGGCGGGTGGGACACCTGTACCCGCGCCCCCTCATCAGGGCATCCCGCGGGGGACCCAGGTTTGGCCCTTGGGACCCCTGTGATCCGCACTGGACCCGTCCTCATCCGGGCCTCCCGGGGGGACCCAGGGCTGGCGGGTGGCACCCGGGACCTAAGGCACCTGCCCCGCCCTCATCCGGGCTTCCCAGGGGGACCCAGGTCCGGCGGTTAGGACCCCTGTGATCAGCACCGGGCTTCCCAGGGGGACCCAGGTCCGGCGGTTAGGACCCCTGTGATCCGCACCGGGCCTCCCGGGGGGACCCAGGGCTGAATTTGGAACCCCGGTCATCAGGCACCCTCCCACCCTCATCCGGGCCTCCCACAGGGGACCTAGGGCTGTCAGGTGGGACCACTGTAATCGGCACCCACCCCGCCCTCATCCGGGCCTCCCTGGGGGACCCAGGGCTGGCGGTTGGGATTCCGGTAATCAGTACCCGCACCCCCTCATCCGGGACTCCTGCGGGGGACCCAGTGCTGGTGGGTGGGACTCCTGTGATCGGCACCGGCCCCGCCCTCATCTGGGCCTCCCGGGGGTCCCAGGGCTGGCGGGTAGGACCCCGGTCATAAGGCACCCGCCCAGCCCTCATCCGGGCTTCCAGGGGGAGTGGGACTCAGGGTTGTCCCGTGGGACCGCGGGGATCAGGCACACGCCCGCCCTCATTGGTGCTTCCCAGGGGGACCCAGGTCCGGCGGTTGGGACCCCTGTGATCGCCACTGGACCTGCCCTCATCCGGGCCTCCAGGGGGTCCCAGGGCTGGCGGTTGGGACCCCGGTCATAAGGCACCCCACCCCGCCCTCATCCTGGCCTCCAGGGGTGGTGGGCCACAGGTCCGGCGGTTGGGACTCCTGTGATCGGCACCGGACCCGCCCTCATCTGGGCTTCCCGGGGGTCCCAGGGTTGGCGGGTGGGACCCCGTTCATAAGGCACCCGCCCGGCCCTCATCCGGGCCTCCAGGGGGGGTGGGACTCAGGGTTGTCCAGTGAGACCGCGGGGATCAGGCACCCGCCTGCCCTCATCCGGGCTTCCCAGGGGGACCCAGGTCCGGCGGTTGGGACCCCTGTGATCCGCACCGGGCCTCCCGGGGGGACCCAGGGCTGATCTTGTCACCCCAGTCATCAGGCACCCTCCCTCCCTCATCCGGGCCTCCCACAGGGGACCCAGGGCTGTCAGGTGGGACCACTGTAATCGGCACCCACCCCGCCCTCATCCGGGCCTCCCTGGGGGACCCAGGGCTGGCGGTTGGGATTCCGGTAATCAGTACCCGCACCCCCTCATCCGGGACTCCTGCGGGGGACCCAGTGCTGGTGGGTGGGACTCCTGTGATCGGCACCGGACCCGCCCTCATCTGGGCCTCCCGGGGGTCCCAGGGCTGGCGGGTAGGACCCCGGTCATAAGGCACCCGCCCAGCCCTCATCCGGGCTTCCAGGGGGAGTGGGACTCAGGGTTGTCCCGTGGGACCGCGGGGATCAGGCACACGCCCGCCCTCATTGGTGCTTCCCAGGGGGACCCAGGTCCGGCGGTTGGGACCCCTGTGATCGCCACTGGACCTGCCCTCATCCGGGCCTCCAGGGGGTCCCAGGGCTGGCGGTTGGGACCCCGGTCATAAGGCACCCCACCCCGCCCTCATCCGGGCCTCCAGGGGTGGTGGGCCACAGGTCCGGCGGTTGGGACTCCTGTGATCGGCACCGGACCCGCCCTCATCTGGGCTTCCCGGGGGTCCCAGGGCTGGCGGGTGGGACCCCGTTCATAAGGCACCCGCCCGGCCCTCATCCGGGCCTCCAGGGGGGGTGGGACTCAGGGTTGTCCAGTGAGACCGCGGGGATCAGGCACCCGCCTGCCCTCATCCGGGCTTCCCAGGGGGACCCAGGTCCGGCGGTTGGGACCCCTGTGATCCGCACCGGGCCTCCCGGGGGGACCCAGGGCTGATCTTGGAACCCCAGTCATCAGGCACCCTCCCTCCCTCATCCGGACTTCCCACAGGGGACCCAGGGCTGTCAGGTGGGACCACTGTGATCGGCACCCACCCCGCCCTCATCCGGGGCTCCCGCGGGGGACCCAGTGCTGGCGGTTGGGACTCCTGTGATCGGCACCGGCCCCGCCCTCATCCGGGTCTCGCGGAGGGACCCAGGGCTGGTGGGTGGCACCCGGGTCCTAAGGCACCTGCCCTTCCCTCATCCAGGCCTCCAGGGGGGGTGGGACTCAGCGTTGTCCAGTGGCACCGCGGGGATCAGGCACCCGCCTGCCCTCATCCGGGCTTCCCAGGGGGACCCAGGTCCGGCGGTTGGGACCCCTGTGATCCGCACTGGACCCGCCCTCAATCGGGCCTCCCCGGGGGGACCCAGGGCTGGCGGGTGGGACCCCTGCGATGGGCAAAGGACCCGCCCTCATCCGGGCTTCCCGGGGGTACCCAGGGCTGGCGCGTGGCACCCCTGTCATCAGGCACCCTCCCTCCCTCATCTGAGCCTCCTGCGGCGGACCCACGGCTGGCAGGTGGGATCTCGGTGATCCGGCACCTGCCCCGCTCTTACCTGTTCCTCCCGTGGGGGACCCAGGGCTGGGGGCGGGGGGACCGTGGTGATCGGGCACCTGCCCCGCCCTCATCAGGCCCTCCCACGGGGGACCTGGCGGTTGGCTGGTGGGACCGCAGTGATCGGGTACCCGCCCTGGTATCTCCTGTGTGAAGGGACATGAGGCGGCAGCAGCGATCGGCCGGCCAGCGCATCCTATGTGTCACCCAAGTCGGGGTGGGGAGTTCGCCCGCAGCCTCAGTCAGTGCCTTAAGCCCCAGCAGCAGCAGCAGCAGCAGCAGCAGCAGCAGGGGCAGCAGAGGCAGTAGAGGTGGCGGCAGTGCCCTCGACCTGCCCGCCTAGGTGTGAGCGGCCCCAAGCGGGCAGTGCGTTCCATCAGCCGCCACCGGGCGCTCCTGCATGCAGTTGAAGTCACGGGCGCCTGCTTTCCCACTCAGGCCTGTGGGAAAGCAGGTGCTGTGAGCTGGTGATCCCAAAGGCCTGATAGCCCGGCAGTGGAGTCGGTGTTCGGACTGGGGAGTGGTGAGCAAGCAGAACATGGCCCTGATTGGGCCAGTCGCTATGACACCCACTGTAGCCAGCACACGCCTGATCAGGTGGTGGGGCCAGCAGCCAACCTCGCAGCCCCTCCCCGCTGCAGGCCTTCCCCTGATCAGACTCTCCCATCCACATCAGGAGCAGGGCGAACAGAGCCTGGACCCTTCCTGACAGCCCCGAGTCCCTGGGGTTGAGAATTCTGATGGCTCTGCCCAGAGAGTAGAGGTGCCGGAGGGGCAGGGACAGGAACCACAGGCCTCCAGGGAGCACCGCAGAGTTGGCGGTGAGAGGAGAGGGCCTGTGAAGGGGGAGAAGGTGAAGCCAGAGGACATCAGCCCAGAATCCAGCGCTTCCCCTCCAGAGGCAGCAGGACCTAAACCCAGAACCCCAGCCCAAATTGGAAGAGCCTGAGGGAGCTTCAGGAAGCTCTATGCAAAGCTGCACATTGAGAACGAGAGACTTCGTGAGGCCCTGACCCAGACCACGCTGTGGCTGGAGCAGCTCAAGGTGGAGCTGGAGCACACCATGCAGAGGCAAGAGCGCTTTGCAGAGAAGCCGGCCATCCTGGAGCTGGAGAGATTTGAGTGCAGGGCCCTGGAGTGCAAGGCCGCTGAACTGGAAGAGGAGCTAAAGGGCCTGTCCACTCTCCGAGCTGACAATCAGTGCTTCAAGGATGAGAATGCGGCCCTGATCTGCGTCATCAGCAAACTGTCCAAGTGACCCCAGAGGACTTGCCCCTGCACTTGCATTTATACAGCTGCTTTTGCCGCATGCACCCCTTCCCTGTGTGAACATGAGTGACAGGGCTGTCGAGGAGTCTCTGAGAAGCCATAACCTTCCCTGAGATCTCCAGGCTAGGAGGGGAGGACAGAGCCCCCAGACAGGAGGCTGATCCAGGTAGGGGGACCAGGGCTGCAGGAGGGACCAGAAAGGAACTGGGGACCAGGAAGTGCCAAAACCAGTAGCCAGGACCAGAGTGGTCACCCAGAGGTCCCCTCTCACGTGTGCTGCCACCAGTCACCCCTCCAGCCCCTGAGCAGGGATCCTAGAATGTGCCAAGCATCCTGCTGGCCTGGGCCAGGTGAGCCTGTATATAGGGCCCGTGTGCAATAGGAAGGGATGTCTTCTATTTTTTGCTGCCCCCTTCCCATCGTTGTCCTGGGCAGGGGGAGAAGGTATTTTTCAGACATAGCACAGGCACCACAAGTAAAAGTTGTGAAGTTGCCAAAGAAAAAAAAAAAAAAAAAAAAAGAGCAGGCCGGCTGGCCAAATACCCCCTCTCTTCCCACCACCACCCCCCCAGCCCCACCCTTGATCAACCTGCCCCACCACAATAGGCCCACAGTTCCTCCCCGTGGCTGTCTGCCCCTAATTGCACCCCCCCCACCCCAAGAGGGGGCAGGGCTGGGCGGCCAACGTCCTGCAGCCCCTCCCCAGGCCAGTCCCACCCCTGATCCCCCGACCCCAAGAGAGGGCAGGGCTGGCCAGCCAATCTCCTGCAGCCTCTCCCCTTGCCCAGCCTGACCCCAGATTGCCCCCCCCCCACCACAATCAGGGGCAGGGCTGGCTGGCCAACCACCCATGGCTCCTCCCCCAGGCCACTGGCCCCGATCGCCACCCCCCAACCCATTTGGGGGGGTGGCTGCCCAGCCCACCAACCACAGCCCCTCCCCATGGCCAGCCCTTCCCCCAATCGGCCCCCCAACCCCAATCAGGCTGGCGAGGGGGGGCAGTTGGGAGCAATCAGGCCGGTGACAGGGGTAGTTGGGGGCAAACAGGCTGGCAGGGGAGGTAGTTGGGGGGATCAGGGCGGCAGTTGGGGGTGGTCAGGCTGGCAAACAGAGTGGTTAGGGGCAATCAGGCAGGCAGGTGAGTGGTTAAGAGCCAGTGGTCCTGAATTGCGAGAGGGATGTCTGACTACTGGTGCAGGATGGGGCCTAAACCAGCAGTCTGACATCCCCCAAGGAGTCCCAGATTGGAGAGGGTGCAGGCCAGGCTGAGGGACCCCCCTCCCCCCAGTGCACGAATTTCATGCACCGGGCCTCTAGTTTAAAAAAATAAAAGAGGAAACTCACTCTAAGACAGTGGTTCTCAACCTTCTGGCCCTTTAAATACAGTTCCTCATGTGGTGACCCAACCATAAAATTATTTTCGTTGCTACTTCATCACTGTCATGTTGCTACTGTTATGAATCGTCATGTAAATATCTGATATGCAGGATGGTCTTAGGCGACCCCGGTGAAAGGGTCATTCGACCGCCAAAGGGGTCGCGACCCACAGGTTGAGAAGTGCTGCTAAGGGAAGCGAATCATAAAGAACAATTTGGAAACTAGGACAGTGAACAACATCAAAGAATGAGGTAGGTCTTCGGACTGTCTCAGTTGATGCAGTCTCAGAACCAGGGGTCCGAAGTAAAGAGAAAGTAAAACTCATAAGAGCTGAACAACCAGCTGTCTATTCATGGGCAACAGAACCCACTGCCCATGGCTTTTCCATGGCAAAGGGAGACTGTGCCTTCGAGGCAGACATCAGTGCCCTCAACACGAGATTTGTGCAGCTTCAGGACAAGCCTCAGCTCTGGCCTCATCTTTGGAAACAACCAACAGTGGCTGCTGTCTTAAGCATTAGCAGTATAAAAAGACTTTCCCATAAAAGTCTAGAGCTGGAGAAGAGATAAACACGGGTGCCACAGGATGGCCAAGGGAGCTAGTTTCTGGAGCCTTAATGAGATACCTTCTTGATACTCCCAAGACCATCTGGAAGGAATAGGGAGACAAGAGTTCCAATAGAGTGCTGGAAGTGGAGCCTGAGCCTGAGAATTTAAATGTGTTCCTTTTCTGCCAATTTGTATTAAGCAGATTTGTAATGTTTCAGTGTGAGATCTCACTTTATGTGTGAAATGTAAAATAAATCATCCATGATTTTTTATATTTAAGAATCTCATAATTCCAAAGTTGCATGGCCAAATAAATTTTTTAAAATATATTTTATTGATTTTTTACAGAGAGGAAGGGAGAAGGATAGAAAGTTAGAAGCATCGATGAGAGAGAAATATCAATCAGCTGCTTCCTGCACACCCCCTACTGGGGATGTGCCCACAACCAAGGTACATGCCCCTGACCGGAATTAAACCTGGGACCCTTCAGTCCGCAGGCCGACGCTCTATCCACTGAGCCAAAACAGTTAGGGCATAAATTTCTTTTTTTTAATAAATTTCATACTGAGTTGATCTTATTGTCATATAGCACAGCCACATTAGCTATTAAACAGAAATAATATTCCTAATATAATATTTACCTGAATGATGTGGATTTTGAATTATACACAGTATATGAGTTTTACCACTGTGGCTTTCACCTATTCAAACTCTTGGCTGGTGTGGCTGGGATGTTTGGGTTATATAAACAGCAGAGACAACGAGGTTGATGAGTCAGTTATAGCCATTCTAATCAATGAAAAAAGTGCCTTTTCCTTTTATTCTAATAAATTAACACCTCCTTTCTTACACCATGGCATTTTCTCAGAAGACTACTGGAAATAAATTAAGTAGGAATTGCATTTTGCAGAGGTTTATTACATAATTAACCATTATACTGAAGTTGCTGTAATATTTTTAAATTTATTGGTGATTACATCAACCTATTTTTCATCTCTCTATAGGCTTAATTTTGTCTCCCAACTCAGAAGTCACCCATGACTGTAAGTAGCTCATGAGCCTTTTGTAAAGACAGTCTTCTGAAATAAAGAGACTGTGTATGTTATTATGGATTTTTGTTTTTATTTTTTATGGTAAAAGTAAATGTAGTCATTGAGATAAGCAGTCTCTTACAGGAAGTTCTGTCTGTTTGTTTGTTTGTTTTTTAAAAGGCTTTGGGATTATCTTAGTAATCACAGACTATAAAGAGGTCCATATTTCTCTAGAATACTTCTAAATATTCACAGGGAGTGTGTATATGCCCTGGCTCTCACTCTGAACTGACTTCATGAAAAACAATTGTTTTTTGGTATGAAAGAATTTTTTCTGTGCCTAGAAGCACTAACACAACGTCCTTTTTTCATTTTGAAAATTTGACTCAACTTCTCATAGAAAAGAAGAACCTACGCATCATGCAGGGACATTCATAGGTTGGAGAGGGGAGTTTATCCCATATGCCAATACTCCAGAATTATCTAGATGGTTTTTTTCACATTCTTCTCTCTTGCTTTTTCATTATGATTTTTGATACCTGAGTAATTGGAGCAGCAGTTGGAAGTGACAAGAATGAAGCCAAGATAATAAGTTGTTAAAATTTTAAAAATAACAAATAATAAAAAGAATAATAATTATTATTTAAAATTATCCTATCTAATAAAAGACAAAAAGGGTAATTAACTGTACCTCCACTACGCTTCCCATTGGCTAATCAGCAAGATATGCAAATTAACTGCCAACAAAGATGGCAGCCGGCAGCCACGCAGCTGAAGCGAGCAGGAGGCTTGCTTGCTCCAGTGATGGAGGAAGCCAAGGTTCCCCGTCTGCCACAGCCTGCTCTAAGCTCTGAAAGCAACAGCTCCAAAAGCAACAAAGTTTCAATTATAGAAGCTAAAAAAACTCCAGATACATGCTTTCAGCCAGCTGCGGCCTCAGAGCTGTGATCGCTAGTGACAGCAACAGTTTCAATTATAGAAGGTAAATAAATCCCAGAATTAAAAAAGAAAAGAAAAAAAAGGAGAGGCTGGGAGCTTCAGTCGCCGGTCAGCCTGAAAATGGCCCTCAGCCCCTCACCTAGACTGGCCAGGCACCCCAGTGGGGACCCCCACCCTGAAGGGGGTGTGACCAGCTGCAAACAGCCATCAGCCCCTCACCCAGGCTGGCCAGGCACCCAAGCAGGACCCCCACCCTGATCCGGGACACCCTTCAGGGCAAACTAGCCGGCCCCCACCCGTGCACCAGGCCTCTATCCTATATAGTAAAAGGGTAATATGCAAACTGACCCTAACAGCAGAACTACTGGGAATGACTGGTCACTATAACACACACTGACCACCAGGGGGCAGACGCTCAGTGCAGGAGCTGCCCTCTGGTGGTCAGTGCACTCCCACATGGGGGAGCTCTGCTCAGCCACAAGCCAGGCTGATGGCTGCCAGTACAGCGGTGGTGGTGGGGGCCTCTCCTGCCTCCTCAGCAGGGATAAGGATGTCCGACTACAGCTTAGGTCTGCTCCCCATGGGCAAGTGGACATCCTCAAAGGGCTGCCAGGCTGCCAGAGGGATGTCTGATTGCCAGCTTAGGCCCAATCCCCCAGGGAGCAGGCTTAAGCCAGCAGGTGGTCATCCCCTGAGGGGTCCCAGACTACGAGAGGGCACAGGCCGGGCTGAGGGACTCCCCGCCAGTGCACAAATTTTTGTGCACCGGGCCTCTAGTTAAAAATAAGAATAATAAAGGGTAATCAGAAGCATGAGTTAATCCTGGCTTTATCTGCACATTATCAAGCAAGAACTCTTCTACAGAGGTCTACAGGGCAATAGAAATATCTGCAAGTTTCTGTACCCTATGAATGAACAATTGAATGAATCCCAGAAGGTTTAATGACCTTTGTGTTCCAATATAAGTTATAATCTTAAGGCTGAAATAAGACCCAAAGATTTTTTTCATGAAACAACTAACATGGTTATGTATGTTTTGGGAAGGAAATAAGACCCAAAAAATGACTTATTGAGATTGCCTTTTGTGGAAATCACCTATAACAGCAGCAGGAATGCATAACTCTACAATCTGAAGGCTGATTATGCTATGTCAGACTTTCTCAAGTTATATTTTGGAAGGTCAAGATATGACTTCAAATAATTACAAATGTGAGGGAATGACATTTTTCTTCACTTGAAAGAAATATTATTTTGGTATGAAAAGGCCAATTCAGAAAATAAATAACCCCACAAATTTAACTAGCTGGACACAGGTTTTTGCCCAGAAAGGTAAGTAAAAATAGATGTTTACTACTTTCTACTGACACATCATGTTGCAATCCCCTGCCAAATCTTGTTGTAATTTTGTTTCACACAATTATTTAAAAATCTGGTCCTCTAGACCCTTGGTAATTTCCCCAAAATAGTGTTCTCATTGTTGGCTGCACATTAGAATCACCCCAGACCAACAGAGTACCTTGGCGGGTTATCCTGAGGCACTAGCATTTTCCACATCACCCCAAGTGATTCTAATTTGTGACCTGGGTTGACACCCACTGCCACAAGAGCCCCACTCCACCTATGTGACTCTAGCTGAGCCAACTCACATCTTGTTTGAATTCAAATATACTGAAAATTGCTTTTCTTCTGTGCAGTTGCGGAGGTAGGGGATTGTTGCCTGTTGGAGTGCTGAGGTCTGGAGGTTGCTGGATGCAGTCCACCAAGACCTGTATTTGCATGCGGTGAGTACGCAGTTGGGGCCCATACTGAGCTGGTGATTGTTGTTGCAAGCTGTCTACTAACCCAGATGTAAATGTGCTTGTCTTTTGTACACATCAAACCTGAAACCCAGTTATGTGCCCTGACCAGGAATAGAACCAGCAGCCTTCTGGTGCACCGGATGATGCTCAACCAATTGAGCCAATCCGGCTGGGCTATATATTTCTTTATATGTATATGTATATGTATCTTAATATATATATATATATATATATATATATATATATATATATATATACACACACACACACACACACACACACACACAAATGCTTTTGCAATTTGATCTGAAAGAATCTCAGAAAAAGAATGTGAAACAAGGTGGCACCAAATAGTGACTTTGCTATACCTAATGGTTTGAAAATATACAATGTGATAGTGTAGAATTGTCTTTATGTGTATTTATCATTTGGAAAATTAAAAACAATTTGCAGAAAGAAAGAATATAAATATTTAGTAGAAAAAGAGAGCATAGATAAAAAGATCAAGGGATGACAGGGCTGCAGAGAAAATATTTTTGTATGATTAAGGCTTTCTGAACAAATAAATGTGAAATCTACATTAACAAAGCTTGGAAGTTAAAAGATGACTGGACTGAAATTTGCTCTTCCCTGGATGATGGGGGCAGTGAGAATGGCACCAGGTATTAAACCAGTGGGATCAGACTGGACCTGGGTTCAGCAACCTTGGTACTTGAGTCTAGTTAGGAAAGAATTCAGAGTCAAGACTCAAACTACAAAAGAACATTTATTTGGAAAATTACTGAGGTAGAAGTAATTTCTAGAAGAAATGGGCTTAGGAAACAAGTTATAGAGGTAAAGAAAGGGCCCTTGGAGCTTACAAGTGAGAAAGGCAAAGGTGACATATCTAGGAGGATAGGGGGAGAGGGGGAGGAAGCCCGCTGAGTCCTCAGTCCTCAGGGTTTTAAGGGTGGACATTTTAGGGGAGGTCCCAGGGGAAGATCTCAATAGAATATTCAGCAGCTTTTCAGGTGTGTCCTTTCAGGGTCTAAGTCTCCACTGATGGATTGGCTGGCACCTTAGCAGGGGGTCATTATTCAATGTAGCTGGTTCTGAAGGCAGCCTTGACTATGAAGTTGCATGTCTGGTTTTGCTACTTTTCTGGGCCTGGAGCTGAAATAAACCTGAGGCCTAGATGTTATCTCTAGGGAGGAAAGGTCAGGGAGTCTAAACTGAATGGCTAGCCATATGCTAGGGGAGGAAAGGTCACCCTGGGAACAAGGTTTCACCTAAGTACCCAGGGCTTTCTACTCTGGTGACCTTCTGTACCTGGCCCATTGTCCTTGCTCTGTTCATATCTGTCTAAGAGAAGTATGTGTTTATATTTTAAAGTGGAATAAAATTTAAAATGTAAGCAATTTTCCTGGGTCTGCCAAGCTGGAGGTATTTGGGCTATCCACCCCTCACCCCTACCACCCCTACCACCCCCCCCCCCCCCACCAATCCTTTATATTCCAAAGGAAAAGAATATTGAAATCCTCTCTTTTATTTCTCATTTATAGCTTGTTTAGGGAGATTAAGTTTCTCTTTCTTTCTCAAGACCAGGTAAATAAACTCTCAAATTCATATTTTGTGGTTCCTCTTCTGTAATACAAAGACACTTACAGGTTTGTCATCTGGTTCTTAACACATTGCTTCAGAAGGAGGAAGACAAGGCTAACTAACAAAAGGGAACTGGTGAAGTTACCACTGTAGGTGATAATACCTCTGATTTCTACTCTTAAAAATTCATGTTTACGTTCAGATAATATAAACAAATATAGGTATTAAAAACATACCACTGCACCAATATTCTATTTCATTGAGACTAATAATACTTTTGAGCTGTCAAAGTAAGAAATGCCCAAACCTGTAGAGAATTGTTATAAGTTTATTTGAGCCAAAATGACAATTGCCTGGAAGCAAAATCTCAATGGATTGAGAAGATGTTAATGTTAACGTAAAAAAACCATTGAAACCTGTAAAGAATTTTTGTGAGTTTATTTGAGCCAAACTGTAGACATATGCCGGGAAGCAGAACCTCAACGAATTGAGATAGTGCTCCAAAGAATGGCGGGGTTACAATTGTATTTATAGATTGCAATCAAAGGAGGGACATAGGTGGGTTACATGAAATTCATTGGTGACAGATTTAAGGAGGTGGGATTAAGCGAAGGGGGGGGGACCTCTAGGATAGGATAAAAAGTAAAATGATGGACACATACTTAGGTGGGTGCAGGATCAATTAACATGATAATGAAGGAATTTGTAGTATCTGTCCTGGCGCCCAGAACATTTGGTTGTGCCCCAGGGGCTCCAGAAAAAGGGAAGTTACAAGTTACCCAGACATTTCAAGGGAATGTTATCTTAGAGGCAAAAAGGCAAATGGGCTCAGTAAGGATCAAAGTTGATCTTGTCAGTGAAGATACTGGCCTAGGACATAACTGCCCACCATAACTGCTTTTAGTCAAAGTTTAATTTCAGACCATTCTTTGTGGTTATTTTAGGTCTCTGAGTCTGCTAGGCTGCCACGCAGGCCTTCCCTGAGCTTGTCAGGTCAGTGTGTGGCCCCTTTCGTCCACATTATATAAAATTCATAGGTGATAGATTAGGGGGGGGGGGATCTGTGTGATTGGATAAAAAGGAAAACAAATAGACACATACTTCTTTTACATAGGTGGGTATAGGATAGTTCACATTTGATAACGCAATATAAAAAATAATGAGATGCTCTGTGGTCTCCAGCTCTGGTGGGAGATTGTACCCTGAGAGGTCTGAAAAAAGGATTATTGTAGATGCAAAAAGACAATGAACAGGCTTAGTTAAGGTAAAGATTGACATTTGTCAAGAAAAATACCAACCTATGACATGACTACCCACCATGACTCACTTTTAGCTCGAAAGTTTTAATTTCAGATCATTCTATATGGTTACTTTAGGTCTCTGAGTTTGTAAGGCTCACATGCAGGCCTCGCCTGAGCTTGTCAAGTTTAGTATATGGCCCTCTTGTCCACACTGCTTCCTTTTGGGCATAAATCCATCCAAAGGATGCATTGATGACCAACCTTTTAGTTGGATAATGTGGTGCTGTGGTATAAGGCTAATTTCTAGGAAGTCTTACTGTCAGCATTTGTCTTACTGAATGATGGACTATTGCAGATGAGGCAAGATCATAACCTTGGACGAAAGTCAAGGCTGAATATTTCTGAAAAGTGAAAATCAAGTAAATGGGAGCCAGTCAGCTCTTATGTTCATTAACAAAAACACTCTGGATCATTTCTAGTCTATAAGCTATCAGATCCAGGTTTTGCTGGCTATCTCACTTCTCTACATTTTGCATCTAATATAACATTTGCTTATAGGCCCTGCCCGGTTTGGCTTAGTGGATAGAGCGTCGGCCTGCAGTCTAAAGGGTCCCGGGTTCTGAAAGGACAGAGCAGGACTGATGGCTGTGTCCTTAACCCCTCTTCCAAGAAAAAAAGCCGCAGGGTGTATAAGTTACTCAGCCCGCCCTTATCTCGGCCAATGGGAAAGCGGGGGAAACTAGCCCAAGGCCAAAAGTATGCTGGCCACTCCCCCTGTCTTTGTGTAACCAGACACTAGCTGCACCCTGCCCCAACCCCCGACCCCAAGCCCTATAAATTCTTTGTTCTCTTGGGATTCGGGGCTCTCTCTTGCACCCAGTAATGGAGGCAAGGGGGGGACCAAGCGAGCTTGCATAGGAGACCCTCTGCTTTTGCATCGGACTGGCTGGTTCCCTGGTGTGGTTTCCTTGGGGATCTTGAAATCTGGGCGTAACAGGTTCAATTCTGGTCAAGGGCATGTACCTTGGTTGGGGGCACATCCCCAGTGGGGGGGTATACAGGAGGCAGCTGATCGATGTCTCTCTCATCGATGTTTCTAACTCTCTATCCCTCTCCCTTCCTCTCTGTAAAAAATCAATAAAACATGTTTAAAAAAAAGAAAGAAAACATTTGCTTATACTTTGAGGTCATACCATACACCTCTTCAGTCTTCATAATCTGTTCATGAAATGAGTTCCCATTTACTATGTCCTATCTACTTCCCACTGGAAGCACTCAAGTGCCATTTATTATTAATCTGATTACCACTATTTATGCAATTGGAAGCTGTAAGTGTAATTTTATTCAGAGACATGGCTATAGGAACACAATGCTATAAATTACAATTTACCATCTAAAAATTTCAGAGGCGAGAAGGACAGCAAGTTTCATAAGTAAATGTGCTGTGCTTCAGCAGTAGTTATAGACAGCCATGATTTTATAAACACTTCAACTTCCATCTGAATATAGTTAGCAGTCCTTGTTGGGATAAGGGGCAAGCACATTCCCATAATTGATTTCTAACATTTATACATAAAATTCCCTTCTCACTATTTCTTTTCCACTGACTTTCTATAACAGCGGTTCTCAATCTATGGGTCGCGACCCCTTTGGGGGTCGAACAACCCTTTCACAGGGGTTGCCTAAGACCATCGGAAAACACATATATAATTACATATTGTTTTTGTGATTAATCACTATGCTTTAATTATGTTCAATTTGTAACAATGAAAATACATCCTGCATATCAGATATTTATATTTATGATTCATAAGAGTAGCAAAATTACAGTTATGAAGTAGCAGCGAAAATAATTTTATGGTTGGGGGTCACCACAACATGAGGAACTGTATTAAAGGGTTGTGGCATTAGGAAGGTTGAGAACCACTGTTCTATAATGTTTTAAATTCTCCTTAGTCTTTTTTTACTCATTCAGAAATAACCAAGTTTTAGAACAAACGACTTACTTTTAACTTCTCTTACAAACACACATTCCTTTCCTTCCTTTGCAAAAGCATTCCTTATAAATTTCAAAATCAAAGCCATTAAGAGTATTATTGATAATACTAAAGTTATCTTATACTAGAGGCCCGGTGCACAAATTCATGCACCAGTGGGGTCCCTCAGCCTGGCCTGTGGGATTGGGCTGAAACCAGCTCTACAACATCCCCTGAGGGGTCCGGGATTGCGAGAGGGCACAGGTTAGGCCAAGGGACCCCACCAGTGCACGATCAGGGCCAGGGAAGAACGTGGGAGGTTGGCCAGCCGGAGAGGGTCCATGGGAGGGCTCTAGGGCATGTCCAGCCCGTCTCTCTCAGTCCTGATTGGCTGGAAGCCAGCAGCAACCTAACCTACCAGTCAGAGCATCTGCCTCGTGGTGGTCAGTGCACGTCACAGTGACTGGTCGACCAGTTGACTATCTGCCTCCTGGTGGTCAGTGCATGTCATGGCGAAGGGTTAAGCGGCCTTAGCATATCATTAGCATATTATGCTTTGATTGGTTGAACGGATGACCGGACGACCAGACACTTAGCATATTAGGCTTTTATTATATAGGATACCTTCAGCAATTATTAACAGTTAGGCTATATATCCAAAGAATAAGTACAATTATTATTATGACTAAGATTATTAGCAGACAGATAACAAAGTTCAACACTAATGTGTAGATTTATAAATTGTAGACTTTGTTGATGTCTTGGGATAAGCTGTCTATTTCTGATGTTGGCAGCTTCTCATCCTTGAGAAATCTTTGATATCCACTGTAGATGGAGGCAAATGTCAGGCAGGGGCAGATGCCATAAAATCCATTTCAACAATGTTGAAGAGCATCTTCAATTAATGTCTTTTCCAATGGACAAAATCTCCTGGTTGTTAGTCAGGGTCTTTAAAATCTTTGTCTCTTGGAATGAATGTCACTAATATATTAGTTTCTATAAGTTGGTTATATGTTATTGATAATAATGCAGAATATATTTATATATATAAAAGGCTAATATGCTAGGTGTCTGACTGTCCAACCAGTCTCTATGACGTGCACTGACCATTAGGGGCAGACGCTCAATGCAGGAGCTGTGGTGATGCGCACTGGCCATTCACAGAGGAATGGCAGCGTTCACCTGGCACCCACAAAGGAACATTTGATTTCCCACAAGTGGGACACAGGCCCCGCCATCACCCTGGAGTGATACCCCAACAAATCGCAACCAACGCTACAGAGACCCCCATGGCACAAGATGCAGCCCACAGCCCAGCCCAGCCCAAAAACAGTGACTGTGGGCGCTGGGTAATGACATCACATAGCAACTCCTGGCTTCAACTCCCTAGCGACTAGCCTCCTTGGAGTTTCTTCAGCCCAGGTACAAACATTTTTCACTTTAACCAAATGTCTGTGAAGCATTTTTCCATGCCTCATCTCATTTGATCCTCACAGAAGTCCTGGAGTATGTAGATAGGAGACTCGGTGGAATCCTATTTTCTTTTCATTAGCTGGAAAATTGAGATTTAGAAAGCTTAGAAACTTGACCCGACTGAAAAGAAGAAATGGTGGACCTTGCCCTTACTGGTTTGGCTCAGTGGATAGAGCGTCGGCCCATGAACTGAAGGGTCCCAGGTTTGATTCCGGTCAAGGGCATGTACCTTGGTTGTGGGCACATCCCCAGTAGGGGGTGTGCAGGAGGCAGCTGATCAATGTTTCTCTCTCATTGATGTTTCTAACTCTTTATCCCTCACCCTTCCTCTCTGTAAAAAATCAATAAAATATATTTTTTTTAAAAAAAAGAAAGAAAGAAAGAAATAGTGGACTTTGAAAATGACTTCAGGTTTTCTCACTGCGCAGCATATAGTCAAACACTGCTGCAGTTAAATATTTTACCCTTTGTTCTCCCTGCATGATCTACAATAATAATCTGCTTTGTGTTGCTATTTACTGCTGTGTTGCTGACAATTACCTGAAAGAGAAGTTGGGGTGCTTCACTGGGCTGAAAAAAGTTTAGCTACATCAGAAAGCAGGTCTAATTAAGCAAGTTTATTCTATCCTATCTAATAAAAGAGTAATATGCAAATTAACCATCACTCTGTCACAAAGATGGTGGCCCCCATAGCCACAAGATGGCAGCGCCCAGTCCCCTCAGCCCCGCCACTGGAGTGTTTGGGCCCATAGGCCCGGCCAGGGGTCACGGGGACCAAGCGGAGAGGCAGGATCTGCCCGCTCCGGTAGTGGATCAAGCCTTGCTGCTCTGCCACCTCTGGAGTGTCTGCGGCCAGCAGGGCCTGTTTGGCCATCAAGCAGGCAAGCGCGGCCTGGGAGTAGGCAAGCTCAGCCCGCAGGCAGCACCCAGGAGGGCCTGCTTGGCCGTCGCCATAGTGACCTGGGAGCAGCCAAGCACGCCCCGCAGATAGCACCCAGCAGGGCCTGCTTGCCCATCACTGTGGTATGGAGCACACAGGCTCTGCAGAGAGCAGAGAACCATGGGGAGTGGGCCCAAGCCATCAGTAGGACATCCCCTGAGGGCTTCTGGATTGGAGAGGGTGCAGGTCGGGCTGAGGGACCCCGCTGCATGAATTTCGTGCACTGGGCCTCTAGTATATATATGGCTAAGTTGACTCATGCACATGCAATACATATAAAGCTCTCGCTGGTGCCAATTGCACGCATGGGTTTCAATCTGTCATTGTTGATCGTGAATTTGGTTGACACTTCTATTATAGAGAAAGGGCAAATAGCGATATCAAAATATTTCTTCTAATTAATTTCCTTTCAATGTGCACAAATTAATGCACCAGGCCACTAGTTTTTTATAAGGTTGATTCATATGTCCCTTTATCTCGATGCAAAGGATGACCAGTGACTACTTAATAGGAAAAACTATGTGTTTACCAAAATAAGTAGATTTCAAGTTGAGAAGTACTATAAAAGAGTTTTAAACCAAGGAAATGAAAAGCTTCTACAAATTTACCTAGTTGAGTTTTTTTGTTTGTTTTTTAATCCTCACCCAAGGATATTTTTCCATTGATTTTTAGAGAGTGGAGAGAGAGGGAAAGACAGAAATTATTGATGTGAGAGAAACACATTGATTGGTTGCCTCTTGCACATGCCCTGACCAGGGCCTGGGCTGGGGAGGAGCCTGCAACCGAGGTAGGTACCCTTGACCAGAATCAAACCCGGGACCCTTTGGTCTGCAGGCCCACGCTCTATCCACTGAGCCAAACCAGCTAGGGCCCTAGTTACATTTTAATTGTACCATTTGTATGGTCCACCAATCCATATAACTAAGGTGATAGGCACAATAAAGGTACTATAGAATAGGCCAACTATTACAAATAGATTGCATTATTTGCCCAGTAAAATGAGTCCCTCAATCACTGTAACTCAGAGAAAATTCCCTAATTGGGAATTAACTTTTTTAAATAACAATTTACCTAGCATTAAGTCTGTTGCTCTCCTCCAAGGGATTGCCTCAATCCAGTAAAACACACACACACACAAGGTACAAATCATAACTAATACATATTTGTATTCTTGAGATAGTGGCATTTAGATAAAATCCAATTACCATACCTCAAATAGATTTAAAGAAAGTGGAAAATGTCCTTGGGACACTTGGGATGACTTTAGGGTTATATTTGGATAAATAGAACATCTGCTACACACTTTATAAGCTACAGTAGAAGTTTTCCAGTAATATTGTTTACTCTATAAAATCATATTTTAGGATCCCAATGTGTTAGCTCATGTGCATGTTAAAGTACAGGTAATTGAGTCCCTATAGGGAACCATGTCTGCTTGTTTGGGTCAAAATTTCTCCCTTTTTGTTGCTATATTCTCTTTTATTCTTATGTAGTTGTCCATTGAAACTAAAAGAAAGTTTTTATTGATTTATAGGAAGTAAGATGCATTCTAAGGTTTAGATAATTTGGCTGTTTAATGCTGCCTGTCTAGCTGCAGCATCAGCTAAATGATTTTCTGTTGCTCTCATTGTGGCAGCTTTAGAATGACCTGGAATTTTGATAATTGCCTATTGTTTCAATTCTGTATGACATCTAATAATTCTTCAACCTATTTTCTATTCTTCCCTGAGAAAGTTAAGAAGCCTCACTGCTTCTACAACATTTTAGAGTTGTGAGCTACACCAAGGTTTTAGCTACTATTAGTGCAAATATTGACTATTTGATCTTTGGCCAATTTACAAGTCCAAGTTAGAACAATTAATTCAGCTTATTGGCCAGACCTTATTCAGGTAAATAAGAACATTCACTTATGTCTACCATGGAAGCTATTGCATATCCAACTTGGTAACATCTCTGTTTATCTTTCAAAGATCTATGTGTAAACCAAATTAAGTCAGCCCTTTCAATAGGAGTTTCCTGTAAATTATTATTAGGAGCAAGATTATGGTCACTAAGCAAGACACAATTGTGGATATCTTTATTCTGTAAAGAAAGTAGCAGAGTTGCTGGGTTAAGACTGTTACATCAAGTTAAATAGTAGGTGCAGAAAGCAAGAGCCAGTTGACTGTCAAGTGTGATGAGAATTCAGTGAAGATTCAACTGAACGAATAACATAAACAAAGGAGAGCCCGTAATTATCTTTTTTGTTTGTTTGCATAACATATCTATAGAAGAGATGGCTGTCATACAAAGGAGCTTTTTAGCTACTGATTTTAACTGCTGACCATAATGTCCTATAGGTCTGTGATAATCTCAACATTTTTGCGTTCTAAAGTATTCCCTTTATTTCCATGTATAAAAAGTTAGAAAGTTTATAATTAAGGTAGCCTAACCCTGGCCGGGTAGCTCAGTTGTTTATAATTAAGGTAGCCTAGACCAGGACACACCTGAAAAGCTGCTGAATATTCTATTGAGATCTTTCCCATGTGCCCACCACCCAAAGTCAAATCTTCTCCTGTCACCTCATATTAGGACCCCTTTCTTCCCCCACTCCCCTCCCTCTGGCAACCACCACACTGCTCTTTGTGTTCAGAAGTTTCAGTTTTATATTCCACATGAGTTAAATCATATAGTTCTTAGATTTCTCTGTTTGACTTATTTCACTTCACATAATGTTTTTAAGTTCCATACATGTTGTTGTAAATGACTCTATTTCATCCTTTCTTATGGCTGTGTAGTACTCCATTGTGTATATGTACCACATCTTCTTTATCCAGTCCTCTGATATAGGGCACTTTGGCTGTTTCCAACTCTTGGCCACCGTGAATAATGCTGCAATGAACATAGGGTGCATTCTCATTGGTTTTTTATTGTTGTTTTGTTTGCTTTATTTTTACTGGAAGGATAAGAAAATTACAGGGGCTTGTACATGGAATTAAGCCCCCTTTTAAAAATAATCTTGTATATTGGGCTCAATTCCAGCTTCTGCATAAAGGATACTGGTGACTAGAAAAGACCTGAAGTTTTATTGGAACATCCTATAACAAATGGTTAGTCTCAAGATTAATTTCCTTTTGTGGAGGTTCCTTTAAAATCATTATTTGCCAATTTTTATCAGTATCTGATTTACTTAGTTCTAAATACATTTCACCCTTCTAGAAAAAGTATATGTGGGTGTCATTGGCTTTCAAGAAAATCTCACACTATCAGATGAATTGGAGTACATTTGATTAGCAAAAATATATATTGCCTTGTAACATTACTGCCGGGAGCCGGTCCATGCTTGCTGTTTCAAGGGACCTGGCATATATGGCATACTGTTCTTAATATGTTTGCTCACCTTCTTGGCACTGTGTTTTAACTAAGGTCACCTCTCTGCGAAAGGTTGTTTCCCCAGGTAGGGATTTTCCCCTGTAGTTAGGGAGGGAATAAAACCCCTCAACTAAGTGCCAGGCGGGTAATTAATCACTTTAACTATGAACAATCATGCTTAAGCTACATAATCTTTACTCCCTGGAATGGAGATAAGAAACGCCCTAACCTTTGTAATAGAGATTGATAGGATTGAATCAACTGGTATAAATACAGATGTAACAAGACAGCAAGAGACAGAACTTAGAAGTCAGAACCAAGAGAGACAGAACCTAGGCACAGAACCTACACAGAACGTTCTCTAGAGACAGAAGAACTTCGCTGGAGAGAACATGGCAAAAGATCCTGGACAGAAACTGGCCTCAGAACCTAGAGACAGAACCTAGCGAGACAACATGGCAAAAGATCCTGGAATGAACCTGACTACAGAAATTGGCAAGAGAACCTGACTAGAACCTGGTGACTGAACCTGGCTGGAGAACCTGGACAGAACCTGGCTGGAGAACCTAGCGAAGGAACATGGCTACAGAACCTGGCTGGAGAACCTGGAGAACCTAGCAAGAGAACATGGACACAGAACCTGGCTGGAGATCCTAACCAGAACTTCGCTGGAGATCCAGAGCAGAACCTCTCTGGAGATCCAGACCAGAACTTGGCTGGAGATCCTGGCTGGAGATCCTGGCTGGGCTGCTGATCAACTGAACACTGTCTCTTTGTTCTTTCTTCTTCGCCGACTCTGTCTACACCTTTGGGAACCCCTGGACCCGCTGGGGTTGGACCCCGGCACATTACCTAGTGGGAAGGGAACAGGTTCTGATTTAAAAACAGACATTGGTTGATTAGACACCCCTATCATAGGAACAAGAAGGCAACTTAGTTGGATCTGGTTAAAAACAGATGAAGTAGCCCCAGTATCTACAAGGGCCTTAGTAATTTCCTCGTTTATTACAATTTTAATTTATCCTAAACTAGAAAGAAGGAAAAATACCCTCTCATAGTCCTCAGAGCAACCTTAAGCTTGCTCCTGTTTCTTTTCTCTTTCTAAAACCCATTTCAGTTTTCTATAATCCTTCTTAAGGTGACCTGGCTTTCTATAATAAGAACAGATTCCTCTATAGGAGTTTTCCAGCAAGCCTTGTTTAGTAATTCTGTTCTTTTCCTCCCAGAAACTAGTAGGTATTAATTGGAATAGGTAGGAATAGCCAGGATTGTGTTCTCAGTCAATTCTGGCTTGGCCGGGTGGGGGCGGGGGGAGTGTGTGAGAGGCAACCAATTGATCTGTTGCTCCCTCTCCCTTCCACTCTCTCTATAAAATAAAAAAATCAATGGGACCCTAGCCAGTTTGGCTGTGGATAGTGCTGGACTGTGGACCCAGGTTCATTCTGGTCAAGGGCACATACCTAGGTTGCAGGCTCCTCCCCGGCCCAGTTGCCTGCAGAAGGCAACCAATTGATGTGCTTCTCTCACATTGATATTTCTCTCTGTCTCTCCCTCTCTCTTCCACTCTCTCTGAAAATCAATGGAAAATACCCTCAGGTAAGGATTAAAAAAAAAAATCAATGGGAAAAAAATATCCTCGGGTGAGAATTAACAAAAATCCTATATAATAAAAGCCTAATATGCTAAGTGTCCGACCGTTCCACCAGTCGCTATGACGTACACTGACCACCAGGGGGCAGACACTCTGACTGGTAGGTTAGCTTGCTGCTGGGGCCTGGCTAATCAGGACTGGGAGAGATGGGCTGGACATGCCCTGGAGCCCTGCCAGGCCTGATTGTGCACGGTGCTGGAGGCAAAGACCAACAGAAGTTAGCCTAATTATGTGAGAAGGCTAATTGCAGGGGGGCTAATTCAAGCAGGTCATAAATGCAAGAAGTTCATCAAAAGGTTGGTGGACCTTGAGGCTTCAGCAGGACTGAAGATACATATTATTGCCTGCTGGAATAGCTGAAAGCATTTCCCCAAACCTAAAGATTTGCATATATTATTGCCTGCTGCCTGACAGCCAAGGGCAGTTCCCCCAACCTGACAATGCCTACTGTATACCAAACCTTATCTTTGATATGTATACCTGCTTTGCTTTAGGGCAATTTGTGTTAATAAAAAGCTAGGGGTCCAGAGATTCAGAGCACTTGGTTACTATAGCTAAGTCTCCTCTGGCACCCCCATGTATTCCAAATTTACATTGCTAGTCTCTTTATTAATTTACATGCAGCCCCTTTTCCAGATTCCTGAACCCTTCTAGATGCTGAGAAAGACCCTACAGCTAATGGACTTTGATATTCAGCAGGGCTGAAAGTCAGCATAATATTGCCCTGCTTCTGGCTGAAGGCAATCCCCTAACCTGATAATCTTTTTATTGTTTACCAAACTTTACCATTGATATGCCTGTTTGCATCCCTAAAGGGCAAATGTGTATTCAAGTAAATAAAAGCTAACAGGGCCTGGGCCCAAGTGGAGCCTCTCTGCTAGAGAGGTTTCTGCCTGCCTCCCCCATCCCTTCTAAATTTATGTTTCTTGTCTAGTATACCCATTTGTGCATCAGCCCCTTCTCTAGACCTTGAGCCCTAGCCACAAATGGATGCGGCATTCACACACTGGTGGGGTCCCTCAGCCTGGCCTGTGCCCTCTTGCAATCTGGGACCCCTCAGTGGATGTCGGAGAGCTGGTTTTGGCACAGTCCCTGCAGGCCAGTCCGAGGGACCCCACCAGTGCATGAATCCATGCACCGGGCCTCTAATAAACAAATAAATAAAAATAAAAGAATTGTGTACTGACTGACATGACAGCTATGGATTAAGCAAAAAAGTATTTTTTTAAATATATTTTATTGATTTTTTACAGAGAGGAAGGGAGAAGGATAGAGAGAAACATCAATGAGAGAGAAACATTGATCAGCTGCCTCCTGCACACCTCCTACTGGGGATGTGCCTGCAACCAAGGTACATGCCCTTGACTGGAATCAAACCTGGGACCCTTGAGTCCGCAAGCTGATGCTCTATCCACTGAGCCAAATTGGTTAGGGCCAAAAAAGAATTTTTTGAAATATTTTTTTTAAAGAGGACTTAAACAAAAAGGCCTTTATTATTTTAAAAACCAAAAGGACATGGACCCAACCAGTCTTCTGACGGTGACATCAACACAGGCAATATTCACCAGAGGTATCTAGGGAAATCATGTCTCTGAAAAAAGTTTTTTCTGGAAGCTGGCAGCTAAACTCAGGAGATGTTCTCTGGAGTCAACAATGGGTCAGGTTCATGCCCTAAATAGAGAAAATGAAATGCAGATCTCCTAAAGCAGCGGTTCTCAACCTGTGGGTCGCGACCCCTGAAAATACATCCTGCATATCAGATATTTACATTACGATTCATAACAGTAGCAAAATTACAGTTATGAAATAGCAACAAAAATAATTTTATGGTTGGGGGTCACCACAACATGAGGAACTGTATTAAAGGGTCGCGGCATTAAGAAGGTTGAGAACCACTGTAAGGCTCAGGTTACTAATTTCCTCCAACTAATACGAGAACAAAGTCAGCTTCCTTGAGGACATTAGGATGGTGACTGATGAACACTGTGGCAACTTGCTCAGTGTTGGTACAGGTGAAATGAATTCTGTCACAGAATTCTGCACTAAGCCCTGGGCAGGTTAGAAAGTATAGCATAAGTACACATGCTTCCCACATAACTGAAATTATGGAAAATCTCCCTACTGTTGAGGATGGGGTTTATGACATGAAAGTCAGACAACTGAAGCCTGAGTTTCCTCCAGTGTTGTTAACACTAAAATAAGAAACTACATTTCCTACACATCTAAAAACTTCCTCTAATGTGTACTCTCATGTGTCGACTCTAGAGGTTAGAATTTTCACTAAAAGATTACCCACACTCACAGCACTCAAAAAGCCATTCTCCTTTGTGAACTCTGATGAGTATGAAGATGAGAGATCTTGATAAGAGATTTTCCACAATCAGTGCACTCATTCAGTCTTTCTCCAGTGTAAACTCTGATGATAGCAGAGTCCAGACCTACTGGTAAAAGATTTTCCACATTCACTGCACTTAAAAGGCTTTTCGCCAGTGTGAACTCTCTGTTGTGTAATGAGGTTGGAACTGTGGCTAAAGGATTTCCCACATTCACCACACTCATATAGCTTTTCTCCAGTGTGAACTCTCTGATGACAATGAATATCAGAGTTACTGATAAAAGATTTCCCGCATTCACTGCACCCAGAAGGCCTTTTACCAGAGTGAAGTCTCTTATGATAAAGATGAAAGTTATTGATAAAACATTTTCCACATTCACTGCACTCATAAGGCTTTTCTCCAGTGTGAACTTCTGGTGTGAAATGAGGTTGGAACTGTGACTAAAGGATTTCCCACATTCACCACACTCATATGGCTTTTCTCCAGTGTGAAGTCTCTGGTGTGTAATGAGGTTGGAACTTCAACTAAAGGATTTCCCACATTCAGCACATAAGGCTTTTCTCCAGAGTGAACTTGACAGTGTTGAATAAGGAAGCAGCGATATTTAAAACATTTTCCATACTCACTGCACTCATATGGCTTTTCCAGTGAGTGAACTTTCTGATAACGAAGGTCAGAGATTCCTTTAAAACATTTTTTACTTTCAGGGCCCACAAAACACTGCTTTCCAGTTTGAACACCTTTGTCTGGAACAAGTGTTTCATGGCAGTCAATGGCTTTTTTACATTCTTTCTTGGTATAGTAATTTTTTTCTGTTTTGAAATGTCACCCCAGACATCGAGATTTCACTTGGTTTGTCCTTGATATGAGTAGCCTGTTGCTTGTCTTGGAGCCGTAAGGATGCCGAGTCCAACCTTCTGACCTCTAACCTTCTGACCCGAAAAAAGCTTCCGGGACACACTGAATTTGCAGGTCTTCACAAGTGAGGCCCTGTCCACACCTCTTATGAAACACTTTACTCTCATGTGCTGGTGATGCTTTGCACTGAAATAAAATGGTTTTACACAGTCAGTTACCTACAAGGGAGTACCCATACGACTGTCAGCTGAATTCTCAACAGAAATTATGCAGGCCAGAAGGGAGTGGCAAGAAATATTCAAAGTGATGAATGCCAAGAACCTACAACCAAGATTACTTTATCCAGCAAAGCTATCATTCAGAATTGAAGGTCAGATAAAGAGCTTCACAGATAAGGAAAAGCTAAAGGAGTTCATCACCACCAAACCAGCATTATATGAAATGCTGAAAGGTATCCTTTAAGAAGAGGAAGAAGAAAAAGGTAAAGATACAAATTATGAACAACAAATACACATCTATCAACAAGTGAATCTAAAAATCAAGTGAATAAATAATCTGATGAACAGTATAAACTGGTGATTATAATAGAATCAGGGGCATAGAAAGGGAGTGAATTGACTATTCTCGGGGGAGAAAGGGGTGTGGGGAGTGCGGGAAGAGACTGGACAAAAATCGTGCACCTATGGATGAGGACAGTGAGGGTGGGGGGGGTAAGGGCAGAGGGTGGGGTGGGAACCAGGTGGAGGGGAGCTATGGGGGTGGGAAAAAAGAACAACTGTAATAATGTGAACAATAAAGATTTAATTAAAAAAAAAAAGGGACTAAGACTGAGCCTCAAGACCAGTGGTTCTCAACCTTCTGGCCCTTTAAATACAGTTCCTCATGTGGTGACCCAACCATAAAATTATTTTCATTGCTACTTCATCACTGTCATGTTGCTACTGTTATGAATCGTCATGTAAATATCTGATATGCAGGATGGTCTTAGGCGACCCCTGTGAAAGGGGCGTTCGACCGCCAAAGGGGTCACGACCCACAGGTTGAGAACCGCTGCTCAAGAGGGACTTAAGAAATCACAACATGTGAATTCCTTAAATAAAAATGTATTAACTTTAAATAATTGTGCCTGTGTTACACATAATTTTTATAAAAAACCCATTACACTTTTTGTAGAAACTCAGCATATATTTTTGACTTGAAGTTTCTTTAGTTTTTTGTGGAGGGAATAAAATTTAGCAGTTTCAGTTGTGCCCTCCCTGTGTTTGACATGAAAAATGGTAGGGCACCCTGCTCACCTTATGAAATTCTTTTGTCCTTGCTCTGTTTTGGGCATAAGTATCTTACTTTGCTTTCTCTTCCTTTTGCTATTTCACTTCAGCTAACTGATTGTATAGTCTGCAAGAAGTTTATATGGAATTAAAGATAAATACTTCAGAAAAAAAATATATATATACTGAAAATTAACCCTGCATTTCTTCCCCCAAACATACCACATTTAGACCTTCCCCTCACATCCTCATGCCTACTTCATTTTAGATAAAGGTATCAAGAAAAATAATGTCCCAAAGTTCCCTTTCATAGTTTTGTAGTTTTTGGTTTAGTCCCAGTCTTCTTTAAATAAAATTAGATTTGTCCTTGCCAGGAGAGAGGAGAGGTTAAGACAAAGTAAAGTATCAGCTGATTCTTGACCCAGAATGGAGACAGAGAGAACTCTCTCCTCTTCATCCCACAGTCCATCTGCAAACACCCTCTGTCTCAGGTAATGGTACAAGCATGTTGGTGTTCCCAGAACCATTTCTGTAGGGAAACCCAAGTAATAAATAGAGGCTGCCCCTTTCACCTTACTCTGCAAGACCAAAATCTCACTAAAACATGAAAGAAAAATAACTGCTAATGTTGATAACATCTTTTGATCATTCCCACTCATTGGGGAGCCTTGCTATTAAAAGTAGTCTCTTTAGCCAAAACCGGTTTGGCTCAGTGGATAGAGCGTCGGCCTGCGGACTGAAGGGTCCCAGGTTCGGTTCCCGTCAAGGGCATGTACCTGGGTTGCGGGCACATCCCCAGTGGGAGATGTGCAGGAGGCAGCTGATCAATGTTTCTCTCTTATCGATGTTTCTAACTCTCTATCTCTCTCCCTTCCTCTCTGTAAAAAATCAATAAAATATATTTAAAAAAAAAGTAGTCTTTTTCTACAGATGAGGTATTATAGACTTGTATCCCTGAAACCTATATAATTTTATTAACCAATGTTACCCCAACAAATTCAATTCAATTCAATACATAAAATAAAATAAAAGTTGTCTCTTTCCTCTCTAAGCATCAAGGTACTGGGTATGGGGAACTGGAGAATGTTAGAAATGTCCAAGCAGCTTCATTAATGATTGTTGAGTAGTTCTAGATAAACTTCCATTCCTGATTCACCTAGAAATTATGAACTTAATTTTATATACATACTAAGTCTGCTTCCTCATGTCTTTGCTGCATAAAAAAATCAAAAGCTGTAAAAGAGACAAAATTGCGCCCTGGCTGGGTAGCTCAGTTGGTTGGAGTGTCGTCTCAATACTCCAACAAATGAATGCGTAAGTGAAACAACAAATCAATGTTTCTCACTCTAAAATCAATTTTTAAAAAAGATAATGTTGCATAGCAAATGAAAAAGTTATACATGATTGTCTATTATGTAAAATTAATTAAGCTAATTTTAATACCTTTCCTTCTCTCAAACCTAATCATGAATCAACGTTTTCAGTAGTTCTTAGAACAAGAAAAATTTTCATATTCAAAATTACATGCTCAAAATGTTAGAAATGTTTAGACTATTAAGTGGTTAACTAAATGAGAACTATTTGCTTGTTAAATTGCTTAATGTAAAATGAATATTACTTTCAGATATTCAAATAAAATACATAAAACATTGAGCATCATTGCAGTCAACTTTTGATTATCTATACTCATGGAAAAGAAAAGGTGACCTGATTAAATGGAAAGTTAGGACATTCTTCTGGAGGGGAAGACAAATGTCAATTTTAAAAAAGTAATATATAAATATCATTCCAATCACCATAAAAAATGGGACTTTTTAAGTGAGTGAAATGATTTAAAAGTTCATCTAAAACAGTGGTTCTCAACCTGTGGGTTGCGACCCCTTTGGGGGTCAAATGACTCTTTCACAGGGGTCGTCTAAATACATCCTGCATATCAGATATTTACATTACGATTCATAACAGTAGCAAAATTACAGTTATGAAATAGCAACGAAAATAATTTTATGGTTGGGGGTCACCACAACATGAGGAACTGTATGAAAGGGTCGTGGCATTAGAAAGGTTGAGAACCACTGATCTAGAAGAATAAATGTAAGAAAAATAAAGCTAATAAAAATTAAAGAAAAATAGTGAGGGTGTTACAGAATTTACCAGGTGACCGAGAAATATACAGGAGTACCGGAGGCACAGGAAAAACCCATTTATTTTCAGATGTTTCACATGTACCAGTACAGGACTCAGGGGGAGACTGTTTTTCTCCAAATCCTGAGCAAATCAATATGGAGGAAGCTTTCCCTTTATACTCTTTGGCTTCCTTGTCCTCCACATATGGATCATACTTCCAGACTTTTCACCGGCTTGCAAAAAGCCCCAGGTTTGGGGGCCTTGAGACCACATCTAAAGAACTGGCCTGGCGCCAGTGCTGATAACTCTATCTGGGGGTTGTGTATTGCTCATGATTTATGGAATCTCTAAAATGGGAGTAGTACTTAGGTAAACAAGTCTTGCAGGACCAGATAATTAAAGAAGGGGGAGTGACTAGACCAGTGGTCAGCAAACTGCAGTTCGCGAGCCACATGCCGCTCTTTGGCCCCTTGAGTGTGGCCTCAAAGTTTCAATCGCACTGTACGTGCGCGCCTGCACGTGGTATTTTGTGGAAGAGCCACACTCAAGAGGCTGCAGTTGGCCGACCACGGGACTAGACTATAGGCTAACAAGAATGTGCATTAGGTCACTGGCACAGATTCAGATTGCTAGCTCCCCAAAAATGTCTCATTTTCCCCATCAAGGGGAGTAATTTATCTTTCCAGATATTAAAACTTACTGTGAAATCTATTGTATAACATTATGCTTTCCTGTAGCTATAGCTGTTCTCTCTGGGTTCTCCCTCCTCTTGCCCATTCAAGCCTAGATTACTTCACTGTACCTAGTTTTCTTTGACCCATACTATTGTAAATAGTCCTGTAACTGTTTCTCAGTTTTTCATTTTGAGCATACCACCTGTTTCCCGCTGGGCCCCTAACTGATTCTCTTATTTTTTAATATTAGTAGTTATAGTTTAAATTTCTAACATATAATAAATTATGTGAACTTATTGGTAAAATGTCTTTTTAAACACAAGGCCATCATGGGCCTGCTGAGTGATTCAGAAGTCCTTTACTGCACAGTTTCTTTCTCTCTCCCTGGCCTTCCAGTCTAAACTCACAAATGAAACTAAGGGCAAAGAGACTAGCAGAAGCCTCCAAAGCTAATACTTCAACATTTGCTGTCCATGATATCTGGCCTGGGATCTTTGAACTTCAGTCTTTCCTCATCATCTCCTCCGGGACACAGCTAGCCACTGGCAGACAGTCCAACACAGCATTTAAAATTCAAAATGTGAAACACAGAATAATGAAGCCATCTGGTCCATATTATGTTATCCAACAATTATAAGTAATGTGAACTATAAATACAATAAGCAAAAGGAAGCAAACAAGAGACCATTAATCAATCCAGACAATTTGCACAAGATGTGATGACTCAAGTGTATTTACACAAATACAGAAAACCCTGTTTCAGAAGAATCTTTAGAAATGATGGACTAAAGCAGATCTGGATTAAAAATATAACCTGGCAGTGCCCTTCAGTCATACAACTTCTCTGAAGTAATAAAAATCTGTATGGGCCTAGCAGGCATGGCTCAGTGTTTGAGTGTTGACCTATGAACCAGGAGGTCACGGTTCGATACTGCATCGGGGCACATGCCCTGGTTGCAGGCTCAGTCCTCAGTGTGGGGCATGCAGGAGGCAGCTGATCAATGATTCTCTCGTCATTGATGTTTCTCTATCTCTCTCTGCCTCTCCCTTCCTCTCTGAAATCAATAAAAATATATTTTAAAAAGAAACTAGTTATACTCATTGGTCCCACTCACAAAACCTGTAGGAGCTTGAGTGGGAAATAAACAACCAAAATGATTTGGCTCTGAATATTTACAGCTAATAGCTTCCTCATCTGTCTGACTATCCCATAATCACCTCAAAGTCAATATATCTAAAATTGAACAAATGCTCCTCCCTTTTGAATCTGGACCTTTGCTTATATCTTAGTCTTCTAATATGAGCAACTGAATAGATGATGATGCAAGTGCAGAGAGAGGAAACATTTAAATTGCATAGTTGATTTATCAGAAGAGGGAGTGTGGTAGAATGGACTGTTTGTTCTCAGTTCTTCCTTCCTTCCCCCTCCTTTACCAGGGTTTACTGTAGGCAGAGAATAAATCCCAACCCTCAGTGATTTGGTTTGGCTTGACCTCTTTTGCACTTCCACCATTGGCCATGAGAAGAGCATGCCCTGGATAGCCACTGGTGATGTATGTGTGGCAGACCAGAAACCTACCTGCAGCCAGAAGCCAGGTGCTACAGATCCACAACCACTTGCTTGCTTTTGTAAGCCATTGGGAGTTGGGGGGTTAGTTGTTATGTAGTCTCTCCTATCGGCACTCTCCCACATATTGCTAGTGAGCACTCGAAATGTGGCTGTTCTGAATTGAGATGTGCTGTAAGTGTAAAATCCACACCAAATTTCAAAGACTTCATATGAGAAAAAAAAGAGTAAAATAGGCCATTAATAATTTTATGATTATAAGTTAAAATTATAATATTTTAGATATGTGTTAAAATATAGTACTAAAATTAATTAATGTTTCTTTTTGCTTTTTAATATGGCTAGCAGAAAATTTCAAATAATACATGTGGCTCACATTTTATCTTTTGGATAGTGCTGATCTAGACAGCAGCTGAAGTAGGAAAGGGAAGAGAAAGGGGATTCTAGAGTTCTCCTAAAATCTAGGAGGGGAACCTGGGTTTCTCATGACCACGGTGTCTGACTACTAATGAGAATACCAACAGTACTCACAACTCAATTTTCAGGACATTCCAGATTTGAGGAGGCGGGCTCACTATATTTCAGGGGCATCCTTGGGAAATGTTTGGTTTAGCCAATGATTGGTTTTGCCAGTGTTTATGATACAAAGATGCATCCACTCAACTCCTGCTCATCTATCAGGATTTGGTTCAAACACTGAATTAGGCCCTTCCCCAGTTAGACCACATCCTACAGGTCTTCCATATTCTCTGCAGCATCAATTCAGGGTTGGGCCCACAGCATGTGCACAATATCTATGACAAGTGAACTAAGTATGGACCTTTCCCCTGTACACTTTTTCTCAATATCTCATAATTCTTCTTCTCCTTCTTCTTCTTCTTCTTCTTCTTCTTCTTCTTCTTCTTCTTCTTCTTCTTCTTCTTCTTCTTCTTCTTCTTCTTTTTTACTTAATAGAAAAATGTAATCTCATCTGTAAAGCAGGAATTTTGGGGGAACATAGGCAGGCTTAGGGATTTTTTAGAATTGGGGTCCATGGAAAAGTGCAGTGCTGCAGACTGGGAGAAGGTATATTTCCATAACACAAGGAAGCCAGGTGAAGGTATATTTACATAAGACAAGGGAACTGGAAATAGCCAAGATAGGTCTATATTTACAAAATAAAGAGAAGGAAGCCCTTCATTCAGAAGGAGAAGAAGAAAGTCCAAAGGGAATAGGAAAACAATAAGGAAGGAGGGGGGAGAGGTTCTACCTTTGAGCCCCAGAGTTACTATAGTAACCAGTCTAAGGGAATAATGACCAATCAGAGGGGATATCAAGGCACCAGGATCTGCAGCCTTTATAAACTGTAGGGAAGAGGAACTCGGAGGGACTCTTCCCCCTCCCTACATGGGAGTCAGTTCTGTGGGACTCTTTCCCTCTCCCCACGTGGAAGTCTGTACTTGTTCTTCAATAAATCTTCACCTTTGCTATACCACTTTCTGTCCGTGGATTCATTCTTCGATTCCAGTGGACAAAGAATCCGGGTTCCAGTCCAAAAATTCGGTATCATCTGAAATAAGAGTGCTGCTTAAGCATTAGGGTAAAACAATCATCTTTGCATGCTATGTCTCTGGAAGAAACCAGAACATTTGATAATAGGGCCTCCAGGGAAGGGAACAGGTAGCTGAGGACAGAGGTTGAAGAGAGACTTTTCTGTAATCTTTCAATGTGGAACCTCACGTCATGAATTCTTTTAAAACCATTTAAAGAGAATATAGTCACAATATAGAAAAAAAGATTTTTAAAGTTTTCAATTACAGTTGACATTCAATATTATTTTATACTAGAGGCCCAGTGCACTCGGGGGGGGGGGGCCTCAGCCCGGCCTGTGCCCTCACGCAGTCCAGGAGCCCTCTGGGGATGTCCAACTGACAGCTTAGGCCTACTCCCCACGGCTTCTGCTGCGGTGCATTGATCGGTCGTTCCACTGTTTGGTCGATTTGTATATTAGCCTTTTATTATATAGGATTAGTTTCAGTTGAACACATAGTGATTAGACATTTATATAATTTACAAAGTGATCTCGATAATGCTAGTACCTGAAAACATATTTTTTAAAATTAGATTCCACTGGAGACTTATAAAGAATTTTTCTTGCATCATATCTTTTAGTTTTTTGCGCTTTAAAAAATATATATATTTATATTCATTTCAGAGGAAGGGAAAGGGAGAGATAGAAATATCAATGATAAGGGAGAATCATTGATCAACTGCCTCCTGTACGCCCCCCTACTGGAAATCAAGCCCTGAAACCCAGGCATGTGCCCTTGACTGGGAATCCAACCATGACCTCTTGGTTTATAGGTCGATGGTCAACCACTGAGCCACATTGGCAGGCACATTATATCTTTTAGATCAGCAGTCAACAAACTTTTTCTGTAAAGCACCAGATAGTAAATGTTTTAGGTTTTGTGGATTTTTCCAGCAAATACTTAAACTCTGCTGTTTTAGCTGGATAACAGCCATAGATAATATATAAAGGAATGTGTCCCAGTAAAACTTTCTTTACAAAAACAGGTGGGATTTAGCATGTGGCCATAATTTGCCACCCACCTGCTTTTTAGATAGTGCCTCCTTCAAATACTAAAGAATGTGGAAACAGCCCTGGCTGGTTTGGCTCAGTGGATAGAGTGTTGGCCTGCAAACTAAAAGGTCCTGGGTTTGAGTCTGGTCAAGGGCACATGCCCAGGTTGCGGGCTCAATCCGCAGTGGGGGGCATGCAGGAGGCAGCCAAGCAATGATTCTCTCTGATCATTGATGTTTCTATCTCTCTCTCCCTCTCTAAAATCAATTAAAAATATATATTCTTAAAAAAAGTTATGCTTAGGAAAGTTGGAATAAAAGATAATGGAGAGCAGAAGAAACACATTTAGCTTATGGTATAAAACCACAGAGTTATGCTATTCACTCAGAAAAGCAAAGTAAGTGTTTCAAAAAAAACATGAAAACCACTCATCCTATCAGAAATCTTCCTGGTATGAAACAATGGTGACAACAAACAAGTCACAGTCTGGTTTGAAAATTATTTCTGAGTCTTCATACTTTTCACATCTGACATTAAAACAATATACTGTATACTTGTGCAAATATATTCAGAAATTGCTACCCAGAAATGCAGATAATCTAAATTAACTAAATATTGATCTCTTGTCATTCAATGTTCTACAGAAGTGACCATTATAACAAGTAGTCTCATTGTCCTGGCCTGTGGCATGTGATGCTGTTTCTCCAGTTCAGAGAGCCCCTAGAGATGGCAATTCATCATGGAAAAGTTTAGTTTCCTGCCCGGCCAGTGTGGCTCAGTGGTTGAGTGTCAACCTATCAACCAGGAGATCACAGTTTGACTTCATCCCCAGTAGGGGGTGTGCAGGAGGCAGCCGATCAATTATTCTCTCTCATCATTATGTTTCTACCTCTCCCTCTCCCTTCCTCTCTGAATATATTAAAAACTATATTTAGAGAGAAACCAAGATGGCGGCATAGGTTAACGCCGGAGATTGCTGCCTCGAACAACCACTTCAAAAAACAACTAAAAGACGGAACGGACATCATCCAGAACCACAGGAAGGCTGGCTGAGTGGAAATTCTACAACTAGGAGGAAAGAGAATATCATACCCAGACTTAGAGGAGGCACAGTGCTGAAGTGAAATACTAAGGTTCGGAGTGCACGTGGAGGGGGCTGGAGGCAGAGGGCGCGGTTGTTGTTTTCAATCGGGAGGGAGTTTCAGACTCTGAGCTCCAGATCCGGGCGAGTCTCCAGGGACCCAGACTCAAACGGGAGAAGCGGGACTGTCTGGCTTCGGTCGGAACTTGAAGGCAGCTTTCTCTCCGAGGTTTGCAGCGGTTGCTGGGGCTCTGTGAGGCAGAGCCCCTAGGGACAGAACTGAGAGCAGCCACAACTGCTTGCTCCAGCCCGCCCTGTAGATCCCCGGGGACCCGCCCCACCCAAGCCCTGCTCAAAGCCATTTGCTGGATAGCCTCAGGCAAAGGCAAGATTAGCACCGCCCTAGAGATCCAGCACAGAAGCTCTCCCACTGCAGACACAGCTGACTCTCATAGCCAGTTAGCCTGGAGGTCAAATCACCCCCGGTATTGCCGACAACAATCAAGGCTTAACTACAATAAGACTGCGCACAAAGGCCACTAGGGGGTGCACCAAGAAAGCATAAAAAATGAAGAGACAAAGAAACAGGACAAAACTGTCAATGGAGGATATTGAGTTCAGAACCACACTTTTAAGGTCTCTCTTTTTTTTTTTTAAAATATATTTTTATTGACTTTTTACAGAGAGGAAGGGAGAGAGATAGAGAGTCAGAAACATCGATGAGAGAGAAACATCGATCAGCCGCCTCCTGCACATCCCCCACCGGGGATGTGCCCACAAGCCAGGTACATGCCCCTGACCGGAATCGAACCTGGGACCCTTCAGTCCGCAGGCCAACGCTCTATCCACTGAGCCAAACCGGTTTCGGCTTAAGGTCTCTTAAGAACTGTCTAGAAGCCGTCGATAAATGTAGTGAGATCCTCAAGAAATCTAATGAGACCCTCGATGTTATGATAAAGAACCAACTAGAAATTAAGCATACACTGACTGAAATAACGAATACTATACAGACTCCCAACACTAGACCAGAGGAGTGCAAGAATCACGGCAAAGATTTGAAATGCGAAGAAGCAAAAAACACCCAACCAGAAAAGCAAAGTGAAAAAAGAATCCGAAAATACGAAGATAGTGTAAGGAGCCTCTGGGACAGCTTCAAGCGTACCAACATCAGAATTATAGGGGTGCCAGAAGATGAGAGAGAGCAAGATATTGAAAACCTATTTGAAGAAATAATGACAGAAAACTTCCCCCACCTGGTGAAAGAAATAGACTTACAGGTCCAGGAAGCACAGAGAACCCCAAACAAAAGGAACCCAAAGAGGACCACACCAAGACACATCATAATTAAAATACCAAGAGCAAAAGACAAAGAGAGAATCTTAAAAGCAGCAAGAGAAAGAAACTCAGTTACCTACAAGGGAATACCCATACGACTGTCAGCTGATTTCTCAACAGAAACTTTGCAGGCCAGAAGGGAGTGGCAAGAAATATTCAAAGTGATGAATACCAAGAACCTACAACCAAGATTACTTTATCCAGCAAAGCTATCATTCAGAACTGAAGGTCAGATAAAGATCTTCAGAGATAAGGAAAAGCTAAAGGAGTTCATCACTACCAAACCAGTATTATATGAAATGCTGAAAGGTATCCTTTAAGAAGAGGAAGAAGAAGAAAAAGGTAAAGATACAAATTATGAACAACAAACATGCATCTATCAACAAGTGAATCTAAGAATCAAGTGAACAAATAATCTGGTGATCATAATAGAATCAGGGACATAGAAAGGGAATGGACTGACTATTCTTGGGGGGGAAAGGGGTGTGGGAGATGCGGGAAGAGACTGGACAAATATCGTGCACCTATGGATGAGGACAGTCGGTGGGGAGTGAGGGCAGAGGGTGGGGCGGGAACTGGGAGGAGGGGAGTTATGGGGGGAAAAAAGAGGAACAAATGTAATAATCTGAACAATAAAGATTTAATTAAAAAAATAAAATAAAAACTATATTTAAATAAAAATATATTTAGGAGAGAAACCAAGATGGTGGCATAGGTAAACACTGGAAATTGCTGCCTCCCACAACAACTTCAAAAATACAACGAAAAGACAAAACAGACATCATCCAGAACTATAGGAAGGCTGGCTGAGTGGAAATTCTACAACTAGAAGGAAAGAGAAAAGCACACTGAGACTCAGAGGAGGTGCGGAAGTAAAGTGCAGAGGTACGGAGGCTCAAGAGTGTGCATGCATGCGCACAGGGAAAGGGGCTGGCACCTGAGGACGTGGCTGTCTTTTTGAATTGGGAGAGAGTCACAAGCTCCCGACTGCTCTGAACTCTGGTTCCGGGAAGTCTCTGGGGACCCAGGACTCATACAGGGAGAAACTGGACTGTCTGGCAGCAGGCAGAACTTGGAACTTGAAGGTGGCTTTCCCTCAGAGGTGCTTGCAGCAATTACCGGGACACTGAGACGCTGGGCCCCTTAGGGCAGGGCTGAGGATCTGCCATAGCTGCTTGCTCCTCCTGTTGATTCCGAGACCCTGCCCCACCCAGACTGCAGCAGAGGCTTTTGCATATGAATGCCCTGGCCCTTTGCAATCTGAAAATTACCTAACAAATTGCACTGGGCCAGACAGACCCAGAACTTCCAAGAGAAGGCCGAAGGCCCCACAGCAGCTTGTATTGCTTCACAGCTGGGCCTCATCTGGGCACCTCCAAACTCCAAAAAAGGAAGGGGAATCTGCGGATCTCTTCGTAGCTCCTGCTGGGTAGCCTCAGGCAGAGGCTAAATTAGCACCTCCTTAGATCCAAGAGCCAGTGTACCCAGTGGTCAGAGTGGGACCATCCAATTACAACTCCTCAGATCCATAAGGGACACACTCAGGGGGCAGACTCAGTGAGCACCAAAGCCCCACTGAAGCAAGTCTTGCCCCAGAAGGGTGTCTTCAGCACAGAAGTTCTCCCACTGCAGACACAGCCGATTCTCACTGCCAATTGGCCTGGAGGTCAATTCCTCCCAGTGATACCTACAAAAATCAAGGCATAACTACAACAAGACTGTGCACACAGCCCACAAGGGGGTGCACCAAGAGTGTCCACCTCAGGTAACTGGGGAGGCTGAGCCACTGGGCCCTTTAGGACACCTAGCACACAAAACCACTCTACCAACACAGGGAAACATAAAAAATGCAGAGACAAAGAAACAGGTCACAAATGACAGAAATAGAGGAAAGCAAACGATTGGATATAGAGTTCAAAACCACGTTTATAAGGTTTTTCAAGAATTTTCTGGAAACCGCCGATAAATTTAGTGAGACCCTGGGGGATATGAAAAAAGACCAACTAGAAATTAAGCATGCACTGACTGAAATAAAGAATAATATACAGAGATCCAACAGCAGACAAGAGGATCCCAAGAATCAAGTCAAAGATTTGAAATACGAAGAAACAAAAAATGCCCAACCGAAAAAGCAAAAAGAAAAAAGAATCCAAAAATATGAAGATAGTGTAAGGAGCCTCTGGGACAACTTCAAGCGTACCTACATCCGAATTATAGGGGTGCCAGAAGAAGAGAGAGGGCAAGATATTGAAAACCTATTTGAAGAAATAATGACAGAAAACTTCCCCTACCTGGTGAAAGAAATAGACTTACAAGTCCAGGAAGCGCAGAGAACCCCAAACAAAAGGAATCCAAAGAGGACCACACCTAGACACATCATAATTAAAATGCCAAGAGCAAAAGACAAAGAGAGAATCTTAAAAGCAGCAAGAGAAAGACAGTCAGTTACCTACAAGGGAGTACCCATTCGACTGTCAGCTGATTTCTCAACAGAAACCATGCAGGCCAGAAGAGAGTGGCAAGAAATATTCAAAGTGATGAATGCCAAGAACCTACAACCAAGATTACTTTATCCAGCAAAGCTATCATTCAGAATTGAAGGTCAGATAAAGAGCTTCACAGATAAGAAAAAGCTAAAGGAGTTCATCACCACCAAACCAGCATTATATGAAATGCTGAAAGGTATTCTTTAAGAAGAGGAAGAAGAAAAAGGAACTCTTACCATTTGCCACAGCATGGATGGAACTGGAGAGCATTATGCTAAGTGAAATAAACCAGTCAGAGAAGGATAAATACCACATGATCTCACTCATTTGTGGAATATAATGAACAACATAAACTGATGAACAAGGACTGATCCAGAGACGGACTGTCCGGCCTTGGAGGGAAGGTAGGGGAGGGTGGGGGTAATGGGGAAAGATTAACCAAAGGACTTATATGCAAGCGTGTAGGCCTAACCAATGGACACGGACAACGGGGGGTGGGGGTTAGGGGGTAACGTGGGGATAAGGACACATCTGTAATATCTTAATCAATAAAAAATATATTTAAAAATGAAAATATATATATATATATTTAAATATAAAATATATTTTAAAAAGCACATTTTAATCTGGCTGGGAGTTGTAGGCGGGACCTGGGAGTTCACCTGGAAATGTGGTCCATCCTCATCCAGGAGCTGCCTATTATCATGAAAAGATTAACAACCTTGTTGTGGAAACCAGAGGCCCTAGCCCTTTGCAAACCCCAAGCCGGTGTTGCCTGTAATATTATACCCATTTCTATTCCTTTTGCTTTCTTCCCCATGCCTGCATATTTTGTATACCCATTCTTATTCCTTTTTTTTTCCCATTCTTATTCCTTTTGCCTAATTCCCCAAGTAATCTTTGTCCTTGTACCCCATATAAGCAGCTGGCTTATGGGGGTGGGGTGGCACAGAGCAGATTTTTGTGGCTGACCTGCTGCTCTCCCATGCTGCTGACATTATTGGAATACGCGCTCATATGATTCAACCCTGTCTCTGCTTAATTGGCTCAAGTAGTGACAGGCAGCCCAGGCCCATTGATTGTCCAGTGTCACCACTACACAGCCACTGCCCCGCCGATCTGGGAAACCACATCCCCACTGGGCCTTGTAGCTCTTGGCCCACTGTCTGCACTGTGACGACAGGCACAAATTTGGGTAAAATGTTTACCAGGTTTTCTCAATAGGCCTTCCCTAGATCCCCAATTTGTCATAGGACCCCATTTTATACTCTCTCCCAAGTCTCTTTGACCTTATTCTTTGGTACTCTCATAGCCCCCTGAACATATCACAATTATAATTAAAGACTTCTTTTCCTATATATTTATTTAAAGCCTGCCTTACCCCAAGCAACAGTCAGGTGCAAAAAGGAGGGGTGCTCCTGTAGGGAAGGAAAAATAATCTTACCTCTATTCCTCTAGGTTCTTGGCTGAGACTCTCCAATAATAATAAAGACATTAATAAGAAAAAATACGCAAATTTAATAACATGCATACCTCCTGTGTACATGGGAGAGACTCAGGAAAACTGAGGAACTCCCCCAAATGGCCCAAGTCTCCACCTCAAACACCACCTCCAGCTAAAGGCAAAAGATGTTAGTGGGGGGAGGGGCAGTTATGAGAGATGAGGGTAAGGTTGTTATGTAGATTTAGGTTGTTGACTTCTCCATTGATGAGAGGCTCTACAGATTTAGTCATCCTCTTCTTGGTATGGAGAGGAGATAGCCTTACAAATGGAGATTTCCTTTGTAAATGTAAATGCCTCTTACAAAAGGGTAACTTGTACTCAGTTTTCAGAGCTTTTCTAAGTGTGCCGTTTCCTAAAAATGATCAGGCTAAAATAATCCTTATGCCAAAGAGACATACTTTGGGGACAAATTCTGCTCCCCTACACTTTCCCCGGCACAACACTGTGCTTACTTCATGCTGGGGGTTCAAGATACATTTGCTGAATGAATGATTCATAATAACTTTCTATGTGTTCATGTCCCACAGCTGCTCTACCATCCTAAGCAGCCATGCTACTACCATTTTGCTGCTTCACTGAATTCCAAGTTCAAGGGTAGCTCCAAAAGAGAAAAATCTTATGTAGCAACAACAACAAGGAGGCTGGTTTATTATTTCTTAAAGTGCCCTTCCTTCTGGTCCTATTTACATGCGTCATTAGCCCAGCAGTGGAAGCACTCTGTTATAAGTGACTTTAGAAATCATAATCATTACAATTAAAAATTTCCATTTAAACCATACTACCCCTTTGTTATGCTAAAGTTGCCCTCTGAGCTTACAGCCCTCTCTCTATGAGGCCTATTTCAGCTTTTAACCTATCTGCAGGCTTTTCATTTTGGAACCTTTTGTGATCTTGAAGTTGTAATTTTCACAAGTGGAGCCCTAAAGCTCTGATATTTTTGTTTATCAGAATTATTCATTTCATTTCTGCATGTGTTTCATAGGTGAATTTTCCGTAGCATTACAAAATACTGTAACACTTTTCAGCATTAAAAGATAAAAGTTGAAAGCCCCAAAACAACCACAAAAAATTAACTACGCAGTTTAAATATTTAAATGAGTATCAGAAAGCTCAAATGTAGGCAACAATGAAGTCAACTCAAGCACATTGAACTGGGAAAATCAAGGAGCATAATGGTTGATGCCCGGCCCCAGGCTCAGTGCTTGAGCATTGACCTACGAACTGGGAGGTCAAAGTTTGATTCCCAGTCAGCTCTGGGCACATGCCCAGGTTTTGGGCCCTATCCTCAGGGGGGTAGGGGGGCGTGCAGGAGGCAGCTGATCAATGATTCTCTCTCATCATTGATGTTTCTATATCTCTCTCCCTCTCCCTTCCTCTCATCAATTAAAATATATTAAAGAAGCATAGTGGTTGAGAATGTTGTATAACAGGGCCAGGACTGGGGAAGGTGAGGGAGGTGCAGAGCTGGATTCTGTCTTTATTTTTAAATTCGATATTTTGTTCATCGTGAAATTTTAAAATTAACTTTGATATAAAAAATTGCATTAAAATATTACGGCTGCTTCCTCAAAAAGTTAAACAGAATTACCATATAACCCAGCAATTCCACTCCTAGGTATATACACAAAAGAATTAAAAACAGGTACTCAAATATTTGCACATAAATGCTCATAATAGCACTATTCATCACAGCTGAAAGGTGGAAACAACTCAAATGCCCATCAACAGATGAAGACATAAACAAATTGTGGTAGATACATACAATGGAATTTTATTCAGCTATAAAAAGGAATGAAGCATTGATACACAGGATGAACCTTAAAAACATGACGCTAGAGTATTATGCTAAGCAAAATAAGTCAGTCAAAGAAAGACAAGTATCACATGATCTCACTAATATATGTGGAATCTAATGAACAAAATTAACTGATGAACAAAATAGATCCAGACACAGAAGCATGGAACAGACTGTGGAATTTCAGAGGGAAGGGGGAGAGGGGGAGAGATCAACCAAAGAACATGTTTGCATATATGCATAACCCATGGACTCAGACAATAGGGTGGTGAAAGCGTGGGAGGGGCAGTCAATGGGAAAAAAACAAACAAACGGGACATCTGTAATACCTTCAACAATAAAGATATATTTAAAAAAAAACACATGATGCTAAATAAAAGAAGCTAGATACAAATAGCCACATATTGTATTATTTCATCTATATGGAATATCCAGAATTGGAAAATCATAGAAAGATTAGCAGTTGCTAGGGGCTGGGAGGAGGTAGGAATGGGGAGTGACTGCTAATGGGTATGGGGATTTATTTTGGAGTGTTGGAAATGCTTCAGAAGTAGGTAAAGGTGGTGGCTGCATAACATTGTACCTAATGCTACTGAAATGTTCGCTTTAAAATGGCTAATTCTATGTTACGTGAATTTCATCTCAATTAAAAAATATACAGGGTGTCCCCAGAAAATGTATACACACTTTGAATAAAGTGTTTATTAAAATACATTTCATTTCCGCCCTCCCTGGTTTTTCTCAGTGGTTGGAGCGTCTGCCCTGTGGACTGCAGTGGACTGAAGGGTCCCGGGTTCAATTCCAGTCAAGGGCACATAGCTCGGTTGCAGGCTCAATCCCCAGCCCTACTCAGCGAGTGTGGGAGGCAACCAATCAATGTGTCTCTCTCACATTGATGTTTCTCTCTCTGTGTCTCTCCCCCTTCCTTCCACTCTCTCTAAAATAACCTCAGGGGAGGATTAACCAAAAAAAACACAAATATTTCATTTTCAAAATGTAATAGAATCTATAGCTATCAGCTGTTAAAGTGTGTATACATTTTGGGGGGACACCCTGTAAATATACTGATCTTGATTCCTGAGATTTTTTTTACGACCCCTTAAATTCTGTGCCTGAACACGGGCCGTACTTGCCACCCCAAGTCTTGGACCTATTTAAATTTCTTTTTAACTAGAAATAAACTGGGCGAGAAATTAAAATAAGCTTGGGCCGCACCCAGATCTGTGGTTGAGTTCCAGGTAAAAGAATGGCTCATTTTTTACTCAAAATTAGTTATTGCATGTGCCCTGCCACCCATCCCATATAGCACAGTGAAGGCTCAGTTCCTGTATCGTTGCTCAGCACCTGACATCACGGTACACCAGACAAAATAAGAACACACTTTCTCCCAGGCAGGTTGTTGGGAAATGTTTAATCGGCTAGAGAAATCTGTGAGACCCAAAGGCCACCTCTGGAGGAAAAAAAGGAAAGTGCCCCTTTGGTTCTGGTTCATGAAAGTACATATTATTTGATTTCCTTTGAGGCTTTCATCCCATGTTTCGTGATTCTTTAAGAATGTGGTGATTTCTTCAGATAGTTGCTTTATCTTGGCTTCAATTACTTCAAAGCCTTAAAAAAAAGGGGGGGGGGATGTAAGTATTAGCAACATCAGAACCTGAATAATATGTCTTTAAAATACTCCCAGCTAATCTTTGCATCATTTTGGTTTGCTCCTAAAGGTCTCCATGTTTGAGGCAAACCTAAAAATAAATATGAATGTGCTTTCCACAGAGAACATGAATATTCAGTCCCTAAGTGAAATACAAAGAGAGCTGACACTGGAGCAATGAACTCTTTACAAATATTCCCAAGCTGCTGTCCCTGCTAAAGAGAGCAGGTCAACCCAGGTCTCTGAGCTGGAATATGATCAAGCTAGCCAGGCTGCTGTCACTCTAATAAAGCCTAATAGAGCAGCGCGGAAAATAAGCTGCCCTCAGAAGCCAAGCCCGTCTCTGCCATCTCCCTGCAAAGAAATAAAATACTCTGTTATTTCACACATACCCAAGGAAACCTGCTTTCCACGAGCGACCTAGACCAGGGGCCAGCAAACTGCTTTTACAAACAGGTTTACTGGGACGCAGCCATGCCCATTCGGTTAAGTGTGGTCCCTGGCTGCTTTTCCTCTCTAATGGCAAAGTGGAGTAGCTGTGACAGAGAACGCATGGCCTGCAAAGACTAACATATTTACTATCTGGCCCTTTACAGAAGAAGTTTGCTGATCCTGAAGTATGGTAGCAATCATCTCAGGTAGAAACTATAGTTTAACTTGAACCTTGCTGTTTGGCTTCTGTACTTATTTGCTTGCTAAAATAATAGAAAAGTTACTTTGATTTTCTGAATTATAGAAATCATCCCATTCGATTGAATACCTTATGGGTTGTAATGTGAATACCCCATTGATTGTGGTCATACTGGTTCTAGAAAGCACAATCCTCTGTACCTGGGAACCAGGACAGCACAATTATCCTAAATTGCCTCAGTGGCTACAGATAATGCGTTCCGGTTGACTCAGTGGTCCCAAGACCCGAGGGCTCCAGATAATGTGTTCCTGTCAACTCAGTGGTCCCAAGACCCAGGGCTCCAGGCAATGTGTTTCCGTTGATTAAGTGACCCGGAGACCCAAAACTATAATTTAACTAACATGCTTAATTCTGCTTCTGTAAACTGCTTTTTTGCAAACCAGGTTCCTCATTCCAAACCCTGGGATGTAATCGATACCTCTGTGATCTTTGCCTTTATAAATCTGGTGTTGGGGCTGGGGAGGGTACTACGAGATTTGAGAGAGCGAAATGCCCCCTCGTAGTTTCGGATTTGCAATAAATGTGACTCCTTAATTCGACTTCTTGAGGCGTCCTTGTGTGATTCACAGGGTGCATTACAACAATCCCTGACCTAAACTATTACAACTCTACCCACTTCAGCCTCCAGGTATATGTTTATATATACACACATGCACCAAATAAATAAATAAATAAATAAATAAATAAATAAATAAATAAATAAATAAATAAATTTGTTTATTTTTCTATCTATCATCTATCTATCTATCTATCTATCTATCTATCTATCTATCTATCTATCTATCTATCTATCTATCTATCTATTCCTGGCCTCAAATGCATTCCATTCTCCCCATGCTAACTGCTAGCTTTCTCGGGTGCATTCCAGTTTCCCAAAGGTGCTGTTGGCTGTGAAGTCTGTCTGGCTACCGCTGCCTGGCAAATAGGATCCTGCAGACAAGTCCTGTAGTGCTTGCTCCCTTCTACACCAAGATAGCAGCTTGTCTGTAAAACAAACAAGAACTTAGAGATTTCTTCTTACCCTCTCAGGCAGCGCCTGCCATTCTGAGTCATGTATTAGTTGCAGCTTATTTCCAACTCAGCTATCCTTGGCTCTGAAAAGCTGTCATCACTGGCATCACTGTATCTATCACTAGATCAAAAGAGGAATTAATTTAGCAAGGTATTAAGAAAAACAGACAATGATCCAAAACACTTTCCATAATTAACTCCCACTCAGAGACAATCCTAAGAAATACTCTATTATCACTTTCTACTCACATACCACAGTCTCCTTTTGTCAGAGGAACTGATCACTTGCTTTTATCTTAAATTGGAAGTAACTTATTCAGAAAATTTATAAAAGCATTTCAATTTAGATTAAATTTATAATCTTATAAAGACCACTAATCATTTCTAAACTTTAGCAAAAGCCTTAAAAGCACATTGCTCCTGACCTCTTACCTACTGTCTGCTTTCTACTAGAGGTATTATGTAAACAAATTAAGTTAAAATGAAAGCCTGGGCTGATAGACCCATTTATTTCCTATGAATCTACTACTGCCTGAATCGCAGTCCATTTGAGATTAAGCATCATCCAGTCTATTCCTGCTGATCTCAATTTGTTCTCAAGTGCAATAAATAGCATAGCATCAAATAATACCTGAATACTCACAGATTTTTTTTTCATTTTTCACCCTTCTGATGACAACTGTTTCCTTTATCAATATGAAAGGACTACAGAACAGTGAGAGCAGCTGTACATCCCTTGATTACATTAGCCAAACACTCTCCTTTTCACTCAGTGGCAGATTGGGTTTTGTCTCTGAGTTTGAGGACCACAACAGCTCCCTAGATAGCTTCAATGTGGAGGAGCTGGTCATCCACAATCAGCAACTTGGTGGTCAATAGAATTAAGACATGCATGTTAGCTCAAGACCCACGTCCAGCCAGCAAGGCTTAGTGGTTGAGCATCGACCTATAAACCAGGAGGTCAGAGTTCGATTCCCAGTCAGGGCACAAGCCCGGGTTGTGGGCTCAATCCCCAGTGTGGGGCGTGCAGAAGGCAGCCGATTGATGATTCGCTCTCATTATTGATGTTTCTATCTCTCTCTCCCTCTCCCTTCCTCTTTGAAATCAATAAAAAATATATATATATTTTAAAATACCCAGGAAAAAAACAGTAGTGCACATAAAAAACATTCATGTACTTGGTAAACTCACCTTGAAATCCTATCTGCTTTAGATCCTATTTTCACTATGATTTATGGGTCAGCAGCATGAAAGTTTCCCAACCCAACAAACATTCTCATAGGTCCAAGGATTTGAGAAATAATTTTCACAAATATGCTATTTTCAAAATAGAAACTTCATGGGATGCTCCAACTACCTCGTCACATGGAATATTGAAAACAGGAACAATTACTGACATAGATGTTGCCATGTTGGGGTTCCTGAGAAATACACCTTCTTCATGAGATAGCCCTGCAATTGTACTTTTGCTCTGAGTTGTGCTCAATTTAGGGTTCCTCTTGCTCGATTCCAAATAAGTCAGTAGGTTGATCAACTCCACAAGAGTTCTACTGATCTATGGAGATGGCATTGCCAGGAATTAAGTGTTTCATGAATTCCATAATAGGTGAAAATCTACTCCTTTTTCTTTTTGTTAAGGGAAGAGAAGGAACAATTAGAGAAACCCTATGTTTATAGGTTAGAAAACAAAGATTTCCTCTAAATATATTGAGAACATATCAATAAATACATAAACAACATCATAAAAGTCAACCTCACTCTCCTCCCTGACTTTTGGACAAAATCAGAAAAGGTAGGCATAGGGGGTGGCCAAGAGAGAAAGACAAGTATCACATGATCTCACTCATATGTGGAATCTAATTAACAAAATAAACTGATGAATAGAGTGGATCCAGAGACATGGAAGCATGGAACAGAGTGCTGAATCTCTGAGGGAAGTGAGGGGGGGGGGGTAATCAACCAAAGACCTTGTATGCATATATGCATAACCCATGGACATAGAGTAGACAATAGGTGGTGGTAAAGGCCTGGGGCAGGGAGGTCACTGGCTGGAGGGGGTCAATGGGGGGGGGGGGAAGAACATATGTAATACTTTCAACAATAAAGATTTATAAGAAAAAGAAAGGAAGGAAGGAAGGAAGGAAGGAAGGAAGGAAGGAAGGAAGGAAGGAAGGAAGGAAGGAAGGAAGGACGAAAGAAAGAAAGAAAGAAAGAAAGAAAGAAAGAAAGAAAGAAAGAAAGAAAGAAAGAAAGAAAGAAAGAAAGAAAGAAAGAGAGAGAGAAAGGAAGGGAAGGGAAGGGAAGGGAAGGGAGAAAAGAAAGGAAGGAAGGAAGGAAGGAAGGAAGGAAGGAAGGAAGGAAGGAAGGAAGGAAGGGAGAAAGAAAGAAAAGAAAAGAAAAGAAAAGAAAAGAAAAGAAAAGAAAAGAAAGAAAGAAAGAAAGAAATGGCAGCCCTAAGAAAGAAAGAAAGAAAGAAAGAAAGAAAGAAAGAAAGAAAGAAAGAAAGAAAGAAAGAAAGAAAGAAAGAAAGAAAGAAATGGCAGCCCTAACCAGTTTGGTTCAGTGGATAGAGCATCAGCTTGCGGACTGAAGGGTCCCAGGTTCGATTCTGATCAAAGGCATGTACCTTCGTTGCGAGCACATCCCTAGTAGGGGGTGTGCAGGAGGCAGCTGATCGATGTTTCTCTCTCATTGATGTTTCTAACTCTCTATCCCTTTCCCTTCCTCTCTGTAAAAAAAAAATAAAATGAAATAAAAAATAAATAATAATAATTATATATATATATATATATATATATATATATATATATTAAAAAGAATTGGCAGAAAAGACAAGGTATGTTAGATAAACATATAAATCAACATATGCTTAAAAACATTCAAGTAGCCGAGGCCGGTTTGGCTCAGTGGATAGAGCGTCAGCCTGCAGACTGAAAGGTCCCAGGTTCGATTCCGGTCAAGGGCATGTACCTGGGTTGCGGGCACATCCCCAGTAGGAGATGTGCAGGAGGCAGCTGATCGATGTATCTCTCTCATCGATGTTTCTAGCTCTCTATCTCTCTCCCTTCCTCTCTGTAAAAAATCAATAAAATATATTTTTAAAAAAAACATTCAAGTAGAAGATACCTCTTATTAGATTTTAGTTCAGAAAAATCAATTCGCTATTGCAAAAGGGTTTTCAATAAAGAAAACACAGGAATAACTAAAGAATGTTTTTTTTAAAAACTGGCCTCAAAAGTTGACATGTCCTTTCCCATGTACTCTCACTACTACACAAATGCCGAATCTTTCCTGGTTCTATGCAACATTTCCTGTCATAGGATTAGCAAAGAAAGGGGATTTGGAAGTTGTACTCAATTCCCTATCTGAGAAGAAATGAAGGTCAAGGGTGTTTAAGTGATTCACTGAGCACAGAGCTCATTTGAGGTGGGGCCAGAATCCCCATCATGCTAACCCAGCCCACAAACTCAAGTTTAAGCTGTGCTGCAGTGGGCCAGCATGGCCTCTCAGGGCATGTCACCTAATACCACAAGTGAGAAGGCCCAAACCAGTTTCCTCTGTTACCAGATTTTTTTTTTAATATATTTTATTGATTTTTTACAGAGAGGAAGGGAGAGAGAGAGATAGTTAGAAACATCGATGGGAGAGAAACATCGATCAGCTGCCTCCTGCACATCTCCCACTGGGAGATGTGCCCGCAACCCAGGTACATGCCCTTGACCGGAATCGAACCTGGGACCTTTCAGTCCTCAGGCCGACGCTCTATCCACTGAGCCAAACCGGTTTCGGCTGTTACCAGATTTTATACCTGCTTCCTTCTCTAATCTCAGGCTGGGAAAGAGTAGGATGGGCCCACAGCTTCCCTGTCACTCCTGGTTGTACCGTTTATTGGCCACGCATGTTTGCACTGGTCACCTTAACTCCTGAGAGTCTAGAAATAGTTGAATTAATACCTAAAACCTCATCAAAATGTTATGAGGGCCAAAAGGGAATGTATAAGTATGCTCTTGAAAACTATACAAAAATATAAGCTGTCACTATTCATGGAGGCTACATATTTGAAATATGGTATCTCTCAAAAAGTCATGGAAATATAAAGATGTCATGAAAACTGCCAAGTGCATGATTTTCAGCATTGTTTCCTGTACCAACAGTAATTCCCTACCCACATTAGCAAGTGAACTTGGGTGGGTGTGTTTCTAATTTAATGACTCTTATTTCCTGTCTAATGGCTGTCTGCCCCACACTGCCCACACACCAAAATAGCACAGGCTGAGTCTAGCAAAGTGTGGCTCGGTTTGGGTTTACTCATCTCCAAGGTAAATGACAGGGTTCACTAACTTTCTTTCATATGTGTCAGGGGCCAAGGGTAAAACAATAAAATAAACCACTACACTCAAGAACAGAATTATCGAAAGAGGCATGCTGATAAACTTGCTGGTTTTATGGCATTCACATGTCAGCAAAAAAAACTGCTAGAAATCAAATGTGGATGATCATCCACAAGCAGAACAGCAGGGGCTCCAGCACATTCAATCAAATGTGGGTGCTACTCTGAGACACGTATGACTTAAGGGTTCATTTCTGTTTCACAAAGAACAGAATTAAAGAAGTCCTAAGATATATTTATCTGGGTATATTTTCACTTAATTCAAAACATCTCAGCTCTTTCTTAAGTCTAACCTGTCTTTTAAAATAATCTCTGTACACACACACACACACACACACACACACACACACACACACACATACTTCTCAGTGGGAGTGGGGAGAATTATTAGATATTTGGGTCTTGCATGTTAAATTTTATGAAATGCCACAGAATACAGACCCATTCATGTGTGTGTTATGACATTTGAGGAGGGGAAAGTTTTAAGCCTTCAATGTCCAGTGTGGTAGCCACAAGCCACAGTAGCTATCTAAATTTAAATCAAATAAAATTTAAATTTCCCCTTCTCACTCGAACACATTGAGCCATATTCAAGTGCTCAGTAGCCATGTGTGCCTGGTAACTGTCATATTGGATGGTGCAGATTATTGAACACTTCTATCATAGCAGATAGTTCTACTGGATAATGCTGATTTAAAAACAAATGAATAATGACTTCAAAAAAAACAAACAAACCATAATCACCATGCAATGGTCCTCCTCGCACTCCCTAAAGAGGTTTTGGTAAAGGTCTGGCTATCCACAGTTAAGTAAGATCACAGCAAATCTCTCTGATGCATGCATGTGCCTCCCAAATAATGAAAGCATTCTTTTAAAAAACTATTTCACTGTACTATTTCTTACAAGACAAAATCCCCAGCTGCAAGGCATGGGAACCGCTATCCTTACAACCCTGGTTTGATTTACAAGATTTGACATCATCGGTCTACATATGGTTATTTGACAAACAAAAGGCTTGTTACAGTCAAGTTTGTTTATGAAAGATTCCTGGTGCCTAATAAATTCCCAATATAAAAATACCTGTATTCCAAGGTGCTAGGGCAAGGATACAGTAATGCCTCATATAGTCCACCTTTTATGCTATCCTGGGGGCAGCCATTAGACCATTTCTTCTTCATCGACAGGAAGAGGTGATTGGAATTAAAACATTTTAATGCATACTTAAGATTCCCAGCATGCATAAGTCCCTACAAAACTTCATATCAAAATCCATTTCATGTGGAAAAGGCATACTTTAAAACAGGTTCCCATGCACACAGTTTTCCCCAAAGCACTGTTACCACTATACTTACTTCCTTCTCAAAGAGCCCCTGGAAGCCATAAAATATAAGAGTAACGAAATAAAAACTTAGTGTGCTTTGAATGAGTTTTACATTGAATAATAAATGCAGAATGCAAGCCCTGCAGGGCACAAAGAACGTAGTAGTGTTTATCACCATTAACTCCCTTCCTGGCTGCCCCCACATCATCAGCCTGCAGTGACCCATGATCAGTAAAGAGCACCTTTTAACCAACACTTAATTCCCGAGAGGAGGTATACTTAAATGTGGTTGATTAGCAGTACTTCGACCAGAAAAAGTCTCAAGGTATGGAGTTGGAGTCAAACAATCACAGAGGGGGAGCTATTTTAAAAGATGTTTAAAAGGACTGTTAAAAAAGAAAGCAAGAAAGAAACATTTCCCAGTTCACTTTTGCCTGAAATGTAACAAAGGGGGAAAAGTAGTATTTTCATATCCATTTAAAGTTTACAAAGCACCATCTCAACTGTTCCTCACCACAACCCTAAAGGATGAAGATCCTGAGGGGAGATCAGGGGACTGCGGACTGTTCTGTATGGATTTGTGAGCATTTTATCCTGTAGTCAAGGGAAGACCCTGAGAGGTCTAAGTTCCAAGGTAACATAGGAAGACCATTCTGCTGGCAGAAGATGGATTGAGAGGAGGAAAACTGGAGGCATAGACACCAGGTAGGCTTTGCAGTAGGCAAGAGATGAAGGAGACCAGAACTGAGGTCATGTTAATAATAAGAGCATCATCATCATCATACTTCCCATTTAATTTCCCACCGTAGACCAGGCACTGTGCTGAGTGCTTTACATTTAGTACAAAACAATCTTCATTAGTCCCATAAGAACTGGGTACTATTACCATCCTTTTTATTTATTTATTTTTATTTTTAAACTAGAGGCCTGGTGCATGGATTCGTGCACCGGTGGGGTCCCTCGGCCTAGCCTGCACCCTCTCACAATCCAGTTACTTAAAATGGAATTCTGTACAGAGATAAAGTTCTTATTTCTAGATACTAAAAAACTCACAATTATAAGCATCTTTGTATATTACATGGTGGGCAAAAGTAAGTTTACCATTGTTAATATGGAAAATAATACAATCTGGGTAGAACCTCAGGTGGGGGCTGAGGAGGGGTTGTAAGGGCAACAGCTGTTTGGTGTAAGGTGTAAGAAAGCGGTTCAAGTTTTTAATGACCAGTTTGGCAGTATAGTGCATATGGCTGGCTAGCAGTCCAGGTATAGGGACTATGTGTTTTTGTCTGCCAAGAGCATCTCCTCCTGCTGAAAAAGGCTCCCCCCCTCCACCATTTAAGCAATCCTATCCTATATAATCTATCTATACTAATAAAAAGGTAATATGCTAATTAGACTGGGTCAACCAGCCATCTTCCAGATGTCTGACTTCCTTCCGGACAAAGCCATGGTGGTGGGGACCAAGGCAGAGGCAGTTAGGGGTGATCAGGCCAGCAGGGAAGGGCAGTTGGGGGCGAGATTAGGCCGGCAAGTGAGGGCTGTTGGGGGTGAGATCAGGCTTGCAGGGAAGGGTAGTTGGGGGCGACCAGGCCAGCAGGAGAGGGCAGTTAGGGGTGAGACCAGGTCGGCAGGGGAGGGCAGTTGGGGCCAAGATCAGGCCTGCAGGAGAGGGCACTTAGGAGCGATCAGGCAGGCAGGCAGGTGAGCAGTTAAGAGTCAGGGGTCCCAGATTGTGAGAGGGATGTCCAACTGCCAGTTTAGGCCCGATCTCTGTGGAATCTGGCCTAAACAGGCAGTCGGACATCCCCCAAGGGGTCCCCAATTGGTGAAGGTGCAGGCTGGGCTGAGGGACACCCCCCCCCTGCACGAATTTCATGCACTGGGCCACTAGTTAATAAATAATAATACAAGCATAAACTCTATTTCACGTACTCACAACTGTAAACCTACTTTTGCCCTGCAACCTGTACATTTAATATGTCTCCTAAAAAATTTTTTCTTGCAATTACATGAAATACCCCAATTGGCGTGGCTCAGTGGTTGAGTGTTGACCTATGAACCAGGAGGTCACAGTTCGATTCCTGGTTGGGGCACATGGGTTGTGAGCTCAATCCCCAGTGTGGGGCGTGCACGATGCAGCCGATCCATGATTCTCTCTTATCATTAATGTTTTCTATCTCTCTCTCCCTCTCCCTACCTCTCTAAAATCAATAAAGATATATTTTAAAAAAAACACACAATTACATGAAATAGTCTCATTCCAGTACATTACACACCAGCAAAACCATGAAAATTTGTGGTTACATTTTATACATGGGACAAATTATGTTTCAACACCAGGGGAAAGATATCAGCAAAGAATTATAAAGATTTCTTTAATGGACCATAATTTCCCATTGGATTTATTTATTCTAAAAATGGTTTATTAGATTTGTGCAAAAGAGTTAACACAGCAGGCCTGAGGCTACTATCTCTAGAAGGGTCTGCTTGCAGGGGAACTTGGGAAATTATTTTCTCCATTACAAATTAATAAGGTCATTTTACTGGGCCTATGCTGCTATATAAACAATGTGATTTATGGTAAATATTTGCTTTCCTTTTCACAGTCTGGAATTTGAGTGGTTGCTAGAAAGAGAAAGCCTATGTAACCAGCCCCCAATAAAAACCCTAAACTCTTGAGTCTCAAATGGGCTTCTCTGGGCATACACATCACACATGTTGCTGCCTTTTTATTGACAAAGGAAGAGTGAGTTCTGTGTGACTCCTCACAGAAGAGAGAGAGCACAGAAAACCTGCAAACAGCCTTAGCTGGTTAAGCTCAGTGGATAGAGCATCGACCTGCAGACTGAAGGATCCCAGGTTCAATTTTGGTCCAGGGCACATAGCTCGGTTTCAGGTTCCCAGCCCTGATCGGAGGCATGCGGAAGGCAACCAATTGATGTGTCTCTCTCACATTGGTGTCTCTCCCTCTCCCTTCCACTCTTCTAAAAGTCAATGGAAAAAATATCCTTGGGTGAGGATTAAAAAAAACAAGAAAAGAAAACCTACAAACAGATTTCTCCAGACTCCACTTACAACTTTTTCTTTTACTGATCCAGCTGTGTATGCTTATTCCATCACTATAATAAATTTCAGCCGTGAGTGCAACTATATTCTGATTCCTTTTAGTGAATCATCGAATGTATGGGTGGTCTTGGGGGACCCCCAAAAATAAGACCCTTAGTTTGATTTTTCATATGTTTTGTTTAGCTTAAAAAAGCCTAAAAAATACTCTCCTAAAACTGTTATGCATCTTGAACCTTCCACTAAAGTCTAAAACAAGATGGAATAGTTTTCATAATTGCTATCATTCTACACATAGTGGAGCAGCTGAGAATTTAGCTCACCAGCTCTAGATCCCAAAATGATATTCTTTTTAAAAAATATTTTTTATTGATTTCAGAGAGGAAGAGAAGGATAGAAACATCAGTGATGAGAATCATTGATCGGCTGCCTCTTGCACGCCCCCCACTGGGAATCAAGCCCGCAACCCAGGCATGTGCCCATGACAGGAATCAAACCCGGGATCCTTCAGTCTGCAGGCCACCACTTTATTCATGAGCCAAACCAGCTAGGGCTCAAAATGATATTTTTACTGCAACTTACCAGGCACTGAAAGATAAATGTTCCCCACACGGCAGAATGCTGGGGTTACAGCTCAGGTGGACTTGCTCAAAACCAAGGATTTTCACATTCTGTGTTTTAAAGATGTTGGCTACACAGGTGTCATACAGTTAAATATCATGAGCCAATTTCTGGGAAAGGAAGTCATTATTTTAGAGTTCATATTCCTTGTCACATTTGTTTAGGATTGATAACTGACAGTAATCTTGTTTGACAGAAATATAGTCCCAATTCAGCTCACATTAGAGCCTGGCCATCAAAGCCATCATTTGTTTTTCAATGCTCACTAATGCCATGGAGGTGGTCAGAGAGGAGTTGAAATGCAAGGTTCCTCTGGAATCCTGGTGTCTGTCACTGGATTAATTCATGGTCACCATTCTTAGTTGGAAACCCCCCTGCAAGGTGTCAAGATTAGACTAGACTATATCCATCCTCCCTACTATCTACATTTATTACTTTAATGGGTAATAAAAAAAACAAACCTGTGTGCCAGGGAGCCAGGGAGACAGAGATAAAATGCTGGCTGCTCTTAAGGAAGCACCAGTGTGTGGCTAATACACAGGAATCCTCTGCCAACCATGGAAGTCTGTTAGTCTGTTGTAATACCAATATCAGCATTAGAGTTTTGTTAGGGGGATTTTCCTTCTCTCTGAGACATACTGTGTCTTGCTCAGGAGTCACTAGCAAGCAGTCACTTTTTTCAGAAACTACCAGTAAGCTTACCCAGAAACCACCAGCCCCATGTGAGAATCAGCAGGCCATACAGCACACATGTGGGTAGGCCACACACCCAGATACCATTTGTATATTAGTTGATGTTTGCAAACAACCAGATAGTTACGTTGAATTATTGGGTGAGTTATTTCTCGCAGCCATCTAATTTGCTCCACTATCACCCTCCTTTCACATATGACCACTGAAATAATCTATATTTATAAAAGCCTAATATGCAAGTTGTCCTTTCGGGAGTTTGACCAGGAGAACAGGAGTTTGATCGCTCACTATAACGTGCACTGACCACCAGGGGGTGGCGCAGAACGAAGAAGGCCCTGGCTGGCAGCCAGAGAAGGGAGGCCCCGGCCAGCAGCCAGAAGGCTCCAATCGGCCCTGATTGCTGGCCAGGCCTAGGGACCCTACCCATGCACAAATTTCAAGCACCAGTCCTCTAGTGGAGACAATAAAGTGGCTGAGAAGGGTCACAACACACATCCAACATGGGAACACACTGGAATCGCCAATCTGCTGTATAAGCCATGCAGCCTCAGAACCCCTCATCTTTGCATGAAATCTCATGCTGAACCATGCCACATGAGCCAGATAAAGTGGAGCTGCTTGGCTGGAGCAGGAAAGAGCCTGGAGCCCTCAGCCTGCTCTTCACAGCTGGCCAGCCTCCAGCTCCATAAGGCACAGCATGAAAATGAGTGCACTGGTTCAAGAATGCAAGGAGTGATCATTAATTCGGTAAGACGTCTGACATGCAAAATATATAAAGCCTGCTCCCATATGAACTCACAGTTAAAGGAAATGCTAAGGAACTGTGAGCATCCCCTAGCAGGTAATGTGGCAAATAAACAGGCTTGTGTAACACAAGCACAGGCTTACACACCGTGCACCAATCCCAGCAGTCCTCAATTGCAATATCACAAGGGTTGTTTGCTAGAATGAGGGTCGGCACTGGTAATCTTCTAAATAATACATATCCAATTATTATAGTACTAACCCTAGGTACGGTGCTAACTTAGGTGTAGTCTATAATTCTGGCTAGTTCTTTTTTTTTTTTTAAATATATTTTATTGATTTTCCACAGAGAGGAAGGGAGAGAGACAGAGAGTCAGAAACATCGATGAGAGAGAAACATCGATCAGCCGCCTCCTGCACACCCCCCAAGGGGGATGTGCCCGCAACCCAGGTATATGCCCTTGACCGGAATCGAACCTGGGACCCTTCAGTCCGCAGGCCGACGCTCTATCCACTGAGCCAAACCGGTCTCGGCCTGGCTAGTTCTTTCCACTTTTAAAGTTATTATATATAGTATTCTTGGATGAGAAAATATAAAATATAAATTCTCACCAAACTAATATTTAAATGTAAAGAAATTTTTAATGAAAATCCACAATGGATTATTTTACTCAAACCTGATTTCAAAAATCATTCTACAGGGGGCAACCAAGATGGTGGTGTAAGGTATAAACCTGTGCATGCTGCCTCCCACAACAACACTGAAATTACAACTATAAGACAAAACAGCTATCAACCAGAACCACGGGAAAGCTGGCCAAGTGGAAGTTCTACAACTAGAAGGAAAGAAAGAAGCGCATTGAGACTGAGTAGAAGGTGCAGAGGCGCCAAGAACAGAGGTATGAAGGCGCGTGTGAGGCGGGCTGCACCTGGATGCGCAGCTTTTTTCAATCGGAAGGGGTGACAAGCTCTCGAACGCACTGAGCTCGTTTAAGGTGAGATTCTGAGGTCCCAGACTCCTACGGGGAGAAACTGGACTGTCGTGCAGCAGGTCGGAAAGCAAGGGTGGCTTTCTTGCAGAGCTGCTCACAGGGAGCATTGTTGCCGTGGGGGCGCGGGACTCAGGGACGCAGAGACGCGGAGTTGGAGTCGCGGAGACGCTGACGACAACCATTGCTGTTTGCTCCGCCCTGGTGATTCTCTGAGACCCCGCCCCACTCAATTTACATCCCTGCCCAAGCTGTGCCACTGGTCAAGGAACCACCTGCGTCTTTGCAGCCTATCCCAACAAACAGCAGCTGTGTCAGAGAGCTCCAAAACTTCCAAATTCCAAACAAAGAGGAGAAATCTGTTGATATCGCTGTAGCTCCTGCTGGGTGGACCCACACAGTGGTTGACTTGGAGATCCAGGAGCCAGGGTACCCCTGGTCAGTTACCAGATTTCAACTCCTCACATCCATAAGGGACACACTCAAGAAACAGACTCAGTGAGCACCAAAGCCCCACTGAAGCAAGTCCTGTTCCATAAGGATGTCTCCAGCACAGCAGTTCTTCCACTATAGATACAACGGGTCCTCGCAGTCAGCCAAAAATGCGGAGACAAAGAAACATGTCACAAATGAAAGAAATGGAGGAAAGCAAACTAATGGAGGACATAGAGTTCAAAACCACAGTTATAAGGTTACTCAAGAATCTTCTACGAACCTCTGAGGAACTTAGTGAGACCTCCGAGGAACTCAGTGAGACCTTCAAGGATCTTAATGAGAATGGCAAAGAAATGGAAAAGGACCAGTCAGAAATTAAACATACACTGACTGGAATCAAAAATAAAATACAGAGATCCAACAGCAGACTAGAGGATCCCAAGAATCAAGTCAAAGATTTAAAATATGAAGAAACAAAAAACATCCATCCGGAAAAGCAAAACGAAAAAAGAATCCAAAAATATGAAGATAGCGTAAGGAGCCTCTGGGACAACTTCAAACGTACCAACATCTGAATTATCGGGGTGCCTGAAGAAGAGAGAGAGAGCAAGATACTGAAAGCATATTAGAAGAAATCATGACAGAAAACTTCCCCTACCCGATGAAAGAAATAGACTTACAAGTCCAGGAAGTGAAGAGAACCCCAAACAAGAGGAATCCAAAGAGGATCATACCAAGACACATCATAATTAAAATGCCAAGGGCTAAAGACAAAGAGAGAATCTTAAAAGCAGCAAGAGAAAAACAGTTAGTTACCTACAAGGGAGTATCCATAAGACTGTCAGCTGATTTCTCAACAGAAACCATGCAGGCCAAAAGGGAGTGGCAAGAAATATTCAAAGTGATGAATAGCAAGAACCTACAACCAAGATTACTCTACCCAGCAAAGCTATCATGTAGAATTGAAGGTCCGATAAAGAGCTTCACAGACAAGAAAAAGCTTAAGGAGTTCATCACCGCCAAACCAGGAATATATGAAATGCTAAAGGATATTCTTTAAGAAGAGGAAGAAGAAGAAAAAGGTAAAGATAAAAATTATGAAAAACAAAGTGACAACAAATAAATACCTATCAACAAGTGAACCTAAAAATTAAGTCAGAATAAACTGGTGAATATAATAGAAGCAGGGGCATAGAAAGGGAGTGGACTGACAATTCTTGGCGGGAAGGGGGTGTGGGGGGGGGCAGGAAGAGATTGGACAAAAATCTTACACCTATGGATGAGGACAATGGCAGGTAGTAAGGGCATGGGGTGGTATGGGAACCAAGTGGAAGGGAGATATGGGGGGGGAAAAGAGGAACATCTGTTAAAATCTGAACAAGAAAAAAATCATTCTACAGTTAATCTGGAAGAGCTGCTAAATACCTTTTTTAAAATGTTAAATAATAATGGGAGTAGGCTTGATTTACAATAATGCTATAATGAAAAGCGTTGCAAGGGTTCAGAAATAAGAGGTGACATTAACAGATCAAAACAAAAATCCCCAAAACAAATCTAAATTACTCAACTTACTAACAATTGGGGCGGGGTGGGGTGGGGAGGGTGGAGCCAGATCCCTACCTCACACACTATACCCAAACATAAAGTTCATATAGATTAGAGATTTAAACTTCATTTAAAATAAAAACCATAAAAGTGCTAGTGGAAAAAATGGATTATTATTTATATAATCTTTTGATAAGAAAAGACTTTACACACTCACACTAAAGACAGAATTCATAAAAGATTTGACTACATAAATAAGAAATATATGCATAAATAAGAACTTATTTAAATAAATTCCTTATTTCAAACTCTTTAAGGAAAATAAAAACTACCATTGACAACTCAAAAGAAAACAAAATCACTTTGAAAAAATATTTGCAACCTAACAAAGGATTAATGACCTTTATATATAAAGAGTTTGCCAATCATTAAGAAAAAAGATATGAGAACCAAGATGGCGGCATAGGTTAACGCCGGAGTTTGCTGCTTTGAACAACTACTTCAAAAGTGAAACCAAAAAACGGAAGGGACATCACCCAGAACCACAGGAACGCTGGCTGAGTGGAAGTCCTACAACTAGGAGGAAAGAGAAACGCACACGGACACTCAGAGGAGGAGCAGTGCTGAAGTCAAATTCTGAGGTGCGGAGTGCGCAGAGCGGGATGGCAGCGGAGGGCGCGGTTGTTGTTTTCAATCCGGAGGGAGTGGCAGGCTCTGAGCACCAGATCCGGGCGAGTCTTTAGGGACCCAGACTCAAACGGGAGAAGCGGGACTGTCTGGCTTCGGTCAGAGCGAGTGCAGCTTTCTCTCCCAGCTTTGCAGCGGGTGCTGGGACTCAGAGAGGCAGAGCCCCTGGGGACAGGACTGAGAGCCGCCATAACTGCTCTCTCAGGCCCACCCTGTTGATCCTGTGCGACCCGCCCCACCCAAGCCCTGCACAGAGGCATTTGCCGGATAGCCTCAGGCAAAGGCTAGATTAGCACCTCCCTAGGGGACAGAAGTTCTCTCACTGCTGACACAGCTGATTCTCATAGCCACTTGGCCTGGAGGTCAAACCCTCCCTGGAATTAGCTACAACAATCAAGATTTAACTATAAGACTGCGAACAAAGACCACTAGGGGGTGCACCAAGGAAGCATAACAAAATGCGGAGACAAAGAAACAGGACAAAATTGTCAATGGAAGAAATAGAGTTCAGAACCACACTTTTAAGGTCTCTCAAGAACTGTTTAGAAGCTGCCGATAAACTTAATGAGATCTACACGAAAACTAATAAGACCCTCGATCTTATATTGGGGAACCAACTAGAAATTAAGCATACACGGACTGAAATAACGAATATTATACAGACTCCCGACAGCAGACCAGAGGAGCGCAAGAATCAAGTCAATGATTTGAAATGCGAGGAAGCAAAAAACATCCAACCGGAAAAGCAAAATGAAAAAAGAATCCAAAAATGCGAGGATAGTGTAAGGAGCCACTGGGACAGCTTCAAGCGTACCAACATCAGAATTATAGGGGTGCCAGAAGATGAGAGAGAGCAAGATATTGAAAACCTATTTGAAGAAATAATGACAGAAAACTTCCCCCACCTGGTGAAAGAAATGGACTTACAGGTCCAAGAAGCGCGGAGAACCCCAAACAAAAGGAATCCAAAGAGGACCACACCAAGACACACCATAATTAAAATGCCAAGAGCAAAAGATAAAGAGAGAATCTTAAAAACAGCAAGAGAAAGAAACTCAGTTACCTACAAGGGAATACCCATACGACTGTCAGCTGATTTCTCAACAGAAACTTTGCAGGCCAGAAGGGAGTGGCAAGAAATATTCAAAGTGATGAATACCAAGAACCTACAACCAAGATTACTTTATCCAGCAAAGCTATCATTCAGAATTGAAGGTCAGATAAAGAGCTTCACAGATAAGAAAAAGCTAAAGGAGTTCATCACCACCAAACCAGGATTATATGAAATGCTGAAAGGTATCCTTTAAGAAGAGGAAGAGGAAGAAAAAGGTAAAGATACAAATTATGAACAACAAATATGCATCTATCAACAAGTGAATCTAAGAATCAAGTGAATAAATAATCTGATGAACAGAATGAACTGTTGATTATAATAGAATCAGGGACATAGAAAGGGAATGGACTGACTATTCTTGGGGGGGAAAGGGGTGTGGGAGATGTGGGAAGAGACTGGACAAAAATCATGCACCTATGGATGAGGACAGTGGGTGGGGAGTGAGGGCGGAGGGTGGGGCGGGAACTGGGAGGAGGGGAGTTATGGGGGGAAAAAAAAAGAGGAACAAATGTAATAATCTGAACAATAAAGATTTAATTTAAAAAAAAAGAAAGAAAAAAGATATAATAGCAAATGGAAAAGTAGGGAAAAGGATATGAACAGATAATTTATAAAACAAAGAGCCAATAAAGTGTGTGTGTATATATATATATATGTATATATATATATATATGTATATATATATATATATTAATCAGAATCCACAAAAGAAAATCCTATTTTTCACTTATCAAAATGACAAAAATTTATAAAATAATGCCCCAGAATTAGCATAATTTGGAAAACTGACAGGTTACTATTGTAGATATGATTAGATCATTTTTACTAAGAGAAAAAGTCACAATTATTAAGAAGGAAAAAACAATTCTTCACTTTATTATTATTTTTAAATGTTTTTATTGATTTTTGAGAGAGAGAGGGATAGAGAGATAGAAATATCAGTGATGAGAGAGAATCACTGATCGGCTGCCTCCTGAATATCTCCCACTGGGAATGGGGAATCGAGCCCACAACCCGGGCATGTGCCCTGACCAGGAATCGAACCTGCGACCTCTTGGTTCCTTCACTTTAAAAAGAAAACAGCCCAGCTGGTGTAGCTCAGGTGTTAAGCATCGACCCATGAACCAAGAGGTCACCAGTTCAATTCCCGGTCAGGGCACATGCTCAGGTTGTGGTTCACTACCCGTTGCGGGGTATGCAGGAGGCAGCCAATCAATGTGTCTCTTTCATGGATGTTTCTATCTCTCTCTCTCTCCCTCTCCCTTCCTCTCTTTGAAATCAATAAAAACATATTTTTAAAAAGTTTATGAGAAACCTAGAGTGTTAATAACCGCATCTTGGGTCATTGTTAAGCTGGTTACCTGGAGGACAGTTTGCATCCCTGTTGTAGGTAGGTATTCAGGTTCCCAGTTGCTGCAAGTAATAGTCCCAGGTATGGAGGGGAAGGCTTCATCGGCCTAGAAGAAAACTCAGGATGGAATTGGACACCAACAAAATAGGGGTGATCTGAAATGAGAACAATCATGATGTGATTGAAGCAAACACGAGAAATACTTTAAAGGTCTTATCTTTGAATCAGAAACTCATCCAATGATGAGATATTTAACTTATCATCATAGCCAGTTATTTTCATAGTCCATCTTCCCAGTAGAATTTCAAATTACAAAACACATCTCACGAGATTAGAAATCCAACATTTTATTTGTAGAAGGTGGTATTAGAATAAGCAATGTTAAGCAAAAATTTTTGAACAGCAAGATGAGTTCTGCTTTCCCAAAATCTGCCTGCTTTTTTTAAAAAATATATAAATTTTTATTGATTTCAGAGAGGAAGGGAGAGAGAGAAAAATAGAAACCTCAATGATGAGAGAGAATCATTGATCTATGGCCACACTGGGGATCATCAAGCCTGCAACCCGGACATGTGCCCTGACCGGGAATCAAACCGTAACCTTCTGATTTAACCACTGAGCCACGCCAGCCAGGCAATCTGCCTGCTTTTGAAGGCCCTTCATGGGCTCAATTCCATGGTACCCTTCACACTCTAGGCTAACTGGAGGACAAGTCTTTCTCTTAGATGGCTGCAGACAAGGTAAGGGTCCCCTGGGAATGCAGCAAGTACAACTGATTTTCTAGTCACAGCTTTAAGATGGGTATTAATCATAGATAGCACCATGAAACTGAACTCATATTTCAGTCTATGCCAACTTATCCCTTGTGATGAATGGTCTTTGAGTGATAAAAGGATGGCCTTTCAAACATGTTAACGGTGGTTATGGCTCAAGGTGACAAAAGTTTAAGTTTTTTTTTCTTCTTTATGCCTTTCTGTATCATGTGAAGCTTTACAATAAGCATATATTACTTACATTACCAGCGTAGGAAATTAAGTGATTTTCATATTGAGGATTGTAATAAGCCCCTATATGAGCAATTCAAGTTCTCCTAGATGTAATAACAGAAAAGTAGCTTTTCCCCCACTACTTTTAACAGGAATCCCCTGTTTTGTAATAAGAATTAAACAGGCAACATTTCCAAGTCTGGATAGAAATTTTATAGGATTAAAAATTCCTCTTCCCAATTGGAACTCTCAAAAAAACTATGTTTTTCCCATATTAGGGAGAAACTCCTAATTAGAGACTCGGCAACTCTTTAATCCCATAATTATTATAATATAGAGCATGGTCAGTGTGCTGTATTCCCTACTTTAAAAATAATTTAAATTGATATTAAGTTATATATCTCTATAGATCTATATCTATCTATCTATCTATCTATGATAAAACAAGTTTTATAGGGGAAAGTAAATACAACTTTAAAGCTTTCAGAGAGATGTTTTATCAAATGATCTAAAAATCTAGTATGTAATTCAAAATCACAAATCCCCATCATTTGCCACTAGAGTCCCAAAGCTACTGTAGAGTAGTGAGGACATGATGATTGATTGCAAATGTCCATTCTTCTAAAATTATTTAAAGCTTTGCACCCTAGCTGGTTTGGCTCAGTGGATAGAGTGTCAACCTGCAGACCGAAAGGTCCTGGGTTCAATTCTGGTCAAGTGCACATGCCAGGGTTGTGGGCTCAATCCCCAGTGGGGGGCGTGCAGGAGGCAGCCGATCAATGATTCTCTCTCATCATTGATGTTTCCATTTCTCTTTCCCTCTCCTGTCCTGTATGAAATCAATAAAAATATATTTTTTTAAAAAAATAAAGCTTTGCTCTACAAAATGGTAGTCTCTAGCCACACATGGCTATTTTAATTTATTCAAATTAATTGAGCATGTTTCAATACTCAATAGTTACATATGGATAACATACTGAACAGGGCAGAACACTGTATCATTGCAGCAAGTTCTATTGCACAGCTCTGAGTCTACAAAAATCCAGTGTAGAAATCCTCTACATTAAGCATGTCAAATTCATGGCCTGCGGGCTGCATGCAGCCCACAACGAATATTTTTGTGGCCCAGCCAATATAACGGTATGTAAGAAACATTTTAATAAAAATTTCGTAACTTCATTTTTACAATATCCTGTTATACATAATTATAGATATAAAAGCCTAAGCGACTGTTATGACCGAACAACCAGAATGACTGGTCGACCAGTCGATATGATGCACACTGACCACCCGGGGAAGATGCTCAGCACAGGAGCTGCCCCCTGATGGTCAGTGCACTCTCACAGCCAACCTCCCACAGCCCCTCCTCCCAGCCGGCCGGCCCCCCCGATAGGCTTCGATCGCCGGCCAGGCCAAGGAACCCCACCCATGCATGAATTCGTGCACTGGGTCTCTAGTTATTAATAATGAACTACAAAGTTCGCTAATGACTGATTACTAGAATCGTTCTGCATTCCTTTCCCTTATGTGCATGCACATCATTTCTCTCCAGTAATATTAGCAGCGAATATTTTAGAGCCGATGGCCACATCATTAGTCTTGGACTGACTTGTTTTTGGTGTGCGCAACAGGAAATATTTCACTTTCGGAGAACAAGAAAAATAGGTTTATTTGCATTACATTTATTAATTTGTGTAGTTATTTAGTGTTTGTAAGTTAATGTTCAAGAAAAAATATTAATTTTTATTAAAATGTTCTATGATTTTATGTTAACGATGACTCATTTATTTCAGCCCTTTGTATTCAGCATGTTTCTATTAAAATAAACCTACGTTTCTATGAAAATGGAAGCTTTTGTTTTTTTGCAGCCCACATAAAATTAAACCTTGTTTATTTGCCCATGTTAGCCTTTGAGTTTGATATACTTGCTCTACTAGTTCATCACATCTAAGAAGAAACCTCCTTAAATTAAAGGGACACTCGGGAATGAAAGTTTGGTAGGGGAATGCCACCTTCTCTCAGGAATGTGTCCCCTCAAGAAAAGTAGAAGAGAAATCATCTACACTTAGAAAAGAAACTAAGCAGTGCAGCTTTAAGATGCAATGAATCTTACAGCACAGCATCTAGTGATATCTTTGAAAGAAGCAGACAGTAATTGTGTTTTTGTACCATTGCAGACAGAAGCTGAATAATGGATCATGTCAGAGTCAGGGACAGAATATTTAAATGAATGGATCATTGCTCTGAATCACTTTATCCAAAAAATCCCCTATGCTAATATGAGGAAGGAGACTATAAAGTTTTTATTTTGGTGATGTTCTATCAGTCAAAGTACCTTTGAAATAATGCTCTTAATTGCTTTGAACCAAATTCTGACATTATAATAATCTCAAGCTTTGTTGTTCCTTTTAGAATTGCTTTAGTAATATAGAAATTCATGGATATGCTTCTAAGAGGCAGCTAAGATCCAAATCTTCTGGAGAATTTTCCATAATAAAATCAATTCCCTGTGGTCAGCTTTTAAAACTTGCAAGGTTTTATAGCAGCTCTCATTTCCTTTGCAACCCACATGAAATTTCCAAGTGTCAATGGAAATCTAAAACTTTGTGATGAGACTTCCCATATTTGCTGAAAATAATGAAAACCAGGAGAATTAACAGAGAATAAATATTTGAACCAAGTAAACAAATAATAATCTGTTGAAGAAAGTCTCTGTCCTCTCACATACATGCCAGTGATCCACACTATATAAATTCTAAATGATGGGCATTCCCATTAGAAAGACTATGGGAAATAAATTCTCATATTCTAATTCAAAACATGGATAATCTTAAATTGAATGTCCAATGAAAACGAAGGAACAATAAAACCCCACAGGAGTGGTGGCAGGAGTCAGTAACCTGGCCAGGTACTAACTGGATGGCCCTGGGCAGTTCAGTTTACTTCTTTGCACACAAACTCCTTCTCTGTAAGGTGGAAGTAACATCATTAGCCTTATAATTTACATAAGGCATGCAGAGTCCTTAGCATGGGGGTCTTGTGAGAAGCATCTAGGAGTGCACACTAATGTCCATTGCTTTCCTTCTTTCAGGACACAGGTAACATACTATTAAGTTCAAAAATGCCTTTTCCAACTTCAACTCTCCTACCTCCTGGGGACTCCTGAAGTATCTTAACAGATTAGAGACAGAAAAGGAAGGGACAAAGGAATTTGAAACAAAGGATAGTGACATAGGCTAAGATGGAAAAAGAAGTAGGAAGTTAGAAGAGTAAGTAGTCCAGGTTATCTGGAGCCTAAAGGCTATAGGTGAAAAGGAAGGTTCTAGAAAATTATGCTACCACTTTTTAGAGTATCCTGTACATACTAAGCATTCAATAAGTGAGAGTGGTTTATACAACAAATTAGTGTCACATACATTGCACAGCCAGAGCTCTGTCCTTGTTATGAGTCACCACACCCTGGGACTAAGAGATCTTTCCAGAGACGGAATCTACAGGACTTAAGAACCGATTACAAGTTGGGGGTATGAAGGGGCAAGGGAGCTAAATAAATCCAATTTCAAACCTGATGATCCGAAACAGTGGTTCCCAACCAGAGGCACATGTGCCCCTCAGGGACATTTGGCAATGTCTGAAGATGTTTTTTAGTGTCGAAGCTTGGAGGGTGGTGCAGGTGGTGCTACTGGCATCCAATGGGTAGAGACCAGGGATCAAACACCCAGCAGTGCTCAGATCAGCCCCCACCACAAAGAATTATCCTGTTCCACATGTCAATGGTGGTGAGGGTGAGAAACCCTGGCACTATTTAAAAGTGTAAAAGCCATTCTTAGATCATGAACTGTACAAAAATAGTGAGCAGACTGAATCTGGCCCACCAGCCAAAGTCTGGCAAGCCCTGGGCTAGAAAATCAAGAGAGAGAGCTGGGACCAGCTGTAGGCATGAGCTTACCCTGTCTTTGCAGCTTTGAATGAGAACACTGTCCTCTGTCTTGTCACTAACACATGTATGGTTTGTGCCTATGCTCCTGAAGGGTGCCCCAGCCCAGCCACACAACTTCTTCAGTGATCTTCCGCAACAGAAGTCCAATTTCTTTGTTTGATCTCACTAAGAAGTCTGAATGCAGCCCTGCCCTAGTAGCCCAGTTGGTTAGAGCATCTTCCCAATATGCCAAAGTTGTGGGTTCGATTCCCTAGTGAGGGCACATACAAGAATCAACCAATGAATGCATAAATGAGTGGAACAACAAAATGATGTCTCTCTCTAAAAAAACCAATAAATAATTAAAAAAATAACTCTGAGTGCAGCAACTGGCCCACACTTGACCATGGAACATGAGCAATAGGGAAAGGCAGACACTAGGTGAGGGACCAGGTCCCACACACAACAGATGTCAATACCAATCACCAATAGTGAGACGGCACTGGGCCATTCTCCCTCAAAGGAGAAAGTAAAGAAAAATACTACTCAACAGTAGGCTGCCTGCCTTTCCCAGAGTGCCTAACCTAGATGCTGACAACAAGAGAACGGGGTAAGAATGGTAAGGAAGCATACTACTGATAGAACTTGTAGAACAATACATCATTGTATGGCACATTCATACTAACAGGCCCAAAATGATTAGGATTACAAGCGGTCTGTTTTTTCACATACTTTATACTTAGCTGCATACTTTCTATTTAGTTGCAAATTTATTTCAAAGGAGAGAGGAAAAGAAAGAGATCAAATAAAATGGGTATCAAGTTACAGCTTCATATGTCTATGGACAAAAAAAAAGATGTTAGCTCAACACAAAAATTCAAAAATGAAGAGCCCACTTACTTGCCAGTTCAATGATTTCCATCCTCTCCCCATCAACATCCTGACCTACAAAATTTAAGTCACTCTGCTCAAACTGGTTGACCAGGGCAGGGTTCACCTGGAAAAGAACAAGAAATTAAATGTCTTTGGGCAGCAGAGCAATACAGACATATCAGCTTATTGAAAGGGCCTACATCAACTGGGTGGGTTTTCCATTTCAGTGATGTTCTAACCAGTAGTTAATTTCTATATTCAACCTATTTTTAAACTCATGGTGAACCTGAGAAACAGTCTAATCACAGACCTTCAATGTGGGAGGCCCACGTTCTCTCACCCAAAGATGAGACTCAAAAGGTAGGACTGCAAAACAGACATTTTTTTTATTTGAGACCTTGAGACCAGCTATTTATAGCCATCCCCCTATTTGCTTCTTGCCATGAGTTATGTGAAAATTTAACTATCTCTCTCCAAATCACAAATCTGCTTGAGGACTACAACCATCTTATTTACCCTGTGACTAACACCAATGCTTTGTTTACATTTAGTTACATAAAAGCTCTAAAAATAAGCTTGGAGCAAGTTTTCTACTAAAATACTGGTTATAGATGACAACTTGATGACCTGGTTCACAGCCCCTTCCCTCACTCATCTCATAGCTTTTCCCCCTACTTTTCAACCTCTCCTTTACAAAAAGCACTTCCTCATCTAAAACCAAAGTGGGGTCCCACTTATCCTTCTCAGTCTTAAGCACATATGCTTTTATTTTGTTTTTTCACATTGTGCTAGTTCACAGAATTTGTAAACTTTTCTCCCTTTTTTAACTGCTTTATTGATATATAATTCATATACCTTACGATTCACCTATAAAAAAAAAAGTGTACAACTTGCCCAGCTGGCATGGCTCAGGGGTTGAGCGTCAACGATGAACCAAGATGTCATGGTTCAATTCCCTGTCAGGGCACATGCCCAGGTTGCGGGCTGGATCCCCAGTGTGGGGTGTGCAAGAGGCAGCTGATCAATGATTCTCTCTCATCATTGATGTTTCTATTTCTCTCTCCCTCTCCCTTCCTCTCTGAAATCAATAAAATTATATTAAATTTTAAAAAGTGTACAACTCAATAGTATATAGTATATAGGTTTCAACCATCACCACAATCAATCCAAAATATACCCTGCACCCTCTAACCATCACCCCTCAACCCCCACCTCATCACCCTCTCCATAAGCCTAGCAACCACTAATCTACATTCTTTCTCTTTATATTTGTGTATTCTGGGCACTTCATATTAATGGAATTACACAGTATGTGGTTTTTTGTAACTGGCTTCTTTTCACTTAGCATAATGTTTTCTAGGTTCATCTATGTTATAGCATATACCAACATTTCTTTTTATTGTCAAATAATATTCATTGTATGACTACATCACATTTTATTTTTCGTTCATTAGCTAATGGACATTTGGGTTGTTTCCACTTTTTTGGCTATTGTGAAAAATGCTGCTGTAATAATTTGTGTACAAGTTTTTGTGTAGGTGTATATTTTCATTTCTCTTGGTTAATTACATAGAAGTAGAATTGCTATGTCATATGGTAACTCTGTGTTCAACCTTTTGAGGAACTGTTAGACCCTTTTCCAAAGTTGCTCAACCATTTTACATTCCCACCAGTAATGCATGAGAGTTCCAATTACTCTACATCCTCACCAACACTTGTTATTATCCATCTTTTGATTATAGCTATCCTAGTGGGTGTGAAGTGGCTTTGATTTGCATTTCCCGGATGACAAACAATGTTGAGCATCTTTTCATTTCCTTATTAGCCATCTGCATATCTTTTTTTGAAGAAATGTCTACTGAGATGCTTTGCCATTATTTATAATGAAATTGTAAGAATTATTTATATATTCTAGATACAAGTACCTTGTATGATACATGATTTAATGTGTAATTCTTCTTATTTGTTATCTTATATTTTGTCTTCTCCAATTAGAATGTAAGCTCCCCAACAGGAGGGAGACCAGGGGTGTCTTTCATCTCCAGTGCATATCAGATACAAAATAAGTATGAAGAAATTAATGGCCACACTATTGTATACAGTGTAGTTCTTGTACCTTCTAGCCACCACTTAGGCAAAGCAGATCAATAGTTTTTTGTCCCACCAGTTAGGCCAGTTCCCAATGGAAATAAGACGAAAAATGGCCCACACTCAGCAAGTTATTTTCCACTACTGGTAGCCTATTCAGCATCCATTCCCACCAGTCCTCCCTCAAAACAGAGCCCTGGGCTTGCTCTGGTATCTACTCTACCCCCACATGACCCATGGACTAAGCATCTATATTCCAGTAATTCAGTGTGAAAGCATACCTCATACCGATGTCTGTGTCTTTCTTCTATAAAAGGAACATCACCATAAAGTTTCCCTGTAACAATACAAGAGTGAAATTAGTATTGGAGTAATCAGTTTTGGAACCACACCCATGGCTTATGTGTGGAATCTCTTTAATCTCTGTCAGAGGCCTACAAATGAACTAGATTTCAGATAGTGATCTAGATTTTCTTCTCTTATAATACAGGACGGCAATCACTTCTTTGAAACCCGGAAGCAATTCTCAAGTAAGCCATCACATTGCATAAAGGGAAGCCCGCTGTTACTCCAGTCTCCTGCGGACTCCAGCAGATGTTCCCTCCTTTTATACACTTACCTGCAGGACTGAGAGACCAAGTAACATCCACACTATCGCTTCTGTGCAGATTCATAACGGGGCTCATTTTACAAAAGAAGAAAATGAAACCAAAGGAAGAGAAACAAAACCAAAAAACCTGCCCAAAGCTCTGCCCTGCTGGCAGCACAGTGCGGCCTTGAGCCCAGGCCTCCTCCCACCTGGCCCAATGCTTTCTCCACTACACATTTTCACACAGTACTGGCGACAATGCTTTACATCCCGCCTTAAAAATATGCCTGTCCTTTGAGTCTAAAATTCGACCTCTAAAAATTTAACCCAGAAAATAGAAACGAGGACAGAGATTTAACCACGAATACGCTCACTCCTGTTATTTAACAGAGAACAACTGGAAACAAGCTGAGCATCAGGAATCGAGCACTGCTGGATTAAACGAGCATGTCTATACCAAGGCTCTTTTTTAAAAATATATATTTTTTTATTGATTTCAGAGAGGAAGGGACGGGAAGATAGAAACATCAATGATGAGAGAGAATCATCGATGGGCTGCCTCCTGCACACCCCCCATTGGGGATGGAGCCTGAAACCCAGACATATACCCTGAGCGGGAATCGAACTGTGACCTCTTGGTTCATAGGTCAACACTCAACCACTGAGCCACCTGGCCAGGCTATATCAAGGTTCTTAATCAGGAGTGCGTGGCTGAGAATCACATGTGGGGCTTTTTATTAAACATGCCTCTGTCACTGCAAGTGCTGCAGCCCAGGGAAGCATCTTGGGCATGACCTATTTGGCCATAGGCATGATGATCAATGGGATAGCAAGTGCCCACAGTGTCAGGTGGATAGGAGTCCATCACCAGACACCTCTCAGGAACAGGCCCCGCTGGGGCAGGGGGAGAAGCAGGATGGCCCAAGCGCCAAGTGGGTTATAGCACTGGAACAGTCGGAGAGGCCAACGACAACTTCATCAGTCCCAGCCCTCACGATGCAGGCCCCAGGCACACAGCCAAGAGACGAGAGGACCTGCCAACAGTGCTGGAACGCATCGTCAAAGCCCAACAGAACTGGGAGCAGTGCTCAGTTACACAGGCAGGGGATCATCACACTCTCCCAGATGCCATGAAGTGTGGAACAGGATGTTTGCAATTTTGACTCAGATGAAGAAAATGCAAATTGGTTGTATTCTCATGTGACTCCGTATGATCAGTTACTGTGACTGAACTTCTATTTGCAATTCTATCCATATAGACTGAACTCTCTGGTGATGATGTTAATGGCAGTGAGTATTTAGGTATACGTTCTAGAAAAAAAAAAATGAACAGGAGTAGTGGAGGCAGGGAGCTCCTTTGAGAGAACTATAGCATGCCATGAGGGAGTGGGGGGGGGGTGTTGCGGGGGGGGGGGGCATTCAAGATAGAGCCTTGGTAGTCGAACTATCAGTTCATAAAAAATAAAAGGAAAAATGGAAAATAACAGCACAGTAATGCCCAGCTGGAAAAATGGAAGCATATCTATCATCATGAAACTTCAGGAAACTACAGAAAACGTGGCTGAAAGATTTGGACCTAATTTTGAGAGGATTCCTTATAACCTCTGACTTTGTGATTGACCTTTGCCTCCTATAGTCCAAAATCTCTTCCCTGTCTCCTTCATTACCACAGATGACTTAGCAAATTCAATGACAGCGCCTGCCAATATTAACAGAAATGGTGAGGAAATTGGCAAAAATCTACATATTAGGATATAAGGCATTACACGTTAATTCATTGGGGCTAGCAGGATAGCATGTGAACTTTGAAACTGGCCTACGCCTGCTGCCAGGCTTAAGGGAAGCTGTGTTTGCTAAGATATCTCAGGTAACAGGAAGAGGGAGGGGGTAGAGTGGCTCTGGAGCCAGACTGTCAGGCTTTAAACTCCACTACACCATTTAGTGACTATGTGGCTTGGGCAAATTTACTTTGCCTCTCTGCCTCAGCTTTCTCAACTGTAAAATGGGGACTATGATAGTCTGTAGTTCGTAAGGCTGTTGGAAGGATTAAATAAATCAAAACCTGTGAAGTGCTAGAACAGTAAGTGACCCATGAGATTGCTATTGTTATCTCTAGACTATGAGATCCAAACAGAAGCTAGAACAGAAGCTCTACAAGATAACAGACAAGATAGGGACCCGTTCTCTCAATTTCTGAGTGCCTAACCCATAAGCAGTCACTCAATAAATATTTGTTGAATGAGTGAATGAGGAAATATATATATATTATATGGTATGTAATGAAACATGTTTTCAGAACTTTGAAAATGTTACTTTCTGCTTTCAAAATCTATCTTGATCACTTACAAATCTGTGAGGAATGAATTTACAAAATTAAACCATTGCCATATCCATGAAAAAGGACAAAAATGAAAGTTTCCTATATTAGAGAGAGAGAGAGAGTAGAAGGGAGGGGTGAAACAGAGACACATTGATGTAAGAGAGACACACGGATTGGTTGCCTCCCGCATGTGCCCCAATCAGGGTGGGGGATCGAGCCTGCAACTGAGGTACGTGCCCTTGACTGGATTCAAACCCAGCATCCTCCAGTCAGCAGGGCCGATGCTCTATCCACTGAGCCAAACTGGCTAGGGCTATAATATGTTTTTAACCCATTAATGGTCCTGCTCACCCCCACCTTTGTGTTAGCAATCCTAGCAACTGAACCTGATTTATTTTTCTTTTCTTCTCAAAGTCAAAAATTTCCCCCCAAAAAGCTATGCAAGGTAAAACATGGAAACAAACCAAATGTCCATGAATCCCAAGAGGCTGCCCAGAGTACAGACATTTGGTATATCTGGTGTACATAGCATTGGCAGGCATGTTTTAAATTTTTAAATAAGTTACCAACATTTAAAAATCAAATCTCTACTAAAAATCCCAATTCCCATATTCTCTTGAAAATTTACAATGTTGTGATAGCGAATCCACAGTTCTTCATGCAACTATCAGTTGTAGCAGTTACTCCTTTGATGGGGCAAGTGCATGTCAATTTGTCAATTTGCCTCAGTCCCCACCACTCCTTGTTGCCTCTCTTTTAAAAAAATGTTTTATTGATTTTTTAGAGAGAGGGAGATAGAAACATTGATGAGAGAGAATCATCCATCAGCTGCCTCCTGCATGCCCCCTACTGGGGATCAAGCCTGCAACCAAGGTACATGACCTTGATTGGAATCGAACCCAGGACACTTCAGTCCGTGGGCCGATGCTCTATCCACTGAGCCAAAACGGTCAGGGCCCTGTTTCCTCTCTAACCCTGAGGCCCACTGTAGCTGCCACTGATTGTTGAGCTTAGGCTATGGCATTTCTCATACCTGGATATTTGACAGGTTTACATTCCCTACCTGGCCCTATTGGTCCAGCTGCTCAGTACAATGTTGATTCAGTGCTTGTATCTTGCCTCATGCCAAAAACATGGTTTCAGAATGCCTTTCAGAAGCCAGGGATGGGGTCTTTACTTTCTGCACCCCTGCTCTCCTCCCACAAGACACTTCTCTTGAAACCTGAGAAACTGTCTCAGGGCTCTCGGCACAAGGATGCTTTGAGCTCTGGAAGCTGTTAGTTTTTGCCATTCCCCTGTTTGATTAAGGTCCAGCCATTTGGTATAGTGAAGCGGTCAAGAATACAGGCTCTGTCCTAACCAGTTTGGCTCAGTGGATAGAGCATCGGCCTGCGGACTGAAGGGTCCCAGGTTCGATTCCGGTCAAGGGCATGTACCTTGGTTGCGGGCACATCCCCAATGGGGGGTATGCAGGAGGCAGCTAATCAATGTCTCTCTCTCATCGATGTTTCTAATTCTCTATCCCTCTCCCTTCCTCTCTGCAAAAACTCAATAAAAATATATTTTTTTAAAAAAAAGAATTCAGGCTCTGAAATAAGCTCAGGACTAGCATTCTAGCAAGTGAACTTAACCTTCCTAAGATTCCCTTCTCTCATGCAAAATGAAGCTACATCCTGGGGACATTGACAGGAACAACTGAAATGACATATATAATATCTTAATTTTAAAAAATATATTTCTTATTGATTTCAGAGAGGAAGGGAGAGTAAGAGAGAGATAGGAACATCAATGATGAGAGAGAATCATTGATCAGCTGCCTCCTGCATGCCCCACACGGGTTCGAGCCTGGGCATGTGCCCTGACTGGGAATGGAACTATGACCTGCTGATTCATAGGTCAATGCTCAACCACTGAGCCAAGCCAGCCGGCTACATAATACCTTAATTACTGGTGCTTAGAAAGTGAGTAAGACCAGCCACAATGTTTCATCTTCATTTATTACTTTTGGATTTTAGTTATCATTCCTTTAAATTTTATAAAACATCACATTTCAAATATCTAAACTCCTCCCCTTTCCCTAATTTTATTTTTTATAATCTGCTCTTACTTCAATTTTCTAGTATCAAAATGCTAACTTTCTACTTTTAAAATGCTAGTCCTTGCCTTTAGTTCTACATTGCAAAGTTACCCTCTTTTTCATTGTTTGTCTCTCTCCCCCACCTCCATTTAGTATGTTTATCCTAGTTTTAACATCTCTTTTCTTACATTTTCTGTATTCTTCTACTAGTCCATCTTAGGAGGTGGGGAGCAAGGTAAAGGGGCTATCTGCCCCCCTCTCCTCGGGCTCATCCCTTCTCCCTTCCCACTGCCCTAGTGGGACCCCACATTCAATACTAGGTCACTAACTGAAGTTTACCCTGAGCTTTGGGAGAATCACAGGTCAATACAATAAACCCTTCACATTTATGATCCTAATAGCCACACTTGAATAGTGCTTTTTCTGTGCCAAGCACTGTTCTAAAGACCCACATATATGACTGATTTAATTCTCACGTGAAACTCATGAGGCAGGTGCTATTCTTACGTCTGTTTTACAGATACGGAAACTGAGGCGTAGCAGCTAAGGCCTCTGATTGGGGCAGTGTGGTCCCGGGGGCTAGGCTGTTAACCACTCCACTAGCTCCCCTGGGTGAAGTACTCAGGACAGTGTTAGTCCAGTAAGGGAAACATAAATGCTATCTGTTATGACTAAAGGAGCTATGTCTAAGACCTATGAACTCCCATATTAACAAATACACATTAGCCCAGCTGGGTGTGGCTCAGCGGTTGAGCGTCAACCTATGAACCAGGAGGTCACGGTTCAATTCCCAGTCAGGGCACATGCCCAGGTTGCAGGTTCAATCCCCAGTGGGGGGCACGCAGGGGGCAGCCAATCAATGATTCTCTCTCATCATTGATGTTTCTCTTTCTCCCTCTCCCTTCCTCTCTGAAATCAATAAATACATATTTTTTAAAAACACCAAATACACATTAGCAAATGGTTTTCCCAGCAAAAGGCAGGACAAAGCCGTGGAAAAGAGCCACTCTGCAGTGTGGCCTGTCCACGGGGAGGCAGCAGGCTCGCTGCTGGCACACTGTCAAAGGCCCCATGATCCTTTCGAATTTGTGTCTCAGCACGACAAATTGCCGTGGCATAGACCTTCGGCACCCCTACATCCCTGGTGACCTCTTTTAAACTGTTTTGTAAATCACCTCATTAACCCAGCCAAGACTTTCTGCAAGGTATGTTTTTTTCCCCTTAAGCTTCCCAAGAATCTAATTACACCAGGAACTAGAAACTGTTTTTCTCTATCAATGCTTTGATAAGAGATAAGAAAGCAAAAACGATTTTTCCAGCCCATGATAATTTGTCTCCCCATACCCCTATTTCTTTCAGTTCTTTCAAATGTGAGATTGAACCACTCTGACTTTCCAATACCATGAATTTTACCCAGCCCATTAACACTGGGACCCACTCAGTACCCTCTTGCCTCTGTGTTCTCAGAACAAAAACCTTGTTCTTTTACAGTAAAGTAGAACCTAGAGTTTAGTCAAGTCCTCTTCCTTCTTTTTTGAAAATATATTTTTATTGATTTCAGAGAGGAAGGGAGAGGGAGAGAGAGATAGAAACATCAATGATGAGAGGGAATCATTGATCAGCTGCCTCCTGCACGCCCCACACTGGGGATCGAGCCTGCAATCCAGGCATGTGCCTTGACCAAGAATCGAACCCTGACCTCCTGGTTTATAGGTTGACGTTCAATCACTGAACCACACTGGCCGGGCAAGTCCTTCTCATAAGAAAACTAGAGGCCCGATGCACGAAATTCATGCAAGAGTAGGCCTTCCTTCCCTGGGCTGCTGGCACCAGCTTTCCTCTGGCACCCGGGACCCGGGCTTCCCTCACAGCCCTGGCTTCGTCCGGAAGGTCATCCAGAAGGACATCCAGTCTAATTAGCATATTACACTTCTATTATTATAGATGCAAGGAAGATCCCCAAAAGGAGTGAAGTCTTGTTCTAAAACATTCAATTTCTACCTTCTGAATCCATCTGGCTGTGCTGGCCTTCTGCACTCTAGACTCTGCCACACTGCCTGTGGCATCGCCCAGAGGAGCTCTCCCAGCTTCGTCTGCCAGGTGACATCTGCCAGTGCCAAGTCAATTCTCACTGTCCTCGTTGTCACCTGCCCTGAGATGAGGGTTATTATCTCAGAATTCTGAATGGGGAATCACCAGAATCTGGTCTCCAGTGTGTCCGGTGCCCTGCAGGGGAGGGGGCTCCTGGCTCCTTCCAGTATGACCTGGTGTTCCGTCCTCCACATGTCTGGGCACCCCTAAAGGGCAAATGACATCCACTCACTTTTAACGATGCCCCTTCCTGCCCAGCTCAGCACAGGGCTCGGGGGCTGGCCCTTTCCCTTCTATGCCTCCCGGAGCCCTCAGGGCTCCTCTGCACTCTTCCACCCCTGGTATTCCTCTGCTTCTAAAGGCAAGGGCTCCCTAACCATTTGGATGCTGATTTGGAGGGCAGAGTTATACAAATTGCATGTGGAATTCAGACTGCTTTAAATTGAGTTTACTCTAGCATTTCTACCAGCGCACATACACCAGAGTGTGCTGTATTCAAACACGTTACCTGACTGATCCAAAAAACATGTTCTTTCTGGTAGGTGGCACTTTGGTTTGAAAACCACACTTGGCACAGATAAAGACTTGCTTCCATTCCAGGGCAAGTCGTGGCAACATGTCTGGGAACTGACCAAAAAAACGTAAGCCTGGTGCCTGTAACACTTTGGAAACACATCAAACAAGTTGTCAGCTGTCCCCTGAAAGAGCCTGAACCTTGTCTGAATTGCTTTGTACTCTCTTATCTTCCCATCTCTCATGCTCAGCTGAGCCACAGGCAAAACGATCAAGTTCACTTTTGGAACCTTAAAGCCCTCCCATAAAAATGTTCCTCGGTGCCCTCTCTCCCCTCTCACCTGAGCCTGACCCCCTTCATCTCTAGCCACACTTCCCTCTAGATTTCTCACTCTTCAAAGTACCCTTACTTTTCTTTAATGTATTTTTATTGATTTTACAGAGAGGAAGGGAGAGGGATAGAGAGTAGAATATCGATGAGAGAGAAACATCGATCAGCTGCCTCCTGCACACCCCCTACTGGGGATGTGCCCGCAACCAAGGTACATGCCCTTGGCCGGAATTGAACCTGGGACCCTTCAGTCTGAGGGTGGAGGCTCTATCCACTGAGCCAAACCGGTTAGGGCTCAAGTACCCTTACTTTTCAAAAGTCATCTAATGAGTTAATCAACCAAAATAAGGTGTCACTATAAGGGGATAAGTCCTACCATCTACGTTCCCATCTAAAATATGGGGTGTTTTTTTCAAATTGAGGTGTAACTTACATGCAATAAAATATACATATCTGAAAGGTAAAGAAGCATTTAACAATTGTAAAATGTGTGTTTTGAGAGTTACATTTTAGAGCAGCGGTTCTCAACCTGTGGGTCGCGACCCCTTTGGTGGTCCAACGACCCTTTCACAGGGGTCGCCTAAGACCATCGGAAAACATATTGTTTTTGTGATTAATCACTATGCTTTCATGATGTTCAATTTGTAACCATGAAAATACATCCTGCATATCAGATATTTACACTATAATTCATAACAGTAGCAACATGACAGTGATGAAGTAGCAACGAAAATAATTTTATGGTTGGGGGTCACCACAACATGAGGAACTGTATTAAAGGGTCGCGGCATTAGGAAGGTTGAGAGAGTGAATGTAATGGTGGGTTGTGGAGCCGAGACCATGTGTTCCAGTAGAGAATAGAAACTATGTGAGAAGAGTAGTGAGCAGGCCTGTTCTGACCACCCACTGACTGTGAGCCACTTCATGGCCCTCCACTCCTCAGCTGAAAAATAGAGGTTGGATCAAATGACTTCTGAAAGCCCTCTTGGCCTTATTCTGTCACTAAATAGGATATTTAGGCGGCAAGTGGACACGTGGGGAGGTGTCCTTGACCCTTCAGGAGAGTAGCAGCCTTTGTGGGTGTGTTTCACTCAGCCTGTGCTGCTTCTGTTTAGATCAGGGTCGAGCAAACCTTGGCAACCCTAAGGCAAAACAGGATTCCCCTAACTCTTTTTGTTCAGCCCTTGGACTGACAATGGTTTTACATTTTCATATGCTTGAAAAAATCAAAAGAAGAATATTTCATGCCCAGCTGGTATGGCTCAATGGTTAAACATCGACCTATGAACCAGGAGGTCATGGTTTGATTCCCGGTCAGGGCACAGCCCTGGGTTGCGGGCTCAATCCCCAGTTGTGGGGCATGTAGGGGGCAGCCAAACAATGATTTTCTCTCATCGTTGATGTTTTTATCTCTCTCTCCCTCTTCCTTCCTCTCTGAAATCAATAAAAATATATTTTAAAAAAAGACTATTTCATGATGCATGAAAATGCCATGAAATTCAAACTTCAGTCCCCATAAATAAAGGTTTATTAAAACACAACCTCGCTCATCCGTTTACATATTTACCTGTGGCTGCTTTTACACTATAATGGCAGAGTTGAGTAGTTGTGACAGAGATCATATGGCCTCACAGCCAAAAATGTTTCCTATCTGGCTCTTTAGAGAAAAAAGTTTACAGATGTCTGGTTTAGACCATTTAGGTAATAGACTTTGGGCAGATAGATAGCTCCCTTCCCATGTTTAAGTGCTAGTGGAGACTTGAGACATGGGCAGTATACACACAAGTAATTCAATATTTAGGGGGGAAGGAGTTTCTACTTTGTAACAATGGAAAGAAATGCAAAATAAAGTACAATAACAAAGGGCCTTGGAGAGATCCAAGATGGTGGCGGATTAGGTGGAAGCTACACTAACCTCCTCCCAGGACCACACTAGAATTACAGCTAAATTGTAGAAAAACCATCCTGAATAACCAACTGAAGACTGGCTATAGAGAAGCCTTATGACCAAGGACTTACAGAAGAAGCCACATGGAGATTGGATCCATCACAGTGTTAGATCATGAATGGAAGAGAAGAGAAATATCCTGAAAATATTCTAAAAAGTCCATAAATGGGAAAGCGCAGGGGAGAAGAGAGCAGTGAAGCCTAATTCTACCTATGGTGCAAGAGACTCTAAAAACATAGTGCATGTATATTGCCTTTTGGTGTGGATGCTTGAATGACCCAGGTTGACTGAAAGAGACATCAAGGCAGGGTTCGTGCCCTCCACCTTCCTTTTGAGCCCTGTCACTGAGTCTATGACTTTAGGTCCCATAACAGAGCCAAGAGATGCTGTACTTGACTCAGCCACACACATCAAGTAACTGGTCATGAATTCCGAGAGGGTTTTGTACTGAGAATTCATCTACCAGTTAGCCCCAACTTCTGAGGGCATTCTACAATCCTGAAACCAAGACCCAGGAACTAAGGACTAAGTTGCCTCAGAAATGTGTTATAGAACCTGAAATAAAACCAAAGGCTACAAGTTGGAAGGGCACTAGAGATGACATCTGTCACCTGGGCTGAGGACAGTTAGCTTGGGAAGATCCCCACTTAGGTAATTCTATTTCACTCGCACAAGTTTTCTTCCTTTGGAGCAATGTTACTGCAGATTGTTCAGCTATTAGCCATTTGCAATTTGGGGTGCCTAAAATCTCAGTAATGGAAGAAGTTTCACTTGGGGGTTAAAATTCCAAACAATTTCCAAGTAATTTTTTAAAAAATCAACTAGCCTTAGGCAAGTTGTTGTTTCTTTTAACTGTAAAAAACAAGGGAAATGGAGCTTCCTTGTAGGAAAATAATGAGGAGGTTCAGGCCCCCTTGTCCTTCCTCAGAAAGCTTAGGTCTACATCCCATGGCCCCATCTTCTTAAATAGACTCTGCTGTTCCTTACATACAGAAAACTTGCTGGGTCCTCCCACCGGAACTCTAACAGCACTGTAGGCAAGACTCTTTAAGTTTGAGCATCTAGGCTTTATGAAGAGTGCCAGTTAGGAACAAGAAGTCACATACAACTCATCATCTGATTCTCAGGACTCCCCACACACACATAATCCCATCCCCTCAGAAAAACAAGACAGGCTGGTTTGGGAGCGAGCAGATCTCTGGGATCTCTCCCACAATATCCTCCCTCCCCATTCAGCTCTGCACCTCTGTTTCAACAATTCCACCCGTGCACATAAAGGAGACATTATTGTGTGGTCTGGAGCTCACAAAATCTTTTGCTGAAGACTAACTAGCTGGAGAGAAGCCTTATAACCAAGGACTTACAGAAGAAGCTATATGGAAACTAGATCCATCACAGTGTTGGATCATGAATGGAAGCGAAGATCATCTTATATTTTCAAAGTTTTAAAAGAGGAAAAAAAAAAAACACAAACAGTTGTCTTGGTTTTCTGTGTTTTCCCAAATGCACAGGTTTGATTCTGAGTGAGAGATCATGAAAAATTAAAACTCCAGAAATTCTCAATTCAGGGGATTAGAATTGAGTCACGACAATCGATTTGGTACCACAAGCGTATATTGAACACTATCTATGTGCCAAGGGCTACAAATAAAAATCGCACTGAAACAAATTAAATTAGATTATAAATATGAACGTGGCTTTGTCTTTGGAGGAGTCACTGAGAACTGCCTTTGGCATCAGCACACCTGCGTTCCAAGCTGTGCACACAGGAGCTTGGGATGTCACTCGTCTGAGTGGATTTCCATGCTTCCCCTGGGTAAAGTAGCACACTGAGACTCTCTTTGCAGAGGTAATCGGGGACTTAACCAGGTTGTATGTACATGAATATTAAAAATAGTGAATATTACTATAGGCAAGTGCTTTGCCTGAATTACTTATTTAATCCTCACAACAATCATAACAGCACAAGTAGGTCTATTATTTTATTTAATATTTTTTTTAAATGTAATATCCTTCAAAAGCCCTCCCTCGTACAATCCCTCATCCATAAGTGATACTTATGCTGTTTGTCAGCTTATCAGCTGTGTCATTTGTTGTGATTTACTTATGATCCTAAATAATGTTCACTTTAGCACCTAAAAAAATGGGGGGGGGGCTTTTTTGTTCTTGCTAATAGAGCAAGAAGAAAAATCATAAATATACTAGCAAAAAGACCAAGACTAGAGAAAGCAAGAGCACTACTGTACAGTTCATTATGAACTGGTTCACCTCTTCTTTCAAACCATCCGGCAGAAGTATTAGTCATAAAAGTGTTCATACCCTTTGACCTAACAGTCTGACTCCAAGAAATCTATCCCAAGGAAATAAAAAAATTACATAAACTCTGTGTCAAGATATTCCTTCCCATCAGCGTTTTTCTAACAAAATGCAGGAAATAACCTGAAATTTTTAATAGGAAATCAATCAGTAGGTTGCAGTTCCTTAACTTAATTAAAATTTATATGCCCAGCCCAGCTGACAAGGCTCAGTGGTTGAGCATTAACCTATGAATCAGATGGTCACGGTTTGATTCCTGGTAGGGCACATGACTGGGTTGCGGGCTCGATCCCCAGTGTGGGGTGTGCAGGAGGCAGACAATCCATGATTCTCTCTCATCATTGATGTTTCTGTCTCTCTCCCTCCCCTTTCCTCTCTGAAATCAATAAAAAAATTTTAAAAAGTCGTGCTATAATACGACTATATAAAAACTAAGCATGATAGATAAAGTTTGGAAAAGACCATGACTACGCAATTAATACTTAAAAGAAGGGTCAGAAATATATAGTTTGAAAAAATGTCAAATACACTATCATTAGTCCTTTTATAAGAAAAAGTTTTTGCAGACCAAGACACCACACACACACACACACACACACACACACACACACACACACTCAAAACACATGATGGGAGTGAGCCTCTGGGAACACATTTCCTATAAATAGAACAAATGATGATTAGCAGTACTATTACCCAAATCTCCACTTCAGGAAACTCAGATTCAATTCAACAAGTTGTATACATTAAATATGTATACCTTTTTGTATGTCAATCTTTCCTCAATGAAGTGCTTAAAAAGAAGAAAAATCAGCCCGGCCAGCCTGGCTCAGTGGTTGAGCATCAGCCTATGAACCTGGAAGTCATAGTTTGATTCCCAGTCAGGGCACATGCCCAGGTTGTAGGCTCGATCCCCAGTGTGGGGCGTGCAGGAGGCAGCCAATCAATTATTCTCTCTCATCATTGATGTTTATGTCTCTCTCTCCCTCTCCCTTCCTCTCTGAAAGCAATAAAAACATAATTTTTTCAAAAAGAAGAAAAATCAAATCCATAGTTTTCATAACCCTTAAGGAACTAACAGATGAGTAAGAAGAAAAGAGGAATTGTTCTTGATGAATATAAAAGTTGGAATCACTCTAGGAATCCAGCCATTGTGTCTATAAATATTTTTAGGCTTTGATCCTATTTTATTTTATTTTTTTTATTTTTTTAAAATATATTTTATTGATTTTTCACAGAGAGGAAGGGAGAGAGATAGAGAGAGTTAGAAACATCGATGAGAGAGAAACATCGATCAGCTGCCTCCTGCACATCCCCCACCAGGGATGTGCCCGCAACCCAGGTACATGCCCTTGACCGGAATCGAACCCGGGACCTCTCAGTCCGCAGGCTGACGCTCTATCCACTGAGCCAAACCGGTTTTGGCTTTGATCCTATTTTAAAGTATTCTTTTTTACTAAAACAAACAAACAAAATAAAACAAAACAGAAAGATCTCTTTACTTTCCTGTTTTTCCATTTAATCCAGAGCATTGCAAGCCCGGCCTATAAATCAAATATAAATAAAGAATGAAGAGCATCAAAATGCTTTTCATCAAAACAATAAGTCATTGTCACAGGCAATGTAGCCAAATGTATTTTGTTCCGACCATTCTTACAGAAATGTGCTGACTAGGGGGGAAAAAAGTCTACAAAATAAATGGGCTGACTAGAGAAAAACAAATCCTACAAAAGAAATGTGCCGGCTTGTGAAAAATAGAAACTCTTACAAAAGAAATATGATGACTGGGGGGGAAAAACCCACATGACACTAAGGTGCTATATATGCTTTTATATTTTTATGACACTCAATAAAGCCATGCACAGTGGTCCTGTATTTATTTCTTATCTCTGACACAACCTTTTTGGGAGACCTGTGAAAAACCATACACAGGTGGGAAGGCAAAACTTTATGCCTGCTGGGGACCACGGGTTCATATGCTTATGAAGCATAATTTCAATTTAAGGCAGGCCTGGAAAGAACCCAAATACCAAACAACTGATGAATGAATAAACAGAATGTTTTACGTCCATACAATGGAATATCATTTAGACATAAAAGGGAATGAAATACTAATACATGCTACAATGTGGATGTACTTTGAAAGTATTACACTAGCCTGGCCAGCGTGGCTTAATGGTTGAACGTCGACCTATGAACCAGGAGGTTACAATTTGATTCCCAGACAGGGCACATGCCCAGGTTGCTGGCTCCATCCCTAGTCTGGGGCATGCAGGAGGCAGCCGATCAATGGTTCTCTCTCATCACTGATGTTTCTCTCTCTCTCTCCCTCTCCCTTCCTCTCTGAAATCAATAAAAATAGTTTTAAAAGAAAATATTATGCTAAATAAAAGAAGTCCAACAAAATACCACATGTCATATGGTTCCATTTATATGAAATGTCCAGAATAGGCAACTATAGAGACAGTTAGTAGATGGTTGCTTAGGACTGGAGGGTTGGTGGTGATAGCTAAAAAGAATAAGGTTTCTTTTTGAGGTGATAATAATGTTCAAAAATTGACTGTGGTGATAGCAGCACAACTCTGTGAAATCAATAAAAAACAGTAAATTGTACACTTTTCACAGATGAATTGTATAGTGTGTAAATATCAGTGAGGCTGTTTAAAATATTTTTTCCAGGCAGGCAAAAGACATTAAGCAACAAGTTTTGGTGTTGTGTTTAAAATTAATAAAAATCATTAACATTAGGTAAAGAAAAACAAATCCTAAATCAGGCTTATTTCTATCAAGACAGATACAATATTAAAATATATTGAACAAATGCTCTTTTTAAAAGCTTAATACAATTATCACTGAATCTTTTACAAATGCAATTTAAAAACATTAAATGTCTAACTACTTTTGGTCACTTAGGCAATCATTTGAACAAAGCAAAGTGTCAAATGTTTTAAAACATCTGAAAGTCAAAGACGTTGTTAATAGCCACAAAGAGGAAAAACTCTTATATTCTTAAAGAAAAAGTCACTTAGAGACAATGATTTCTTATCCAGAGAAAGCAGGGAAAATGTGTACCCTTTAAAACTTTTCCTTTTTCAATTGTATGCTTGCTAGGAAACTTTATATTCTTTACAAGCTATTTATTATCCTTAAAGGAGAAACTCATATTTCTGATCTGATTCTTCTTTGAGTTAAGAAGGCACTTAAAAAAAAAAAAAAAAGAAGGCATTTTTTTCAGACATTCTTAAAACTTCACAGGAATGATGCTGGATGCCCCAGATACTGGGCTCCCTCCTCTGTAGACAACCCCGTTAGCACCTTGCACTAAGCCTTTCATCACACTTTCCACTTGTTTTGAGGCCTCAGGAGGGCAGGGCTGGTGTCTATCCCAGTCCTACTGTTATCTGCAGAATCTAGCATGGTGCGTAAGTTACTCAAGATATATTTATTAAGCCCTAGCTGACTTGGCTCAGTGGATAGAGCATTGGCCTGTAGACTGAAGGGTCCCAGGTTCGATTCCGGCCAAGGACACATGCCTGGGCTGCGAGCTCCATCCCCAGTAGGGGGCGTGCAGGAGGCAGCCGATCAATAGTTCTCTATCATCATTGATGTTTCCATCTCTCTCTCCTTCTCCCTTCCTCTCTGAAATCAATTAAGAAATATATATTTTTTAAGATATATTTATTAAATTGAATTAAGTGCTTTCGGGGGTATTGACATTGTTATTCTCATAGAATATGTTAATCTATAGGCAAACTTGCACAGAAATTAGAGTAATCTTATCAGGAGTGGAAGATCAGCAAATATGGCATCATATTTTCCTCTCCCCATGCTGGAGCTACTGAGGGAACAGAGAAATAGACTTCTGAGACATACCTGCTATCATTCTCAAGAAGTTCCTAAATTAGTGGCTAAAGCTAGTCAGACATGAAACAATTAAACAGGGAGTGGGTTTCAACATAATGGAGAGATTCAAAAGAACCGAGTTGGAATCAGGGCTCTCCCAGTAAAAGATCATGTCCAGGAACGTGAGTAAATCACAAACAGCCCACTGGACAGGGTATCATGGAGATCAAATGGGAAGGGGCATCCACGTGTGTTCCACCAACCCTTCCAGGGAAAGGAATTGGGAAGCAGGAGGCTAGGGGGAGACAGGTGAGAGGAAGTCTGGAAGGAAAGCGGAGAGGTGGAAGGGGCAAGGCGAATGACACCCAATGTCTTAAAACAAACAATCTGAGAAACTTACTTAATATTGAATTTTCAGTTTTGAAAACAGTTCTTCTTATTCCCAGCCTCATTGTTCCTCCCAAATTGCCAGGGTTGTGTTCCGGCATATCAATCACCTTAGAAAACAAAACAAGTCTGGTTTTGTCATCTTGTAAAAACGTAATTTCCCAAATTTCAAATTTTACTTCTAGAGTCATGATCATTGAGTGAGGATCTTCCCTAAACAGTAAAATCTGATATATCTTCCCATTCTCTTATTCAAATACATCCCTACTTTATACAGGCCTTACAGTATGTTTCCTTTCCATGTCTGCTTCTCATCTTTCATTCAAATCACTAGTAAAAAATTTATAAGGGGTGTCTTTAAGACCGTCCTCCCATCATTACTCGACCTGTCAGCTCTGGGCAATGTTCACACTTCAAGTTCTAGATGTCTGGGGCCTCATAACATGGTATTCACTCTCTCCCATAATAACCTCCCTCTCCCACTGCCCACTAAAGATTTTCCATAAGCAGATCTGTCAATCTCTGTGGAAATGTATACCGAAAGTATTTATTTGTAGAAACCATTAGAACAGCAGTTCTCAACCTGTGGGTCGCGACCCCTTTGGGGGTCAAACGACCCTTTCACAGGGGTCGCCTAAGACCATCGGAAAACACATATATAATTACATACTGTTTTTGTGATGAATCACTATGCTTTAATGATGTTTAATTTGTAACAATGAAATTGGGGGTCACCACAACATGAGGAACTGTATTAAAGGGCCGCGGCATTAGGAAGGTTGAGAACCACTGCATTAGAAGGAGGTAATTCTGGCACACTGTAAAGGTCAGACATCTAAGTGCCACCCTGGATGTCTCCCTCTTCCTCATCCCTCATATCCTATATGTCCAATCCTATCTATTTCCCCCTCCAGACTTCCTATATTCATTCACAGCTCCAATCACCCTTCAAACCACAGCCCCTCACCCAAGCTACAGCCAGAGCTTACTGACTGGCTGCCGCATATCCACATGGTCCTCATCCTCCCTGTACACCACAGGCAGAGTAGATGTGGCTTTTCTCCTGCTTGAAATCCTTGACTGCATGTTATCAGCCCAGCCTAGTCCTCCAGCCTCACCTACCATGACTTTCCACACATACTCTGAGCTCTGGTCAACATGGCCTTCTTTCAGTTCCTCCTGTTTCCTCTACCCAGAACATCTTCTCCCACTCCTCTACCCTCTTTTCCTAAATCACACCCCCCTTAACCTTGAGATGTTAGCTCAACTCTACAATACTACTGCCCCAGTGCACCGATTGGTGCACATTGAAATTAATTAGAAATGGCCGGTAGAGTGGGACTGGGCGAGATGGGCCAGACACACCCTGGAACCAACCCCCCATGGCCCCTCCCCGGCTGGCTGCACCTGTGGCACTGCGGCTTGAAGGCTGTCTGCAGAATGAATGGGGTCCCTCTGGCAGGTGCGTTCCCTCGGCCTGGCCTGCAGGGATCGGGCTAAAACCGGCTCTCCGACATCTCCCAAGGGGTCCCAGATTGCGAGAGGGCAATTCTCGGATGACACAGCCCAGAATTAGGCTCTCTCCTCTCTGGTTCAGGGGTGCATCACCCGAGAACCACTGCTGACAATTCACGGCAGCTCGGCAGCTCCCGCATTGAGCTCCTGCCCCCTGGTGGTCAGTGCGTGTCATAGCTACTGGTCGGACGGTCAGACAGTCGCTCAGCCTTTTGTATATATAGAAGAGCTTCTACAGGCAGTGATATTCCTGGACACCACAGTCTAGTCAGGGTCCTCTCTCTAGGCCTGCCCCATCACTGCACATCCGTCAGTTGGTTGTCTGTAGAGTACTCTGTGTGCTAGACTGTAAATCTTTGAGAGTTGCAGCATGCTGCTTTTACTTACCATTGTGTTCCTAGCCCCTGGTATGTATGGAACTTGTATATGGTATGAACTGAATGAATGAACGAACAAACTCAAACTAAATCATTTCAGATTTATTTTTACAATTATTTCACAGAAATTCATAAACGTGATTTTTTTTAAAAATATATTTTATTGATTTTTTTACAGAGAGGAAGGGAGAGAGATAGAGAGTTAGAAACATCGATGAGAGAGAAACATCGATCAGCTGCCTCCTGCACATCTCCCACTGGGGATGTGCCCGCAACCCAGGTACATGCCCTTGATCAGAATCGAACCCGGGACCTCTCAGTCCGCAGGCTGATGTTCTATCCACTGAGCCAAACCGGTTTCAACAATAAACGTGATTTTATGACAATCCTGTTCTCATTATCATTGCTGTCTTCTCAGTTCTGTTCACTACAATCTCATGGTTTTGTTTCATCCATTTTTTTTATGTTGTTAGACTACAGTTGGGTGAGTTAACTTTTTCTAATGAAATTGTTCAGGCTTCCCTCTCATAAAAACCTTTCTTTCTGGTGTTTTCCCCCCATACCCTAACTACCACATATTGCTCTATAGAAAGCGTTGGCAACTGGAATTGCCGAGATAAAAATTTTCCAAGAACTTGTCTGATCTTATCAATGCCCCAGAAGAATTTTCCGAACCCTGTGTCCCAAGTATGCTCTAAAGTCACAGAGGAGAAGGGGTGGAGAAAAAACTTGATTACACCTCCTGCTGAATGGAGTGCTCAGTTCTGAAGTGCTCTTGGCCTTGGCATCTCTTTCCTATCCTCTCTGGTTGATTAATTATGCCTAGATTAAGTATCACTGAAGTGAGGTGACAGAGGGCATGAGCTTCCAATTTGCAAGTGCCCGGCCCTTATGTGTTTTCTAGAAAAGGGCAGATAAGACTGCCACAGACTTGTAAGAAGTCCTAAGTTTATTCACAGCCCCAGTTTCCACTTATGTTTGAGACAACTTGAATGAGCTAGGAAGACCTCAGCAATAAGCTCCTAGATTCTTCTTTTAAGTGTACCGTGATTTTTCAGCCCACTCTTACTTATTGCATTAGGTCCATCTACTCAGAAAGAGTCTTTTGATGTAGTTTGCTCACTTATTGGCACAGCTAGCATTCAAGAAATGTTCTGATATGAACCACTGAGAATAGACTCAAATGACTCAGGAAGCCTGACTTACTGCTTACTTGGGATGAGCTTGACAAGCACCTCAGGACCAGAAAACATTTCCAAAATAAAAGTGGGGCAGGGGAGAGAAGGAAAATGCAGTAGGCACCGAGGCTATCCAAGGACATTAAATACTCCTCCAACATAGGGAAAAGTCTGGAAATTCCTAACAGCAATATGAGAATGTGATTTAGAAACATTGAGGTAGATATCAGAAGAAACAGCTGGAAAAGTTGAGGGTGGGAGAGAGGAGGTGGAGATTGCTGAATTGTTCCATTAAAGGCCTTTTGGAACTGTTGGCTTTTAATGAAAAAACAAATGTAAGGCCCAAATAGTGAAATGTATTATTTAGGCCTTCCACCGGGATATTAGTTCACATTATCCCTACTGTTTTCAGAAGCAAGAAATACAACCTTCTCCTGAAATGATAGCACAGGAAGAAATCCTAAGGTGTAACAGCTACAGAGAGCCTTCGATTAAAACATGCTAGCATAGAAACCAGTGACAAAGACGAAGAAAATGTTGGAGAAAAGATGGGGAAGTAGATGGAAGTAGCATTCCAACTCTAATGATGCCCTGAATGTCAGTGAAAGGAGAGAAACAGAGCAAGAACTGACAGGAGAGTTGCCACACTCTCTGGCCTGGCTTAGGAGGCCTCATCCGGTGGAGGCCCATCACATAGGCAGTCAGAAAACATCCAGGCCAGGCACAAGCTGGTGGAATCCAAACACTCAGGAAAGGTGAGGTTCAAGAAGATAGAGAACACAGTGCATCTCTGGCCAAGCCTGCCCCAACCAGCTGCCTTGCAGAATAAGCAGGCAATGCTGCAAGCTCTAAAGATGATAATATGACAGCCTCGTGGGTTATAAGCAACCTGATTGAACAACAAAATTAAGGAAAACATCTTTGTTCCTGGCATTCCTTCCATTAAAAGCCTGAAAGACTGGAGAATATGTTTCAAAACATTTTTATCATTACTGAGGTGGTGAAAGAAAAGGACCTCAAATATGCTTTAGTTTTAATCCCAACATTTCCATAATTCCCTAAATCTTGCATCTAAAAAAAAAAAAAATGCCTCTTCCATTGCAAAAGGATTGCCTCAGCCTGCCTGAATAAACACAGGCCGTCATCTGATCCCACTACAGACCTGTCCTTTCTTGGAACTGAGTTATATAGCATAAGAAAAAAATAAAAAAGGATCAATAAGTAACGAATATTGGTGGTGATAAAGGAGATGTAAAGGCACCACTTAAGGATAAATAAGCACTAATTAACCTTTACCAAAGTTTCTGCAGCCCATAATAAAAGTGTAATGGGTTCAAGACTTAATGAGTCCTTGGCACCTTAAATAATAGTCTAGGAAAGTTAGGTTCTCTTATCAAAGAAGACATTCCTAAATGGCAGTAGGTGAAGGAGCATAACCCTTCTGACAGAGCCATGGTAAGGATGACTTCCCCCATATCCCTTGCCTTTGGACATTTCATTTAGGGGCACTGGGGGAAGCCTACCCCACTCCCAACGAACCATTTCCAGTCTCTTAGACAACACATACAGTGATTCTCTCGAAATTTCTAGTATATTCCTTTACGAAAATTCCCCAAACCTTTCTTACTGTCCATTAGTTTTTCTGTTCATTTTTTAAGCCTGCTTCTAATTTTGATTCTCTGAGTCATAGTCAAGTTGAGCATAAAGTGTAAACCAATTTTATATCAATATTATATCAATATTAATTTGCATTGCTGCAAATTAAAGCTAAACTCTCCCATGTGGCACTCAGACTCCACCTCATTCAGGAACCATCTAGCTCTGCTCTCCTCATACATTCTCTCTGTTTTTTAAAAAAAATTTTTTCAATTGCAGTCAATATTATTTTGTATTAGTTTCAGGTGTAGAGCATAGTGGTTAGACAATCATGTACTTTACACAGTGTTCCCCCTGATATTTCCAGTACCCATTTAGTGGTCCCCACCTATTCTAACCTGTGGTGTCTACCTCAAGCAACCAAGGCCATTGCCGATGGCCCCTCTGCTCCCCTCCCCACAACCCCACTACATACATATCACCTCTCCACTACTTTTCCTACGATGTCTTTTCCCTACCATTGCACAAGGGCTCATGTGTCAGGGGCACCCTCTAGTTCTTATTGCCCCATAAGTAATACCATTGTTATGCTCACCCTACCAAATAAATAACCTATAGACTTTTCATTCATTTGCAATTAGTCTTTCTGGTAGGTTGAATAATGGGCTCCCAAAGATGTCCAACTCTTAGTCATAAGGACCTGTGAAAATGTTACCTTATGTGGTAAAAGGGACTTTGCAGATATGATTAAATTAAGGCTCTTGAGATGGGAAGGATTACCCTGGGTTTTCTGGATGGGCTCAAAGTCACCACAGGGTTTTTATAAGAGTGAGGCAAGTGGGTCAGAGTCAGAGATGAAGATGTGACAATAAAGTAGAGGTGTGTGTGTATGAGAGAGAGGGGGGGGGGAAGAGGCCACCCTGCTGGCTTTGAAGATGGAGGAAGGGGCCACAAGCCAAAGAATGCAGGCAGCCTCTAGAACAGTGATGGCGAACCTTTTTGAGCTCGGCATGTCAGCATTTTGAAAAACCCTAACCTAACTCTGGTGCCGTGTCACATATAGAAATTTTTTGATCTTTGCAACCATAGTAAAACAAAGACTTACATTTTTGATATTCATTTTGTATATTTAAATGCCATTTAACAAAGAAAAATCAACCAGAAAAATGAGTTCGCGTGTCACCTCTGACACATGTGTCATAGGTTCACCATCACTGCTCTAAACGCTGGAAAAAGCAAAAAAACGGATTCTCCCCTAGAGCCTCCAGAAAGAACAAAGCCCTGTCGACCCACTTTATATTTCTGAGCTCCAGGACTTTAAGAAAATTTGCCTTGTCTTAAGCCACTAAGTTTGTAGTAATTTGTTACAGCAACGATAGGAAATGGATAGTCCGTTATATACTTTAACCTCCTTCATCCTTTCATTTATGTACCTCCTCTCATAAAGTGTGGGCTCATCTTCTTGTATGTCTCCAACAGAGTTCAGCACAGTCTCAGATTCTGATCAAGTGCTCCATAATGAGATCTCCCTGGATTTTCGTCTAAAACTAACAGAGGAGACTGAGGCACTGGTCAGTGGGCCTAAGAGCAGTGGAAGGGTCTCTGAGACACTGAATTATCTCAAGAGGCAGATGGTCACTTCAGTCCACAGGAGCCCCAGTGCCCAAGCCCACCTCCCACCTGATGCAGGACTGTTACTTCCCTTTCTGTCTTCCCAGCCTGCAGCATTGAGGAGCAGCATAAGGATGGAATCTACAATGGTGAAAGTACTAAGCAAGCTATAAATATGTATATATTTTTACAGCCTTTTAAACTTGCTTTTCCACCAATAAAAAAAGGTCTCTTTTACTTCCATCAGGAAAAGAATGTGCTTATACCTTCAGGTGTGACCATACATTTAAGTCTAAGTCCTACCTCTGGGCCTCATGCTAACATTGACCAGCTCTCCTCACAGAAGTCCTCCACATGGGAGGGGCAGTTGGAATGGTGGCTGAGGGTGAAGGCCAGGCCTGGACTCGAATCCAAGATCTACCAATCCCCAGTGATGTGACCTTGAAGATGTCCTTGAATGTCTCCGTAGAGGGGTGCTATGAGGATTTCTCAAGCTAATAGGTCAGATGTTGGGGCAGGACACACTCCATGGTAAAAATCACACCTCAGCCCCACCAATGTGGCTCAGTGGTTGAGTGTCGACCTATGAACGAGGAGGTCATAGTTCAATTTCCAGCAGGGTGCATGCCCAGGTTGCGGGCTCGATCCCTGGTGGGGGACATATGGGAGGCAGCCAATCGATGATTCTTTCTCATTATTGATGTTTCTGTCTCTCTCCCTCTCCCTTCTTCTCTGAAATTAATAAAAATATATCTTTAAAAAATCAGACCTCAGTAAGTATGGGCTATGATGAAGAGGCTTCTGGGAGCTCAGCCCCCAGGGCAGCACAGGCAGGCCCCCAAATCAGTGAGCCTCACAGCCCAGGCAAAGGCTGGACATGAAAAAGAAGGTAAGCTCTGTCGTAGGGTACAGGGAAGGCAGGCAAGGGGAGGGGTTCTCCCCTTCAGGGGCAGCTGCACTTTAGTCAGGGTCTTTCCTAAACCTCAGGATCAAAGACAGCACAAACCCACAGATAGCATTTCACACCCATTGGTTTTGCGGGGCCCAGATAGTGACTCTGTACCATCTTCCCAAAGGTGTGTCTCCAGGCACTGCCTACTCTGGGCTTGGAGTTGAATAACATATTTGTGGAGGCCTGTGGTACCAGGAGCTTTTAAAATAAGTTACTCTTGGCTTTCCCAGGAAAAACTTAAGTCTGTCCAAAGATCAAGCAATTGAACAGTGAGGTGTTAAATAACCTTTGACTCTCCATTTTTCCATTACCAATCTTGTGCCTGTCACTTTTTTCCCTTCTCTGGTTTCAAAATGCACTCTTTTGAACACACCCTATATTTATCACCCGTCTCCATATATTTTTAGTTAATGTTTCATGACAATATCTATTGGTGGATTTTGTTTCCCAATGCAGGTTTACCCTCACACCTGAGTCTACAGGTAAAAGGAAAAATAAGAGATGAGAGCTGTGACTGGCAGAAGGAAGCAAGTGAAAATTTAAGAAGACTCTTGGTTAGCATTTACTACAAGCCTAACTTCTGACAACAAGCAGCCATAGGCCTGTTTTAATTAGAGGTCTTCCCTTGAAATTAGAGTTTTGTATCCTAAAACACTATTAACCAATACTGTTCTGTTTTTCTTAGAGTTAATTTTATACGTACACATGTCATTATACAATATATGCCATGTTTTTATATATAACATGTTATCTGTCATGTAACACATAGTTATTTAAATCATATAGTTATATATCATAGTTATTAAGATCACATATAGTTATTAAAGTCATTTCTTCAATATAGACTCAAGAAATATAACAACTGCCATGTTGATTTTAGCTCACAAGTGGTAAATTGAGAGAACAGATGATATAAGATGCTATTTCAACAACTGGGGGGATTAAAATATGGACTGTAATGATGGCATTGTGGTTGTGTAGGACAATCAATGTCCTTGTCTTAGAAGATGCTCAGGCATTTCAGTGGGGAAGTGTCAGAATGTCTGTAACTAATTCTCAAATGGTTCCAGTTTGGGGGGGGGGGCGGTGGTGGTGGCGGGTGTCCCTAAATAGAAAGAAAAAGCAAATGTGGAAATGTTAGTCATTAGTAAATCTGAGTGAAAGGTGGGTTGATGTTAATTGACTACTTCTGCAAATTTTCTATAGATTTTAATTTTTTAAAGGTCTTAGAGGAAAAGGATATTTTTTGTTATGATTGTTCAACAAAAGCCTACTTCCTCCCAGGTAAAACAAAGCATAAATCTAAAAAAACACCAAAAATTCTCTACTATCTTGATTAAAATACATTACCAAAATCAGGATATTTTTGTGTAAAATTTTACAACTAAAAACAAAATGCCTATCTGTAACCAAAGAAGAGTGTTAATACATGGTCAGTACTATTGCATACCAAAGTCAAATAATCTGTACTGAAAGCAAGAATAACACATACAAGACAGCAAAGGTACATGGAATGGGAAATGCACAGGGTTGGCAGGAAACTTTTAAGGAACTCCGTAAGATTTCACATTTGTTCTCCAAGGTAAATAAGTTCCTAGAATCTTGGAACTAAAGAGCATCAAAGAGAAATACAGTCCAATAGTTCAAGCCTCAATTCATAGGTAATATAATAAAGGATCAGAGAAAATTATATAAATGTGTAAGTTTTTAAAAGCTGTAAGTGAGCCCTAACTGGTTTGGCTCAGTGGATAGAGCGTTGGCCTGTGGACTGAAGGGTGCCAGGTTTGATTCCGGTCAAGGGCATGTACCTTGGATACGGGCACATCCCCAGTGGGGGGTGTGCAGGAGGCAGCTGATCGATGTCTCTCTCTCATCGATGTTTCTAACTCTCTATCCCTCTCCCTTCCTCTTTGTAAAAAAAAATCAATAAAAATATTTTTTAAAAAATAAAATAAAAGCTGTAAGCACTTTCAAAGTTGATCTCGAACCCCTTCTTGTGAGTTGCAATCAGTAGTAGAACAATGTCCCCTGGAAATGTCCTAGTTCTTTCATGTAACTGTTTCCAAAAGAAATAAATGCAGTCTCTGATTTTAAATCCTGGCAGTTCCAAAAGTTTGAAATATTGCCAGTTGAATAAAGTAAGTCAAGTGTTTTCACCAGTTTCTAGAATGATTAACAAAATATATTTGGTGAGGAAAAGGGTCATAAATAAAAAGCAGATATGGGAACAAATTAAAAAGTTGAAAAATGACCATGGCGTTTGGTAATCTTGCTTTGGCAAATAAAATAACAAATTATTGTGCATATTCTCCCCCACTTCTTGAACCTAACAGGATCAGAGCAGGTGAGCAACTAGGGCCAGTGATGGCGAACCTATGACATGTTTTTGGTTGATTTTTCTTTGTTAAATGGCATTTAAATATATAAAATAAGTATCAAAAATAGAAGTCTTTGTTTTACTATGGTTGCAAAGATCAAAAAATTTCTATATGTGACACGGCACCAGAGTTAAGTTAGGGTTTTTCAAAATCCTGACACGCCGAGCTCAAAAGGTTCGCCATGACTGAACTAGGCACTGGCGTCACACAAAGCCCTTAGGCTAACTGCTGGCTTCTCCTGAAATTGAGCTTCCACCTTTTGCATTTTGAAGCTCTCACTCAAGGCTTTATTCGAAAACTGTTTAAAGTGTCTTTTTTAAAATATACTTTTATTTATTTCAGAGAAATAGGAAAAGGGAAAGGGAGAGAGAGATGGAAACATCAATGATAAGAGAGAATCATGGATTGGCTGCCTCCTGCACGCCCCCTACTGGGGATCAAGCCTGCAACCCAGGCATGTGCCCTGGACCAGAATCGAACCCGGAACCCTTTGGTCCGCAGGCTGATGCTCTATCCACTGAGCCAAACCAGCTAGGGCTTTAAAGTGTCTTTTGTTTATTAAAAGGCTTTGCTTGTTTGTCCGTGAGTACTCGAGTTGGCACGGCAGCCTGATTTCTTCTTCAGGATCAGGTTATCTTTGGAGACTGGCTGGCTTTGGTTCAATCTCCTTTGAAACGGGCTATTTCTACTGAAATTAGCTTCTGGTTGGGTATTAGACCAGACTGTCTCATTTAAAAAGTGCCGCTCAGTCAACCAAAGGACTTGTATGCATGCATATAAGCATAACCAATGGACATAAGACACTGGGGGATAGGGGAGGCTAGGGGACTATCTAGGGCGGGGGGAAAAAATGGACACATATGTAATACCCTTTGTAATACTTTAAGCAATAATAAAAAAAAAAAAGTGCCGCTCAGCCTACATATAGCCAGGCTCTCCAGAAAGCAGGTTGTTTCCCCAAACTGGCTTTTTAAACTTTAGGCCTGATCCTTCTATGATCAGACTGTTCTAGAGAGAGGCTGGCTCTTTTCTACCGTTAAGGTAATTTGAGCTGTTGTAGACTGCTTTGGGCCCTTTGCTCTAGTCTAGAGAAAAGTCTCTGAAAAATGGGATCTCAGTTATTTAATATTTAACACGATCCCTCCTGCAGGGACTCTAACACTTTTTATGTACATATTTAACTAATGGACAGATTTGACCAATGGTAATTCAGAAAAATCAGTGGCCACTGTAGGGAACTTATGAGATTCTCAAACTTCATTTTCTTATCAGCGAATTGGACAATAACAGCACTAAAACTGGCAAAGCTCAAGGGAATGCCTATTGTGAATGGTGTGTTGAGACTTCCAAATGAGATCAAGAACCTGAAGTTGCCTCTTTGCAAAGTAAAGTTTTAGAATTAACAGAGGCAACTGAATTTTTAAAGAGAGAAAAATGGCTTCTCACATGCTCTTCATCTACATGGCTGTCTTGCCACTCCCCTCCACTCCACTGTCTCAGGACCCATCTCCAGGTACCCTATTCCCTTTTTCTTTTTTAATAAAAATCCTCCAATTTGGTTTCTGTGTGTTTTTTAAATATATTTTTATTGATTTCAGAGAGGAAGGGAGAGATAGAAACATCAGTGATGAGAGAGAATCATTGATTGGCTGCCTCCTGCACTGCCCCTACTGGGGATCGAGCCTGCAACCCGGGCATGTGCCCTGACCAAGAATCAAACCCAGGACCCTTCAGTCCATGGGCCTGATGCTCTATCCACTGAGCCAAAGAGGCTAGGGCCTATGAATATTTTGCCACAGGCTTCTTCTCCAGTATCCTCAAGGTCTTTTTCTCCAATTCCTTATTTCAAGTTCCAACTCTGATACCATGCTGCCTTCACTACAGGCTTCCTTATCCCCAGTTCCCTTCTGGTGCCTTCTTCCCCTGAATTCTCTCCCACTCCTTTCTCCTCAACTTATCAGGATCTTTCTATTTAAAGTTAAGTGCTCTCGGGATCATAACAAACCTCATTTCATATGTTCCCTGGAGCAAAGAATTTCCTAAGGCTCCTCACAAGTTTGCTGAGGAATTTGATTATTATTCAGACCTATCAGTCTGGGTTTTCTGACTTACATAAGCTAATTCGTGTTAGTTGGTGAAGACCAGGCTCAACATTGGATGAAAATTGCCCACCCGGGATCATCCTGAAACAGATTTAGAAAAACAAGCCTCTAATTTTGGGGGAAGAAATTAGAGAACTTGCTAGAGAACTACATCGAGCAATTTCCCAAAGCCTGTTGAATTGCAGCAAAATTCAGACTTGCTCACAAAAGTCTGATGAATCTGTTCATGACTATTATAATCAACAAAAGGTCACTTTAGAGGAAAATTCCGGCCTTCCTTCAGATGTTGATTTCACTCGGGTAACCTCTAACTGCATTGCTTGTTAATGAGCTAAACCAAGAGTTTCCCTTTTAAAGGGCCTAGGAATGAAAGACTATGTCCATCCTAGATTTAGTTAATTTGGCTAAATCAGCTTGCTTGTACTCTAGATGAGCCACCTAGAAGTAAGACTGCCATGATTTTTCATTTTCAGCCTTGGCAAATGAAAGCCCCAATACGAAACCAAACCCTCGAAGTTTCTGCTCATTTTTGCAAAGAGCCAGGATGTTGGAAAAGGGATTGTCAAAAGTTTAAATGTTTCAGGCACCCTCAGCCTTGTAATTAGTCTTCTAACCAGCCTTCTCAAGGTCCTAGGTCCTCCTAATCCTCAATGATGTGTCTCTGAGGAACTTCAGGGGCTTTTTCTAATCCTCCCTCTTAATCGGCTCAGATCAGCTTAGAGAAACTTTTCTTCAAACTGATAATGAATCTCTCATAACAAAACTTCTGTATGTTTTACTAAAGAATGACTGTCCTGACCCGATTGTATGGGAAGAATGGGAGGACACAGGCTTTAAAGACTTAAAGAAGGGTTTAATAAATCCACCTGCTCTTGTACATCCCAATGATCAAATCCCTTTTTCCTTTTTTTTTTTTTTTAATCCTCACCCAAGGATATTTTCCATTGATTTTTTAGAGAGTGGAAGGGAGGGAGGAGGGGGAGAAATAGAGAGAGAGAAACATCAATGTGAGGAAGACACACTGATTGGTTGCCTCCCACACACACCCTGACCTGGGCCAGGGATCCAGCCTGCAGTGTGCCCTTGACCGGGAATTGAAACAGTGACCCTTTAGTCTGCAGGCCAACGCTCTAACCACTAAGCAACTGGCTAGGGCCCCTTTTTCCCTTTTGTATATGATAAAAAAGGGAATGCCCTTGGCGGGGAGAGGGGGGGGCCTAGAGAGCAACCAAAGGACTTGTATGCATGAATACTAGCATAACCAATGGACACAGACACTGGGGCAGTGGGGGCTTGCCCAGGATGGGAATGGCTGTGGGGGGAATCAATTGGGGAAAAAGACATGTAAAACTTTAGACACTAAAGAAAGAAATAAAAATAAATTAAAAAATAAAATGTTATTTTTAAAAAGGGGGGATGCCCTTGGGATATTCACCCAAAAACCATGGGGACCAGGATAGATCCCTAGGATACTTCAGTCAGCAACTGGACTCTGTGTCCTCCCTTGCCTTAGAGCCATTACTGCCACTGCCCTCTTGGTTGAGGCCACTGAGGACATTGTTGCAGGATCCCCTCTAACCATCTTTGTACCCCACTCAGTAGAAGCCCTCCTGAATCCTCATTATACCCAGCATCTTTCAGCTAGTTGCCTTCTTTCCTATGAAATCCTTCTGCTAATTGCTCCTCACACAACTCTTTCGCATTGTAATAACCTTAATCCAGCTATTCTTCGCCCTTCTGAGACCCATAAAGCCCCTCATGACTGCTTGACACTGACAAATCACCTTCTGAGTCCTCATCATGATTTGCAGGAGGCCCCTCTGGGTAAAGCTGTTTTCCCATGTGTTACAGATGGTTCATGTTTTAGAAATGAAAATGGAAAGTACTGTGCTGATTATGCAATTGAAGTAATTGAGGCATTTTTACCTTTGGCTCCTTCAGCTCAGTAGGCTGAATTGTATGCTTTCACTCCAGCTTGTGTTTTAGCCAAGGGCAAAACTACCAGCATTTATACTGTAGTCCATAAGCCTTTGCAGTAGCTCATGACTTTGTAATGTTATGGAAACAATGTGGCTTCCTTACTTCCAGTGGAAATAAAACTAATGGCCCATATGTTCAGGAATTATTGGATGCTATACTTTTACCTGATGCTTTAGCTAGTTAGTATTAAGATCCCAGGGCATTCTAAACTTGACTCTTTTGGAAGCTAATGGAAATCACCTTGCTGACACTTCTACAAGGAATGCAACCCTTAAAAGAATCGGCAGCAGTGAGACCCCTGTCAGGGTCCAAAGGGATAATTCCCCAGCTAGTAATTTAGAAAAACTGGCTAGAGAAGCCCAACAATTAGCTTTAGAAAAAAAAGAAGAAGAAGAAGAAAAAAACCACAAGATTAG